>NC_071498.1:181898206-182536744 GCF_028408465.1 Anastrepha ludens | reverse complement strand
ATGAATTTTACTAGAAATGAAATTCTATTGAAGCCTGCTTTCAATTGAAAACTGATATTTTGAAACTTCATGAATGTTGTATACATAACCTTAAACCCTTTATCTATACTAATATTATAAAGAGGAAAACTTTGTTTGTAACGAATAGGCTCAAAAACTACTGGACCGATTTTAAAAATTCTTTCACCATTTGAAAACTACATTATCCAAGAGTAACATGGATTACATTTTATTTTGGAAAAAATAGGGTTCCGTAAGATATTTGGATTTTTCGGACACAAACTGAAAAAAATCTTATATATAAAATAAAGTCAACTTTTTGTGTGTGTTCGCTAACCGGCCGTGTCTGCACCGAATTAAACCAAACTTACACACATTGTTAAGAAGGTATTGAAGATGGTTTCCGTATAGTTTGGATACCTATTGGTGGATAGGGCTCGAGATATAGGTCAAAACGTGGACCCGGGTAACCTTTGGTTGTGTATGTACAATATGGGTATCAAATGAAAGCTGTTGATAAGTGCTTTAATACGGGGTAATTTTCATACCTATTGATGACTAGGGTCTCGAAATATATGCCAAAACGTGGACCCGCCGTGTCTTTGCACCGAAATAAACCAAACTTATGCACATTGTTAAGTAAGTATTGAAAATGGGTTTCGTAAAGTTTGGTTGTAATTCGGAGCAGTGGCAACGGGTACAGCGTTCTTTTGAGCCAGCCATAATGTCGCTTACTTTTTTAACGCTTGGGGCGGAACTGAACTGTCAAACTGACAGTGTGAGTTACAATGTGTCAATATTTCTTTCTGATTTGGATGCCATAAGGAAAAAACGTAAGTGCAACATGTAAAAATTGTTTGTGAATTTTTTTGGAGTGGATTTTGGAACAGTGAATAATTTCTTACGAAATTTGAGTATTTAATGTGAAATCCGAATGAAATTATGTGTTCGTGGAAAACACAATTTTTTTCGTTTTTTTTTTTTGAAAAATATAAATGGATAATGGTTAAAAAAGCTCCAATGCTTAATAAAACATATAAATTGAAACGAAAAATTCATGGATGATCAGGAAAAAAGACGATTGTTTATTCATATGCGTTGATTTGAAATTTAAAAACAATCTTCTTTTTTCCTGATTTTCAATTTATATTTTATATTTACTCAAAAACAAATAGAAAAACAAAAAATATTGTTTATGCCAAAGCGCTTGAATAAAGAATAAAGAAATAAATAATATGAAAACCATATATTTTCTGTTCTAAACCATATCTATTCTATTTTAGTGTGCCCAGCGAAGGGGGCCGGGTTTGCTAGTTCCTCATAAAAATAACATCACAAAGAGCCCCAACGGTCTTTTGCATGCTGGTGGAATTGTCAGGCTATTATCTTTTAATTCTAGTTATTCAAACAATTTAAGCCCTTCAACATTCAACATAAAAGATAAATAATTTGTGAATGCCTTCAAGGAGAATTAAGCGCCAAACAATGTACTTGACACAGCAAACACATATGCACACATAAATACTATACATAGTATGTGTGTGCCAATGTATACATTCATCTTTATGCATTCACATGTTTATTTAAATAATTTAAAATACCTTGAACTTTTTTTAGCGCGTTAATGAAGAATGAAAAACTATTAAGTATACATTTTTATGCACACACTTCTTTTCCTTGAATATTAATGAGAGGAAGATGCCGCAGACAAAACTGGTTACTGAAAAATTCAGTAATATATTAAACTATTATTGAAGAATTATGGTTAAGCACTCATGGTTCACTCGATTCAGGCGCATTGGTAAATAGTAAATCAGCCCGAAATTAAAATCGTGTTATGTTGTCGACAAAATATTGCATTTATTCTACTACTCTGTAGTTGTCAAAATTTCGTCTTCTTCTCTCAAACGGTTTTCCTATTACCCCACAAAACCACCGTACCTTTTTAACCTCAACCAAACGTACTTATTAGCGTTGAATTGATACTTTCATTATATTTTCTCCAAATATTCTTTTAGTTTGGATTTTCACAAGTTCTACTAACCTTTATTTAGTTTCCACTACGAAAATATCACACAATAGTATTTTTGTTTATTTTGTTCTCTTTTCAACAATCAAGCACTTATTTAAGCTTTAAAAAGCGCAAATACCAATGGATATTTATTTTCAAGTTAATTTTCGGTATGAATATTTTAATTGTTGCCTTTATATTACAATGTTATGCCGAAGAACAACACTACCGGCGTTTGAGTGCTATTCTGGAATGTTGGTGCCACCACAATCGCTAATCCGCAAGACGTTTGTCCCCTTTGCGATTTCTACTCGAACTGATCTTGTCGGCGCAGAGTTTGTACCTATAGGCAACAAAGAGCTTTGCGAGTGCTTAATAGATCTAGCGGCGTGTGTGTTCTCGCTTGCTTTAGGTGACTTCCCTTCTCTACATCCGCGCAGAATGAAGCGTTATATGTGAAATGAAATTCAGCAATGTTTAGTTTACTCAAGCAACAACAATACACACCAGGTTTGTATAGCAAAATGTACCTTAATAACATTCGATTTTAATGCCGTAACATGCTGTTATGGCGTTCCTTGAATTGTATTCCCTTATCGCATTGAAAAAATAAACGAATTAATACATATGTACATACATACATATGTATGTATGTTAGTATGAATGAATGTGTGCGAAATTTATACATATGTATGTGCCGACTAATCCAATTATTAGTTGCTATTCCGTAGTTTAAAATTTGCAAATATCATCACCAAGTTAATCGATGATCGTGTACTTAATCTTCAATTTTGCTAATTTTGTACTACATATATGTGTATTGTTGACGGTCAACGAGAACGAATGAAATGCGATACGCAATAAAAGTTGCATGTTTAATGTTAACAATCTTACAATTAATTCAAGGATGATTCACGCATATGGCAATAATTTTTTGGCGAACGCAATGAACTGCACGCACTATGCATTTGTATACATACATACATACATTTTGTATACAATATACATAAGTATATAAGCCAATTTGGAAATTACAAAAATTGTGATGAGCCTTTTAATGTTTTCCTGTAAGACCAAAATAACTGGTAACATAACAACAACAAAGACTTCGTGAAAAAATAAATGAGTACGTCTAAAATTTGACAGACGAATGATAAAAAAGCCAATTGCCAAAACCGTGAATACTGTCAAGCTAAATACATACTTTTTTCAGTATTCATTGAGACTTGCGCCTCAACAACGTTTACAAATTGTACAATAGTAATACGAAAATCGACGCTCTGTGAAAAATTTTCATCGCGCGCTCAGGCCAACTTATGGCAGCGATGAGGCCCATTTTCGGCTTACTGGCTACGTCAATAAGCAAAATTTTCGTAATTGGTCTGATGTGCAAGTCGAAGCCATTCAAGAACAGCCATTACATCCATTGAAAACAATCGTTTAGTGCTGCCTGTGGGCTGGAGGAATCATCGGCCTCCTACTTCTTCAAAGACGAGGCTGGCGGCAATTCAACAGTTAATGGCGAACGCTATCGCGCCATGATAAACGACTTTTTGATGCCGGAAATTGAAGCCCGTGATCTCCACAACATTTGGTTGCAACAAGACGGCGCTACGTGCCATACAGCCCGTGAAACAAGGGATTTACTGCCTCGTCTTTTCGGTGAGCAATTTATCTCTCGACTCGGTCCAGTGGGTTATCCACCAAGATCGTGTGATATCACACCTTTGGCCTTTTATTCATGGATTTTTGTGGATAAACCAGCTTAGATTGAGGTATTGGAAGCCAACATTAGAAAATACATTCGGAACTTTTTCAAGCCACTATTATTATTTTTCTATTACTTGGTGTTTCGTCGTCCAGGTTTCGAGCCTGGTAGCCACGCACTAACTTATGTATGTAAATGTGTCCGGATAAAAAACGATTGCGCCCACAAGTAGAGGTACTATATTCACTCGCATTTTTGTTGTTCTCGGACGCTCTTTTACTGAGTTAAAATAAAATATATGGCGGCCGCCGTAGCCGAATGAATTGTGAGTGCGTAATAATAGAAAAAGATGTTTCTAATAGCGGTCATCCCACGGCAGGCAATGACAAACCTCCGAATGTATTTCTGCCATGAAAAAGCTCCTCATAAAAACAGAGGGGACCCATTTGTGGAACAACATCAAGACACAAACCACAAACAGGAGAGGAGCTCGGCCAAAAGAAGTGTACGCGCCAATTATTTTTTATATCCTTTCCGAAATAAAATATATGCACGTAATATTGGTTCTTTGTTCAAAACTCATGTTTGACCGATGGCTTAAAAGTACAAATGTTATGAAATTTTATTACAGAGATATGTAAGAAGACAGTCCGGAAAGTTTTGCAACAGACTCTGTTTTTTGATTTTTAAATGTATTTTTTATTTTAGTTTGAGTTGGTAAATTGGACTTGATTGGGTTGGAATGATTTCTAATAGTCTAGAAACACTTTCTTACTTAGAAACACTACCATGAATTTTTTCCAGTGGGCTAAAAGGCAAATTTATAGATTTACATATTAGAATTCAATTTATGATAATATTGTATTATAAGAACGCATATATTCTCGCAATGTGAGACTGAGCTCAAAAGGCACTGGAAGTAGTTATAAACAACTTCCTCTTTTTTATATTATTTGTGTTATGTTGGGAATTAAATGCTTTGACTTTCAAATGATATTAGTACCTACTCATACATTTCAAGCGTCATTTGCTTTTCTTCCAAGTTCAATAAAAATTATAATATAGAAAATATGATCTTAGTGTTGTTATCTGTTAATGCTGACTCCTAATTTTTTTAACGTTTGACATTTGAGAAATACTGAATATTAAGTGCATAATAATATAATAATAAAAAACAATAATTTACTACAAGCCACTATACAAAAATTTCCTCAGCTCAATATATGCATATATACATACATACAGCGTGTACATACGTAATTTAGATGCATAAACAACTGGTTTCTTCCTCTTGATTAGTGATAAGCTTAAGCGCCTAGGTGATTTTGACCGATTATCTGCCAACCACTTGAATTTTATTGTATTTTTGGTATTTTAACAATGCAATAAGATACGACCAATTTATAAGCTCTCATAATATATGTACATATGTATTTGGTAATCAACATTGATAGATTGACGAAATTAATTAGAGGGAAGTTTTTCAAAAATTGCACTATTCTCTATCTTCTGGCTGCTTTAGATTATAACAACAAAACTATTATTTCTCATCACAACTTTTCCATAAACAAAAACTGTGTTCCATTTCATGTGAAATAATCTGGCAAAATCCATATAAAATCAAAGAAACGAAAAATGCCTTAAACTTCACAATAAATTTGCGCAGTTATACTCTGTTTACGCCGTTTTACTCTGTTTTTACTCATTTTTTTTTAATATTTGCCGTTTAAAATAGCGTTAAATTTTATTAGAACTTAAATTTACCAACAAACTATAAGAGCAAGGAAAGGTTTTTTGTCAAAACTAATTAATTTTATATAAAATAACTACTTTCCGACTCAGCTTTGTTGCGAACGTTCATTTCGTCTGTTGGTGCTATGGTATAGCCATAAACATACATACTTACACATGTACATAATACGAAAAGGCATATTTTGTTATGCTCATCAAATTAAAGGATTCGATCCATAAAAGCGCAATAAGGCTTTGCTTTTTCGTTCAATTCTTCAGATTTTTCCAGACATCGGAAATTACATCATAGTTTTCTAATACTGAAACCCCATAAGGTTTAACGATAATGCTTGCTATAATTTTAGGCGTCACCAATTATTTGATAGCGAATTTGATGAAACACACGAATTATTTTGTTTCAACACGATTTTCAATATTTTATGAATTATTCTTGACTCTCATAGAGCAAATAGAGTGAGATTTTTCGACACCTGTAGGAAGCGTTTAAATTAGTTCCAGGAAAAGTCTCTGAGACTTTGATTGATTTTGATTTTGCACTCACCGTTTATTAATTTATTACTTATAACATATTTAATGAATTGAAATGTATCAGCACGAAATTAATTCTTAAGTGAACCCTAAAAGAATTTTTTAATGTTGTTTTCATCTAATTCTCTTTTTACACGAATTTTTTGGGAAAGCGTCTATCTTGTAAAAAGATAATTAGGTATATTCCCCTTTTGATGTACTTAATCAAAGCAACAGGCGTTTTGGAAAACGCATATTGTAACACAAACTCAAAGGACAATTGGTGTTTTGAATAATAGTCACGCACCAACCCATTAGGGTAGTATTAAATTAATATGTTGTATTGTATTCCTTTTTGACAATAACAGCAATTCCTTTTTTAAAGTCTTTTTGAGGACGGATTGATTTTTTTGTTCGACTCTCTTTAAATAGAACCGACCGCAGGTTCTTAAAACAATACACATTGTGCGATTGCGCTGGCGTTTGAATGATAGGCGGGCGATTTCAAATGATCCAAAATAACTAAATACATTTGCCTATCCATATTCTTCTTGATTGGCGCGATAAACACTTACGCGATTTTGGCCGAGTTCAACAAAGAGCGCCAGTCGTTTCTTTCTCGTGGTAACCGGCTCCAGGTGACAACACCAAATAAAGCCAAGCCCTTCTCCACCTGATATTTCCAACGTAGAGTAGGCCTTTCTCTTCCTCTGCTACCACCAGCGCCGCATCGAATACTTCCATCCATTCGGACGATGTGACCCAGCTGATGTAGCAGCTGGATCTTTGTTCGCTCCACTATATACTTGATCCTGCCATAGGTTCTGTTACAAGTTATGTCTGTTATAGATATGAAATTATAACCCTTTTTTTTACTGGAATTAGTTTTATTTAATCATGTTAATATTAAAAAAAAGTTTACATTTTCATTCGAAATGGTCACAATTTGCTTTTACCAAAGCCTTCAAACGATTAGACCATCCAGCTATTGCAGCACGCATGGTTTCCATGGATGTTGACGTCGCTGTTCGAACCAAGGATTGTTTGAGACTCTCCAAATTCCTGTAGGGTCTTCGACAGGCCATGTTATCCAATTTTGACCACAAACTGTAGTTCAATTGATTCACATCTGTACTTCCAGACGGCCAATCTTCTGCGGCTATGAACCCTCTTGGACTGGAGCGGAATTTTTCTGGAAGATATAACGCATTTACATGACACTCCCCACCAAAACATTACGGAGGTTAGACAGTGGCCATACTGAACCCTTGGAACAACATTTTTTGCGTCTTTAGAAGTTTGAGTATAGATGTTGTCGTTTTGCTTATCCAAAACGCCACGGTCAACATTTAGAGGAAGTAATTAAAAAAAAAAATTCGCACTTGTCGCCTTTGTAATAGTTATTGAAATGAACTTTGGTCATTAGTAATTATTTTTTAATTTAGCTTTGAATTCGTAATTCTGCCATCGAACTGTAAGTTATATGTGAGTATATAAATATTTTACGTGCATGCTTTGATATGTTTTTACTTTATATTTTAGCTTAATATTGCCACAAATGAGTTTTTTAAATCAGTTTCTCTCATAATCAGTTTTAACGAAGCGAAATGAAAATTTTACTGTTAGACACAAGTTTGCTTGGTTAGTGATTGGATTAGGTTAGGTTGTAGCTGTTATCCACTACGGGACACGCGGGCTCATAGCCCATTGTGATGCCGTATGGGGTACTTGTCCTGATCTCCCTAATGCCAATGTGAACTTTTGAAAAACTCTGGAGTTTAAAGAACATCCTTTTGGCGTTTGTCGAACGCCAAACATATTTCCTGTAAAGGCAGATCAGTGAAAACTGAAGCATACTGTATATTGTGTCATTTTCTCAGAAATAGTTTACAGGGGGCGACATACTCGACATTGAGAGGGGTTTCAACAATGCCCTCTTGAAGGCAATCACTAGGTCTTTGGATAAACTGGGGATCGCAACCGACATTATTAGGGTTTCCTATAGAATGCTTAGCGGTAGAGCGGTCGTGGGGCGGCGCGCTTTCCTTCAGCAGATGAGTAGGCGCACTACTGCAAGGCGGTGTTCTCTTACCATGACTCAGGCTTGTGGGAGGAGCAGGAGACGAGAGGCTGCAGAACGGTTGCCTACGCGGATGACGTGACACTTATTGTTTGAGGGAAGTTTTTAGATACTCTGTATGAACTGATGCACGGCTACAAAAATATAGTGACCATGTATTGCGGCTCTTATTCTCTAGGAGAAAATACTATTGCAGAAATACGCAGAGCTCAACTCCCTCGGTTGGACGCTTCCGAAAGACAGATGGTTTTTTATGAAGAGCTTTTTCGTGGCAGAAATATACTCGGAGGTATGCCGTTGCCTACCGCAACTAAAGAAACCCTTTTCTATCATTTGATGTTAAATGTCCACTGTGGGTTTCGAGCCCGGGCTCTACCGAAGAGCAGACACGAACGGTACTAATATTAAGACCAAAACAGTATTAGTGTCGCAGCTTAATGAATAAACATTTTTATCAACAAGCAAAGCAGTGAAGTTTCTCTAGGCGAACAAAGCTCACTTTTAACACCTAACATCAGAATAAAGAAGTTACTCGAACGTAATTTAATACATCCGCAGTAATTTTATGGTAAATATGCAGTATCTATTCAATAAAATACGATACGAATCTACTATAAAATGTAACATTATTTACAAGAGTAAACTTTCGGAGGCCAACTCGAAAGGATGACAAAACAAATACAGGGTGGCTGATGAAAGCCCCTACCAAAAAAAAATTGAATAACTTTTTTTCTTTTTAAGTTATCTGTTCCATTTCTGTTTTAATTTGCAGATTGATCTTTAAAATTTATTGTATTAAAATGGATAACTGGGACACGCAAACAAGAATTTGGATAGTCCGCCGCTATCACGCACTAGAGTCCGTAGTTTTGGTACAGAGAGAGTACAGGCGGATGTTTGACGGCGATCCCCCGACAAGATGGACCATAATGAGACTGGTGAATAATTTTGCTGAGCAAGGAACAGTCGCAAGAAGGCCTTATCATCGAAACCCACCAGTTCGGACGGAGGGAACGATCGCTGCTGTAGCTGCAGCTATACAAAGCAATCCAAGGGTTTCAACAAGAAGCTTATCTGCTCAACTTGGTGTCAGCCGACAGTCTTTGCAAACAATAATGCACAAAGATTTAGACTTATTTCCCTACAAAATTCAAATGGTTAACAAACTGAATGCAGCAGACTTGCCGATTCGCTTGGAATTTTGCCAGAAGATCCTGCAAATGGTGGAAGAAGACCAAAACATGTTAAACTGCCTTTTCATGTCTGATGAGGCCCATTTCGATTTAAACGGCAATGTGAACAAACAAAATTGTCGAATATGGAGTACTTCTAACCCACAGATACTCCACGAGACGGAATTGCATCCTCTTCGCGTGACAGTGTGGTGTGCGGCTTCTTCACGCTGTATTGTCGGGCCTTATTTTTTTGAAGAAAATGGTCACACCGTTACGGTTACTGGAGACCGTTATTTGAAAATGCTGAAAGAATTTTTCTATCCAGAACTACGCCGAAAGAGAATTCCTTTCAACTCTGTGTGGTTTCAACAAGATGGGGCAACGTCTCACATAGCCCAGACTGTTATGACAGAGTTGCGACGAAAATTTCCCAATAAACTGATTTCAAGAAACTCCGAATTTCGTTGGCCCCCCCAGGTCGCCTGACCTTACTGCACCTGACTTTTTCTTGTGGGGTTTATGTAAACAAGAAGTTTATAAAACAAAGCCAACAAATTTGGATGAACTAAAACAATCCATTCGGGCAACAATTGCGGCTATTCCTGTCGCAACTCTCAAAGCAGCAATGAACAACTTTTTACTAAGATGCCGTACTTGTGTCAACGAGCATGGGGGGCATTTAAATTCAATTATTTTTAAAACTAGTTAAGCTACATTTAATAAAATTTAATGACCTTCAACTTGAAAAAAAAAATAAATGAATTCCATACACTAAAAAAAGTTATTTGAGTTTCTTAATGTAGCAAAATTCATCAGCCACCCTGTACATTGGCTGCGACGAAGATGCTCTTAGTGGACTCATCTGCACACCTTTTCCATTTTGGAGGAATGTAAGATTGTCGAAAGATTTTTGTATGTGGCCTTGTATCAAAACAATGAATTCCTTCTTATTTTTAAATTTTTAAATGATATCTTTACTGAAGAATTCCATCTTGAAGACGTAAAGGAGGTAACGTACATACGGAGAAGAAAGGGGAAATGTTTTAATACTGACTGTCTTCTTTTGATACTCAAAAATTCACCTTCAGTGATGATTTTGAGCTATATTTACGGTAAACAATACAATCCGACTAGTGCCTTGGGGTGAAGAACCAGAACAATGTTTTGGTGGCACCTCTAGAGTTTAAAGAACATCCATCATTATTATTCACCAGACATTTTTATGCAAAACGGTGCACCTAATTATTCATTCGGAGCAGTCGCGTGCACGAATAAGTAAATAAATATGTTAACTATACAAACAGATGTGAAAAGTGAATCGCGGAACATTGCCTTAGCAGACTTTACATCTTTGCATGCACTTGGTTCGATTCCATAGGTTTATACGTTGCGCGACAGCAAGGCCAGCAATGATTATCGCGAATATACATATATTTATTTTTTCTTATTAATCCACGGGCGGCCGCCGTAGCCGAATGGGTTGGTGCGTGATTACCATTCGGAATTCACAGAGAGAACGTCGGTTCGAATCTCGGTGAAACACCAAAATTAAGAAAAATATTTTTCTAATAGCGGTCGCCCCTCGGCAGGCAATGGCAAACTTCCGAGTGTATTTCTGCCATGAAAAAGCTCCTAATAAAAAATATCTGCCGTTCGGAGTCGGCTTGAAACTGTAGGTCCCTGGATTTGTGGAACAACATCAAGACGCACCCAAATAGAAGGAGGAGCTCGGCCAAACACCCAAAAAGGGTGTACGCGCCAATTTATATACAATATATATATATATATTATATATATATAATCCATTATTAACCCATATCTAACGGCTTATGCATTCCATCCATCGGTTTATACTTTACCGATATTTAAAAGTCACATTGAATTTCACAAAAACTCATTGACAGCCGTGTGTTGGTGCAGCCTGTTGAGTGTTATAACGTTCCGTAGTGGAGGTATAGTGGAGAAAGCGATACATTCTTCAGTACCACTGCGAGCGACTAAAAAAATATGTTCGGTTTATTAAGGCACACTCTGGTAGACCAACTATCCACAATACCGACGAAATGTGAAAATCGTTCCAATGCCAAGGAACTGCCTCATTTGCATAAGGCTGTCCTCACACAGATGTTTGATGTATGCGTGTCTTGACGCAAAATAACCTTTTGGGCCGAATTGACGACTGCGATTATTTGCTAAACATCACGAAATCGAGTAATTTTTGCAGCAGATGGTGACTGGCAATGAAAAAGGGGCCACGTAACAGAAAATTGTGAGAGGAACTTTGGCTGCCACGTCCCTTGGGGGTTTGGGACGATCATCTCACATGCATTCACACATTCGTCCAATCAGTCGTTATTCAGATAGCACCCAAATATCGTTAGTTGATGTCTTCGCATATCACCAACACAATCTCAGTTTTTTTGTAAACACATTCGAAGTGACGTGAGCCCATCAGCTGATTCCGTCAAATTTGCCGAATAACGGTCTGCTAAATAAAGGGTTTTCAAATAAGAGGTGCTATTTTGATATTCAAAGAAAACTGCTATTTTTTAATATATAAGTGATCGGATGTTTATTTCATTATAAAGAGGAATGTATGCCGCTAATAGTGGAAAACAACATCAGGCAAATGACCACCACGACCACGCTTGCAGGACAATGTCCTTTTCATGAAATTTTTCATAACCGAATTGCAAAGTGGCTGCCCTATGTCCTCGATAGCCTCACGAATTTCATCTTTAAGGCTTTGAATCGACCCTGGGCTGTTGGCGTAGACCTTCTCTTTAACGTGGCTCCAAAGAAAAAAGTCACAGGGTGTCAAATTACAAGATCTCGGCGGCCAATTGTGATCACCTCTTCGAGAGATAACACGGTCCGGAAACTTTTCCCGTAAAGATCGTTGCTTGTGTGGCACGTAGCGCCGTCTTGTTGAATATAAACGTTGTCCAGATCAATACCATCTAATTCCGGCCATAAAAAATACATGTTATTGGAAAACCCTTTAGCGAACCTCTAAAAATCGTTTTACCATGTCACGGAGTGCCCTTTGTGAGATGCAGAGATCTGCTCGGCAAATGAAATTATTCATAGTTACAGGCGGCCAGGAAGTGCGGAATAGCCTTAAACAGGCTAGTCAAGTTTTTTTTACTAATAGGGACGTGGACTTCTTCAATTGCGGAATTATGCAATTATCTTCAAAATGAACAAAAGTTATTTGATCTAAATCTAACTAAATTTCATCGTGCCTATAATATTATTAGTCTCCAATATATGTATATATTCCTTTAAAATTACATTTGTCCTTTTTCAAGCTCTTCCTCCAATGCGATCTTTATCTTTTGAATCCTGAAAATCGCAGGGGATTAAGACCGGTGAATACAGTGTGGACGCACTTAGTAAGTATTTTGGCCAAGTTTCCAATTTGACTTTGTCCTGCAACTTTCTGAAGCCACCTTTATCTGGCAGATAGTTTTATTTATTTATTTGTACGCTGGCGGACAGTGCACAGTTCCTCTTTTTTTCAAACAACCGAATAACAAAGAAACAACGCCTATAAATAATAATAAATACTAAGAAAACTTTTAAGTAATGTTTAGAGTATTATTAAACATTTCTAATAAAAAATCATATCGTTGGTTAAGAATTTAATATACAAATACACGCGGGTTTCAATCAACTCATATTTCTATGATCCACGTTGGCAATAATGTACATATGTACATATGTATGTATGTATGTACATATCTACAAGTACATGCACATATGTACATAATTATAAATATTTCCATGAGAGTAAGAGGTTGAACTACTGTAGATAACACAAGTCCTACGCCGTCCTAATTTAAGATTTAAACAGGGTATTTTTTTTGGAAGTGATTTCTATTGTCATTTCATTAGATTTTCTTGTTTCTTAAATATGATGTAGGTATATGTACAGTTGTCCACATAATAATAGGAGTGCCAGCATGGAAAATATTCCAGGCTAAATTTTCAATAAAAGAACGGTTTTATTCCCAATTTTTTTTTTTTCATGTAATAAATAACATAAGTTGTATTTCTCGTTCCGCAGTTCACATATTTCAATCAAAAGTAAACAAAAATTCAAATTTCAATTTAAGCAAAACGAATTAAAAAACAACGCTCCGGCTTTGAAAGAATTCGATACAGTACCGCAAGACAGATGGAGGTCTGTCTCATCGTGTGCCATTTCAAAAGCACTATGACCTCAATACGATATAAACAGAACGCTTAAGGTGATGGGAACCCCCCGCCATTCAATTTCCAAACTCATTGCGGTGATCACTGACCACTGGGTGATCGGCACTCAAGCGGAGAAGCTTGGAATTCCGTACAACCCCCATTGCAGAAGCTGTGGGGATCCTGCAGAGAAAGAGACTGTGGAACACTTTCTCTGCAGATGTACGGCTTTGGCGGCTGAGTGCTTGAGATTCCTCAGCGTCCCCTTTGGGGGTGACTTGATGAAATTCTCCAGCCTAGCTCCCTTTTCTCTCCTCCGCTACATCAACAGCACTGGATGGCTGTAGACGGTTTTATCTCCTCCCTTAATCCTTTCACAGGTAGTGGTCCACTTTATGGTATCAAAACGGCACGTAAGTGCTACTTGTAGCGTACCTGGGGTACTCTTACCATCTTACCTACCACCTGGTGGTGGCAGAGGAAAGATCACTTGGTGTGCCCAACTGGCGGCGATTAGCACGAGAAATAAACAACTGTCGCGCCAATCAAGAAGAATAATTTATATAATAAAAGCTCACTGTAAACTGTTAGCATCAAGGCTTTACCAAACAACACAAAAAAAGAGCAATACTTCGTTGAAGAGCCTCTACCTTTTAGCTGCATCACATTTTTGTGGCATAGAGTCTATGAGATCCTGACAAAGTTTTGATGAGCAACAGTTTTTTTAATGTCGGTGCACAAGTTTTCTATGCGGTTGCGCGGGACATTGAGCAAGCGAACGCATAACATCAATTTCGTTGACGCTAAACCATTATTTTGCGGCCTTGCCGATTTGTATGTTTGGGATTATTATCCTGCTGATATAGCGGCAATTTTCGTGGACTTCTTGGGAGTAATTTTTGTGGCGCTAAACGTCTACGCGCAGTTTCCGCACTAACTAGCACACTAAGTTCGTTGTTGATGATCCTAGCTGATGCAAGTGGATTACTTTTGCAGAAACGTATTATATTACAATCGTCTTTAGCGGATATTTTTTGTGCTTTCGTTCGCGAGTTTCATGCTTATTTTTATAATTTAGGGCACTTGCTACCATTTGAGCATAACATTAAATCTTGAATTTTTCTGGTATATTTCCATGTGTTTTTTTAGCTTTTGATCATTGCTTGCTTTTCCTCTTTACAGTGCTTTCCTCTAACCACTAGGATCAAAAACGTTAGCACCACTACTATTTTGTCTCAGAAAACAAGTACTTCTGCTCTAAGATAACTACCGCAGCCAAGAATCATAGATTTACCAGGTTTGCTCTTTAACTATGGTGAAAAACAAAATTGTGAGGGGAACTTCGGCTGACACGTTATTTGGGAGACTCAGTCGAATTCTGCACGATCGCTTCACATGTATTCACACACTCGCCCACTTGTTCAGATAGTAACGAAGCAATATGAGCGAAGACTGTGTTGATTTTTTTTTCGTATACCACTAACACAATCTTATCACCAGCCGAAATATGCACAATCAATTCACACATATTCACACATCGTCCAATCAGTTGTTGTTCAGACGGCAACGAAGTGTCATAGGTTGATTTTTTTTTTCGTATATCACCAACACAATCTCAGTTTTTTTTGTAAACACATCCCAAGTGACGTCAGCCCATCAGCTGATTCTGTCGAATTCGCTCAGAGCCGAAAAACGGTCTGCTAAGAGCACTCTAGAAATATTTTCACCAGGTACCGCAGCAATAAAATTTTGCTTCAGTCGTCTCGTTAGAAGCACTGCTATGGTGCAGCGTCACTTACATGTATTCCAAAAAAGCTAGGCTTTCGTGTACATTTTCTTGCCGCCACTTCTATTATTTTGTGACGGACTGTTGGTGCACACACGTACATATGTACTTCTCCACGTTTTTCTTTTACTTTGCTGATACATTCATATTTCGCATGAAATCACGCCATGACTTGAACGTTTTAATATACTCTTACCCACACACATATATGTTACATATTGAATAGGTATAGGCACGGAAAAAACACTGAGTCTCTATATAAACTATAGTTTCTTTCAAAAGTACACAAACTTATGAAATTTCTCCACATTTTTACTTTTAAAGTGTTTTATTTTAACTAAACTAAGTCATTAATTTATACGAAATTGGTAAGCTTTTAATTAATATAAGCAACAAAATTTAAATTTATTTTATTGTACTAGGTTGTTCAATAAATTGTACGGTTGGATAGGAGAAGTCCTTGCTACTAGCCCAATTTTTATTTTTTTTCATTGGTACCCTCTTCATGTCAACGTACATATGAGAAGTTTCATTTCAATCTGTCAATTCCGTGTTTGTTTACAAGTCATTTAGTATCGACGTACCAGAGTATTTTCTACAATGGAAGAAATCAAGTATCGTGCAGTGATTGAATTTTTTTTAGAAGGTTTAAAAGCAAAGGAAATTTATGAACGAATGTTGTAAGTGCATAAGGACTCTTCGCCATCAATTATTATAGTAGGAAAATGGGTTGCTGAATTTAAACGTGGTCGTACAAGCCTTGTGGATATACAGAAGAATTCTAAGAATACCCTGGACAGATAGAGTAATAAATGCTGAAGTATTGCGTAGAATTCAGCATGATCGACAATTACTAACCACCATAAAAAAAAGAAAAGCTGCGTATTTGGGTCATATTATGAGAAACGACAAATATCATGTACTTGAACTAATCCTGCAAGGAAAAATAGAAGGCAAACGAGGCATAGACAGAAAACAACTATCCTGGCTGAGAAATATAAGACATTGGACTGGAATCGGCAATGTAGGAACTTTATTGGAGACAGCGAGAAATCGAGACCTTTACCATGAAATTATAAAAAATTTATATTAAACGTAAAATATTTTTGTAATTCGATATTTAATTGTAATATATATTGTATAAATTGTATGATCGCCTATACTCGGAATCGAATTGGCAAATAAAGAAGAAGAAGTAGAAGCCTTGAAGATGATCCACGTCAAGGATGGCCAAAACCAACAACAACTCCAGAAATCCTAAAAAAAAAATACTGGGTTTCGTATTGGAAAATCGTCGATTGACTGAAAATGATTTGGTAGAAGCCCTAAGGATCTCATTCGGTAGGGTAAGCAATATTTTGACTGAAGTATTGGGTTTCAAAAAGCTGTGCGCCGTATTTGCTAGCAATGGAACAAAAACGCATTCGAATGCGACTTTCTCACAATTGAAGTTCGAATTGTTGGGACATCCGCTGTATTCACCAGATTTAACCCTTAGTCACTTCCATCTGTTTCCAGACCTTAAAAAATTCATGCGTGGAAAGAGTTTTTCTTCAAATGGTGAGCGTATTTTACAGCCCTTTCAGATTCTCAGTTCAGGGATGGAATTCATAAATTGGAATATCCTTGGAACAAGTGTATTGTTGTTCAGGGAGACTATATTCAATAATAAAGTGTAAAGAATGTAAAGTTTCTGGCGAGGTGCCACATCTGATCTGCTGTAGGTCCGCTACTCTGGGCTTTGAGTTAGCGCAGCAAAAATCGGAGCCAGCGTTAATAAGCAGCAAAAAATTGGGCGAGATCGTAAGTCGAGGGACACAAAATCCCCTCTAGACTAACTTTCAAGACACATATTGGATATGCAGTAGAGAAAGCTGAAAAAGTAGCAGCGCCGTAACCTTGGCGTATGGTGAACAGCGTAGGCTGTTGTACGGAAGCTATCATGCTTTTGTACGGTACACCCATCTGGTGCGGATAAAACCTCATGTGCACTCGAAATGAGATGATTGTACCGGCTCTGCGGTATAAGAGTGTGTAGCTCGTTCTGAACTACATCTGAGGAATCAGCGCTTATAATACTATCCTGGCTTTGCCCAGACGACATTAATGCAAGAGAGATGGCTGAATCCTCAAAAAATAAGGTGAGGAATTTGTCTATGAGTAATTCACCGAACGGACATTAGGCTTTTCGCTTAAAGGGATGAACTGAGCAATAAGGTGGGGAAGCCACTTAAGGTTAACAGCCTGCTGGATATTGTGCTTTAGTCAAAGTAAAACCGATCTGTTGTTTGCAATATGGAAAAGAAAACAATCACATGATAGTCATAATTACGTCATGCGGAGCTACTCCGCAAATCTTTGTTGAAAGGCAATAAGCCGGTCCCTCTCTGCACACACAGAAAAAAGATGGCAAGCGGGATAAGTTTTTAGTGCGGTGAGCTGGAAGGCAAGTCCCACATTTTGGGTTTCAATGCTTTGTGCCACCTCTACAAGCAAAAACAAACAAACAACAAAAAAGCAAACAAAACAGGAAAAAAACAAAATATTGATGAATCTGGGTTCGAAGCATATTGTGGGTATGAAAAAGTTTTTCTTAAAAACCACCTGTCGACTGTCCAAACATAAGTCGGCAAAAAACTGTAGGCCCCTTCATTTGTAGGCAAACGTCTCTTACGCATATCACCAACTGTGGCCGCATACCGCCAACCGAAGAAGAAGCTCGGTCAAATACCTAATGAACGCGCCTCTTATATATGATACATCAGGTGTTTTTTAAGAGCTTGAGAACTTATTGTAAAATGATAATACTAAACAGAAATATTGTTGGAGTGATTTCTTTTTATTATAATCTGGTAGAAAAAATTCATGGATATAATTTTTTGAATATGACATCCAACATACATACATACATTTGTATGTCCGCCGCGACTACGAGTTACATGGACCATTCGATCAGTCCTATAAATCGATTATTAAGCGCGCTATATGGGAAGATTCATCGTCTTGTTGGAACCGAATGTCGTCGATGCTTAGCTGATTAATTTTTTGAAACAAAAATTCAGTTGGTATAGCTCGATAGCAGTCGCTATTCACCATAACGGCAGCTAGTTCTTCATTGGACTAACTTCGCGAAAGAGTTTCAAGTTTCAAAGCAAATTTCCACAATTTGGAAGCGTTGTTTGGTGTTAAACGATTCATGATGACTTGTCAAACCTTACTGAACAGAAATGTCAACACAATTTGCCATTCTCGGCTGCCAAACCATGGTTACCGATATGCATGAGAACTGCAGCTAAAAACACGTAAACTCGTATACATATACAGTTGTTAGTTTGTCGAACTTGCAAGGTGTGCGAGTATGCAATGGTTTTCGAGCTCAGCAATTTTATTCCAGCTAAATTATTCTTAGTCACTTCACTTTTAATTTTTATTTATTTATCTGAAGATTTCTCAAACTTTTAATGTTCGCATTATATAATAGTTTTTTATTTTTATTATTGTATACTCGTATGGACAAGCTGAACAAAGTATGTAAATTTTACCGTTACATTGCTTTGTATTTTCTCATTTTCTTTTACGTTTTTACGTTCAATTTTGTTGTTGAATAGTATAATAGGCACTTGTAAATTAATAACAAATATTTGATTTTGCAAATCGCATTAAGTGCAGTTTAAAATACAAATATGTGTCTAGAAAAACTACATACATACAAACATACATACAGATATTGGCGGTGAAACATTTATTCGCGTAGGATCGAAATCAGTTCTTTTTGCATGACATTGAAGACACTTTTTAGCCTCCTTAGAATGATCCAACTTAGAGACCCTTGCCTCTATTGGAAAGGTGAATTTTTCACCAATAAAATCATACACCACAGACATGAACAGGTTGTAATCACTCAATGCGAGGCCCAGAGTATAAAAAGAATGCATAAGAACCCCTAAGCCAAGCTCTCGGAGCTTCTGGCTCGTCACTATCGATGTGTGCGACCTGACGTTGTACATTTTAAACACGGTTCTTCTCTCATTGGCCAAAACTGGCCGCTTCTGGTAAATTTCTTCCTCCAGACAGCCTGATTGTTGCGATACAGGCCTCAATTAAGAATGTGACCGCAGAAGAGAATCTCCTAATAGATGATTCCCGGCCAATAATATCATACGCACGGCACAACCAATTCAACGTTTCCGTTGACTCACGGACGATTTGGTTAGAATTCTGAAGCACTCCGGGCTTGACTTTTTTTATAGGGAAGTATTTTTATGGGTTAACTCTCCATAACACATAAACTCACACAACTATAAACTCATCCTAATACATATGTATGCTTTACCATGAACACATGAGGTGGGATTAATTCCAATTGAATTTAAAAATAATGTGACTAAATAATGGCTCGATAGTTATATTTTCCACATATGAATGCTACGCCCCATTATACATATACATATGCTCATCCCCAAATAACTTGTATGATCAGGTTCACTTTATTCGGAAAAAAGTATTATTACTTACTATTAAGCATACCACGCAACATGATGCCAGCAAAATTGTTTCACACCAACTTAAAATGCACATATCATTTAAAGTTGAGCGAAAACTGGCAGTTCGTTAAAATTGACAAACCATCGTGAATTCTAGATTTTCACAAATCGCTTGATGTTGTTTAATTAAAAATATCTACTTTCAAAACTTAAAATCAACCGTTTCTTTATTTTGTGTATAGCGGAGAACTCAGCAGCCACCATAAAAAGGACGAAAACACAATTGAATAATGAAGAGAGGAAAAATGACTAGTTACGGTTAAACAATTTCCATGTATTTGAGACAAGCAGCGAAAGGATCACAGCAACCGAAATGCACTATCGAGCGCTTTGTACAAAACCGCCCATATCGTCGGTAAACCTTGTAACTTGTATGTCTATAGTGCATTTAGTTTACGCAATGCCAACATTACAGAGGAATCTTGCAAAGCAGCGTGGAAGAGCATCAGAGACAGCAAGCGGTTCTTTGCTAGCAAAGCAAACAAATTGGGAAATGCGTGCGGAGGATCTCAACTTCAAGAGTGAAGTGCCTGAGTCCGAATACTCCGAAAACATGCCGTTTTTCAGCGAAGAGCAAGCAAATCTTTATATTTTGTTTGTGCCAATATACACGTATGCTAATCTGATTAATATAGAACATTTTCAAGCATGGATAGTCCAAAAGCAGACACCAGTATCGTTCATACCCGGCTATAATTATGTAGGGTTTAATATAAGCTTCGACATTTTTTAACATAAACAACTTAATGCATGGTTTTCCCATTCTATTTTCAGGCGTCGATACCTAGTACATCCGCAACACGCTCCAACAGTTCTAATGCCACTCTGCAATCTGCAGCAGAAAATTGTGGAACAAATGAACATTGAATTGGAATTAAGAAAAACCGAGATGGCTCCAAATTCCAAAATGCCCAAGAGGCTTAAGCAGCACTTCTGGAATAATTGCCGAAAAGCAGAGAAAATATGTTGGGTGTAAAATTCACGCAGTAGTAGTAATGAAATTTAATTATATTTATTTTTATTTAGTTTGACTTCATTTTAATTTATCTCATTATGATTTATTTGATTGTAACAGAATTTAATTTATATTTATTTACTTTATTTCATTTAAATTAAATTTATTTTTTATTTATTTTCTGCCTGGGTTTTTCAATAAGAGCGGGTAGATGTTGAAATGGAATAAAATGGCGTTTGCTATGTGGCACGTAGCGCCGTCCTGCTGGAACCACATGTCGTTTAGGTCCATATGGGCCATAAGAAATTGGAAGGGCCACCACGTATACCGAAAAATGGGCGCAATGCGCGCAACGTTTGCCATGATGATTTGGCATAAACAACTGAATAATAAACAAAAGATTTGACAGATGTCACCAAAACAAAATGGCTGCCACAGGGCGCCAAAATCGACCCGCACCAATTGAAAAACCATTTATAAACATAAGCGAAATCAAAGAGAAAATTAATGAATTAAAACTTATTTCGATTGGGATTTTATATTTTGCTTTAAATTTAAAGAACGACCAAATAAATGTGAATTTGGGCATCTTCATCTAACGTTGTTGACATCTTGCTGTCTCCAAAAGTAACAAAATACTGATAAATGTAGTAAAACCTGTTAAAAAGCATGCAATTAGTTATATTATTATATTTAATTCACTTTTCTCACCCAAATTTGCCAATTGCTTCTGGGGCGATACTCATAACTTCGTTTGTTTTCATTTGTATAATTTTCTTTCCTAACAACATTTCACAACAAATAAAATGCATGTTGCTGGCGAAATATCACGGCTGTGAACTTAGTACTAGCCTTTAGAGGGTAATCAATAAACATAGAAAATATTTAGTACAATATTTATTTTTTTTTTTGTTGAAATTTTCAAATTTCTGGGCTCGGGGTTTGAGAAGCGCTTTAAAAAGTTCTTCGTCGAAACGGCACGAACATGCTAAAGGAGAGTGCGATGATTTAGCCTTTAGAAAGGAAGAAGCTGAACAAATTTACAATAAGAAAAATATTTTTGTAATGGTCACACCTAAAAAGGCAAAATCAAATGCTTTCAAGCATGAAAAAAGTTCGCATTTCCACCTGCCATTGACCCGATTTACACGAGGAGACATCTGGAAGGGTAACATTTTGTTCAAGGGCGAAGGACGGTCGGGGAAGAGAGAAGGGATTTTGTCTCCCGTACTCGGCGACACGCTTTGCTCTTCTTATTCGTATTTCTTATCTTAAAGCAATTTTTGACAGTTGCTTCATTCGTTTTCTTCTTTTGTGGAAGAAAGTTCTAAGTTATGTGTTGGTTTTCAATCAAACAGAAGATAATAAGGATGGCAAACATCCGAACGCTGCTTGGGAAATGCACGATTATTTTTGCTAGTAAAGTAGGTATAATTTAAAATAGGTATGGGACATGTTTATGTTGATTTCTAATTTTTCCCTGCATTTCTAGATACTCAAGTTAATTTTAAGTTAATTATTTACATATGAAGTATTTTTAATTTAATTTTTTTTATTCAAGTATAAGAATTTATAAATATATTTCAATAAAAAAACAACAAATTATTTATTATTTAACCAGTTTGCATTTTTCATTCATATATTTAAGAAACTGTTGTCGAACGCTCTCTGCTTTACATGTAAGCGCGTGCTAGAATACATCCGAACCAGACGATGCTAAAGTATTAAATGTCAAAATGTCGCGAAAACATTTTTGCCCGTGTGTGTGCGAATGAAACATCAAAAGAGAATTTCCAGTGTCTCCCTTCCAGATGTCTCCTCGTGTAAATCGGGACATTGCGAGAGAGATAAAATCTATTTTTAAGAACACACCCAAAACTTAATGGTATGCTTGGCCCAAATCTGACAACGTTGTATTCACAACAATTTTAAAATAAATATATAAATTATTGCATTATCAAATGAATTGGCGATACTTTTGGCTTGGCACCATGGATTTGTGTTTTACTACTACCAGTCCACTTTCTTATTATTTAAGAGCACGCGACAGTCGCTCGCCGCGTGTGCAGTTTGGATTTTTTTACTTTCGTAGATAAGACGAACCGAAGAATAAAAATAAAAATATTTATTCAGAGAAATATTATTAATGACTACGGGAATAAAGTTCTAGAACTACCTGAAAAAAGTATACAGATGATGAAATAATACGCAATAATTTTAAGCTGCAAGTATTGTTTTTGTTCTAATACAGGTACTTTTGGCAACGAAACACCGTTGAACTGTTAACTGTATTTTGTACTTTAAGATGACTTTGTACGCTTTTAGACCTGGTCGAGAATAACACAAACAATGTTCCACATTTTCCTATACCTATTCTTTATTTGTTGTTAAAAAAAACTGTTTTTCGGTACTTGCTGCGTTAAAAAACCGATAGTTTCGCTTTTTTTGCTCAATTAAAATTTTGAGACGCTTTTATAAAGTGTAAGCTTTTGAAGGTTGCAATCAAGAAAACACTAAAATTTTGTCTTTTTTACACTTTTACAACTTTGAAGATTATTTAATTTTCATTTTTGTAATTTTATTGTGAAAGTAGTTATATGTACACTTTCGAAATACATATGTAATCTCGAATAAAACTAGCGTTATTCCAAATGAAATTTCTATCTACCTAATAATACCTTCTGCTCAAATATGAACGAGACGTTATCAATAAAACGGTCCGCGGATGACATATGGCAAAAATAAATTTTTTGTTTTTTGGTAGGACTGTTATAAGCTTACATGGCAAATTTCAGCATGATATGTCACATAGTTTGTTTTCTGTACTACTGTAAACAAGTCAAGCTCGAGTGTGTTCTTGTAATACAGTCCAGTAACACCGAGAAATTTAACGTTGAAAAAGTAAATACACGGCTCAACTATATTTTAAAGCTAAACCATTATCAGTAAGAGATGTATAGTCGAATTTCAAGCACCGGTTCAATGATATTTATTGTTGTATTACATATCGAAAAACCAACTATTGGTCCTTAGGTCTATTTGATCCTGGTTCAGGTAAACTTAACCTACATATCGAAAACATTATTAAATATGTGATCATTCCACTACCATTCCATTTACTAATCTAGCACCATTTCATTTGACAAAAGTTTCCCATTCAATTTTACCACTTAAACTGCAGTTCATTGGTTTACAGTGTTTCTTTAATATGGATAAAATCTTGTTTCTGCAATAGAAATTGATTTGTAGAAATTGAAAACTGCTAGATCTTTGCAGCAGGGAATAAAAACTGAACTTCTCGAATCCACGCCACCATGTCACGCCACGGCGGACATTTGTACGATGTCATATTTCATACATAATAACATGCAAGGTACTTTCAAATAAAAATCTCGTTAAAATTTTTTTGATAAAATTCCAAATATTTTATGAGTCCATGTATAATATTAGAAGAGCCCTTTTTAAGTGGTTCATTCATTTAGTTATCATGCTAGTAAGAGTTTAAAAAAATTCGTCTGTTTTGTTCTTCACCACATTAAATTTTTCTTCGCTTTTACGCTCATTATAAATTTGAAATAATTCAAAGAAGAATTGCACAGTCAGCTATATTTATTTTTGATTGGATTGGTGAATATACATATATTGATTGCTCTGATCTATTTGAGTATATAGGTTTCAATTCCCATAGAAGTTTGTTTTTCAAACACCTTTTCATCTTAATGCTGTCAAAGCAAATTATTCTCCATTTAAAATTTTCCGCTACTCATTAGCATCTAATAACCTCCCGGGGCGGATTAATATTAATTTTCTTTACCACGATCTTTATTCAATTTCTTGCGTATTGTAATCTGTTAATAAATGTCTGAATAAGTTTGAATTAAATTTATAAAAAGCGTTGTACATATGTACAAGGAAAATAAATTAAATGTGAAACGAGTCGTACTTTAATAGGGAAGCAGTTATTTGCACAAAGCATGATTTTAAACTTGGTCTAATGTTTTTTTAATAACGCTATTTATGCGGTCCGAAAATCTCCTTTATGAATGCAAGCTGTCGTTGGCGTCGTGAAAATTACAGATACATTGAACCATGATAAGGCTCAGAAAAGATGGTAATATATAGTCGGCACTATTTATTGTAAGCCCCAAAAAACAGTTAGTTTTTTGAAACTCAAAATTCTTGTTTGCTACGAATTTTAATGAATTCCCTTTTTTTTTTGTATTTGCGATTGGCTTACCCAGACTCGCAGAATTTAAGTTTGGATTTGATCCTTCAGTTTTGTTAAGCTCCAGCCTCTAGTCTTTAGGACTCGATTCCCGTAAGTAATAAATTGTTGTTTTCGACTATTATTACAATTTGTGCTTCCAAAATAACAAGATAACTCCGTTGCTTACAAATGAACAAAACCAAAACTTCCTGCAATTCCCGTTCAAAAGAAACAAATAAACATCTGATTTTATATAATTACCTTTTTGCCGACAGGACTCAGGCGTTGCCATATATCTTAACATTTATTATTTACAGGTGAGTTTTAAATATCTGCATATGGATAGTTGTTCTCTTAGCGGATCCATACAAGGTGATATCAGTAGAATAGATTCCCGTTGGTTATTCTCCCTCAAGGAGAAAATTTTCGAAATTATAGGCGTGTTTTTAGTAGAATGTTTGTTGTTTTAATTTAAAAGTTTGAAACGGAAAATATTCAGAAATTGAACGTAATAAATTATCGTATGTGCTGGGTACTAATTTTCGTTACTTTCTTTATCCTAGTTTTGCCCTTAGTATGACGAGGGATATATACGAGTTCTCTGGACATTAACTAATTCCTCCACCGGCATTAACTATTGTAATTTGTTTCTATCTATTTATTATTTTACAACAACAACATACAAAATATGAACTTGATCATTCATATTTTGTTGCTTTTGTAAACAAGTATTATCAGAAAATTACCATGCAATATGGATGACGAATGACAAGTATGAATAAAATATATCTATATAAGTGTTTTTTTTTATTTCACGCTTTAAAACAAGATCAAAACCTGATTCAAATTAACAATATTTTGATTAATGTCGAGTTTAGTAAGCTAAATACTTTAAGTTGTGAATGCCTTTTAATATTTTTATATAGCATATGTAACTTTAATTGTTAAATTACTGCTTACTCTTAGAAGGGTCTTCAGTAAATCTTCAATCTGGGAAATCCGCTAACCAAAGGGAGTCTTATCGCTCGAAAGCCTCCGTTCCCCAATGATGAAGTCACCCGAGATCCTTCTATTTCCGTTCTTTACGAAACACCTGGCCCCGCTACACATTTGCATGATTTCCGCAGCGTGCAGAGTACCACCACATCACTCACTGCCGTAAACACATATGATGGCTTGTACCCGCTTAAGTACCCGCGCAATTTTGGCTCAATAACGTTCTGGATACTGGAGCTGGTACTCACGAACAGAAGCAGTCGGTTTTTTTTGGATTGACTTTCATTAAAAGTTTAATAGCATATGTTGGAAAGCTTTTTTCAGTTTAGGTACCGATGAAAGTACTTCCCTGGTTTTCACTGATTTGAATTATGATACTGGCAAGCATTTTAAATCACCAATTTATATTATAAATAATTCGCAAATTTATTTTGTATATTATTCGTTTTTCGTGTTTTGGGTTTTTTTAATCAAAAACTTAGCAACACTGATTGCGTTGAAATTCATATAAAGTCACGGTGTTTTGTTATTCTTGATATAAAGATAATTAGGCGTCTTATTTAAAGCAAATTCGTAGAAGGCGAGTTCCCAAGAACAACAATATTTACAATTTGCAATTTAGTTGGTAATCAAAACGAATATAAACAAACAAATATGACAATAACCTAGAAGCAGGTCATTTGGCATAGCAACCAGGCAATCGCAAGAAAAAATATCAACTTGCTTTACCGAATTCTCCTCGTTCGAATTCGTCATGTCTTATTCTTTTATTTCTAAACATCCATTTTTAAGTATAAACTTCGGCTACTTTCGGCTCAAGGGCCCAAGTAATAAACAGGTAACGACTTTTTAAAATCCAGAATTCTTTTTCATATTTTTATCGGTGCAGAATAGGCCTGTTAAATTTAGTTTAAACATCCGTTATTACAAGGATGAATTAGAATTAATTCCATCAAGTAATACCACAGTCTGGCAACAATGCTTATGCAGGGTGTCAATAAGCAGCTGATACGAAACACAAGGTGACACAAATTCAAGCGAATGCAATATAGTGCTTTTTCACATAAAAGGCGAACTGTTTGCGCCCAACAATGCAAATGATAATCAACAGTTTAACATGACAAACGTAAATTAAATTGGACAAAATTTGTTAATATCTAGATTTGTAATGATTATCAGAAGTCTCGTGATTTGAACAACAAAATAATCATATCTTTGAACAATATACGTTTTAATTCGAAAGAAAGGTAATTCAATATAATTTTTAATGAAATTACATCTAAATTATATTAATTGGGGAATTAATGGGGGGAAAAAAATCTTTTCATGTAACTTTTTGTCGTATTTTTCATAAACATGCTATTTTCTCAGAAACTTACACAAAAGCTTAAGAAGTATTTACATCAAAAGAAAGGTATTTTAATTGTTTTCCAATGATGTACTCGGTTTTTTAATATCTCCTCTATTTTTAGTTTTCGCATAAAGTACTGTTGTAATCAGCATATAAAATTCTATCGAACCCTATTTCTGGTTGTTAGCTGACTGAAATTTAATTATATACATATGTATGTACATTTACTCTTGAGCGCTCAAGATAAAAATCGAAAATGCAATATTTTTGTATTTATTGGTAACGTTGTAGTTCCGAGCATCAACCCCCAAATTATTTTAAATAGAAATAATTTTTTTTATGAAGAAGATTACTGGTATTACCACTTAAATTAGTTGGAAAGTGAATATATTGTTTCACAATGTCTTTGACAACATATGTATATGTATATCCACTCTCGGAAGACCTATGTTAATCCATGAACGATTTTTGGAGAGCGTTTACTTGCAATAAAATTTAATACATATACCTCGATTAGCAGTAAAAACATGTAAATGAAGTTATTTGATGACAAACTCCACATGCACGTAATTTTCACATAATTGAAAGATGCGAAAGTCAAAACAAAGCAGATTGGGCAAAGTTTTACTGCCTTCTAACTTTTTAGCAAAAATTTTAGTTTCTATGATTTTTAATACTTTTTCTTTAGAATTTGTTCTGAAGTAAATATGATCTGGAAGGGGACCGCGCTAGCTTCGTTATTCGTGCGCGTTATTCACATGGGGAAAACGTTTTCAGAGGTGTGGCCAAGACCAGACCGTTAATTGGCTCTCAGCGATTTTCAAGTAATCAACTGATTGGCTGACGCAACCGGAGTCATGACTGCGAGGCAATATTGGAGCGATTTCGTACAGGTAAACACTATCTTTTGGAGTGATGAAGCCCATTTTCAATTAAATGGAAGTGTAAATAAACAAAATTGCGGTTACTGATTACCTATTATATAGGGTTTTTCAGTAAGAGCGCTTCAACTTTTGAACTTTTTTGAATAAAACACAAACGGTTTGACTTTTTTAACTAATTTGGGTTTTATTATCGAGTTTGAACATATACATTGAAGTATGAAATTCGATTTCTTTTGCATGACCACCGCGTGTACGTTTTACGAAGTCCAATCGTTGAACCCAATTTTCGACCACTCTTTTGTATAAATCGCCGAAATTCCAGCAATTTCGCGTTCAATATTGGCTCTGAGCTCACAAATCGTCGCCGGCTTGTTACTGTAGACCAATGACATCACATAACCCCAAAACGGGACGGCTTGTTAAATGGACCGTAAAATGGCCGTAATGCTCTTAAAGTAGCAGCAACAGAACGATTATTTTCATAAAAAATTTGCACGATTTGCAATCGTTGCTCAAGTGTGTAGCGTTCCATGATGAAATGTATACTAATGAAGTTTACAAATGACAAGCGAAAAATAAAAAATATTGCGTCGTTCGCCCTCCCTATCGGAAAAAAGTTGAAGCGCACCTATTGAATAACCCTATATATAGGGTGGTTAAGTTTCAAGGGCCGGTATTGATTTTGAATAAAATACAATTTTTTTAAGAAATTATTGTCATTTCTCTTTATTATGATAATATTGGTATGACTGAATTACGTATGGAACAAAATATCGGCCAATGACCGCCTCGGCCTCGGCGGCGCACCTCCATCCGATGGCCCACATTTTCGATGACGCTGAGACATTGAGGTTCTATGCCGTTATTGTGCCGAATTATCTCATCCTTTAGCTCTTGAATTGTTGCTGGCTTATCGACGTACACCTTTTCTTTCAAATAACCCCAAAGAAAGAAGTCCAACGGTGTCGTTGACGTTTAGGTGTGGTTCACATTCAACATCGGCCCTTGAAATTTAACCACTCTTTAAAAAAAAAAAAAATAAATAATTGGCGCGTACACTTCTGTTAGGTGTTTGGCCGAGCTCCTCCTCCTATTTGTGGTGTGCGTCTTGATGTTGTTCCACAAATGGAGGGACCTACAGTTTCAAGCCGACTCCGAACGGCAGATATTTTTTATGAGGAGCTTTTTCATGGCAGAAATACACTCGGAGGTTTGCCATTGCCTGCCGAGGGGCGACCGCTATTAGAAAAATGTTTTTTTTTTTTTTTTTTTTTTTTACTCACTATTAAAACATCTGCAGCCACTTTACTGTCAAAAAGTTTGGTGTGCATTCTGTTTTTTTTTTAACTATTATTTAAATGGCGAGTTAAAAAGCTACAAAACGCCGTGGTAGTTAACCGTCTGTGAGATCACTATTTGAGTTTATATAGACCAGCTTAACGGTGTATCTCGACAAGGAACTGCACTTGTCTGTACCGTTATTACGGTAGCTCCTTATTTTTATTTTTAGGGTTATATTATATTATAAAAATTAGTTGAATGGCTGGTTTCACATTTCTTTCGTGAATTTCGTTTTCATTTATTAATTGAAATTTCTTTTGATTATTGAATATTTTTATCTTGTATGAGCTCGGCTTGGAAATTAATTAATTTCGGCAAACATTTTCTTTTTTTTTAATTCGGCTTTCTTTAGGCATGACTTCGAGTTTAAATTCATTTTAACATGAAACTTTTCTTATATTGGCGAATTTTTTCATTTCACTTTCTTTACATATAAAAAAATAAGCAGTGGAAAAATTATACCATACATTTTTGAAAATCGTCGAGCAAGCAATCTCTGTGGGCAGTATCTCTTATTGGTGTATGTTGAGCGACATGGTTTCAGGAAGATTGCGCCACGCCGCACACGACCGGAGTGACCATGGCGATACTGCGTGATTTCTTCCATAACAAACTGATAAGCCGTTTCCCCACACAGGTCGTATGATCTTACCCCTATGGACGTTTTTCTGTGGGTGTTTTTCAAAAGTAAAGTCTATGAAACAAACCCAGCGACTAACTCAGCACTAAAACAAAATATCGTTCATTTTTTATTTTAGCTTTCAATTCCTAATTCTGCCACCGGACACTTCGTACAACGAAGTCATACGGATGAAAAGAGTACAAAAAGATTGAATACCTATTAGCACTATGAAAGAAAAAATAGAGGAAGCGTCTAGGAAATTATTGCAATACTTATTAAAGTTATCAAGCAAACCTCATGCTTTATCATTCTTATTACTGCCCTAGAAAGATTGAGCACAGACGAATTGTATGAGATACGATATTAAATAGATTTCCTATATTGTAACCTTTTACAACGTAGCATTATAACTAAATTTTAAATAATCATTTACACAAGTCTTTCGGAAGATTCACTTTCAGCATGAGAATTATTTCCACATATTTACAATCGTATATGTATATGCATATAATTTGTTTTTCAATTCTATGTTTTGCATTCTGTCTTAGGATTTTCGCACGTGTCATCGTAATTGTCCAAAAGAAGATTATTTATGGAATTACTGAATTGTGTGAGCGAGCAAGGCGCGCTACAGTTCGGTATATGGATTTCTTTTGGAAACTTGTCGTCACTGTTATAGTAATATACGATCTATTAGAGAAAAAGATGATCATTAAATTATTTATGCACATTTATAAAATATTGTCAAACTCACCTTCACTTCGAAATCTTCCTTAAACAAAGAACTATGATGCAGTTCGAAAGATAGTGCAGAAGCATAGCTTGGTAAGGTATCAGTCTGATCCAGAATATTCAAAGTATTCATAATATTCACCAATGTAATATCGTGGCCAGAATACAAGAATATTTTACGATCGGGATTCAAATTCTTTCTCCGCTTGTTCTCCATCTTTTTAATTATCTCGGCTAAGAAAGCACCACCCTTTACTTTTTTCATTAGATTCGACTCAGTATAAAGTGAGTAACTGCGTGCCGCTAGTGCTTCCAGTTTATCTGGATAGATGTTTTCCGTCCAGTCAGGTAATACCAGACCTGCTTCAGATTCGACTTTCAATGTAGTGTAAAGCATTTCGACATCCATTAGCGTAGAAATATTCTACGTAAATGCATTGAAATCAAATAGAAATTTACAAAACATACACATGCATACACATACATATATATTATATAATAGAGATATTTGACTCCTCTACATTATTGCTCTATAAAAAAATGCGAACATGAATGTACTGCTAATAACGGCATAATCCATTTTAAGGGATTCTTAAGTGCTTCAGCTATGCACTATCGAGCTGTTTTAATCAGCATAAAGATGTGTGTAGGCTCGCATTCACTCAAATGCGCCATTTTTGCACTAATTTTTTATACTTATTACGGCTGCGCAAACTAAAAAGAGTAAGACGATAAGCTGAACAGTTTATCTATTTATTTTTATTTTTTTCAAGAGCACAGAGCAAGTCACGATAATAAAACACGGTGGAGAGAATTCAGAAGGTGTGATCAACATCAGACTGTTAACCGGCTCTTAACGATTTTGAAGGGATCAGCTGATTTGCTGAGTTAACAGGGTTTGTCTACGACAAAACTAAGATTGTGTTTTTGATATTAGATATACATAGTTAACCACAAATGCAGCACAGATAGTGAATAACTTAAGGTAATATACTTTGATATTGTGATTGACAGCAATTTCAGCTGTTGTTCTAACTGCATTTTACAAATGATATACAACGCTGTGCGTTTTCTATTCCAAACTACAATATAAGCTGCTGGGTAGGTGCGTCTGCCAACAAATTAGCACCGCTAAACCCTGCAGAGGATTCCATTAGAAAAATATTTATTTACTTGCCTAAAATTCTCGCGAGCTCTAAAATTATTGTAGAACTTTTAAATTCTTCCTCTAAGAAATTTATACTTTTATAAGTTTTTAAAAATATTGTGATAAGAACTTATTACATACAAAGCCATTGTTCCATTAAATACTACTTGAGGACCAATCCTACAAACTTTTGGCTCCAGTTCCTGTCATTGCCAACACATTGTCGTAACTTCTACACTTTTGTGTGATGTAATCTATTTAACAGTCTTCCTTCTAGTATTCGTACCATAAGAAACATCCTCATAAAAAATATCTGCCGTTCGGCGTCGGCTTGAAACTGTACTATAGGTCCCTCCATTTGTGGAACAACATCAAGACGTACTCCACAAATAGGAGGAGGAGCTCGGCCAAACACCCAAAAAAGGGATTTACGCGCCAATTATATATATATAAGAAACCTAGGAGAATTTCTCCTGCAAGTGAAAGCGCTTTCAGTGGATCTTAATTACCATGAAATCGAAATCTTGCTAAAATCAGTCATTTAATTAATTATTAGTTAACGAGTAATTCAATAAGTTATTTGGTAACTATATTTCTTATCTATTTTGGTTTGCCGAGTTAATCATTTATAGTCGACGACTGACCCCTTTTGTTCATGTTGGTATATATGTACATTATTCTTGTCAAGTCACACGTCACTCATAATTGCAACTACATTTGTATGTATTTCTATGTAGAAGTGACATTTAAAACGTATGGCTCTGTTTTCAACCCGAGGCTCATATAGAATACCCTAACTGGTGATATCATTTTGGTGTTGTAATTCCCACTCTCTGCTTACATTTCGCATGCCAGTCCCAACAAAAAGTTAAACCTTTGCAGGGTTATTACAATGTTAAACTGTAATTAAGTACATGTAAATACATTGGCTAACAATACACACCTTGCCTGAATGTTTTGTGAGCAATTTGAACAGTTCCGTATTTTCTTCGTTAAGCTGCCGCAATTCGGGTGGTGGATTCTTATACAATTTTTGCAGAATTGTGTCATATTTCGCACATGGTTTCTTCTGCGCCAAGAGCTGCATAGAAGGTAAGAAATAAGTTAATGTAATTAAACGAGTAAAAAAATGTAGATGGTAATTTTTTTTTTCTCTTTAGATATATGTATACATATGTATTTATGCATGTCTAAATGAGACAGAAGTAGTCTAGGTTATAATCATACAAGAACAACTGATTTGTTGTCCCCAGAGCCCAAAAGTATGGTATTAGAATTTTGTTCACATAACAGGCGGATGTAAAAACATAAAAGAATCAAGCTAAATAATTATAAGCATATTTATACCAAAATGCTCAAAATAATGATCGGAGTCGATTCTGCCAAGTGGCTGAATATTCAAAATTTTTAGATTAAAATTTCGCAAATACAGTGCACTCGCGATAACTCGAACTAATTAAAACAGGCGCTGTTCGATTTATCGAATTTGTTCGACTTATCAATTGAGTGTGCTATGTTAAAAAAACAGTCATCCATATCGATTTTTTTCAATTAAATTTATTTATTTATTTACATATGGATATGAACATGAATATGTTTAAAATAATTAATTCGTTTCAATATTTTTCATCAAATATTTGGCAGTCTTTGTGTCAGTTACACAAAAAAAGTCAGCTTTAACAGAAAAGTTAGGCCGAAAAGAAAGTTGTAATGTGTGTTTGTCTTTTCTTGCCTGCAGCAATGTTGAATATGACTTTTTCACGCAACAATTGAAGAGTGTTAACCTTTGCGGGGCTTACTTGTTCAGTTGTGGCCCACTGAATTACCTTATTGATAGAGCTAACTGCCTCCTCAGATGATATCCGCTCACATGTCTCAGTTGTGTTGTTAAACTCAGACTCAGAATCACTAGTTTCAATTATTACTTCTGTGTCGGTAAATTCGGCACCATCATTCCATTTGTTAACATCATAAAGCGTAAATTCGAGCTGTAAATTATGTTTTCCATGTTATGTTCTTTCAAGATGAGTCCACTTATTGGGTAATTCTTTTTTCTTTGGGACAGAAACCATTTGTATAAAGCGGCTTTCATTTTAGGAAACTCAGAAGCTTTTAAAGTTCTCCTCTTCCCAGGACCCAAAAACGTGTTGTTTACTGCTTTTAAAATTGCCTTGTCTTTCTTTTTTATAAGACTTATGGTGGACTTGGCTACCCCATATTCCTTCGCTAGAGAAGTAACACTACATCCACGTTTAATTTTGTTAAGGACTTCAGCCCTCTCTTTTAATGTTAAACACTTCAACCTTTTACGATCCATTACTGACGTGCACTGATATACTACAAATGTCAAATTTAAAGCAATTTGGTCAATGCAAGATGTTGTTCCCAGAAAACTAACGGGATATTAACGCCGAAATATTCATATGGACAATACACTAGTATACATATAATTTATATACATATACTATTACATATGTATGTATGTACAAAATGTACATGTTTGAAAAGAATGTGTGTACAAATAAATTTGTTTTTTTGTTCGAGTTATAGCGCTTTTTTATTGTTCGAGTTACAAAGAAGTCAATAGGGGAAAAAATGTGTTCGAGTTAGCACGTCGTTCGACTTAGCGGCTATTCGAGTTACCGCGAGTGCACTGTATTTGCAAATTGTTTATCTTTGCCATGTTAAAAAGTTTGCATAAAAATTGAATTTATTTTATTAGAAAAAGAGAGGAAAATAGATTTTTGATGTTTATTTATTTTTTTTTTTGCTCAAGGCCAATCAGTAAAAGTCTGTGAGCGAATTCTGGATAAGCAAAGTCAAAGTATAGTATTTCCCAAAGCGTTGAAATAGCGTACCCACTTAAAATATGTAGTATAAAAAAAGGCACACAGCAAAGCGGGCAGGTGTTTGCTAGCGTATTTGTAAGGTGTATAAATATTGGCCAATACGGAAAGCCAAAAACTTACTATGTCTTCACTGCGGGGTATTACATTTACGGCTGCCGGCTGCCAAGCGATCGGCTAAATGTAAAGAGAGAAATTTTTAAATAAACCATAATTCACTTTGCTTTGTAGTCACTCACCAAAATGTTATTGTGGTCCAGCGGTGGTATAAAGCCTGCTAAAACACTCTGCGCACTCATAATACAGCGCTCAGCCGCTGAGCTAAGTGTGAGCACCTGCTGCTGCGTATAGATACCGTTGGGCGGTAATAGACGATAGTAACGCATGCGCAAATTTTTCCCCAGATTATAAGCCTGCTGACTGCCTTTCTAAAAGGATTTATAAATATTTATTCATATATGTATGTATTTATATACATTAGGGTGCATTACTCTTTTGTTTTATAAATAAAACTGGTTTTTGAAATAATTTTTTTCAAAAAATTACCTCAAATGATAGATAGTTGACGCTTAAAAGGCCAAAATAATAAATAAAATAAAATAGTATTAAAACTTTCCATTTTTCTAAATAGTTTTAGTTTTTGGAGCAAATTTTTTTTAAATTTATTTGTTAAAAACAAAGATTTTTCTAAATCTTACATACTTAAAAGCTTACGGAAATCTTAAATACTGAAGCCTTAAATTATAATGGCGTACAGTCATAGTCGAAAATAAGGCGGTTCTATATTTGGTAAACAGGTTTAAGAGAAGCCATGGTTTATTTAAACTCGGCCAAAATCGCGCAAGTGGTTATCGCGGCAATCAAGAAGATAGTTTATTTTAATCATAGTCGAATTAGTACCTGTTATTTAGCTCAGAACCGGGTTTAGATTTAAAACCACCACAAAAATCAAATGAAATTTACGAATGTATGTGCACCTAATAAAAATGTTACATTTTCAGTTGAAAGAGATTTTAATATAATAAACCATGAAAGATTGGTAAGAGACCCTAATCCATTTGAGTAAAATGAAAATGCTTTTTATCAACAAACCAATATTTTCAAAAATCAACGCAAATTCGAGCCACTTTAAATTGGCACTTTACTGTACCTAAATTTAATGGGCTATAAAACTGCTTACCACATATTTTTATGAAAATCCCATTTAAAAATTTGTAAATTTTTAAGAAAATCTTTTACATTCTTCAAAATGTGAAACTTTAAATTATGATTTTGTTTTATATATTTTTAATATTTATATTTATATTTATTTACATTTAATATTTTTATGATTTATATTTATGTCGCGTTGTCATTATCGTAAACATAGGTGTGCATCAAAATTAAATACACAACTTTAATCGAAATTTAATGATTGCTTTTTGCTATTCTGCCGTTTTTAATTTTCAAAGTTAACAACAAAACTAAAATATTTGAATGTTAACTTATATGTATGTTTGTATGTCAGATGACACTAAATGTAATAGACTTGTATCAAAACTGGTTCTTACTAAAACAAAATAGGTACTAAATTGACTATGATAGTAAAGAAAATAAACCCAGTTCTAAATTTTTAGTTCTACTTTAACTTAACCTGGGTTTAAAGCCGAACTTTGATTAAGCGCCAATAAATTGTATTATTCTGGTCGAAACCACGCAACATTTTTTGGTGAAGTACCCCAATATATTTGAATGAATTTCTTACCTGTGTCAAGGCCCCCAGACCATACGACCAGTCATGCAGGGCATGCGGATCGGTGGGGTAAAAGGAACTTGGCGTCTTCTCACCATGCCGAAAGACCTATTAATAGAAAGCACAGCCGTAACACACTTTATTGCTTATATACATATGCACATAGGTTTGTTGGAATGTACATTAGTGCGATATTGTGTTCATCTATCTGTTATCTTTGGATCATTAAGCTAAATTATCACACTTTTTTATTGACATTGGCATGTAAATATTTACGAACGCATGAAAACAATCTTATTTGTTCAAAGTGATGAAAACTTACAATGGAGATCATTCTTAAATTTCGCAAGCCCTGTTCATCGTTGTTATCGCCGAAAACGAAATATGCCATCATAACGGTGCAGAGCGCACCACCTAAAATAATAACCGATATTTTGGTGCTGCGTCTCGACTGACAATCAATGTTGACCATCTTGATGGATGGGTGATTTTTTAATTTGAATTTTATTCAAACGTGTATGCCACAAATTTTATGCAATCACACTTTTCTTACTACAACATGTTTTTTTAAATCCAAAAATAATAAATGGGCCTATCTACATACATATGTTCATACTCGTATGTATAAATATGTTGTACTCATACACTTGTATATTATTTTGCGTTATCGTTTTTCTTATTTATATGTCTGAATATATCTCATGAGATTTGTATTTCACGCGGCGACCGCAAAAAATTGACTGATTTGCCTGAGTGCAGGAAAAGTGAATTCATAGAAGTCGAGTTCGCTAGAGCAACAACATTTACATGTATTTTATTTTTGTGATTTGGATTGTTCAAATTTCAATGAGAATGTTAACCAAGAATGATAGAATATAAGCAATAATTGTTGCGTCTTCCGAATCAGCTGAGACATCATCTCTTCAACTAAACAAACAAAAGAGAAAGAAAGGGAAATTACTTGTTTGTGAAGAAGAAAAAGCGAAAGCAATAGAAACGAAACAAATACAAGAATTATACATAAACACTCACATTTTCTTGCTACGGCGCCACCGGCATAAAAATGCAAAAAAAACTGCATTTGGAGGTATTTTTATAATTCGTACTTCCCCAATTTCATACGCTGCATTTCGTTTGATTAGTTTGCTTAATTAAAAAGTCACAAATCTTCAAATTGCCATATTAACAAGCCATTCACTGAATATTTACAACAAGTAATTTCTCTTTATCTTGTTAGCTATCATTCTTGCATGTGCATAATACCATCGTAATTTTTACTAGATGTGGCAACTCATTCGATCGGTATTGCTGCCAGACGTTTCGTGAATATTCATGTTCAATGAATGCATGCATTTCATATTAAAAAAAGTTAAACGAATTACATGAAACACACAGTGGAAACAGTTACTAATTCTTTGAAACCCAAAATCTGCCAAAACTCAGGGCTTGTCTTTCGGGCAAACATGTTATATATTAAATGGACATACAATTTTACGCTACTTCCGAATGGCAAACGGCTTTTTTATGAGCAACATTTCTATGGCAGCAATACACTCGGTTTGCCATCGCCGACAACACCCTTAGATAAAAGTTTTTTTTTCGAATAAAAATAAAGAATCAAATGAAAAAGAAAATTTTCTCAACCCAGCAAATTGAAACACACCATCTTTTGGTGGCTTCTAAACCGTTCCCTTACAATGTCATAAGTAATATTGGTGTCCACGAGAAATTCGCATATTGAACGTTCAAAGACGTAAGCTATAAAATTAATTTTTAATTTATTTTTTTCTATTTAAGCTACTTTCCATAATACCTTTTTCTCAGATAAATTTAACATCTTTTCGTGGAAACCATTCTTTCAACTGGGCCGCAAGAAAGCATGGGTACATTATATTTGATAACAACAGGCTGCTTCAATGACTTCATCTATTATTTAAACAGATTGTTAGAAAGTTTAGAATTTTTTTTTATTATTTATGCAAAAATATTATTTTTGAAGATTTTGTGAGCATAATTTCTCAAATCAGTGCTAAAGTTTTGCAACAACTTCTCTCAATTCTCTCTCTAAATTAATTTCTGGCCTGGTCGTGGCAATAGCAAAAAAGCCACTCTCACACCAGTCATAGTATTGAAAGTAGGATATTTGGAATACTTTGCTTCGCAATTAAAATAATCTCTTTGTTTAATCACAGTTTTAGACTTGAATCGCATGGTAGTTCTAACGGTCCTTACCAAGTACAGATTGGAATGGAGTCGATTAAAATGGCTCTTTCCCAGTCGTATTGATCAAGATTTCTTTGAAAAATTTAGTATTTGATGTCGATTACTTTTGGATTAATATCATTTGCAATCTTTCCTTGTTCTAACTCTTTTTTGCTTTTGCACCATGCCAACGTTTTTTTTTTTTTTTTTTTTTTTTTTTTTGTCGGGACAGACTGGCAAGTATATCACTCAGACACAATTAAGTCCTTTGTACTGCCGGATTCCCTTTTTAATTTTCTTTAAATCTACTCGACCTCCGCAGACATCTGAGTAGGTCTTGTGGTGCCAAGGAGCCAAGGTGGTCGCTTCTACTCATCAGACCACATAAAGTGGTCCGCCGTCTCATCCTCCTCTCCACATGCTGGGCAGAGTGCACTGTCTGCGATGCCCACCTTTTCCATGTGCCTTGCCCATAGAAAGTGGCTCGTCATCAGTCCAACCAGCCTCCTACAGTCGCCTCTGTTTAGTGACAGGAGGAACTGTGACAGTCGGTCGGACATGACAGGTAACATAACTTTTTTTGTCCATCTGCAGCTTCTTTCAGCCTGCCAAGCACAATTGTGGGTTAGAGTAACCCGTTTGTTAACCGTGGTTTTGATGGCTGCAGAAGGCAGTGACAGAATGGGCTCCGGGCCAAGGAAGTTGGTCTCAGAGCCCATTCTGGCTAAAGAGTCATATATCTCGTTGCCCACGAAAACCACATGTCTAGGGACCCATGTTAGCATCAAGCTATTACCAACGTCTACTGAAACTTTTTTCTGTTGCTATTTATTAATATTTATTTGTTTAAGGCCTTTTAAGCAGCTGCGATGAAGGTCAAGCAAGGCACAGCTTGAAACCCCCAGGCATAAACAATAAGTGAGAGTGCTTTTCTACTCCTTCCGTTCTCGCGGCAGTTGGTTCTACGCTATCGGAATGACCCGGATTTACAAATATCCGACCCAGGACTGCGACTCAAGCACCATCCGATAAATATCTATGGGGAAAGTTTATGATGATACAACAACAACAACAGTTATTTCCTTCAATAGCTGGTCTCCTTGCTGCTTTTGTCTAGTGATCTCCTTACGTATAGTATCAAACACAAAACTTTTTAATTTAATACAAATCTCTTAGTAAACATCGACAATGGTTACATTCAATAAAGTGTTCAAAAATATACAGACAATGCAGTGAAATAAATCAATATAAGTTACTTTTCACGCTAATTCTTTCTTTGTAACTACAGTTTCTGTGTCAGCGGGCTCTTCCACATAATAACCATGCTCGGCTATATCGGCTTCCACTTGTGGGTCGACCACACATTTTTTGTCAGAACTAACCTTTTGAGAGTCCCCCGGGAGTTCCTCTTCCGATTCTTCAACATCATTTTCATTTTCAATACGTTCCCGTTTTCGTGGACTGATAGCCTCACTCTCATCTTCTTCAGCGACTACCTCGCAGTCATGCTCATCAAAATAGGTGGGTATATGGTAAACAATATCCGTGTCGACCGTATTGTTTAGAAACTGCATCTGATGTTCAAAATCACTGAGATAATAAACTATCCCGTATGTATCCACCACATAAGTGGCTGTGTTGCAGGCTGCCGTCCATTGAGGGGCATATTCGTGCAGATAGGCGCATGTGTAGGGTATGACATGTGGCACCGCTTGTGGCACACAATAACACCCAGGCCGATAATATTCTGATTCGTATTCTTCAATGCTGGGATATGGTGCAACCGAGTGTAAAAAAGCCATCGATTTTCGATTGGCGTTCCGTTTCCTTGACATTTCACCCGACTTGACGACTTTCAAACCTAGGCTTCCAACTGTTCGGGCGCCTCTATTGGCTCCAATTGATTAGCGACGTTGATGCAAATGCGTAAATAAAAAATATGCACTTGAAATTGGCGCATCAAATAGAAATTTAAATAGATTTCCAATATCATCAAGCGGCAAGGTAATAATTCCTTATATATACGTGCATATATGCATATATATACTTATAAAATAGATAATATTTGAATAATTGACAAGGATAGAAAAAATTTTGAACTTGTCCGCTAAAAATTTTGATTTTTGAAAAACTTCAGCAATGCTACTCTCGAATTGATATTTTTTATGTTTTGATAGTTTGATTTTAAAGGCACTACCCAACAAACTATTTCATTTGGTATATATACAATAAGCGTCCAAAGAGAGTTAATATAGAAATATTTTTTTTTAAATATATTCAACATTAACTAAATTTGATTAAAATTTTCCATAAATGCTTACACGTCATAGTGAAAACATTTTTAGAGGTGTGCTTTGTGGCATAACGTTATTCGGCTCTCAGCGAATTTGACAGAATCAGCTGATGGGCTGACGTTACTTTTAAATGTGTTTAAAAAAAATGAGATTGTGTTGGTGGCGTCAACACAAAAATCAACCAATGGCACTTGGTTGCCGTCTGAACAACGACTGATTGGACGAGTTCTCGCTCATGTTGCGAGTGTGTGATACATGTAAAAAGATCGTGCAGAATTCAGCTGAATCCTCCAAGTGACGTAGGAGCCCAAGTCCCCTCACAATTTTCTTTAACACCATAGTTAGAGGGCAAACCTGGTATATCTATCGTCCTTGGTTACACGTGGATCTTTGTTAGACTACGTGGAAACTATTTTTCTCACTTTCATTGTATTATTTCGGTTGGCGCATCCATTAGAAATTTTTTAATTTACAATTTAAGAAATTATTTTTATAGAGCTAGCCCATATAAGATAAATGTTAACTAACTGAAAACAAGTCTCAAATTCAAACTAGCACTTTATTATACTGAAATGCAATGGCCCTAATGCTTTGGATTCTGATTAAATGTTGGAAATTGTGATTAAAATGTTTGAAATTTCGATGAAAATTTTTTGAATTCTTTGTTTTTTTTAATTTACACAAAGTTTGATACTTGGATTTATATTGATTTTGCAGGGGAATGAACTATATTTTCAAAAAAATAATGGTTAAAATTAGATAAGGAATTTCCAAAACGTGTCAGTAAGTCCTTGTGTTATAATTATTAAGCGCACTGTATCGCCACACAGGGAGAAAAGTGATATTTCCATACATTATGTATCTATATATAAAGGGTTTTTCAATAAGGGCGGGTAGATGTTGAAATCGTCAATAGTGGCGTTTGCTGTGTGGCACGTAGCGCCGTCCTTCTGGAACCACATGTCGTCTAGGTCCATATGGTTCAATATGGGTCATAAGAAAATGGTTATCATGGTTGTGTAGCGCTCACGGTTGACGGTGGCCGCCTCACTAACGTCGTTGTCAAAAAAATACGGACCAATGACGCCGCCGGCCCAAAATCCACACCAAACGGTAACTTTTTGAGGATGCATTATCACCTGCTGAACCTCGTGTGGATTGGTGTCGTCCCATATACGGCAATTTTGTTTGTTAACACAGCCATTCATCCAAAAATGCGCCTCGTCACTAAAGATGATTTTTCGCCCAAAACTGGGGTTCTCTTCCAAACGATTCGAAGCCCAATCAGCGAACAAACGGCGTTGCCTATGGTCATCAACTTTGAGCTCCTGGGTCAGTTGGATCTTGTACAGGTGTAGGCCCAAGTCCCGACGCAAAATTCTCCAAGTTGAAGTCTGCGAAAGTCCAAGTTTTTGTGCACGGCGAGGAATAGACTGCCTCGGGTTCTGCTGTACACTTTCACGGACCGCGGCAATGTTCTCGGCTGATCTTGCGTTCCTTGTACGTACGGGTGTTGGCTGATTGTTTACTGACCCGGTCGTTTCAAATTTGGCCACCAAACGTTGAAGAGTCGACGTTGAAGGGCCACCACGTCTACCGAAAAATGGGCGCAATGCGCGCAACGTTTGCGTTAATGAACACTCATTTTGATAATAAAGTTTTATCATTTGAACGTGTTGTTCAATCGTGTAACTTGCCATGATGATTTGGCATAAATAACTGAATAATAAACAAAAGATTTGACAGATGTCACCAAAACAAAATGGCTGCCACAGGGCGCCAAAATCGACCCGCACCAATTGAAAACCCCTTTATAAGTTCTTTCAAAAAACGGTACCTTTTTTTATAACATCTTTGACATTTGTAAAGTATACAGTCATACGAAAGAGGCCTTAATATTTCATACAAGAAACGGATTCATCATAAATTAAGTTGACTAAAACAAACTTTCAACATACTTACACCTTACTTTGTTACGTTTTTCTCACGTAAGTTTGGAGTTTTTAACCTCAAGGCACGATTATTCTTATATTACTAACTACTTGCGCTTCGGCCTATAATGTATTCCATCGCGCCTTCGTGGAGCCTATCCTACTTCTTCTCCCTATTTTAGCTCTTTGTTGATTGCTAGCTCATTGTAAATCGTGAATTGAATCGTGATTACATTTAGCTAAATGGATTCTTTTTGGTATTTTACGTAGTTTTAAATCAGTCAATAAACCAATTTGATTTGAAGTTCCTACTAGACTTCCGCACCCTATATTTGGAAGGAATCGGGCTGAGATTGAGAAAATGTCCATCCTTCGCACGCATGATGACAAGACCGTTTGCAAATAAATTATGCACTTTCAAAATGCTGGTATCCCGCAAAAAATTTTAAATAGTATACCTTTTATTCTTATCATAATTACAACTGGTTTCCACACTCATTTAGGTGTGTCTCATGATTCAATGATAAAAGGTTTGCTCAGTAAGCAGCTTTCTCGTTCTCTCTTGACAAATCGGCTCCCTTAGCAAGGCATTGGGTTGCTAGCTCTAGAAATTTTGAAAGAAAGTGGAGGAAAAGTAAAATTTGTAGAAAAAGCATTTCATTTTCAAAATGGTCTGCTTACGAGCAGCCACTCGCTCAAGAGTTTTTATCGGTATGTTCAGGACTATGGTAGTATGACATGGAATACATACCGCTTAAGTTAGGGCATGATAGACTATTTGACATAATCCAAGATCGATGAGTGGAGAATTTACAAAGCTTTATTTCTTGTGATATGTTGATTTAGAAGGAATTCATGTTTTGCTAGCATTTCCCAAAGAATTACGACAGGGAGAATAATTGGATAGTCCCGACGCGACCGATAGCATTGCATACTTCATTATAAAAAGTTAGGATTGACGAAGCTTGTTTCCAAAGAGACCACCTTACCATGAATGAATGAAGTGTCCAGAGGAGGCTTAGCAGAGCACAGTACCAGAATGAAAAAGCTACTTATAAAAAACCATCTGCCAGAACCGTCTTAAAACTGTAGGTCCTTGCATTTGTGGAACAACATCAAGACACGCGCTTCAAATAGGAGAAGGAATTCGGCCAAACACCTAACATAATTGTGCGTGCCAATTACTTATTTATTTTTAACAAAATAGTTTCATATTGGCGAAGCTTCGCAACTTCGCGATCGCTTTTAAATTTAATAATAAATTCACAAAATAAAATCTTGGATTAAGTGAAATAATTTCTTGTTTTAATATTTGACGCAATTTCCGCTTATAACTTCTGTTTGTACCGTTATTTACATTCAAATATTAATTAAAATTAATTTTTTAAAGCGTTCGCAATTTGTTTCCATTTAAGCAAGAAAATACTTTTTTGCTACCATTTTTACCAAAAAGGATTTAATTTGTTCCACTTTATTCACATTTTTAAATACAACCTTTTGTAAGGGAGTGTCAAAAATCGAATGTCACTAGTGAGCAAACCTTTAATTATTGAATCATGGGTGTGTCTCAGTCCCACTCTTAGAAAATAAAAATATTGAAAGAATTTAATTTTTTATTATTTTGCTTTTATTTGGCATCTGTCTTGCTCTCTTGTGTGCGTAGACAAGCCAGGTTTGGTTTATTAAATGCTACTACGATTTTTTCACTATACTCACTAGAACACTACACGCACTGGTCATCGAAAAATCCCCACAGCTGATATCACCTGATTCCAGTACGCTCTTTTATGTAACTGGCTAAATTTCCTAAAAAATCGTACCAAAAAATTTCGTACAAATTCAGATATTTCTGAATAAGAAAGCATTATTATAGCTAATAAATATATTAAAGATATTTGTTATTGTAAATTTTTCAAGTCCAAGATATTATTTTGTATTTTTTTTGTCGATATTCTATGGTTTTTAAGGGGGCCTCTTATCAGTCGGCTTCAAAAAATCGATTTTTTTACTGCAATCAATAGATATATTATAGGAGAATATGCCCTCAAAATTTCATAGCGGAACTCAAAGTGATTTCGGAGTTACAGGCCTGTTAACCGTCCCTCGTGTGAGTATACTGTCTACCTTCTGAAAACTTTGAAACACGTTTTCTCAAAACCATGTTTTTGAAAATGGCGTGTAAGATTAAAAAAAGCGACGAAAGTTATCATTTCAAACCGATAATCTATATAAAGATAATTAAAATGCCCAACTAATTAACTAACAAAATACAAAAAAAAAAAATCATTTTTTAATGTTATTTAACACCTTTTTGAAAAAAACACTTTTTTCAATAAATAATTGTGTGTTCATTTTTTCATATTTTGATACAAGAGTAGTCTTTTATATGAGGGAAAGCCTTCTGAATAAGACAATATTTTTCTTTTATGTTTCAGGTGAAAACTACGACCGCAATCTTACACACCGTTTTACTATCGCGCAACGAGAAGCTGTGCGAGGTCCCTCATATGTCCGCCATTTTGTTTTTTTATTTATGTTAACAAATTGTTTATTACTCTTCAATCATGTCTTCAAATAAATGCAAAAGATTATTCCTGTGTGTCGCTTTTTTCGCCTCGAAAAAAAAATTGAGAAAAAAATCTTTTTTCGAAGCCACTGATAAGAGGCCCCCTTAATGCTACCATAAAAATTCTAATTTGGCATAGCAACCCCGCCAATACGCTCAAGCAAAAATACCAAGCACTCACACTATTACACACCTAGGCGCCTGCCAAATTCACACCTGTGGCTGTTAAAAACATAGGAAGAGGGTTTTTACTTGTATATCTGTATACATACATTCATTTGCTTACAATGACAGTTAACAGTTTGGTTCAAATATACTTAAGTACATACACAATTATTCTAAACTTAAATCAAACTATTTTTATAAGCGTATCTGCCTTAGTTTTCCAACAATTAGCCAATAGTCAATAACCAAAATTAATCTAAGTTTTAAAAATGTGTCTTGGCCGGTATTTTAATATACCGGAACGAATGGCCATACATATGGATTGTATTTACATATTTATGTATGTAGAACTGAAAGTGGAAAGGCTAAAAGCTAAAAATAATCAGAAACACAGTTTTTACAAGTGATGAATAGCAGAAACAAAAATTTTTACTTCCACCAAGGGAAATCTGAATCTGGGATAAATTCATAGGCAATGCTATTTCAGCTAATAAAAACTAGTAACTTAACTAGAATTAAGTAGAATTACATTAAATATTATATCCTTATGTAGTTCAAACCTATACGCGGCTTCACACTTTTCACATATTATTATACTCTCAAAATACAATTGTCACGCTCCGTGAATTCATCAGCACAGCCGCGTAATTCCCTTTTGGATCCCGCACCTGCCAGACGTCGCTTGTAAGCCAAATAGCTTAGCCAGACCATAAGCGGAAACATCGCCAACCCTAATGGCATCAAAAATAGCATCCAAAACTCGCGTGGATCCGTATAAGCTTCCTCGTTGGCGTCATAGTCCGACCAATATTCAATATTCGCCTGGTTATCAACTTGCAAGTACGCCTCGCGTATCTTATAGCCATAATAACTAAAAGCTACACAAGCATAATAGCCCTCATCTTGCAGACGCACGCCGTTCAGGATCAATTTACTGAGATATACCTCGTCCCCAACATGTTTCTCTTGCGCCGTGTGTATTAATTCGTAGGTATGTCCGTTGTAGTTGACAATGTGAGCATTGAAGTTATCGTTGAATACACCTAAACCAATGCCGGCAGCAGATTCCAAACCAGTGGGATTTGACGTGGATTTGCGACGAAACCACTTTATGGTCGGGTGTTCCTCGCTTTGCACACGGCACTGGAACACTGCTTGGGCACCAACAATTGCGGTTTTATTCAAAGGATAAGCATCAATTAATTTTGGTATAGCCAAAATTTTATCTGCAAAGAAGAATATTCACTTAGATACGTATTCACTTAGTAACGTTTAGTGGAAAAATTTGTTCTCCAATAGTTGTTAGCTCAACAAATTTGCAAAATCCAAAATTACAAAAAAATAAAAAGTAAAATAAAATTTGCTAATAGGTACAAAAGTAATTGACTAATAGGTGGTAAATATAAAGCTATTCGTCAATTCATCAATGGGGGAACGCCTGAATATATCAATCGGTAACATTTTCAGGCATTGGAGAACAGTATTTTTAATTTAGAAAAAGATGGGCTATGTTAATATACCTACAATGTACAAATGTATACCATATGTACATGTGTATGAGTATGGCAGTGTCCACTTACTTTTCACATTTAAATGATAAATTCTAACTAGATGAATATCAATTGCTTGACCAGATCTGTACTCTAATGGCACCATACTGCATTTATATAAGCCAGAATACTCTTCGGTGACATTGAGGAGTAACAAGTCAGACTTGCAAAAGTTCTCTTCACAAGGTAGCTGCATCCAATCGTGACATCTGCCACCGCCTACTGTTTTTTCTCGACATTGCTGCAAACATAATTAAATTATTGACTTCGATAAGAGATATTTTACAAGCAGTCGCATCCTGTGATTCCTATGAACACATGTATGTACATATACATACATGCACTACAACTCCATACATGCAAGGAGGCGCAAAATTAGCCACCCTATCGAAAGGTGTATAATTTTTTCTAATGGTGAACTAGACAGCTGCAGTGTACAAACGGACAAGCAATGGGTCGTATACAGGTCAAAATTAAGATTTCCATCACTCAAAATCTTTTTTTTTTATTTAGTACAAAAAATTATTAAAAAACACCACTTTGCGCCACCTTGCATTCTAGATATTTAAATTACGTGCAAGTGCATACCCACCTTAAAAAACCAATAGATTTTTGTGTCAGCCTCAATTTTCTCGTTTACCAAGCCTTTGATATCACATTGTAGTAAAATATTATATCCAGCCTCTTGCTGTATGAACTCAGTATTGTCTACAAAAATTTTAAATTAATTTAAAAACATATATAATATTACTTTTTACATCTAATTTTTTTCCATTCATAACTTTATAATGAATATTTCGTTCAAAAATAGTGTCAAACAAGAATGACGAAAATTTCAAAAAATCCAGGACCGAAAATAAATAAAGGCCCGTGCGCACGGGGCGGTTTGCAGGGTTCAAACCCCCGGAGAGCAGCCTTGCTTAACCCCTAAAACTGTCCGAAAGGGTTGTCTCAGCTGTCCGTCCCCCATTGTAGGATCTTTTCATTATATTAGTTAGCTCTGGTGAGATACCGCGAGCTTCTCTTCTAAGCGCTCAAAGGCTTTAACATAGTCGATAAAGGTCGTGTCGTGTGTAAGTAGAGTAGCATTGAGCTCCACAGATTGTTCGATGATGATGCGCATTTTACTGATATGATCTATACACGAGTGATTACGACGAAAGCCGGCTAGGTTTTTTGCAATAGTGGCATCAAGGTGTCTACTACTCGAGTAAGTTTGGCCCACTGCTAATATTAGAACATTTATAAAATGTCTGAACTGTAAATCAATTAATTTTCGAAAAAAAGGATATTTGCCATTTATTGAGAGGCAAAATTTATGTATATATGTACTTATAGATATGTACTTTTATTCACTAAGTGCAATTGTGCAACGCTTCTAAAAATGTATAAGAATCGTTAATAAAAAAAATTAGTATTTTCATACTGGGTAATCAAAATCATATAACTCATGTCCAAACAAATAATCGTATAAAACTGGATGCCCTTAAAATAGTACACAAAACTCCATGATTAGTATTTTTTGGTTAATCCTTTCGCCTTTATTTCAGCATCTAAACATCTTGGATAGATTCTACCAAATTTTATGCCTGGTGAAATATTGAAACATTCCTATTTTTCAACGAGCACTAAATCTAGTGTAAATCTAGTAAATCACCAAATTGGTAACTATTATGGCTAGATGTTTCGCGAGAGTTCATGATTCGTCACAATTTGTATCTACAAAAGTATCGCCTTCATTTATTATTTTGGTATTACTTAGGTAAGTTGGCGATAAACTCAACACACACACCACAAATTTGGTTTTGTATTTACATATAGAATTATTTTAGATACAAGATTTATAACCTTTTCATTTGACGTCGTACGTCAATTATATTTCACACTGGTGTACTACAGGGTCCGGCACTCGAAGTGTAACCAACTTCAGACCGCACGAGCATCAGCTGTCTGCTAGTTGGCTAAATGACAGTCCAGATTTTTGTTTACAAGCGCGCGGAAGCATTTTGCCGAGAGTAAACGGAAAAAAGATAATCAGTAATGGATTTCAAACGTAATAGTGTGATTGCATTATATTTGTGCGAAGTGCCAATCAAATGACAAAAGAACTGAAAATATCTGACCGTAGCATACGCCGAATACTGAAAAATGGTATCAAAGTCAAGCCTTACAAAATCCAAAAGGCGCATGATCTCACACCAAAGCAGCAACAAGTCAGACTTGAAAGAGCAAAGGAGAAGAACAAAGTTGCCGAAAGCAGTTAGTTTTCGAACGTTGTGTTTTCTAACGAATTTTTTTTTCAATTGAGCAATAGGGTTTTTTTGACCAACCGTTCATATGAGAATTTGAATCATCGATTGGCCACCAGGCGACAGCACCCGCCAGATGTACTGGTTTGGGCCGCTGCAACCCCAAAAGGGCGCTCTCCAATAGTTTTCATTGAAAGTAGTCTGGAGGGTGCTTTCAAACCGTGGGTAGACAAATATTTCGGTGGCAGACCATGGACATTTCAACAGGGCTCACAACACAGAAATTACTATTGGAATAACGCAGCACATTAGCGATGCAGTCACAGATCCGTAGCAGCGCACTGAGTGCATTATACTTAGCGGTAGGTCAGTTTCTTTGTTCGGTTAGATGTCCTGGTAATCAGGAGCCAATACAAAAGTACGTGCGCCACCACTCGTAGTAAGCTGCAGTGAAAAATCACACCACCATATATCACCGTTTTATTTTTCGTTTTCGTCACTCACCCTTCTCTGTCATCGCCCACCTACTGCTAATAGTTTTTAGATATATTCATTCTTCGCTTGACCGCGTAACGCACCTGTGCTTTTAATTCCAATTAACGCTTCTAGCTCCAACAGTGGTCATATCGAGCAAAAGTAAATTGATTCTGAATATTATATTGTATTATTTTCACACATTTTTTACTTTGAATTGAATAAAAGTAATTTTCCAAACTCTATTTATGGCCTTTTTAATTGGTTGCAATTCGAGTGCCGGACCCTGTAGACAGCTGCAGTTTACAAACAGACGAGCAATGGGGGCTTAAAGGTCAAAATAAAGATCACTCAAAATTATTTTATTTATTTAGTAAAAAAGTTATTCAAAAGCAAAATTGGATGATGGAATTGGATGAAACTTGATAATATATATGTAGTATAAACTCAGTTTAAAAAAATATTTTTTTTATCCACTTACCTGAGTAGTCCAAATATAAGCCATAAGTTTTTGTAAACGCCGCTGGTATCAAAATTGCTATTAAATACCAAAATAGTTCACTAAAATCCATGGCACACTCCCTACTGATGGCAATTATCCAAAATGGAAATCGTTTTATGCTGAAAAATTTGTACTTCATTATGATCTGATTTTCTTAGTAAAGGCACTTATTTATTCTCAAATTTTAGCACTTATTAACTTTCTTAAAACCCTAGCAGAATGAAATTAACTTTTATTGTACATACAAGTATACATACAATACATATTTTTAGTTATAAGGACATACATATTATATATGGATACGTATGCGCATGCATATGTATTATATATGAAAACGGTACGTTATTTGAATGCTATTTGTATTTATTTGCCAAGTGTATTGCTTGAACGCATATTTATAAATAATAGCATGAAATTCCAATGCTACCAGAGTAAGTCGTACGAGTTCATGCCAAATAACGCCTCCACGGATATCTCTAAATACATAGTTGTCAACAAAAACTATAAGCGCCTGCACTCGGACTCTGCAACCGCGCAACTGCGATAAAATATTTTTTTTAATTTCGCACAACTAAATAGTTGCAGCACTTACATACATACTTACATCATACTTACGTATGATAAAGCTTTTTACGATCGCATTCGCTTTTTATCTTTTTGGTATCAAACTTTCCTTGCGCCACTTGAAGAACTTCAATTTGATTCGGACATAATGTATGCGGACGTACATATATGCTAGAACTTGGTGCAGAAAACGACTAAGTTTATCCGATAAAGTTAACCGTAATCACTCCATCAGAAGAACATATGTAAATAGATTATGGATCTTGAACTTCCTGATATCTAACACTTTTTATCGCACGCAATCATTGCAGCGCCTCTTTAACATTTCAATACACTTTTGTAGATCGAATTTCTTACCGGCGAGATTTTTTTTTAGTTCTGCGAACAGCCAGTGGTCGCTGGCCAAATCTGGCGGATACGGTGGATGTGGGAAGATCAATTCATGTAGTTTTTCCATTGTTTTGATTGACTTGTAACACGTTGCGTGGTCTTAATGACACAAAACAGTGAGCAAATGCGAACCCCACTTTGAACAGAGCTTGATGCAATAGGTGGATGCAATAAAGCTTTAATTGGCGCGCACATTTTTTTGGTGTTTAGCCGAGCTCCTTCTCTGATTTGTGTTGTGAGTTTTTTCTGTTGTTCCCCAAATGAAGAGGCGTACAGGCAGGAATATACTCGGAAGTTTGCCAAAGACCAATAGTAGTTACGCACAAGTCCGTTCGGCGGTCCGGCCGCCGGCACCAAATTACATTCCTCACATAAACGTTAGAAAATCCAAGACTCTTTTACCTTTCGTGCTTCTTCGTGCTAAACTAACAAGACAGAGACCCTATCCTCTCGGATTGTAATTGGATGCGTGTATGTAATAAAATAACCTATTTTTAGGGAAAATAAATGTAAAGGAATTGCCATTAATAAATGGACAGTAATTAAATTCAGAGTTTTAAGCTGACTCCGAACGGCTGACTGACATAGCGCGACCGCTATTAGAAAAGACTTTGTCTATTATTTGATGTTTCATGCCCGGAGATTCGAACCTGGGAACTTCCGAATGTTAGTCAAGCCACAACCCAATCGGTTACGGCGACCACATATATACTTATACATACATATTTATTTGTAAACTTGATGTTTGCAAAATATTCATGAACGACTTTATTTTTGAATTGAAAGTTTACTCAAATTTTCACATTCTCGTTTTTGGTTTCAGTTGCAAGTTTTTCCGAGTAACGGGAGCAATAATGTATGCGCGCGTTATTCGTATTTATTTACTTATATTATATATATTATATTCGTATATTATTTACTAAAAAAACATAATATTTCGATGCTCACAAGTACAAGTATATTGGGTGTTCAAGTAAGACCGCTGATTTTGAGTTTGTCACTATTTTCTGGATTGAACAAGGTAATTGTTTAACAGCTCGCATGTTCACACAAGGGGTTTATTTATTGTGAATTGCAATGGCCTGTCATGGAAAGACACTTTGAAAACTCAATACCGGAACGATGAGTTTCCGAAGACGGCTCAAACCATTCATATTTCAAAACACAGCCTTCGACGAATGCGCCATTGATTACATTGAACCTATAGTACTGGCACTGGTACATTGTGTTCTATACATAATCTACATGTATACTGCCTTTATTACAATAAAAACATAAGAGTTTTTAAAATAAACACTGTGTGTTCTTCCAAATTGCAAACTCGGCTGTCTTGATGGGACACCCTATAGTAAATTTGTTAAACATTTTCACACACCGTTTTGCGCCCGATTTACTTAGTTGTTTGTTTACGAGCAACGTTGTGTTTCTTGCTTGCCTGTGCAGAAATCTGAAGGTGCATAAGTATGTACATGCATTGGACATTCGGCAATAAGTTAACGAATTGACTATGACCGTGAAGTTAAACTCAAATGATTAATTACTTTTCACGCCACTTTGTTTATTTACCCGCCGATTTGTTGATGATTTGTTTTACTATAGAAAATTCAAAACCAAAATAATTTAAAATTTAAAAAAGCTTTTAGTTCTTTTGTAATTTGAAAGCACTTTTAAAATTACATACGTATATGCTCCACACTCATTCTATATTACTATATTACATAGAATGCTTTTAATGAGTCTTTTCGAAACGAATTTGGTAAGACAAATACGCTCGGCTACAAATTTATGTGTTTCAAAAATACCATATGTATGCATACGTACAAAATACTGTTACGAATATGTTATGTTTTTATCGAAATAAAGCATCTCAGAATAATTCCTCTGAGTTCGATCACAGGGCTGTTAAATAAAGAGTCACAAACTAATGGCAACAGAACTTGCTTGCTCGTGTCAACAACTTCACTTATCTGGGAAATGATTTCATAATACACTGCGTAAGCCAGTGGCCGACATAAGTACCTAGGATGGGGCTGGATTAAAACCCACAAGGATTGAGCCGCTAGGGACCACGTAAAGGTTCTTAGCCTTAATGAGGAGACGAATTGAATTACAATTAAAAATTAACGTATCTCTCTTATGGACTCAAATTTAGACGAAAGCAAGAAGTAGACAACATTGGCGGACGAGCCACGCCAACTTTTTGTTTTTTTAAGAGATGAGGAGTCCACCTAATATAAATTATAAAACCTTACCTAAATGCTAATATTTTAAGGTATAAGTAAAGAAAAAGTACTGATTGGCTTGAAAAAAAAAATCTACTTCGATAGAACTTTTTCGTCGTTTTTAAAATGAGTGAAATTGTTTGACTTTCGATAGATCGATATTTCCATAAATAGTGAAAATTTGTACTACAAAATCGCGTGATTTCGCTCGGACAAAAATTTTCGCCTGAGACGCTTATTTGTTTTTAAATACATACTTATCAAGTTTATGATAAAACCACTTTTCATAAATATTATGAATTATAAAACCTTAGTTAAATGCTTGCTAGGTTAACAGTTGCAGTATACATTTCTCTTTAACAATATTTCAATTTGGAACAACAAGTTTGTATTAAATTTTGTGTTAAAAATGGATTTAACGGTACGTAATCCTTAGAAATGATGGGAAACTGTTTCGGTAATGATACTCTAAAGATAACAGATGTTTGCGAGTAGCATGAACGCTTCAGAAGAAATGACGAATGTAGTCGCAGGCCGTTTGCATCGAAAACTGATGAAAACATCAATAAAGTGAGAGAAAATTTGATCAATAACCGCAAACTAATCATCAGAGAGCAGACAAAAGACTTCAACATTGCTTATGGATCAGGAAATTGCAGTTAATGATTTGGGTTTGCGCCGTGTTGCTGCAAGATTGGTCCCAAAGGACATGAATTACATGCAAGAACTGACATAACTCCTAGGCTGAATCCGACCCAACATTCATCAAGAGCATCTTTACTGGAGACGAGACGGGGGCTTATGAGTACGACACACAATCCAGCCATGGTAAGAAGAGAGAACCACACAAAAAAAATTCCCGATATTTTCAGTCAAAAAAGAAAGCGATGTGCCACGAATTTTTGCCAGAAGGTCAAACAGCTAATAACGACTATTATGTGGGTGTTATGATATGTTTACGTGAAACGATTCGCCATAGAAGAAAGAATTTGTGCATTCCGATAACGCAGCGTCGCACGGTGCCATCATAATCTGTGAATTCTTGGCCAAGAACGAAGCGAATACCATCCAACATCCATCGAATTCATTGCGATTTTTTTGTTTGATCGAATCAAAAAACTACTACGGAGAACGCGTTTTAACAGCCGAAAAGAAGTAATGGAGAAATCGAAGACGGCTCTGGTGTTTATACCGAAAAAAAGTTCCAGAAATTTTTCGAGAGCTGGATAAATCGCTGGCATATGGTAAGTGCGTTGCAGTTGATAGGGAACTTTTTGAAGACGATAATATCACTTTCACAGATATGTATGTATGTAATTTCTTGTTTCTCGAGAATGACGTAAATGGTAAATATTAGTATGCATTGTTCACATGAAGTTCCACACGAATTCAATCTGGGTCATTATATATTAAAAGTACTTTCTCTAGCAAACCAAAAGTATTTTTCATACACACACAACTTCAAGCCCACAATTAACGTACACTATGCACATTTTCGCTTCATCACAGTAATATACTTATGTATGTACATACATATGTACAAATATACATATTTATGTTTGTTCAACTGGCACATATGGTAACCCAACTAAATTACTGTATATTATACGGATTACAGTATAGTTGAATGATTAGAAGAACTACCAATTACATATAAGTCATTTACGCACCAGCATTAGTCGAAGATTAAATGCTCTATGATTCAGAATTTGAAATTTTATTTTCATTTCTTTTCACTGAATCCCTTCGTACAGCAGCAGATTTTATTAAAGTACACAAGAAAGCACTTTATCCCACAATTGCTCCGTAGTTAATGCGCTGATAAAACGGAAAAATCAAAATTAAAAATACCCCCGAACCCAGCCGTTCGCGCATAAATTACACATCTACTTTCAGCATTGGAAACATTCACACGCTTACAAAATATTTCTGAACTAAAACAAAAATTTCATAAAAATCCTATAGGTACCCCTTAAATTTACCACACCATTGACAAATATCAAAGATAAGTAATTGCAAAATAAATGTATACAATTACTTTTTTGTGTGTAAAAGTTAGTAATAGTTGTAGCATAGCGATATGCATTACCGGCACCTCAAATGGCTAAGACGAACGTTGAATGGCAAATCGGTGTGCAAGGAGGAGCGCACTCATAGTATACGTTTTACACGCACTACAAGTGTTGGCAGTTTGATAGAACAAACAAAATCGTAATCAGCACATACAGTAGGCTGTCAACAACTCGATACGAAGGCACCGTGTACGGTGTACAGAATACAGAAGGTGACGCCTTCCGAAAGCCGCTATTATACTTTTGGCGAATTTGACAATTGAGTGTTGTCAGTACAATAGTAAACAAACCTGTGCAAATGTATTCAAATTATTAACTGTCTTGGAACTAGACCAACAACAAAGTGGATAAGTAGTAAAACAAAACCGTTATTCGTCATTTCATCCTGTGTTGACATCCTAATGTACAAAAAAGCTAACGAGACAAATTCAAGGCAAATCACGTTCACACTCCTCATGGACTCTTTCCCTCCAGCAACATTGACACTCGTTGCCAAATACCACAAACTGATCGAGCCAAACACTTAGTTGTTGTTTTTGATTGTTGACTTACGTGGCGCTCCCACATATTCCTAAAACGAAAGCTTCTTGGGTTAAGACTTCGTTCACTATACTGGCTACTAGCTCAAAGTTCAGCAGTATCACTGGAGAATAAAATGCTTCTATATAAGTCAATACTTAAACCTATATGGACCTATGGAATACAAATATGGGGCTCAGCTTCAAACTCAAATCTTGAAATCTTACAAAGATTTCAGTCGAAAGTGCTACGCATGTGTGCCAATGCACCTTGACCTAAGGGTTCTAACTATACGTGAGGAAACTAGTTTTATTAGTCGCATATACAACAGTTGGCTTGCAACTCATCCAAATCCTCGCGCATCCAAAACGCCAACATTCGACGTAGGTTAAAAAAACATGTACCTATTGGCCTGCCATAAAGATTTTAATAAAAAAATAAAAGTAATATAATTCGATAATTCAAATAAGTCAAATAACGTAAATATTGTTTTTTAATGTAATGTAATGATCTCCGAAGGGAGTTCTTACTCATGCTATTTTCTTAGAATGTATAATCAAATGTAATACTGAATGTTTTGGATTGACAGATAGTATTTAATAAATGGAGATAAAAAAAAATTTTGTAGTGACGGCACTCAATTGTAAAATTCGCCAAAAATAAAGTAGCGGTTTCCGGAAGACACCACCTTCTGTATTCTCGACACTGCGAGTTCGCTAAAGCAACAGCGATATTTGCACCCAACACTTCTTTTACACAGTAGATGCGTTCCTTAGAAATACGTGCAAAAAAAATCGTGTGAAAGAATTCATGCGACATATGAAAACTTTTAGAAATCTTGTATGATGAAAAAACTCTCAATAGTTTCTCAAAAAACCGTGCAAAAGAAGTAATAATGAAATACCGTCGACGAATTGCCCAACTCTCTTTTTATATAAAACACTGCCACTAGCCTTCAATGAACCTTTTCTTCCATTGATTTAAAAGAAGCTTCTTGTCTTCCTCGATTTCTATAAAATCCAAAGCAGCATGCGCAATATAAAATAAATTGTCTTTATCACGTTTTTCCTATAGAGAATTTCGTCAAATAAAAAAGTATTAAATGACTGAGTTAACATTGCCATATTCACCTTTCTAAATTGATAACTTTTCACACCTATTTTATTTTTGGACTCAAAAGAATAGGAATTATTAAAAAGGTCCTCATAAACACGCCTTTACATTATACAATTTTTCGCAGAGCACGTTTTTATGACCAAAGGAACTTTTCTGGGGGAATCTTGCATTGTAAAACAAAGTTGCAAAATAAGGTCAGCCTTATTAAGTTATTCTCTTGTTATAAACTCACATATATAGATTTTTGTTGCATGCGCGAAAATTAATTTAAGAAATGTTTTCTTATAGCAATCGGCCGTTCAATACCGTATAAAATGTAGTAATTCCCATTTGTAGAACAACAATTGATGTAAATAGGAGAAGAACCTATTTTATGGTCTAATATTTAATATTTTTAATTACAAGTATAATTAATAAATAGAGGTATTTTTTATATCAAAATATTTCTTAAAATGTTAACTTGTTTGGAACTTTCTAAAATCCTCTGTTGATCTGAGTTAATTTGTGTAATCAATTGCAAGTAAAAGTCCACAGTAGACTACAAATACAACATTTCAACACATACTCGTACATACAATAAACAAACGCTTATAATGCAAATATACATAAGTAAATGTAAAAATGCGCAACGCCATGACTACCAAAATTATTATACTTATATTTTATCGAAGCATTTTACTACGAGTACCATAAATGATTTTTGGTGGCTTATCAGTTTATTATCAATGGAACTAGTAGCAAAGGCCTCAATAGCAGCAAAATATAAGGGCACTGTGGCTAATGGTAACATTGGGTCAGTAGCAATGGCTGTTATCTTAACTATTCGAAACTGAGTTATGTGCACGTCAGTCGCAAAATGACAATTATAAATTAATGAAATGGGGCATTGACAAAACGTAGTCGAACCAATGTTACAACCTCAAAAATATTTGCCTGCCAAAATTTTGCTAAAGAAATTTACTAAGCCTACAATACATAACACCTTGATCAAAAAGTTTCTGGATATATTCAGAAACTTCAAAATACAAGTTTATTTCTTAAAAGTGATATTATCGTCTTCAAAGTGTTCCCCATCAACTGCAACGCTCTTACCATATACCAGCGTTTTGTCCAGCTCTCGATACATTTCTACAACTCTATTTTCGGTATAAACAACAGAACCGTCTTCGACTTCTCCATTACTTTTTTGGCTGTTAAAACGCGTTCTCCGAAGTAGTTTTTTGATTCGATCAAACAGAAAAAAAAATGCAGGGAACCATATCAGGAGAATTTGGTAGGTATTCGTTTCGTTTTTATCCTAAAACTCACAGATAATAATGGCGCTGTACGACGTTACGTTGTCATGGTGCAAAATCCACAAATCCAAGTAATGTTCCTTATTAACGGTTAGACCTTCTTGTAATCCATAAAAACCGTGAGTATCGCTTTCTTTATTGATTGAAAACGACGTGGCTCTTTTGGTCTTGGTTCAGCCGGAGCTCCACTCACTCGCCTGATATTTCGATTGCGTGTCGTAGTCATAAACCCACATCTCGTATCCAGTAATAATGCGTTTGATGTATGCTGGGTCGGATTCAGTCTTAAAAATCATGTCTTTGGCGACAAAGAAACGCCCTTCCTTTGTGCATTCATTGCAGCAACACGGTGCAAACCCAAATCATTAACTACAATGTGCTAAACGAAATCTTTAGCAATGTTTAAGTATTTTTCCTGCTCTCTGATGGTTAATTTGCGGTTATTTCAACTTTTCTTCACTATATTGATGTTTCCATCAGTTTTTGATGTCGACGAAGTGCTACTATGTTCGTCATTCCCGATGGACTCAAAATCTCTTCTGAAACGTTCATGCCACTTTAAAGTATCATTACCGAAACAGTTTCCCAACATTTCTAAGGCTTTTGGTGCCTTTGAATGTATTTTTAATGCAATATTTAATACAAGCATCGAAGCTCTAAAATTCTGCGGAAACATTTTATATACAGACAAAAGTAAATTTGAAATATTTGCTGCAAAAAGCATCCAAAACTTTGGCGAGCAAAGAATGACGCTGTTCTCGACAAGTGTGTTACAAAAACTCGGAAGATGCTCGGCTTTGGTGCGGAACTTTATGGAGGGAGTCGGTAGCCTAGTTTTCATTGAGTCAATAATAAGTAAAATAGACTATTGAAATTTTCGATCCAAAGCATACACCCAAAATTGTTAAAGAATAGTTATTATTCCAAACTCCAAACACCCTTGATCACCCTCGCAGTCGCCAAACTTAGACCTATCGAGAATCTGTGGGGCCATCTTGTTAGAAAAACCAGACAGAGGACGATTTCCAACAAGGACAACTTAAATGAACCTTTAACTAAATAAATGAGAAATTTAGTGAAAGTGATGCCTAGAAGATTAAGTGAGCTTAGTCGCTTGAAAACTTGGAAACTTAAGGTGCATTCACGATGTAGAGAATACAAAAGGTTGCGCTTTCCGAAAACCGTTACTTTATTTTTGGCGAATTTGACAATTGAGTGTCGGCAATACAGAAAATAAACAAACTTTTCTGTACAAATGTATGCACGTGTAGATAAATGTGCGCACGATTTTCTCTATATTCTTGGCTTCCACTCTTTCACTTACTCTTCCTCTTACTTTTGTTTGTTTATTTTCTGTACTGACGTCAAAACGCTTGGGAAGGTGTAATCTTATCATTCTTGAGGTGTACTTGTTATTTAGCAGCCAATGTTTGGCGAATTGCCGTCTGATCTTCCTCAAAGAGATAAATAATATTCAAAATTGTAAGCAAACAGAAAACCAGTAGAAATTTCCAAATTGCACTGCTAGCTGGTAGTTGCTTAAAGTACGTTCACATAGCCATTAATTACCAATAAATCCACAAAATTAATCTACCCGTTCACATATGGCAGGTTACCTGCAAAATTGACAATCAGCTATCAATACTGTTGTGAATGGTTTTTCTTCATAGAAATTATATTGGTGGAGTTTTTCGGTGTTTTTGGTTTGTTTAATCATTATTAACAATATGAATAAAAGACAAGGAGAAGGAATAGTTAATTTAATTGCTGAATTGGCTGCTAATATTAAACAGTTGAAGAAAGTCCGTAAAGGACGTTTACTGAGGTTTCAAAAAATTATGGCATACGAAATTCGATATTACATTTTATAATAATAATAAGAGGACACACGCTTTTTTCTGTTATATAAGTGCACAGTTAATAATACCTAACAAATATTTTATTAGAATTATATCTACAAGCCTGTATTCTCCAGCATCTCCGGCATCCATTTTATTTAGTTTTTACTTTGACGTTTTTCTTTACACTCGCAAAAGTAATGATTTATTACACATAAAATACAGGGTTCTATGTCAAAAAGTATGGTTATTATCTAGGATTATTTTATAATCTAAGATTATGGGAGAGAAATTTTCTACGGAAAATCTCGCTTTTTAATTACGGATTGGGAGTTAAGCACGAAAAAGTAGATCATCTACTTATACGTGAACGTATTATAAGGGACAACAATACGTCGATCAGTGTGCGCACTATAACGAGCTCTTTCTTGCTGTCATCAAGGCTACATTTTTTTTTTGTGTTTTGGTATCTGGTTAACTATTGTTGCTAGTCAGGTCGCGAAACTTCAGCGTTTATAAATATATTTATTTTTTATGGCGTTTCGAAATTGGCTGGTACCACAAAATAGAATTAGACGTAGTTTATTGTCTAATGTATGTCATGTAATTGTCAGTATGTAGAAAGGCCTTAAGGTTTTGGGAACATTAGTTCCAGTGCTACCAGACCTTTTGTACTTAGTGTTTAAGCGAATCGGTTAATTTTATATTACAATTCGGTCAATCTGGCAAACAAGTGTTACACGAAAAATAAAGTCGCCTGCGTAAATACAAGACAGATTTTTTCATTTATTTGGAGTTGGCGTTATAGCTCTTAAGTTGGCCAAATAACTCTTCAATCTTTCCTCAGAAACATTGAAACAACCTAAACCACAAAAAAAGGAATACAAGACAGTACAATTTGTAATAATTTATCATTTGCATAGGAAACATGGATAAGCGATCTAAAGAGTCGCTGCGGCGTTATAAGAAATCCAGGCAACAATCCAGTTCTGATAGTTCCAGCAGCTCTGAGTCTGATTCTTCTGGAAGTTCATATTCAAGTTCAGACAGCGAACGGCATCGACGAAAAAAGGCTCGCCAAACTACTGCTGGCACGTCACGTCGTTCCAGTAGCTCTTCTACAGAAGAACGAAGAAAGCGGGAAAAGCGTGAGCATTGCCAAAAAAAGCTTGAGGCCAAACGTATTCATCTAAAACGCAAATTAAAAGAAGCTAAATTAAAGAAAAGGGCCGCTGCCGCCGCTGCAGCTTTAAGCGGTCACATCGGCCACAGATCGCTTTCACCCACCACACAGGCGAAATTGAAAAAACTTGCAGAACGTAAGCATCAACGTGCTGCAAGCAAAGAACGAAGGGAACGTGAACGTGAAAAACATCGCGCTGCTGTTGCAAGAGAAAGGGAACGTGAGCGGGACCATCATCGCACAGGGTCGCGTTCACCTACCAAAATAACGAAAATTCGTATTCACCAGGACATAAAACGCCAGAAGAGCCCACCTCGAATGCATCATACGATGATGTCACGCGAGAAGATTATAATTCAGACTCGAACTCGAGAACGAACACCTTCGCCCACAGCTGAGCGACAACGGCATGATCACAAAATGCGACATGAAGAGTTGGTAAGAGAACGAGAAAGACGAGATCGTGAACGGGAACGTGCTGAACGTGAAGCTGCACGCGATAAAGAGCGGGCTGAGGCTTTGGCACGCTGTCAAGAACGCCAACGTGAAAGGGAACGTTTGGCTAGGGAAAAACTACGAAGGGAGGAGGAGGAAAAAAAATATGTTGGGATAAGTGGTGAACGTGGAGAACGATTATTGCCACGACCCGCAGAAAGAGAACTGGCTATGGCAGCATCTCGTGGTTATAATAGTCGTGAGCGGTCCTTGGAAGCTATTGAGAGATCCCGTCATATGTCAAAACGTGAATTAGATGCCTATGAAAGAGAACGAGAATATATGGAAGCCGAAAGACGTACTTTGCTTAACCGGGACGATTTGCGACGTGAACGTGAATATTTACCTGTACGGCGACGCGAATTGAGCCCAGTAGGTGAACATTACTCTGCACGATTGAGGGACCCAAGGGATGTTTACCCCGAGGAAGATCGGGATAGGTATGTATAATAACATGCCTCAACTATTTATTTTAACATAAACTCCATTTCTCTAAGGGTTTACAACCGAGCTTATATTGAAGAAGCGCATCATGGACGAGAGCGAGAGAACGCTTGGCCCCGCGAAATACGAGAACGAGAAATTCATGATTTACGCGAAGCTAGAGACCAACGAGATAACCGGGATCCTCGCAATTTTCGAGAAATGGAGCCCGAGCTTATTTACCCTGATGAAAGAGAGCGGTTGATTAGGAATAGAGAACGTGTGCGCGAGGAATGGAAAGGTGAATGGGATGCTAGCAGGGAACAGGAGTGGAATGACACTCCTCCAATAACTGGACGTGGCGGTTTTGTAGGTGGTCCGAAAAGGAACGCAGCCATAATAGGTGGCGGCCCTAATTCAGGGCCTCCAAAACTGGCACCACGTGAACAGCGAGCCCTCTCAGAGCCTGATTGGGATACAGATGAGGTACAGAAAAATGTAGTACCTAATATAAGTAAGGCAGATGGATCTAGTTTTGGTATAAGTTCGGGACAACGCGATACATGGGGGGATCATGATCATCTGGAGATACCACCAAAACGTGAGAAAGCAATAGCACCTCCTCGCCAGGAAGGATTAGATCGGCGTTGGCAAAATGAATGGCGCGAAGATGAAGAAACCATGCAACGGGTTGGCAGCGGTGGTAGCGGAGGAAATGTAACCGCATCCCTACATCACCATCGCAGCGAGCGTGGCGGACGAAATTTTCGAAGAGGAGGTGGTGGCGCAGTGGGCCAAGACCACGCAGATCGGAATGCGCAAGGACTCAGAATGCATCCACCACCTCTAATGACACTGCCCGTTCAACCGCCCGTAGCAGGTTTTCTTGGCGGTAACCCAAGATTTCCCAACAAAAGCAAAATGACTTATACAAATCCAAACCTAATTAAGAAACAGCATGCTGCGGTCGCAGCCGCAAAAGCAGCTGCCCAAGCAAGTGCTGTAGCAGCGGCGAGCACAGCTGTTGCAGCCGCTAAAGCAGCAGCGCAAAGTGCTGCAAATGCCACCACAAATCCAAGCATACTGGGGCAAGCTACCAATCTAATACGACAACAAAATGAACCATTTATTATTGATGATAAGCCGGAATCTGGTGAGCTTTTGCACGAGACTGATGGTAATAAAAAATTGGATGGGGCCACTTTTAAAAAGTGTGATAACTTCTCAGTACTAGCCAATCCCATAGTCAATGACGGAAGAGCCAGTGGTGAGCTAAGTGAAATTAGCGATAGCGATGATGATATTCTCAACAAAGGGGAGAAAAAGTCTCGAACAGAAACAGATGACGACTCCACCATGAAAGTTGATGGTATTTCGGAACAAGAGGATTTTATGCGCGCGAATGACGACGCTGGTATTGTGGATGACAAGCATGATGATGATGAAATGCTCGATTTTGAAGAAATTTCAGACGGAGAACTGGAGGAAGATTCTCGAAACAAAGGTTCGTATAGTGTCTTCTTATATGCACATTTTTAAATACTTATATCCGCAATTTATTTTTTGCAGGAGTTGGCGATGCCTTAGGTGTTGACTGGGCCTCTCTAATTGCAGAGACGAAGCTTCAAGCTGAGAATGCTGCTCCTGGAGCAACCGAACAACTAACTACAGCAAAACAGAAGTGGCAACCACATCGTATTATTCTAGAAATGGGAATTTCGCTGTGTATGGCAGGAGAAGACTACGCTCAACAATTATTAAATGAATCTAAGCAGAAGCTGGCCGAAGAATTAAAAGAAATAAACCAAAAAACCACTTTGGGTAGTGACACCGATTTAAAAACAAGCGATGTGGCTGAAAGCAAAGGTGGTACCAAAGAGGATCTAAAAAATACTAATTCTACTCCCAATATAAAAGAGGAAACGGTCCCACAAAAGTCGGTGGATGAAATAGACGACATTTCGTTTAACTTAGAGCGTTTGCAGTCACTAGCTTGTTTGCAGGTAGGCGAGCGTATGCAGCGTTTGGAACGACAGAAGCTAATATTAAATGCTTGTGGTGCACATAGTCGTGCTCTAAGCGCTCGGCAAGACTTAAAATTACGTAGGCAGATGTGCAATTTACCGGCACGCGAGTATGGCTTCTCGCTCCCTGTGCCTATTAATGCCAAAATCAAAGCAAGGGCTTTGGCGGCTTTTCAACGCACATTAGAAGTTAAATAAAATATTATAATCGTATACATACATACATATGTCAGCAAAATTGTGTTTTTCGGTATAAAATAAAGTTCAAAATATAATAAACTCAAATTTATGTTTAACATTTACAATCGACTAGACAGTAACGATCAAATCAGAAACATTATTCGCCAGTCCATTCATGGTATACCTGCTGTCATCAAACTGCTCCTATTCACTCACCTCCTAATACATACATGCATATGTAGACGCCGAATACATACTTACGTGTGGTAAATGATGATACTGAAACAATATTTGTAACTCTTATATACCATACGGGTAAAAAAAACAACAACAAAATTTATTTATCTCTCGACTTAAGAGCATTCAATTCATTTGTTTGCTCAGCCAACAGGTCCAAGAAGATTTCCATTTTTAAATTGCACATATTGTTCTCTTCTTCAAGAGTTTTCAAACGCCGATTCAAGCGCACGATGTTATCAGTGTCCGATTTACGCGTAGAATGTATCCAAATACCATCGGCGAAGCGCAACTCTTTATTGCCCAAATTAAGTGAAATATTTTGAAAATCATCTATGTCCTCACTTATGGCCGGACAGCTAATATTACAGCGGGCCGAGCGAGCTGGTATGGGTTTTGATTCAAATTTTTTCATAAAAAGCGGCATGACTTATTGTAAAATGTGACGAATTATTACTAACTATTTACTCACTAGTAAAGTTAGAATGTATACCGCAGTACGTTACCATAACGACGCAGTTAGGAAAAATCAAAACAGTCGCTCCTTTAGGGTTGATTATGTTTATGGTTCAACCTGGGTAGGTAGAGGCTTTGTCCCCACAGACGGAATAAGGAAGTCGTTTGCCTAAGTTCTTAATCGCGTATAAACATTCGAATGATAATCAAAGTACTTCCTCGCTTTTCCAAACTTTTTTATTTGCATGCACCAGAATGCCGCATGGTAAAAATGATGTTGCGGCATTGGACGAGTATCTGTAAGTAATGGATCCATACATTTATTGAACGTCAATTTCAATTGAAACACCTTTTTTAGTGATTGTCATATATAATGTTTCAGGCATTTAGCGGAAATCAAGACTACCTGTGAAAATTTAATCAGTCAAACACAAACTGACTTGGAGCTTTTTAAGGTATGTATGTCAAACACGACGCTGTGATATCAATACACTACGATTAATACCATTTTTGTGTTCCTTCAACAAACAGACATACATACATATGCATATATGAGTGCGTTTTAATTACATTTTTCTCTTACCATTTTAACCTGACAAATGCAATCGTGGATCCTGCATGCAGAATGAGCAACATCAATTAAGAAACAAAATCGAGGAAATATTGGTTGAGAATCAAACAATAAACACTAAACTGGACGTTCTTAAAACAAACACTAATAAAATAACGGAGGACTCCAGAGATGATGCCACGAGGGAAAGATTTACGAACGACGCGTTATTGAATGTTAAAAAGCAAATTGACTCTTTAGAAACGGTATGTTAAGATTAAGGAACCGTTATATGTACTAACGCACTGACGTACGATTATCGTTTCAGGAAAACCGTGAATTGCGATCACTAAATGATATCTCACAAAAAACAATACAAAATCTCAAAAATGAAATACAAAATTATAGAAATCATTTATGCAAATCAAGCAACGTTACTGAGGTAAGCACAAGAAATTGCCATTTTATCTGTTTATAATAACGAGTTAGCGTGGAATATCAACCATTTCTTTATTTTTTTGACCCATACTAATTAATGTCGATTGCTTTACATACATACCTGTATTTATGTGTTTACTAAAGTATGGATGGTGTATACGTGCGTAAGTTCCTACCTCGTACATGTATATGTAAGATTACCAATCCAGAGATGTAGTTAATGTTTTCTTCATACGATTGTTATATATATATAATTGGCGCGTACACCCCTTTTGGGTCTTCATGTTGTTCCACAAATGGAGGGACCTACAGTTTCAAGCCGACTCCGAATGGCGGATATTTTATGAGGAGCTTTCTCATGGCAGAAATACACTCGGAGGTTTGCCCGAGGGGCGATCGCTATTAGAAAAATGTTTTTCTTAATTTTGCTGTTTCACCGAGATTCGAACCAACGTTCTCTCTGTAAATTCTGAATGGTAATCACGCACCAACCCATTCGGCTCCGGCGGCCGCCGTTTTATCTTATCAAAATACAGAAATTTAACTCACAAAACAAAAATCTAACCAATTTCGCTCTATATTTTGTTTATTAAATTATTATTTTTTAAATTGTTCCAACACACATGAGGTCTTCATCTTGGCCTTCTACACGAGCAGGCACTGCATCGGCTACTTTAACGGTTGTAGGGTTCGCATCCATTTGCACAACATGACATAGCCAGCGAAGCCGCTGCTCTATATCCATGTCACAGAAAAACTTATACAAATAGTTGGCTCATCGGCCAAACGTTTTTATCTGACGCTCTGAATTACGCGATCTTAAAATGTATCCATCAATTGTAGATATAGCATTAGTCCAATTTACTCTTCAGATTTCAGGTAATTTCTCACTCGATATTAGCTATGAAGCTACATGTAAAGAATAAACTAGAAAAAATAATGTTTGTAAGTTTGTGCAGTAAGTGGACTCTACAGCAAACTAAACATGAAAAGTTCTTGCCTGCCGAGGGGCGACCGCTATTAGAAAAAATATTTTCAAACTTTCTATAATTTTGCTGTTTCGTGCACCATAAAACCAGAAATGCATAATATAATGGGTCCTTCAAAAGTGACGCCTAGTTTTTTATCTCCAAAGGGGTTTCGAGAGACTTTGTTATTAAGCCTTTTAAAAAATGAATGCAACAACAAAAAATTAATATAATAAGCTTAAAGAAGGAATTTCTTAATATTATTTCCTCGCTGGATGCATACTTTTATATTTGTATTATATGTTAATACACGCACGTACATACACATGAATGTAAATCACAGTAAGAAGAAAAATTGTTGACAAATATTTGTATACTCGTATTTCAGATCAAGCAAAAATATTACACTACCATGAAATTGCTCGAAAGTACCATCCAAACACAAGATACCGAAATTAAAAAACAATCTCGAATCATCGAAAAACTATTACAGCAAAAGAAACAGCTGAACGATCACATTGAAAACCTCGAAAAAACTTTGGAAGGTATGCTGATCGGCCAATGCCAATTATTATTGTTGATTATTTAATACGTAAGTTGGATATTATATGGAGATTAGTTATATAAGTGTATATTGCGAGCCTTGGTAATCCTAAAAATCACAACAGGCGCCTCAGGCGGTCTAAAACAGTTTTCAATGGGCACGGAAGTAAGAGTTTACTTCCGCAGTTGCAGTTGCAATTAAACACCATTTATGTAAATATATATGTATATATTTATGTCAATATGTACATACAGACCGGTTTGAGGTCGGTACAGTACCACTTGTTTGTGAGGTGCGTTATACCACAAAAATGCGTGCTGTTTCTCTCTCACTGAATGAAGCAAGTGATTTGACAAATAGTTCAGAAGCTTTAGACTGGTCAAAACACTGCCATTCGGACAGCGACGGGATGTCTACTGATGTCCCCACTTCAACGCCTACACGACGAGGCTCAGATGCTCACTGTGAAGGAGCACAACAAACTGTTTAGCAAGCAGTTTCTGTTAGGGTGCTACCGTAGGTCCCACCCATGCAGACACATGCTTGACCCCGAACCGCCTCCCAGCCAGGTCAGGAGGCACCTCAACAATTACGCCGACGAGATCCAAGACAAAACTGATCGACAATTACTGGGCCAGACAATGTACAGACAGACAATAAACGACATTCATCGGGAGACACTTACCACCTTCTCAAGCTCCCGGCCCCGAATGCCGTTCATCCATTGCAGACGAAGACCTCCAGCTTCCCCGAGAGGCCGCGTAAGCTTGGCACAATTACGTTCTGGACACTGTAGCAGGTTAAACTCCTACTTTTCCAGAATTGATTCGACATACTAAACATGTGCCCAGCATGTGAGGGCACCCCGCACGACACTAACCACCTTTTCACATACCCTATCAAACCCACTCATTGAACACCCCTCTCCCTCTGAACCCAACCTGTCGAAACAGCTCGTTTCCTGGGCCTACCGTTAGATGAGCGAGACGAAGACGACCGGTGATTTACACTACACTAACAGGGTTAAGTATACTGCTACAACAACAACAATAACAACGAATGGTTCAGACGTATACAGATGGTATACATGATAAATCACAATATTTCCAAAAACAATAAATACTTTTTTCAGTAACAAATTACTATATTACTAAACGTAGAAGATTTTTATGTAACATTTCATGATTATGGAACGATTTCGCGTCCAACTCCTGCGGGACAAATTTTATAATTTTCTTTGTTCTTTTATATTATGCGATATTTTTACCGGCTTATTACGATTAATTAATTATACTAAGATTTGTTTTCTCCTTAAAAGAAAAAGCGCGCTCTTTAAGTAATGAAGTTACCACTGCCACAATAGAAAAACTCAAAGCCAAACTTAATGAATCAACACGTCAAACGAAGGAATTACAAATATCACTAAAAATGGCAAAAAGTGCAATTGAAGAACGCTACGAGCGGGAAAAATGTGCCCTGCAAAAGGTGCAAGAAGCCTTGTCGATCGCTGAAGCAGCAGTGGCAGATAAAGAAGATGCACAGAAGCGGGAGCAAGTTGTCAAAGAGGAATGCGATAATTTGGCATCTACCATTGGTCAAGTGATGGACGAAGCGGCGAAAAAGGTAGAAAAGGATATGGAAGACTTGCGTAGGAAATTTTGTGAAAAAGAGCGCTTCCTATTAGAAACCCAAATGCAGGTAAATTGCAAAGACCATAAAAAGAGTTATCGTTTGACTACTTGTGATTTATAACCAGATGAAGGAGGAAATCCAACAGCAGAAGAAAATAAATCAAATTCTGGAGACACGCTGCAATAGGCTCCAGCAAAAACACAAATCCAGTATGGAGGAGATCGAAATACTAACGCAACAATTGGAGAGTGCTGTTAAAGCGTTGGTACGTTAATGACAACATGCATTAAAAATTAATAATGCTCACGAAATATTTATTGATTTCATTGATTTTTTAAAGGATGAAATGGAGGTGAAAATAAGCAACCAAGATTGTTTACTCAAAGAACAAAAATTATTAATGAGGTAATGAGTTAAATATTATTGTTAAAGCAAGACATTAATGTTTATTATCCAGACGTGCTGAGGAAACTGAGCAAGAAATACAACATTATGTTCAAACAAATCGGAAACTGAAAGAAAAGTAAGCGTTCAAAAATTAATTAGCAGCCCCTATTGCCCTATCCTCTTTTGTTATACATTTATATTTCATATTATACTATTTTCATATTATATTTAGTGAATTCCTTGTATTAAATTGCAACAAATTTGAGAAACTGTAATATATGTATTGAAGTGTATATTTATAAAATATACATATGCGTCCAATTGTTTAACGCAATTGAAAATTTATGCAAACGCAGCGTTAAGCCACGAATTTCATTTATGAATGCAGAATATAAATATATTTTAGCGTTGTCACATCCTCAAACCTCACAACAAAAATACAGACAATTGTCAGCAATTAAGCTTTCGGATTTACTTGAGCATACATAATTAGGGCTACTGTTATTCTTGTAACAATTGTTATTACGGTGAGTTCTGAAATTGCGTAGGAATAGGGCTGTCAATACAATACCACATACATATACTAAGTTATTTTAGTAAAGTGAATATGAAACATAATAAACAAAATAACTGTATTTTTAGGTACCGAAATGCACTGTCTGATTTAATAAACAAAATTGAAATTTAAATCTATATCTACAAACTCAAAATGCGAAACTTAAGGCTGAAAATCAGGATATTTAATCATAAAAGCACCGACGATGATTAATATAAGTACCACTCACCTAACACCCCTCCCCCTCTGGACCCAACCCGTCGAAACAGCATGTTTCCTGAGCCGTGATGATTGGTATCTACACCACACTGGCAGGGCTTAAAGAACTGCTACAACAACATTATATTGCTAACAAATTTGTACGTCTGCAAAAAAACGTGTCTTTGGTTGTGATTCATTATACTTATGTTTTAGTAGTATTGTAATAATCCATATTTTTTTATACGTATTAAAATATATAAAATAAATGTTACATGTACATATACACTTATGAGCATTTGGAGGCATGCTTCACAAATCAGACGCATGTGCATATCGACCGGGAAATAAACTTGGAAACCAGTAACTATATTCTCCATTTTGTTCGTCTATCCAACACAAGCCTTCACTTATTGTTTTATCAAGCGCCTGTTTAGCTCGAAATTCATTCCATCTGTAGGTCAAACATTTAACTTTAGAAATTTAGAAAAGGAGGGAACTTTTTAACCTTACCCGAGCTGCTCAATAATCATTTGAAGGGTTACGTAGCCCTTTTCTGTATTAGAAGCAGCCGTCAGTATTTTGGATTCTTCCATACTCAACTCCCCTGGTATCGATTGCACCATGTATTTTCCTTTAGCTACTTTATGAACCACAAATCTGTTAAAGTTTAGATTATGGTTATTTAATTCAAATAATATGCATCAGAAAACACTTACCCATTTCCAAAAATGCTTAACTTTTTTGCGGCCATTAAAATGTCTTCATCCGTTATTTCCTGATGTACTGAACTTTGACCACGAGCAGCTATGAGACGCCTACGTAACTCACTCAACCCCATTAAACCTCCTTTAAAAACCGAATAGTTTAGAATTATTACTCACTTTTCAGTATTTCCCACATAAATGTACTTAAGATCATTAAAAACAGGATACCATTAATAAAAATATCCACATCATTATAGCATCCAGTCTTTACTCTTTTGTTTTAGTTTTTCAATCTAGGACGTGGTTAGGAAACAATCGACAACAGCAATATTACATTTTTGAGTCCCGGTTAAATACAAAATTCAATGAAACCATATAATTTTCAGCGTTTGGAATTTATTACTAAGCCTAATTAGTCCCTTTTCTTCTCAATTCTATGATTTTAACATGGGTTCCAGCCAAAATACGTTCTCTAACTTTGAATGTTACACAAAGTTGAGGTGTTGCTGACAAGTAAAATTTTGATACGATGCCGATGCAGATCAAAACATATACATATGTACATATTTATTGTAGGTATGTGAAGTTGCCGCTAAAAACATAAAGCACTGCCTTTAATAACATGCTGCTGCAGCAGATATTGAAACCATTATAAGGATCCGAGTTTTGTTTTCAAATATAATTAATCACTTCATTAGCTTCTACGAAAAATGTTTTAGACAAGCAGTGCCCCTGCAATTTCTCAAATTAAAGCGATTGGTTTATCAATTCAGAAACTGAATTGCAAATCGCACCAAGGAATGAATTTTTCAGTCCCCAAGTACTGTTGGTTTGTTGGTGAGTGAAGCATTTAGGAAAAGGAACCAAATATTTAGGTTTAACAAGTCAAATTTGAGTTTTTTAATATACTTAATCAAGATTATTTTGCTCTTTAAATTCGTTATGTGTATGTACCGGTTTTATGATTCGCTGCCAAGCATACTTCCACTACCTGTACACCCAATTCGTAATAAAAATCGCCCATTCCAAGGACACTCCAAAAGCCCTTGCCAGTAGCAAGTGGATCGACTCCGATAGCTGCACACATTTCCTGGAACTGTTTACGAAACTGAGAGTTTTTCCGGATATCTTGCTTGTGCTTAACAGCGAATTCCTCTAGTTTAATACGAAATACTTCCATTTGTTTAGACATTTGCTCAAACTGCGATTCCTGTATATCAGTACCCTTGTTCTTGTACTTTTCAGCAGCTAACTGTTGCTGTTGAATAGCACCTAGACCCGCACGTCGACGCATATTTACAATAAACTCTGTATTAACTCCGATTTAAATTCTATTTATTATGACTACCATATATTTACTTCAGCCAAAATAATTACATTTTATTTTATGGAACTCAAGGCATTATTGTAAGTTGGTTGCAAGGCAAATTCATATGTGGATCCATAGTATTCTCATGTGGATATGTGGTCCATAGTATTCTCAGTAAAATCAAAGGCGAATTAAAACCATAGGTGGTGCCTTGCCAAAACAATGAATTTCTTTTTCACGATTTGACAAGTCTGACGTATGCTCCCTTTCCAATACAAAACAAACAAACAGAGGATAAATAACAAGTTTGTGAAAATTCAGTGTATGGCCTGTTAATATTGGGACTTATGAGATTTAAGTTAATTTATGAAAACAAAAAAATATTAAGCCTCCAAATGCAGTTTGTTTGCTGAAGACGTCGTGGCAAGAAAGTATGTGTGTGTGCTTATAATTTCTTGTGTTTGGTTGTTTTTATTGCTTTCGCTCTTCACAAATAATTGATTCCCCTTCCTTTTGTTTACCATGTTTATTCATGGGCTCTGACGACACAGAGAATTCGGATCATTTATGTCATCCTTGATCATGCACCATGCAGAGAACGTTAATAGCAAGGCAGATCTAATCTAGGTAGAGGCAACATTATTTAAATTAGAATTAATGGAACTCTGCCTCGCGTATAAGAAAGCGAAGACGGAAATCGTTACAGGAGTTCCACAATGGGCCAAACGGAGGTCATCTTTTTCTTCTTCTTAATTGGCGCGATAACCGCTTAAGCGATTTTGGCCGAGCTTAACAAAGCGCGGCAGTCGTTTCTTTCTCGTGCTAACCGGCGCCAATTGGACACACCAAGAGAAGCCAAGTCTTTCTCCGTCTGATCTTTCCAACGCAGAGGAGACCTTCCTCTACCACCACCAGCTGGTACCGCATCGAATACTTTCAGAGCCGGAGCGTTTGTATCCATTCGGACGATGTGACCCAGCCAACGTAGCCGCTGGATTTAAATTCTCTGCACTATGTATATGCCGTCGTAAAGCTCATACAGCTCATCGTTCCATCGTCTGCGATATTCGCCGTGGACAACGTGCAAAGGTCCAAAAATCTTACGCAGAATCTTTCTCTCAAACACTCCAAGCGTCACTTCATCGGATGTTGTCATCGTCCACGCTTCTGCGCCATACGAAAGGACGGGCATGATGAGAGTCTTGTAGAGTGTTAGTTTTGTTCGTCGAGAGAGGGCTTTACTACTTAATTGCCTACTTGGTTGGAGGATGGTTCCATATGTAGAAGTCCACGCAAGTAGGGAAAGTTACTGATCGCCATTCACTTGGGAGTGGCCAGGACGATTCTTCTGCATATGGTTCAAGCAGCTCACAATTCCCGGGATTAGCCCAAGTATCCTCTGGGTAGCTTCCGAACACCCGCTCGGTAGTGAGCGAAAGTGAGAAGGCTAGGATAGCTGGTTGTGCGCTGGGTTTGGGACCCGCCACTTAAAAATCCCCCCCAATGAAAGCCTCGGATGAGAACGGAAGTCACCTTTGTATTACTAAAACATTGGAGAAGATTAAGGAAGAATCAGTTGCCGAAAGGATTCGAAATTGCGCGCAGTGTATGATAACGAAATGTTCAAAGGGGAGAAGTCCTGGAAGATTACAGCAGTACAATACGGCTTTTCCATTTGAGCAAGTGGTCATGGATGAGGAGGGTCCGTTTCCAACAAGTGACTCCGTTGGCTCGTTGTTATGTACTTCCTCAGTAAGTGGCCAGAAGTGTATGCTCTACTAACCAACTTTGTACTTATTTATAATCCGCAAAGAAAGACAGGGGCTTCTCCAAAACTGCAAGCGTCCTTGGGAGGAATTAGTAATAGTTTACCTGGAGAGATTGGCTCTATTTGGATCGAACGATTTGTTATCTAATCGGGACGGTAAAAAACACGAGGGCAAAAACACGAAAATTCACGAAACGACTGGCAACAAAACCGAGCAAGGCGAATTTATAAATCCACGTTGATACCGAGCGAACGAGATACTATAGACAGAAGTTGCCAGAAAATAAGATTTGCTACATCTAGAAATTACAATAGTTATTAAGCACATGTACATACATATATAATCGGGGGTGCATGCGCACAAAGTAATCAGCCTTAAATTTAGCGTGAGAACGTGTAAGCGTAAAGTAAAGTGATTAACCTGTTAACTTGGTATGACGAAATATTTCGTCATACATAAAAGCCTTCTGCAATGGGCATGACAAAATTGTTCGTCATGGAAATTAATCGTAATATATTGAACGCATTACGTTCTACGTTGTTCTTATCTATTAAATCTTAAAGTGGTTATATATATTGAATACATATGAATTATAAAATATTTTATCAAAATAAATAAAAACCATAAGTTAAAAACGATATTCCTTTATTATTTGAGGTGTGATATTACTTATCGCTGCGAAGAAAAAGTCCCTATTCTGAAACGAGTTGAGCAATAGCTAATTCCCCGGTTAACAGGTTAAGCATTGAAATTAAATAATGCAAGCAAATTGTATCTAACGGCAACACTTGTGAATTTTACTTAGCAATCCAATGGTCGGAACTCAGCGTAATTATAGAGATACAGTGAATCACAGCTTATTTGAAAAAAAAGTATGAAAAAATCAAATATATTTTATAGTGTTTCCATTACAGAAAAAAATTATATATATTTTTTATTATTAAATAATATGTTTAATTTAATAACAAAACATATTTCTTCATAAGAAAGATATGACAAATTAAAATAATTCAGTTACAGTTTTGAGGTCACAGCTTAAATGATGCACTTAATTAAAAGTATTCAAAAAACATAAACACATTAATATATCGATTTAATGATTACTAATACTTAGTGGGGTATCCCTTTTTATTCAGAACAGCTTTTAATCGGGAGTTCATAGTGCCTGTTTCAGTCCAGAAGCATTAGAAATATTGTGATTTCTTATTTTATTTTCCAGCACTGACCACATGTGGGCAGTTCCAGATAAGCCAAGATTTTACAATACCAGACGTATGCTTGGGATCGTTGTCTTGGTAGAACTTAAACGAATCCCTAATGCCTATTTTATCCGCACTTTGTACTAAATTATCTTTTAGCAGATCCAGATACATCGTTTTATTAATGTTTCCTTCGATAAATGTTAAATTTCCGACGCCTGAATATGACATGCGACCCCATACCATCAGACTGCCCCAGCCGTGTTTAACTGTAGAGCGCAAATTACATGGTTGAAGCGCAGTGTTTGGTTTTCTCAAAACGCAGGACTTCCCATCTGACCTGTAAAGGTTACATTTGCTTTTATCCGCAAAAACAACGGACTTCCAGAACGAAATGTCTTTGTTCTATTCTTTGTTTTCTATTACGAGCATTAATCAACGGCTTATTTTGGGATGTCCTTCCATGAAAATTTTCTTCGCGCAGAGCTCTACAAACAGTTTCAGGATTACAGATCTTGCCTAATATTTTTCGACTTCGTTCGTTAATTTTGGAACGCTTAAATCGGGTTTTTGTTTAACTTTGCGAACAATCCACCTCTTATCTGCATCATTAAATATTTTATTTGGCGCAGATCTGCCCTTATCTTCTGTACTGTTTTCGTGGCGAAACCATTCTATAATGTGCTGGAGAATTGAGGAACTAATAGCAACAATTTCTGCGATTTTTCGTTAGCTTTTGCCCTCTTTATAATGACGAATAACGTCTTCCTTTTTTCAAGTGAGGTCCATTTTCCCATTTTAAAAAATTAATATTTTTTCAACTTTTCTTTGTAAAAATTTTTTGAGAATGCCTTAAGACGCTAAGCTAAAATACATTTCACCGTTATTGCAGTCTCAAAGAAAATATAAAATACACTGCATATTTTAAGCTGTGACCATAATTTGATGAGAAAACTAAATATTTGTTTCTATATTTTTTGAGCAAGCATTGTTTTTGATATTGTTCTTTCTGCAGTGGTAAACAGTTTACGTTACGTATACATTTTTTTATTAAATTTAATAAACATCGAGTCAATTTTTTTTTTCTAAAAAAGTATTACCTGTAAAGTATAGTAAACGTAACAACCTCAGTGCCACCGCGACTAACGTATCATGCTATTGTGGCTGAGCCTATTAATGTACCTATTTTTTTCAGCACTTTCTGATAAAAAAAATTGTGTTGTCCCGCATATAAACGTATTTGGCATTGTTGGAATGATTGAGAAATAAAAAATTGTAATCTTACTCTTAGTCTTAATTCAGCCGCAAATATCAAAGCTATGAAAAAAAAATTGATTTTCGCGTTCAGCGTGCTCTATTTCATATTTTTGTCATTGTGAGATAGTACCCGTCGTTCCTCGAATTTTAAAGAATAATCTGATTGGGTACCGTAACACGAGGATAATAGATTTTAAGGTTTGCTTGATAGGTATGGGGGGAAAAAAATGTCGAGGGAGCTTTGGATATGTTGGACGTGTGAAATGGTCGTGCGGAATTCGCCTGAAGAATCCCCCATGACGGGGCAGGCGAAGTTCTCCTCACAATTTTCTTTTGCACCATAGTTATTGTCCAAACCTTGTAAATCCATCATCAGTGGCAGTCGAAGTTACTCGCTAAATTTCGTTTTTTGCTGTAAGTGATGGATAATTTTTTGGCGTTAACCAGCACCTGCTTTCAAAAATTAGGAATAACTATTAAAAATTTGTGTTAACGAAAACGACTAATTACTATTTCTACGGCAACAACGCGCCGGATGCCAACTAATGTTAAACATGTTTTTAACTTTGAACTCGATATTTTTAACTTGATTATCCAAAATGTATTTTATGTAGTAAATGGCTTACTAGAAATTTAAAAAACTGTTAAAAAAGAACGAAATATTTTAACAACCATCAATTACCATTTACTTACATAATGAAATGATTGATAAATTTAATTTATTTACATATTGTCAAGTGGGCCGACAATATCCTATCGCTTTTTTCGTTCCAATGTCTTAATGCATTTTCTATGTAATTACATGTGTACTTGGTACAAACTATTTCAACTTTTGTATGATGTTTGAGCTGAAAACATATATAAATAGTGCATTATTTTGCAGTTATGAGTGAAATCAGTTTTTGTCATCAGTATTTTGAGCAACGTAAAGCCGTTATGAAAGGAAATATTTGTAAAGGTAAGGAAAATACCACGAAGTACAGAGTATGTATTTTATATGCTCTTTATTTTCGTCCAAAGTCCTTCTCTTGGTAGTTTTGTTGGTGGCTACCGCCACAGCACTTTTAATATCTGGAAATGGGCGACCTAGTTGTACCACTCAAGAAGAAATCAATATTCGTATATTCCGTAATAACTGGGACCCTACTTCCTATTGGAAATGTGAAGAGCTTAATGCAGCGCCCGTACTCGAGAGATGTCCAGAGCAAATGGCTTATTTAGATGGTGTCAAAAACTGTGTTGATTGGGCGGAATGGCATTGGGAAGAACCAACTGATTCTTTGATCATCGAAAATCAATTATAATTTTAAATTTGTTGATGTGAAATTCGTATATGAAATAAAAAAGCGATTTCGAAATATAAAAGTTTAAACTGCACCATATATGCATGTAATTTTGCGCACATTTAAAATGCTTATTGTCGGGTTTAGTATAATGCCGCAGGGGCAATTTTAGGCAAAATAAAACGATTTATTTAAAGAAACTTGGTGGAGATGTTAAGGAATGGTTCTTAAACAACATTTATAACTCCCAATATTCCGGGAATGATAGTTTTGCACCTATGTATTTGTTCTCAAAGTTCCTTTTACAATTTCATTTTTTTTTAGCGCATTAGAATATATTTTTTTATAAACTTCACTTAAATTCACAAAATATACAGTCACATGTGTGTTTTCCCTGGTTTTCATACTTGTATTTATAATCATAGATAATTTATAATATTTCAATGAAAATGAAATGCACATGCATTTATGAATATCATCACATTCCAATTTTAAACGAGAATAACAACTCATTGGAATTGACAACAATATTGTGTTGCCGGATGCCTGCAAATGAAAATACGAAATATTCAAGTAGTTATTTGACATACGTCCGGCTCTCATCGGTTGTTGTTGTTGTTGTAGCAGCATAAACATTCTCCATACTTACATACGATGAATGCTGCTGGAGTGACAGTCCTTGGCCGGATATAAATCCGGGTCGTTTCGGTAACGTAGAACCGACTGTCGTGGAAACGACGTGGGGGAGGGAGGCTCTCATCGGTCATCTGGAGTAGTTCACTTCTGACATACCTATGAGATGACTCAGCTTCCGGCAGAAGACTGTCGGGGTGGCTCATGCTGCAGCAGCCCATCAGAAACTGCTTGCTGAGCACGGGACTTATTGTACCACTGTGTTCCATGGTTAGGTTAGGTAGGTTGCCCATAGAGTGGGCCCACTTGGACGAAAGCCGTTTGGTTCATCCTTTGTGATACCATTGCAAGGGGAAAAGAGGTGAAGGAAAAAGGACAAAAGGGAAAGGGGTGGGGAGGTTTGAGTGTTTGTGGACTATGAACGGTGACTAGTCTGCGGTTGTGTTAGCCTCTTTATGCTGCTGATGAAGTTCATCAGATTTTTCTTATTAAGACCTGCTATATCAGCAGGCATAGAAAAGAAGTGTGAACCAAGATGCTTGAATCTTAGACCCGCGAGCGCTGGACAGCTAATGAGCAGGTGCTGAGATGATTCCACCTCATCCTCCATACAGCTGACGCAAAAAGGACTCGAAGTAATTCCGAGTCTCACAGCATGTATACCCCGCGGGCAGTGCCCCGTGAGGATACCCACGAAATTTGAGAGATGAGATTTTGTCATCCTCAGAATATCCCTCGAACGCCTCCATGTTCCATGACTTTTAAAGTATTGTGTTCGATGTGGAGTTCTAGGTTCGAAGGTATTGCGTTCTAGTACCGTTGGGTTATTGTTGTCAAATATTGAAAGCTTTGTTTAACTAAATATAGTATTTATTATTATTTCATTATACTTTAATTTGCTTTCGAATGTTTTTTTTTTTTAACAAAAGGGATATGCTTCACGTTTCTTATGGATACAAGTTTAAAAACTAAATCTAAGTAAAGCTAACAAAAATTAAAAACTAAAAATAAAGCATGAATATTCAAAGGTACATTTCAAACAATTTTCTTAAGTAAAAAAATTCTATACATATGCATCAAAACATATTTATTTGTTTAGCATTATATATGTACTAGCGTATCCTCGCCCGCTTCGCTAGGCGATAAATTCAATGATTTGCTGAAAGAGAATAAAATTAATACGAAACAAAGCAAATTCTTTGATACAATTTCACTTTATTGTAACACTTTTTGGTAGACAACGTTTTTGGTTTTTCAATTTTTCGCGTAAATGAATAATGACGATGGTTTGCCTACTCGTGCGAAAGCTACATACATACAATTGTACATGAGAAAAAATTGTGTATTCTAAATTAATACCGCACATTTGTAGAGACTGTCCTTGCGCCTTATGAATTGTCATAGTGAAGGCAAGGCGAATAGGGAACTGCAAACGTTTGAAATCGAATGGTAAATCCGTCGGAATCAGTGGAATTCTGGGTATCAATGCAACTATGTCACCAGGTATTTGATCCAAAATAGCTGCATTTATATCATTGATGTCCTTATTTTTCCCAGCTAAAATTACTCTTTCGCTGAGCCAATCATGGTTTTTGTAATGTTGAACTATGTTTGGAAATACACTCTGTATCAATGCCTCTTTAGACTGTGCAAAAGTGCAGAAATTTTTAGGCAATGTAATCATTCCTGTTGGATCGACAGACATTTGGCCATGTCCGATTTTCAGTAATTGGTGTGAAAATTCAGCTGCTGACGGATCGTTCTGTAGTTGAACACGTACGTTTGTAGCAAATGTAAGCGTGTTTATATGTCTCAATAAATACAATGATTTTAAGCATGCATTGATTTCATCTGCAGCCGTAAATTTGGGGATCACAGGTAAGGTTTGCCTGAAATCTCCAGCCAATAAAATCATGGCACCTCCAAAGACTGTTTGGCTCTTCCTCGTAGATCTTTCAAAGTTCTATCAAGTGCTTCCAATGGTTTCTTGTGTGCCATAGTACACTCGTCCCATACGATGAGCTCACATACTTTAAGAACTTTTGCCATTCCAGATCTTTTCGAAATATTACATGTTGGTGTTTCATTTACCTGCATATTCAAAGGCAACTTTAATGCAGAATGTGCTGTGCGACCGCCTTCAAGTAGTGTAGCCGAAATTCCGGAAATAGCGAGTGCCAATGCAACGTTATTATCCGATCGAATTGTTGCTAATATCAATGAAATCAAAAAGGTCTTTCCTGTTCCCGCAGGAGCATCCAAGAAAAACAATCCACCAGTTCCATGGCTAACATTATTCATGATTGTATCACCAACAGCAACATAGGTCATTCAATTTCGTTAAATTTGATGTTACAAATGTGTTTAGTTCATTACAATCATAATGGTATTCACGCTCCAGTTGTCGATTGAGAACTTCGGATTGTGTTTTCGTTTCGTGATGAACAATCTCCATCTTTGACTCGTTGTTCGTTGAATTTTCATCTGAAGCAACAATCACATGGTCCTCATCGATTTGGAGTCCCATGTCTTCAAACACGCTCATATCGTTGGAGTTATCTGAAATTTAATATATGTATTCATGTGTTCATCCTCTTCGGTAAATAAATCCACAACTTTATTTAAATCTGCCATTCCGAAAATGTATTGTTATTTTTTTCAATTCGTATCAATCTGGGAACAATGTATTCTATTGTAATCTTATCGATGTACGTATCGATACTCTCAGAGAATTTGACAGAAGTTGTTTTTGGGTTTTCGTCAAACGAGGCAAGGATAATAGATTTACCAAGGTTTGCCAGACAAGAAACAGTTATTCGGCTCTTAGAGAATTTGACAGAAGTTGTTTTTGGGTTTTCGTCAAACGAGGCAAGGATGATAGATTTACCAGGTCTGCTTGACACTGCAAAAACAAAAAAAACAAATTTTTTCTGCCACATCACATGGGGAAAGATATAAAGTGATGTGCTCTGGTGTGCGGTATTCGTAAACAAACCGTTTGAACATTTCCTTTGTTCTTACAAAATGTATATCTCGTTTGACGTAAACCCAAAACAACTTCTGTCAAATTCTCTGAGAGGCGAATATGTAACTGTTTTCTTGTCTGGCAAACCTTGGTAAATCTATCATCCTTGCCTCGTTTGACGAAAACCCAAAAACAACTTCTGTCAAATTCTCTGAGAGCCGAATAACTGTTTCTTGTCTGGCAAACCTTGGTAAATCTATTATCCTTGCCGAAATAAGAAGTACATATGTATTATACGTTTTAAAGCTGCCGTCGCGATCAGCTCTCTAAGGGTGCGAGCAGAGTGAGCGCTGATGCCGAGCGGAGCCGAGCCGAGCTTATTGACGCTTATTTTCATGCGAGAAGAAAATTTGTATATAAGGGTGCGACCAGAGTGAACGCTGATGCCGAGCGGAGCGAGCCGAGCTTATTGACGCTTATTTTCATGCGAGAAGAAAATTTGTATATAACACAGAGAATGCAAGAATCAGCGCTGAAATTCTGTTTATTCCATGTGTTTTGCTCTTATGTCATTTAGTTTTGTTGTTCATTTGTGTTTATAAAATTGCTGTACGGTAATGGATTCATTTGATGAAGAGTATTTTGCTTCTCCTAGTGTGATTAATGCAATTATTAACACAAAAGAGTTTGGAAAACATCCAATTACACTAAAAAGGAATGAATTTGGTGAATTTCATCATTTATATAATGATTTAAGAAAATATCCAGCTAAATTTCAACAATATACCCGAATGAAAATTGAAACATTTGATTACATTCTGGCCGGGAAAAATTTCACATATTATTTGATCGATACCCATTTATTTTTATTGTTAAACTATTAAAAAACACAACTGCACTCTAAAAAGTAAACATCAACAATGCAAAAAAGCGCCTAAAACGTTTTGAAACTGTTTTCTCGCACTCATCGGCTTTGCTCTCTGCTCTTGCAGAGAACGTTAAATATAGAGAATTCTCACGAGCTACGAATAGTGTGAATTGTCAAAAATGAAGTGAAACCGCGAACACTATTTCACCTCGCTTAACTCGACAGCGGGGAAGTTCTTAACAGAGCTGATTACAGTGAATTATATACAAGTACATTGGCTCTGCTCAGTTTTTGGTTTCTGTATGAAATCAAATTGACGAATGCCGACGGCATTTTGCAAGGCATTTGCTTGTGTATTTTTATGTTCGCTTGATAAACGAAATTTATTCAATCTACATATATTTTCAAACAAATACAACCAAATAAAGATTTAAAATCAAAGTAACTTTAATGTTTGTTGCTTTAATTTTAAAAGAAGAATTTAAACAAAATACATTATAAAACGACCTCACATTTTGTTGTGTGCGTTTTAGTAAATTTGATGAAAATTTTTACTAATTTTTCGAGTCGAAATTAATTTTAGACAAGAATTCAAAGAGCATATTGGTATATTGATGAATATATGTATATGTACATATATCAATATATGTATATATACATATATTTTGTTAGTTATATTTGTGCAAAAGTTCAATTGCATCTTCAATTCTTATAGTGTTACAAATGTATCTGCACACCCACTGCAGCAACAATGACCTATCTCACGACGCATTGCCTTATCATATTTATGTGCATTTGAATATGCATTTTTTGTTCCTTTGCCAAACGAAATTTTTTTCAATTTACATATGTATGTACATATATTACAGGGAATAATTCATATATGTATGCATTTTATAGATAGTACAAAACTTTGAAAATTTAAAATAAATAAAAGAAAACTTCAAAGGAACGTATTTTCATACATACATATATGGGACAACTAAGTTCTATTGCATCTTTAATAAATATAGTGTTGCACGCATATGTATGCACTGAAGCAACATGACCTACCTCACGAGCATCAATTCAATAATTAGGGTGTAAATATTCGAATGATCGAATTCCTGCAAATGCTAAAACAACTTCTTCTGCATATGCATCGACGCATGTGCATGTGCGTATGTATATGCACACTTGATCCCTAACTATATCTATATATCAATCAATCGATCAAATCAAAAAATTCTGTATACAAAACGCTTCATTACATTTTCATTACCAGGCACACAGGAAGATGACATATGCAAATATAAATATGTGAATTGAATTCAACCAAAACAATGCTTATTAATATACACATATGCATGTACATACAACCACACACACAGGGCACTGACTTTATTCCTCAAAATGCGTATGTCGTTCAAAGCTAAAATTCTATGCCTAGCGACTACAAGAACAAAATGCAGTCTTAGGCGCAGGCGTAGCGGCCATCATTCTAGTTGACATAGCGCTGAACAGTCGCGGCGGCGCCGAACAGTTTCAACTATTGTACTGTGCAACAAAAACTCATCATCAAAAAATTCATTGATAAATTCGAGCTCATAGTTCTAAGAGCAAGTACTTTCATTCATAAAACGAGCCGCCCATATGCCAATTTTCTCGACAATTCGAAAATAGTCAATATTGGAATATTTCGCGTAGAATTATTTGCCAATTTTGATAAATCTTCAATTTTTGTCAAGTCGAGTGCCCGCGGCTTCGTACATATGTATGCATCAATATATGTACGTAAATATGTGTATATGTACAATGCTGTGCCTATGAATATGCGCTGCGCCATGAGTGCGCGCTGGATTTCTTGCGAAGTTTTACCGTTTTATCTTGAGCTGTGGCTGGTGAGCACACATACACACAGCATATACATATGCGCAAATGTATATAAATTCACAAATTTACATTTGCATATGCCATCTTCCTGTGCGCCTAGTAATGAAGCGTTTTCTATAGAGGATTTTGATTCAGTTGGAAGGGATTCAACAAAGTTTTACAGACACCAGACAGACAGACATAACATATGTATATAATTTTGGATGATTTGGAAAATTCAAATATATAGGTCATATCAAAAAGCTACCTAACATTCTATGCTTCTAATCACCAACAAATCCTTATCGACTGCTGCTAAATTTACATAATTCAGCCCCTTACTGTTAACTTTGGTGAAAAATGTGGCTGTGGTGAAATTGTCTTCGCGAGACGAGTACCCCTCGAAATTCCATACGTTCCTGTCATTGAGACTTCTCTATACATTAACGTTCTCTGACACAAGCTTATTTGTATTGACTTGTATGTAATCAGTTTTATCGCACTGACAATCTCGGCTCGGCTTTCAGCGCTCACTCTGATCGCACCCTAACAGCCGGTTTGTACTTCGACCCCTTCCAACAGAGATGCAACGCCAACTGTAAAAATTTCGTGAATATATTAAGCGAACCCATTTTCACTTTTGGTGTTTCTTTTCGAGTGCTTTTAAGAGTCTAGAACAAGATGGAAGTCCTGAAAAATGGTTTCCTAAAATTTTTGGCAAAGTGCCCGTCGCAGCAGTCGTTACGTTGTTCTTAATGGTCCACGGCAATACTACTGTTTCCGTGGCGCCGCAATTTAATGGCGGATTCTTATAGAACTCGACAAAAGAAAACGAAATGAAGGAGTCAAATTTTTGGCAGCGTTTCAAAAAAATAACCCTCATCAGTCCAACTCCGGCTACGCAATCCACCGTATTTTTGCGTAGAACTCCTTTTCGCGTGGGTTGGCGAAAGTTCCAAAGTTTCTTTGTGTGAAGTTCCAAAGGGCATTTTGAAGGCAAATAATTATGAAATTATTATTTCCCGAATAGTTTGGAGTTATAAAGAGTGTTCCTTAACACCTCACTAACATCTCCAGCAAGTTTCATTAATAAAGACATAATAGTTTACCAAAAATTGCCCAATATATGTACATTATTCTAAATTCCAGCCTTTTTTTTTTATTCAATATCTCGAAAACTAAGCGAGATATCAAAAAATTTTACTCTCTCATTTCGTTTTCTTTTGTCGAGTTCTATAAGAATCCGCCCTAAGATTGCGGCGCAACGGAAACAGCAGAATCCCCTAGTCCATTTAGTTATGTACAGTGGCTCACAGCTTATTTCGTGTGGCTGTATGTTAAACTAAAGAATTGTAAACTTATTTTTATTTGATTTATTTTAAAAAAAATTTAAATGCACAATCAAAGATAAATTATTTCTAATTACAAACATGTATAAATGCATTCAAATTTTTTCTTCTTTAGTAGAATATTTACAACAAAAACAGAATACTAGGTAAATTGACGTCACAGCTTATTTCGTGTGTTCACTTTTACCGTTATCGGCGCCAGTAAACCGGTTAGCAATTATAAGAAATTTGTTTTGCATAGTATATTAGATTATATCCTTATTTAGTTTACACATTGAAAGTAGTCGGTTGTCCAGCTTAATTTAAAAATACCGTGATGGGTCGTCGTACGTCGATTGAAAGGCGCGAACTAGTGATTACGCATTACAAAAATGGAAAGTCGAAGATAAAAATTGCTCAAATTGTAAATTTGAGTACTTCCACAGTACAGTACATTATTCAACGCTTTTCTCGTGAAAAAAGAGTGGTTGACAAAGGCCGCCAAGCTCCAAACAAAATTTTTACAGAAGCTGATGAAAGGTGGATATTAAGAAAAATTAAAAAAGACCCACGAATTAGTGCGCCAGCTTTGACAAAAGAGGTTGAAAAAGTACTTGGTAAGTCATGTAATCCTGAAACAATAAGAAGAATTCTGCGCAAAGCTGATTTCCATGGTCGTACAGCTCGAAACAAACCGTTTGTTAATGAGCGTAACAGAAGATTAAAGGTGGAGTTTGCCGAAAACCATGTTAATAAAGACCAAACATTTTGGAATAACGTTATTTTCGCCGACGAAAGCAAATTCAACCTCTTTGGTTCCGATGGAAAGTCTTTCGTTTGGCGTAAGCCCAACGCGGAGCTGGACCCGAAGAATCTGCGTGGTACAGTAAAACACGGTGGGGGCCATGTAATGGTTTGGGGCTGCATGTCAACAGCTGGTGTCGGAAACTTGGTTTTTATCGACGAAATTATGGATGAAACAGTTTATTTGAATTTATTAAAAAATAATTTACTACAAAGTGCTGAAAAATTAGGCATTCGGGACAGGTTCAGGTTCTATCAGGGCAATGATCCGAAGCATAAGTCGGAATTAGTGCAACGGTGGCTTATATGGAATTGCCCTCATGTGGTAAAAACGCCAGCACAATCACCTGTTCTCATTGTAATTGATAATTTATGGAATATTCTGGATCAAAAAATTAGAAAACATAACATAAGCAACAACCAAGATCTAAAAACAGCATTGCAAGTGGAGTGGGAGAAAATATCTCCTGAATACACTGGAAAACTTGTTAGCTCCATGCAATCCCGGTTAAAAGCTGTATTAAAATAAAAAGGCTACCTCTACAAAATATTAGATTAGTAAAAACTTAATAAATTTAAAAAAAAAAATCATGTTTTTTCTAGTTTGGTTAAGCACACGAAATAAGGTGTGACGTGGATTTACTTATAATTTTGATTTTGCTGTAAATAATATATATTACTTAAGAAGAAATAATTTAAGTTTATTTATGTATGTTTGTAACAAGAAATAATTTATCTTTGAATGTACGTTTAAGTTTTTTTTCTAAATAAAGTTTATACAAAAATATTAAACTTTTTTATTTTGATAAACGGGCACACGAAATAGCTGTGAGCCACTGTATATGTTATCGCAAGTTCGCAGCTTCAGTATCGGGCGCACTATCATCCGTTTCATAGTTTTCGCTGCTACTCTAGTCTCAATACCTTCACTGTACCTTATTTCTTTAGAAGCTGTGCGACTGACACATGGCCGAAGGTTTGTTTGCAACGTTACTCCATTCAAATAGCATGTTCACAATTTGTTCACTCTTCCTTTTCAATTTTTTTTTATTAATTTGTCAATAGTTTTGAGTAGTTAACCCTGGATGACCAAATATTTGTCTAATATTCTAACATATTCCCGTCCCACCACCTTACTAACAGATCTTTGTTTGAAATAAAAAAGGAAATATAAACATATACTTTTTCTTAATTTGTAGTTTGTGAGACGAATGGTTAGTGACATAGTAACATTCACACAACTTTTCACGAACTCGTTTTACTTATGTTTGATGGTAGTGGTGAGTGATACAGCATGCCGCACAATTAATTGATAACTCTGACACTTATTACAATAGCGTTATTCGGGTGTTTTTCTTATCATTCTCCGGCCTCAAAAATACGTTCACATATGCGGTGATTAGCAATAAACCCATAAAAATTAATCTACCCGTTCACATTAAATGCAAAATTAACAATCAGCTGATAAGGCTGGTTTGGGCGGTTTTTCTTATTAGAAATTATTTTGGTGGAACATTTTATTGTTTTTGATTTGCCTATAGAAGCAATAGTTAATTTAATTGAGCAATTTACTAGTAATAGACCGTTGGAGGAAATCCGTAAACGACGTCTACCGAAGTTGTCTAAAAATTTTATTAGAATTATGTCTACAAACCTCGTTTCTTTGTCACCATTTTATTTAGCTTTTGCTTTTACGTTTCTCCTTACATTTGTAATAATTATCGATAACACAGAAAATACAGGGTTGTACAGCAAAAAGTATATTTATAATACGAGATTATTTTATATTCTCGGATTTTGGGAGAAATTGTGTACGGGCAACACCGGTTTTACATTACAGATCGCGAGTTAAGCTCGAAAAAGTAGATAATCTAGTTATATGTGAACCTATAGGGTTTTTTAATAACAGGTGTTATTTTGATATTCAAAGAAAAATGCTGTTTTTTGATATAAATGATCGGATGTTTATTTCATTATAAAGGTATGCCGTTAATAGTGGAAAATAACATCAGGCTAATTACCAACACGACCACGCTTACAGCACATCCTTTTCATGAAATTTTCCATAACCGAATTGGAAAATGGCTGCCCTCTGCCCTCTGCAACATAACTCCACCCTCTGAACCCTAACGACCTTCAATCCACGTGCGAGGGCCGATCAAACAGCTTTTGGGCCCCCCACAGTCTGTTACGCGTCATACCAGAGTACTTCGAAACCTGGTATTAGTCAAATGCAAACCTTGCGATGGCTGGGGTATAATCAGAAACGCATTATAAATACGCAGTAATTGCAGCGCTGGCAGCACTGCCAATGTGACAAGTGTTGCAATTGATAGATTGGCAGTATTAAAATTTTTCCTGCAAATAATGCGCGACGTTTGATACAAAAATGGCGTTTTGGAACGCGATGCATTTACAGTACTGCCATATTTGCATTTTTGAACGCATTGCCAACATTGCAAAAGTACGTTGCGCATTATAATGCGTTATTGAATATACCCCTGGTTGGACTTTCGGAGATGTTCTGGCCTGCGCACCGTTCGAGATTGGACACGTGACTACGTTGTCTCCCTCTGAAGAGCTCTGCACTCGTAATCGCCCAGCTTGGCGCACCTGCTTACCACTATCAGTAACAAAGTCGCAACATTGCGACTCTAATTGAATAATTTACTCACTTTTCGCATAGCTTAATATGGACCTTAACAAAATATAACGACTTTTACGTGTTGCTCAGACGAATAACTTTGTTATCATTTCTTACTATAGTTCTCAGGATATTCGGGTACTGTTAATGTTACCGAAACACTCCAGACTTACATCCTACGAAAGAGTGTGACTTCAGTTGATTATATTAGAGCGACGACTGTTATGTTGTTGTTGTTGTTTTAACAGCATAGTTAGCCCTGTCAGTGTAGGTATATCATCTGTCGTCTTCGTCTAGCTCATCTAGGGGTAGGCACAGGAAACATGCTGTTTCGACAGGTTGGGTCCAGAGGGAGAGGGGGGTTAGATGAGTCTGATTAAGGGGGCATGTGAAGAGGTGGTTAGTGTCGTGCGGCATACCTTCACATGCCGGACATGTGTTTGGTATGTCGGGGTCAATTCTGGATAAGTAGGAGTTTAACCTGCTACAATATCCAGAACGTAATTGTGCCAATGTTACACGAGTCTCACGGGGAAGCTGGAGCTCTTCATCTGCAATGGGTGGTGGTTGGACTCCGATTACGGCATTCACGGGACGGGAGTTCATGAAGGTGGTAACGGTCTCCCGGTGAATGTCGTTTATTGACTGTCTGAATACTGTCCGGTCCAGTAGGTCTCGGTCAGTTTTGTCCTGGAGTTCGTCAGCGTAGTCGAGGAGGTGTCTCCTGACGTGCCTGGGAGGCGGCTCAGGCTCAAGCAGGTGTCTGCAGGGGTGAAACCTGCGGTAACACCCCAGCAGGAACTGCTTGCTGAGCAATTTGTTGTGCTCCGCGACTGGGAGCATTTGTGCCTCGTTGTGCAGGTGTTGTATGGGTGACATCAGGAGGCACCCGGTCGCTGTCCGAATGGCGATATTCTGACATGTCTGAAGCTTTATCCACTGCGAATCACTAGTACCAGGCGACCAGACAGGCGCAGCATAGTTTAGAACCGGCCGGCCAATTGCCTTAAATGTCGAAAGCAACAGTTCTTTGTCCTTGCCCCAAGTGCTGCCGGCCAGCGATTTGAGGACCTTGTTGTGATTTTGGACTTTAGTGGCAATTGCGGTTGTGTGCGCAGAGAAGGAGAGCAAGCTGTCAAAGGTTACACCCAAAATTTTGGGGTTATTCACAGTCGGAATTGGTGTGTCGTCGACTTTTACCTTAAGGGACAGCTTGACCTCCTTTGTCCAGGTGGTGAAAAGGGTCGCCGTGGACTTGGTGGGGGAAAGTTGGAGATTCCTCGCAGTGAAAAAGCGAGAAAGGTCGGTGAGGTAGTTGTTCACTTTGGAACACAGGCCATCGATGTCATTGCCCGACGCCATTATCGTGCAATCGTCAGCGTATGAGATCAGGGAAACTCCCGCTGGTGGTTGGGGGAGCTTCGAGATGTAGAAGCTAAAAAGCAAGGGTGAAAGGACACCACCCTGCGGTACGCCTTGCTTAATCTTCCTCTGCTTTGACATTTGATCTCGAAAAATCACTGACGAGTGCCGACCGCTCAGGTAGTTCGCGGACCACCTCTTCAGCCCTGGCGGGAGTGTCGACTGATAAATATCATCTAGTAGCGTGGAATGGCTGACTGTATCGAAAGCCTTCTTTAGGTCCAACGCTACTAGGACAGTCCTCTCGCAGGGGCGGTTTTGGTTAAGCCCGCGATTTATCTGGGCGTTTATGGCGGCGAGTGCCGTGGTGGTGCTGTGCACTCGTCGGAATCCGTGCTGATGTGGGGCTGGGGCCAGGTGGGTCGTGAAGAGTGGGAGTAGGAGGGTTTCAAGTGTCTTCACTACTGGGGAAAGGAGAGTTATCGGCCGATAAGACTCCCCTTGGTTGGCGGGTTTCCCAGGTTTCAATAGTGGGACCACTCTTCCTGCTTTCCACTTGTCAGGGATGATGAGAGTGGCCACAGACAAATTGAAGACCCTTGTGAGGTATACTACTTCCAGGGGTCCCAGATGCTTCAGCATCAGCGCGTTAAGTCCGTCAGGGCCAATGGCTTTCGATGATTTCGACTTGTTGATGGCCCCCTGAACCTCATCACCGGAGAAAGTAAGTGGCGCACTGTCGTTCGTCAGTTTGTGCAGCCTTCTGGTAACACGACGTTTGGTTCTGTCGCCCGGAGGATGCAGTGTAAACAGCCAGCTAAAATAGCTCGCGCATCTCTTCGGGTCCGACGAAGTACAACCGTTGAAGGTGATAGCCACCTTGTCGTTGTGTTTCGTCGGGTTCGACAGGGACCTAACGGTGGACCAGAGCTTACTCACTCCGGAGGTGAGATTACAAGTCTTCAGGTGATCAACCCATTTAGTCCGCTTATGTTGATTTACCAGTTGCCGGATCTCCAAATTGAGATCCCTTATGCGGGGATCCCCGGGATCGGCCTGGCGTAGGTGGTCACGCTCGTTTTGCTAAACTGGCTGCTTCTGCTGGGAAGTGAGGACGGATGTCCTTATAACATCCAGCTGGGATGAAGCGGCTGTTATAATCAATGCAGCCATTACAAATTGGCCGTTAAAATCCAAACAGTTTATTGTTGGAAATTTCTACAGAAAGCAATGTTCAATTATATTCAAAAGAAATTTATTAAGTTATATATTTTTCCCATAGTATTATTACATAGAATTAGAGAATTTTATTTCATATAAAAAAACATTGTTGTCAATGCCGATTGCTTTTATACCATGGTCTTACATAACAGAGGAATGCGTACATATGTATCAATTAGGCGCCTTTAATCTAATCCGGGTAAACAAATTTAATTATTTCGAACTTCATTTTAGAAATATCTCATCTGATCTACGTGAAGGTTAACAAATTAATTTGCTCGCATTATTTTATACACATCGAGTACCAACTAAACGGCGAAATTATTAATTTCAAGCAATATTTGGTTTATATTTTTTTAAATAAACCGAAGTAATAAATTACAATTACAGTTTAGTTTATTTTAATATTTTATGTGGCAAACTACATATACATAATTTCATACATAAACGTTACATACTCATAGTTGAAAAGTTTAGTAAAGGTTGTCGGGTGAAGGGGAATAATAATAGTAGTGGTTACTTGAAAATGTTAAAAGTATGTCTAATCGTCCATACTCTCATTTCTGTCAGGTGAGGCATTTCCATTTTTTGGAGAAGCTGACCGCGAACGGGAACGTGATTTGTTGTCCGGTGATGCGGAGCGGTCGCTGAAACGTCACGAACATAAAAAATGTTAAAATTAGCAGGGATGTTTCTTTAGAATTTTGAAAAAGGTAGTGGCACAAGTTAGATTAATTTAACCAAAGTAGTACTCGAAATTAAATGCTTTTCATAAGATTTATTTATCGGTTTAAAAGGACAGCAATCCAAAATAAACGAAAATAAGATAAAAATAGTAATAAGAAAAGCGAAATAGAATAAAAACAAATTAATTGAATCGTTAAGTGCGTAAACAAATCGGCGTAAATACTTACCGTGAACGAGAATCTCTCCGTGACTTAGATCGAGAGCGGGAGCGTGACTCGCGTTTTGAATTTGACCGAGAACGTGAACGCGAATCACGTTTAGGAGAGCGTGAACGCGAGTGAGACCGTGACTTAGATTTAGACTTTGATAGCTCTCTTGATTTGCTATAAATAAGATTAAAATGTAATAATAATTATCAACTTTAATAATAATATACTTACTTAGAGCGAGACCGCGAACGTGATTTTACTGGAGATTTAGACTTTGAACGTGCCCCACGTGATTTGGAGCGACTGCGAGACTTTGAGCGTGAGCGCGATGATCGGCGGGACCTGGAGCGTGAACGTCTGCGAGAGCGAGACCGCGAACGAGAACTTGACGAACGAGACCTACCGCGCCCTCCACCACTACGTCCGCCACGGCGATCTTCAACCAAACGTATACGACGGCCATTCAACTCAGTATCGTCCAACTTCTCAATAGCAGTCTTCATATCCGATAATGAAGCGAATTCCACAACACTGTTAAGATGGAACAAAACGGAAAACTATAAAACGGGAAAAATTATTTTTCTTGTATTTTGTACCCTTCATTGCGTCGCTGCTTGTGTGCATCCGCGTAGGTAACTTCTCCAGCTTGTCTCATATAGTCTTTCAAATCCTGCGCACCAACAATTGATCAATTTTTTCAATACCGGAAAGGGAAATACAAGAAAAATCCATTTAATAAATCATTTTAAATTATTGTTTTTTTTTTCAGGAAAAGTATATTTAATAATTTGCTGAAGTGTATTTTCAGCGAGTGTTGTAGTGGTTGGAAGTTGAGTCCGCTACTCCCCGTTCACATGCCAACCATAATGATGATGAGACAGGATCAACCACTCCTTCATTCTCACTCTGTAAAATAGGCAACTTCGTAAGTCAGTTGGAGGCATACACATCTCCCTCTTTGGCCATGGTTTAATTCCAGTAACAACACTCGTCTTCGTAAACCTTAGAACTTCAGCAAATTACACTTGATCTCATCATGTCCAAAGAAATACTGAACAGATAAGAACAAAATGTTTTAAAGTGAAATTTTTGCTCTTAAGTATAACACTATAGCATATATAAAATAATACGATAAAAGTATTGCAATCTTACTTAATATCATTTGAACAAAGTCGCTTTTTGTCAGTAATACTTTCACTGTATATCAAATGTATTTGTGACCTCTCAGTGACCTCAATATAAAGCGTGATTTACGTCGACAGCGGTTGGATATGTCGGATATATTGCGTGCGTATAGGACCCTCAGATGTGTATTCAACTTTTCTCAAATGTGTACAATGGCATTCCGGCAATTTGCCACTAATTAAATTCGCAAGTCGAAAAGTCAAGTCGCTTAACAAAAGTTACATCCAATGGATACGTCAACGCATGCATCTTGTCTACCAGAACACCAGACCAAATCAAGTTGTCATCTTTCGTGAAATTATGTACAATATGCTTATCTCACGTTGACATTCTGGGTAGTAAATATACTATACAGGCGATAACCGTCAAATCGAATCAATTTAGTACTTCTTGAAGAGAAGCATCTGAACATGGAGACTGCAAGTGCGCAGGCCATTCATGCGCATAATCGGTATAAAAAAGACCTCCGGTGATCATTAATGTAAGTGCACTTCGCTGCATCGTTGATCATGCAAACAGAACAACCCAATTTACAGAGGGCTTAAATCTAGGCCGTCATAAGACATCAGAAACCAGTTTTGGCCGTTTGTGAAATTATTTGTTCTTCTACTGTAAATAAAGGGAAATGAGTTCACACCTCCGGATCAGAGGCATGATGTTACATTCTCCTGACTGCCACCACCCGCCAGCATCGCATAAAGTTTGACATGTTGGTTGGCTGATACTTTCTACGGTCCCTTATCGCCAGAAAGAACTATCGGTGAGCCGGCTAGGTACGGTTCAGTCGACGACATCGATGTTCTACATTAAGTACCACCTAAGCAGTAGAGTAGTTAGGACATCTTTTGCACATCGCTACATTTGGACAAGGAACAGACACAATAGCCATAGCCAGAGCATACAGAAGCCTGCAAGCACCATTATTTTACTGAAGCCATCAGAAGCGTCATCAAGAGCATCAGAAGCGTCAAAAAAGCACCACATCGCACACCATTCGTAATCGCAATCGGTTTGAAGCTTCGTCCGACGCACGTTCTTGGTTGGTACGAGACTCTGGGATTATTTGCAATCGCTATTCGCTATAAGGAATTCGACAATTCTAAAATTAAATCATTTTTAATACATTTTACGTTCTTAATAATATGTACCTAATTTTAAAAACCGAACGCATTTAGTTTGTCAATCTAACATTTTCATCTACATCGCATCAAACTATACGAATGTCACACTGGCAGAAAAAAATGTTAAATTGAATTCTTTGCGTTTAGTGTCCGCTTCTTCAGCTCAAGTGCGTTCATTAGGTTGCTCTGACATCTGCCACGAATCTTGTGCCTTTTATTTTATATTATAGCTGAATTATTAACCCTATTTCATTTGTGCTTCATCATTTTGGCTAATTTTGTTATTTAAGTGTTTAGATGTTTTTTATTCCTTGTTCGAAGCCCAGAAACCTTATCAGATGAAAATCATTTCCATATTCGCTTTTGCACTCGTTCGCGTAAAACAAAAAATATCATGACCAGCTCACGAAACGGATGAATGTAAGCAATCTACCTCCAACAATCGAATTTTTCGTCCCTTCATATCATTTAGTGTCGGTCTCTTTTCAGAATGGGAATTGTAATGTGATTTTTACGATCGGGATGAGTTCATTTATTTCTCTCTGCATTGGCCGTATCACTTATCACTGCCTTTGAGTGGATGAGGTCGCACGAGCTTTCAGGCGAGCGACTGAGCGGAGAATTAGGTTTGTGCTCATAAACTGGTCTCATGAACTCTTCTCAAATTAAGCCTCTTAACTTCATCATTCAACCAAGGTGATGATCTGTCAACCCATTAGTGGCATTTCTTTCGTATAGAAAAAATAATTTATCGGATAACACCGGTCAATTAGGCATTCATAAACATACGAACTAGTTGATGAAAATACAATTTATTTTAAATGTAGGTAAACAAAAAAGTAAATTCTAAATACGCAAAGGTTGTTAATAAAAAAAATTAAATCAAACGAAAAAAAGGCCTCTAATCCTCTCGATCTCAAAAATTCATTAAAACGTTATTAACAGTAATATGTATATTTTAATATATTTAAATATTTTTTTATAACATTATAACGTTTTAATGAAACCACCCGACGTCCGTTTCCAAACCGTTATTTAGCAACTAACTTAAAGCTACAGTTAATGTCCCTTACTTGAATAAACGCTAGGTTAATAGAAATAAATCTGACACACTTTGTCCCAAATACGTAAATATTTTTATATAAAGAATAGGTTACGGCGAAAACAAAAAATCAGTTCAGAACTCTTAAACTTTTGTTGATTTTTTTTTTTAATTATCGACATACCTGCCAACTCACGCGGCTTGACAAATTCTCCACAATCAGGCGGTACTCGGTACGTAGCGGCGGCCCATAACGAGAAGATGATCTGGAATTTTTGTTTCTGGTGAATAATTCAATGAATATATAATTAGTGGTGACACTGCTGCTATTACTAGACATGTATTTTTTTCTGTTAATATCGACATTTTTAGTGTTATTGACGAATTGTACTAAAAATGTGTATATAACAAAAGGCAAACAAATTGATTAACTGAGCTTATAAGTGAATATGTAGTTACTAAACTTTATACTTTAAGCACTCCGTTATAAGTCACAGAAATGTTCTTAAAATATTTTTCAAAATTATATTGTATACATACATATATATGTGTATATGGGTGATATAATTATATATATATTCTAACTTCAGTAAGGCACCGTTTGCATTTCTCAGTGGTGGTGTGGGAACTAATTTCCAATTTTTCTTTAAAGAATTCGTAACAATTAAATTTCTCCATGTGTCCCATAAGCTGGATAAATATAAATCTGCCCTGATAAGAGAAAAATATTTTATACTGAACTTAGTGATATTAAAAAAAGTACTGTTTTTTGTTTCTTAACTCGCTTGACCAACCTTTTTATGGTTTTGTCCGTTTTCTTTCCCCAAAAAATTTTATTTTTGAGTTTAATTTCTATTTAAAAACATCTGTGATTTATAACGGAAATATAAGTAAATTATATAAGAAAATTCATGTCAATGCAGTATCAGTGTCTCGTAAGTAATGAAGAAACCAATGGTGGAGATAATATAGAACAGAACCAGGAAGTTTGCATTTCGATCTAAAGATCATTTGTGGCGTCTACATATCACAATACCTCATCCAAACCCCCTTCCCACAGTAAAACTAAGATGGAGTTGGGTTGGACTGAGCGAATGTTCCTACTTCTCGCTATGGCATCGCATTCGATAAGGTATAATGGAGTTTCCCGGGATTGATCGCAGACACCACACGGTTTGGTAGAGAATGGCTGCGTAATCTGGTTTATCTGGACGAGGTTTATGAGATTCGTAAATCGCTTCCACATACATTTTGTTACTACCCCAAATATGACTTATTTTCCAGGTCATGCTTTTACCCATTTCAGAAATGCAAACAGCAAAATTCCAAAATACTTATAAAAACATGCACTCAAATTTTAATGTAATTCTAGCAATAATCTACTTTGTGGGTTACATAGAAAAATGTATCAAAAAAGTGTTAATTTTTTATTCGGTACTCAAACACGGTACTCATATCTTTTAACAATTATATATACATATATATTTTTACACCGCAAATAGGAGCTCGACCAAACAATTATGCGCCTTGATGTTCCACAAATGGAGGGACCTAAAGTTTCAAGCTGACTTCAAACGGCAGATATTTTTATGAGGATGGAAGAAATACCCTCGGAGGTTTTGCCATTGCCTGCCGAGGGGGCGACCTCTATTAGAAAAACTTTTATTTGATATTCATGCACGGAGATTCGATACTACGTTCTCTCCGAATACCGTGGTAGTCATGCACCTACCAACGCCTACAAGGGCCGAATTAATTGAGTTATTGCCAACATTTTCCAGGTTTTTACAGAAAATACAGTTAAATAATGTTACCATGTGTAATAGAAAACAGCACCATTTTTTTAACAACTCTTACAATTAATCCCCTTATCTGGGTTCATGGGTACAGGAATATAGAGGGAAATGAAATTGGCGACGAGCTTGCCAGGAAGGGGGCGACAGAACCAGTTTCAGCTGTCTCCCTCGCAGACATCGGTGTCCCTTTGTCCGTTGTTAAAGGGAAACTACATAATTTCTTTCTAAGAAAAGCGCAAGACAGATGGAGGTCTGTCTCATCGTGCGTTATTTCAAAAACACTATGGCCCCAATACGATAGAAACAGAACGCTTAAGGTGATGGGAATCGCCCGCCATTAATTTCCAAACTGATTGTGGTGCTCACTGGTCACTGGGTGAACATTTTCTCTGCAAATGTCCGGCTCTGGCGGCTAGGCGCTTGAGATTCCTTAGTGTGCCCTTTGGGGATGACTTCAAGAAATTCTCCAGCCTTTTCTTTCTCCTCCACTACACCAACAGCACTGGATGGCTGGAGAAGGTTTTCTCTTCCCAATAATTTTTCTTTGTACTGGTTATAAGCCACATTATGGTATCAAAACGGCACGTAAGTGCTACTTGAAGTGTGCCTGTGGCACTTTTGCCATTTTACCTACCCTACCCTTACAATTAATAATACGCGTATTAATCGACTTTTTTTATAAAATTTTCCCCCCATATGCTCCACAACGTAGATAATTACCGCAATTCGTTCTTATAATCCAAAATAACGCTTACTTGTCATTATAACGACCACCTCCACCACGGCGACCTCCGTATCGATCATCATATCGGTCTCTATGACTGCCACGAGCTGTACCTCTTGCCGGTTCAACAACCACTCTGTAAGATGGAAGGAGTAAAGACTTAGCCGACAATTGTAACTACAAAAGAAATACCTTTCCCCTAGTAACTCTTTCCCATTTAGCTCATAAACTGCATCGTCCGCATCTCTGTAGTCTTCAAATTCCTGAAAATCAAGTTTAATTTAAAACCAAATTTAAGAGCTTTTCTACGTCGGCGCAGATAACAAGGCTTTCCTTGGTATACATGATAGCCAACCTCAATATTGATTTTAACTCAATTACAAAATATTTAATACTTACAACGAAGCCATAGCCATTCTTTATTAAGATATCGCGCGTTCGTCCATAACCTTTAAAAAACCGCTCCAAATCTCTTTCACGAACTCCATACGGTAATCCACCGACATAAACTCTTGAGCCGACCATTATTCTGTACGTATTTCGTTCTGTTTTATAACAAAAATTATGGTACACACATTACTTCAATTTTTATACACAAGTCATCACAATAGGCAGTTTGTAGAAAAATTAAACACATTAAGCAAATATAATCCAAAATGGCGTCATGATGGGAAAATTGCAACAAGCGGATATATGTTCGATATTGTAAAATTCCAAACAAAAACATGTATACTACAATTCCTCAATTTACCTTTAAACAGGCGTTAATCAAATGGTGTTACAATTTCTTTAACTCCACTTATATATATTTATTACTCCGTCCTGCAAAAGAAAAACACAATCAAGCTATTCGGCGACTCAAACGGAAATAATTATTTTTCCACTGAACGGGGTGTATTTGTAAAATGGCGGCTTTTCGCTTGGGTTCATAGTTGCCACTTAATCAAAATTACTAATGCAGGTCACAGACGGTAAGCCAATCGAAACAATCGGTTGATATTTCAACAGATTAATACGTATGCTACAGCAGTTGGTAAACACTTCGAAAAGTTTAGAATTTTTTTTGCAACTTACTTTGACGCTTCGAAGTAGTTACATGAGCGGACAAATGGTAACATTAAGCTAAATATTGTTACGAATTTTCTTACGTTAAAATTCCAAGAACCACTCACAATAACTCCTCTGAGTTCCATCACAATATTGTCAAACAAAATTAAAAAATTATGGTAACATGCTTGCTTTACTTTATTTCCAACACCTTACTTTATATGTACACGATCTCTTTAAAACTGAACCACTCCATTATTTTTCGTTTGTACTCTTCCACGTTTAACTTACTGCCCAATACTACATGCACATGCAACAAGGTTTATACACATGTGCTTAAAACTATCGTAATTTTTAGATCTGGCTGCTCATATCTCGTGGCGAGTTCTGTTGTTATAGCAGCTAACTTAACCCCGTCTGTGCGACGTAGTCAACTGTCGTTTTCGTCTAACTCATCTAACGGTAGCCCAGAAAACGTGCTCTGTCTCGATATCTGCTGTTGCCATCGTTCGCTATTGTTGCCACTCGGTTCGCGAAACTTAGGAATTACAACAATATTTATGAAGAACTCATAGATTCGCTTAAAAGCCAGCCATCACTGCGAAAAAATAATAGCGAAGATTATAGAGACAGAAATATATTATTAAAATCGTGGTAAATTTGATTAGAAGAGTATAAAAAAGTACACAAAAACCCTAATATAGAAATTGTGAAAAAACTCTTCCTATCGCCCCTTTTCAAGCCCAAATAAATATCACAAATGACAACAATTTTCTTACCGCATTCCATGATCTAAATTCGTCGACATGTCCACACGTGTTCTAATAAGCCTAATTAAAAAGCTTTAATATAGATATAGTTTTTGAAGAGGTTTGTAGTCCGAGGGAGTGGGTGGAATATTTGTCAAGAGTTTGAAGTCCTCGTAGCTTTGCCCTGCGGCAAGATATCTTAAAGTAGCGGATAATCTCTCGCTTGGCAAATCACGTCACGCATTGATATATATTTTTTAAATTGCAGGCGTTACCGATTCGAGAATGTATACATACATATGTAAAATTTTGACGTGATAACGTCTTATAATTCGATTTAGCCGGCTGCACGCACGAAAAAATGTGTCGTTACCTTGCTCATTTGTCGTTACCTTGCTCATTGTCGTTACCTTGAATGAAGTGCAAGCGAAAGCGCGGAACGAACGACAAAGCAAGCAAAGCAAACGAACGGCAACGTTCGACATCTTGCTCTATCCTACTTAAGTGAGCGTATATATGTATGTATATGCGCATATGTATATAAATTGACATACTTGTATTTGCATATGCCTTCTTACTGTGTGCATGGTAATGAACCATTTCTCTCTTGAGAATAGGACGATGATAGAAAAAGTAGAAAATGAAAGGGAGTGTTTCGAGTGTAAAGTGTCTTGAAAAAGGCAAATCGATGATGGTGTTGTTGACTTATTAACGTCTGATGCACAATCGAAATTGAAGATATCTTTCATGAATTTGATAAATGTTTCGTCATTTTTCACGTTTGTGTAAATGTAACTTGACCTATTCCATTGCAATTCCATTTACCTCCTCCTCTATATCCATACAAAATATCTATCAAACAAATAAAATTAAAATTTTGTTTTGAAAATTGCAACCATTCCATCAATATTTTCTTATGACGTTGTCACGGTAAACTATCGTCAGTAAACCGACTTTACAGACAACCTCTTTTTTTTTATAATATCTAGAACCCTACAATTCAATTTGATTTAGTAGTTTTACATGGTATCTTTCTTATTCTTTTATCAGTCAAGCATTTACATGTCTGTGTTGACAGTTATGATTTCGAGGTTGTAAAAGACTTCGTTTATTTAGAGTATTAACACCTATAAACAATGTCAGCCTGTAAATCCAACGTAGAATCTCTCTTGCCAACAAGTGCTACTTGGACTAAGTAGGCAACTGAGAAGTCAAGCCCTCGCTCGATGTACAAAGCTAACACTCTACAATGCTCTCATCATTTTCGACCTAACGTATGGCGCAGAAGCTTGGACGATGACAATATCCGATGAGTCGTCCCTTGGAGTGTTTGAGAGAAAGATTCTGCTGAAGATTTTTGGGCCTTTGCATATTGGGCGAGTACCGCAGGCGATGGAACAATAAGCTACATGAGCTTACGACGATATAGACATAGCGCGTCGAGTAAAGATCCAGCGGCTTCGTTGGCTGGGTTATGCAGTCCAAATAGATACAAACGCTCCAGCTTTGAAAGTATTCGATGCGGTACCAGCTGGTGGTAGCAGAGGAAGAGGAAGGCCTCCTCTGCGTTGGGAAGATCAGGTGGAGAAGGACTTGACTTCACTTGGTGTATCCACCTGGCGCCGGTTAGCATGAGAAAGAAACGACTGGCGCTCTTTGTTAAATTCGGCCAAAATCACATAAGCGGTTATCGCGACAATTAAGAAAAAGAAGAAGTATAGCTTTATTAAACGCGGTTATTATTTTTTATATAAATTTTGGTAACTTAATTATGCATAATTTGCACATTTTCCAACTTACAGCTTTCGCTGACACAGCGTTCATTGTCACAAGCAATCAATAATGATAGAATGCAAGATTGCACCATCCCAAGAGCCTTGACGGCTGTACAGGCAAGAAATAAAAAAATTAAATTCAATAAGATAATCAAAGTAATTATGGTATGCTGTTAGAGAATGTAAAAATCGAATTTTTGAATTCCATTTTAAAAAGAATACAATTAACTACGAATGGATTGGTGCGTAACAACTATTCGGAAGTGCACAGGTTCCAATCTCCGAGCATGAAATACCAAATGATAGAAAAGGTTTTTCTACAAAAACATCACCCGGTCGGATTCATTTGATTGTAAGTTCCGCAAGAAACAGCGTAAAAAAAACAGCATAAAAAAAGCTACCAGTTCTATAGTAAAACTATAGATACGTTTCAAGTGCTAAGAACCGCATAAATCTGAAATAATGTAATAAAATCGCATAAAAAAGGGTACTAGTCCCATATTATTACTATAGATACGTTCCATAGACCGCATGAATCTGAAATAATTAAATAAAATCGCATAAACGAAAAATTTTATTTTTGAAAATTATATCTTTTTTTAAGAAACGTCAGAATCGAAAAATAAACTTACATCGTCAGAAATAGAATCAGACAATATCCGCATGTTGCGCGTTCGTTTAGGATTTGGCGTAAAATCATTTTCGTCACTTGAGGAAACGTACACGTCTGATCTAGATGGTTTGCAGGCGGTTCCATACTTGTAGGGTTAGCATTTGTGATGTAATCTGTGATGAGTTTTAGCTTAGCTGGTTTAGAATCTTGTTTATACAACTCCCGATAGGTCATGCATTTTTTTATTTTTTTAAAAGCCGCACTATTTCAAAACCGCCTAAAAACAGAATCTACTGTATTCCACTTTTTAACATTTACGTTCTTAAGTTCTTTGTATCGATTTGTTCACTCGTACGACTTGCAACCAACTCTGATATTCGATTAACTAATTCATGAGTAAGTCTTTCCGTCTAAGGGATACCTTAAAAAGCATTTAAAAAAGGGAAGGTGGCAACGCAGGCGATATTGCTTTCGAAATATTTCCAACAGTACCGGCGAGGTCGTGTTTCCTTCTATCTTGATTGCGTCGCCATTTTCGCAAACTACTACCACAGTATCGATTGGGTACGCATCAAGTGTGATTAAAATATTGTGCTTATAGTATTAAATTATATAGTTAGTAGTTGCGATTGCAATTTTAAAAACAGTTTCAGAAGATTTATTTCCAAGTACCCGGTAAGCAAAGAAATTTTGAGAGAAATGGCTGATGTGGAGAATGGAAACTCGAACGGCAATTACAACGACGAGGTAACTTAGTTTCTAATTTTATATTTCATTTTATGTATTTAATATAGCATTAGGTTTATTAACTATTGATTTTTAAAAAAAATTATTAAAATAAAGTTTGACATTCTCACGGGAGGTTTCAAAATGCCGCGTCATTTATAAGCATCACATGGGCAAACAAAATGGCGGACGCTATACGCTATCATAACGGCTTCGTGGTTTCTTTTAGTAATAATTTTTGTTTTAAAACTAAATTTAATTGGTTTGGTTTAATAAGGAATTTCAATAACGTGCTAAATACGCTATCCATTTTATTTTAAGTGTATTCATAAAATTAAAAGAACATTTTGTTTAATTTACACGCTTTACTTAAACATGGACTTTTTTTCTTTGTAAATTTACAGCCTATCACTGAACCTGAACAATTAAGAAAGCTTTTCATTGGTGGTTTAGATTACCGCACCACTGACGATGGCTTGAAAGCCCATTTTGAAAAATGGGGCAATATCGTGGACGTGGTTGTAATGAAGGATCCCAAAACAAAACGTTCGCGGGGTTTCGGCTTCATTACTTATTCTCAGTCTTACATGATTGACAATGCCCAAAACGCTCGTCCTCATAAAATTGATGGACGTACAGTGGAACCGAAGCGTGCCGTACCACGCCAAGACATTGATAGTCCAAATGCAGGCGCAACTGTTAAGAAATTGTTTGTTGGTGGTCTTCGCGACGACCATGATGAAGAGTGTTTGCGAGAATACTTCAAGTCATACGGTAACATTGTCGGAATAAATATTGTTGCAGACAAGGAAACTGGAAAGAAACGTGGATTCGCATTTATAGAATTTGATGACTATGATCCCGTGGACAAAATTATTTTGCAAAAGAATCATACCATAAAAAATAAAGTCCTCGATGTAAAGAAAGCTATCGCCAAACAGGCAAGTTTTTAAATAACTATATGAAAAAAAATCCTAAATATATATATTTGATAATGAATTTTAATGTAGGATATGGAACGCCAAGGAGGTGGTGGTGGAGGCGGTGGACGTGGTCAGGGTGGCCGAGGCGGCGGTCGTGGTGGAGAACGTAATAATCAAGGATGGGGTGGAAATAACAGACAGAACGGTGGAAATTGGGGCGGAAATAGTTTTGGAAACAGTGGTAACTTTGGAGGAAACCAAGGTGGCCCTGGCGGACCTGGTAGCTGGAATAGTCAGCCAACTCCTTGGAATAACCAGGCTGGTAACGAAGGAGGTTGGAATAATGGTGGCGGATTTGGTGGTCCTGGCAATAGCGCCAATAATGGATGGAATGGAAACAACGGTGGGGGTAATTTTGGTAGTGATTACCAACAAAGTTACGGAGGTGGTCCACAAAGGGGTAACAACTTTGGGAATAACCGCTCAGCTCCCTATAATCAATACAACAAAGGTAAAAAGTGGCATCGTACAACTTAATTAAATAATTTTGACTAAAATAAAATAAATTAAAGGAGGTAATCCCGGCGGTGGCCAAAGTGGCGGTTTTGGCGGTAATAATTATAACAGCGGTGGAGGCCCCAGTGGTGGCAATATGGGAGGAGGAAACCGAAGATATTAAACTTGCGAGGTATGAAGTTTTCCCATTCATTATGTTTAGTTATAGTTACTATCGTACATAATAGCATCGGTTGTATTACTTTATTTGAAGTTTCTTAATGTTTATTTCACCAGTAGCAATTTTTATGCAATTGTTTTTGGTTTTCGAATAATAGCGGCAATCTATTGCTACCTAAATATAGTTATAAGTATATACTAAACTAATTTAATTACAATAATTTTTCTTTTTAAAAATAGGTAAAGTACATAGTACAATACAATTTCAATCAGAGACAGACAGGCAGTCTAGGCACAGGCAGGCAGGCAGGAAGAGAAATGAAATCAGATGAAATAAACAAATATTGCAGACAACTGCAGTTCAACCGCTAAACTATTATCTACATTTGTGTAGGCAAAAAAGGAAGTTTATACAGATAAATTAATAATTTTAATTCATATTCACACGAGTACAAAGGAAACAGAAAAGCCGAACCTTGTAGTGAACGTATTTATTTTTAATGTTATCGAATGCATATATAGCACACATGGCTATAGAATATCCCATAAACGAAAAAGTACGCATATTTCGTACATTTGATTATCTTCGTAATCTGTGTATTTAAATACCTGTCTTAACTTTCAACTGTCTAATTATTTTACTTGTAAGAGACATTTATAAGTTTTCATAAAAGCATTTAATAATTAAAAGTATTAAATATAATACAAAATAACTTTGAGCCAATTTAGATAAAAATGAACATCATGAATAACTAGATCTACTTGACATAAACAAAATGAGTTACCCCTATAAATCTAGTAATAGTTTTAAATTATAAACAAAACGCTTGTGGAAGCAGTGTAATAAATTTATGTAAGCCTGAAAAAAATAAGGAAGACTTCTTTTCAAAAAATTGTATCGCATTATAACAGATTTTCCAAGCATTTTAAATTGGTATTACAAAAATAAGAAATTATCGATACAACTATTCCTTCGATTGAACATCATGAACAGCAAAATAACAACGAATCTAAGGTAGCGCAGTGACAGCAAGCCATACTACCCAGTCTTACAAATGAACCACAGCAATAAGCAAAGGGCTTTTAAAACCTAGTTTGAGTTAAAGCACCACATTAAATTTGCAACAAGTATCCTTAGATAAACGCTTTCAAGAGTTACTAATCATTATATCCGTATTTTTTACAAGATTTGATGTGCAGTGTGCGCATGTTGCTACAGGATTATCAAAAAATTGCGGTTACTGTGACACTTCCGGAGTCTGGCATTTATGGAGGATACCGCAATGCATTCTACGTATCGAGTACTATATAAGGGGTTTGCATTTACACCAAAGGTAGGTAGTAGATTTAAACATTGTGGGCTTGGTCGAGCTGCAGTTATAACCGCTGTGTTGCACGATTTTTTTTTTTTTTATTTCTTTTAAGTATCACGGCCGATGAACAATTCTGGCAACTAACTTTGCCAAAGGTATAGCGTTCTAACAGTCAGAAATTCTGTTATTGTTGCGCGCATTCTATTAAATAAATCGGCATCATAAAAATTTATTATAAATATATTATCAAGGAAAATATTTAAAGAAAACTCAGTGTATGAGAAAAGTATCCGTTTAGCATTTGCAACAGTGCTGCAATACTACCGTTTTATTCCGTACCTCGAACAAGCCCATTAACTCTCATGTATTTTATGAATAAAGAATTAAAAAAAAGTCGAATTTGTGTTTTGTTTTACGACATATTTACATAAGCTGCAATTAGCAAAATATTAGAAGTTTTCTTTTAAGATGCTCTGCTTGGTGCTGGATCGACTATGCTCAATTTTCTATTAGAGTTCCAATAGATTATGCATGTCATCGACCTGACGGTGCTATGCTTTTTTTGATTAGAAAAATTAAGTAATCTCTGGGCTGCCTGGCTGCTGGTCAAAAATTACAAAATGGTATAGTAAAAATTGCAGCTCTAACAATGCCTCCAGAAGGCTTGTGATTTAAGAATATTGTGTATTCGAATGCCATAATTTGTATCTGCTGTAAATTGCTGTCTGGTCTGTGAATGACCTGATATAGCTATCAAGAGGCGGAAGGTGCTGACGATCAAATTTATGACAAAAGGGATTAACTTGATGAATTTTCGGCTTATTTAAGGGTTGAGATTGGGGATATACGCGCAGATTCTGTAATTCCGAGGGAATTTTTCATATTTTTTCATTTCATCTTATTTAATTACACTATGGCTTTAACAACCATTTTTCAAATTAAATTAAGAGTCCAATGTTTCAATGTTCTGTCTGAATCACATCTCATAGACTAGACAAAATAGGGTATAGAATTAAAATTAAATTAATTTATTGCTCAATCTAATAAAAAAAGAATTTGAACGAACCTTTTTGCGAAGAGAACTAAGTCTTTAATCTTTGAAACATTGAACTCATTAGAGATTTCAAAGATTGGAGTGAAGGAGAAACAGTCCACTTTGGAGCATTAACATATAAAAGAATGGAAACGCAAAGATTTGTGAGGAGCATAGAAAACTGTCTGGTCAAGAAGATTAGGACAATCAGTGCCACCAGAGATTGGATCAAAGGAAAACGGTGAAGACTGGTTAGTTCTTCCAGTGCCGTGAGACTAATAAACTTACGTGTACTATAAGATGGAAGGTGCTCATACAAATTAACACTTTATCGACCGGGGATTTTTGCTATGAACCTGTTACCGGGGGATATTTTTATAGTTTTTAGCTCGTTTTAGTCAAATATGATTATTTCATATATGACGCCAATTGGCGTCCCCGGTCGATAACGTTAGTTTTGGTTAGGACACCAATTGGCGTGCCCGGTCGTTAAAGTGTTAAGAGGTTGAATAATAACACGAATGCTATTTTTTGCACTTTTTCGATTCTGCTTGCCAATTTTGAGCAAACTAATGTATTAGAAAGATGATGCAGAAACTTCGACGATGACAATATCCGAGGGGGCATCCCTTGGAGTGTTTCAGAGAAAGGTTTTTGGACCTTTGTTCGTTGTACGAATATCGCAGGCGGTGGAAAAATGAGCTTTACGTTGATGTAGACAGAGTACAGCAAATAAAAATCCAGAGATATTTTATATGTATATGGGGGTGCCAGTACTTCTCAAATACGGACCGGTTCACTTGATTAGAGGCACACATTTTTATGGGAGAAAATGGTTATTAAAGAAACAATTTGATCTAGTAATCCGTGGTTATCTGATAATTCAAGTGAAAACAGTGCTTTGCTCGAAAATAAAGATGTATCAGAATATTATATTATTCCATCCAACTGTACTTACCAGCAGTAAAATTTCACCAGATGTGATACTCTGCTTGATTTATTTGTTCACTTGAATAGAGGCACTAACCAAATAAGAAAAAATTATAAATACAGGATTTTGTTTTTACATTTATAATTTAAAGCTTAATAGTTCGGCTGTCACCTTGTTTATAAATTACTTTGTAAACACGTTGATGAATAGATTTGTACAAATTCTCCAGATAGCCTTATGCAATTTCAGACTAGGCCTATTTAGTGATTCGAATTAAAGCATTTTTGTCTTTGAATTGTTGCCCATTCTCATAGACCTTACGAGCAAGCTCTATAGATTTTTAATAATGTTCAGATCTGGGAGATATGATGGCTATGCTAAAGATTGAACATTTTAGGACGCAATCCAGGTTTTAGCCACACTTGAAGTGTGTACAGGTGCATTATCCTGTTGAGAGATCCAATTAATAGGTTCAAATGTTTCACGAATTTCGGTGGAAAAGATGATTTCAACGGAGCTTTATAGCTGTTTCCCGTCATTTTGAAGTCTATAGTCACTTGCTGGCGCTTTGCGGAAAGAAAATACCTACATTAACATAAAGCAATTTATTTTCTCGTATACTCTTTTTTTTTAGTTAGATGCCGTCTACTCACTATCTATTATTGCAAAACAAAAACACGAAATCACCATAACTAAAATTTTATGCACCAATTCGAACTTACAGTTTATGTACAATTTCCAACACACAGTACAAACAATTAACAATAATCTCAAACCCGGGACTTGGCTTTTGGTGGAAGCCACAAGTCTTTTGAACTGTATTTCGTAGCTGGGTATTGTTCCTACTAAAAATGAGAAATGGGTCAGGACTGAACTTTCTCAATTAAGTCAATGTTCACCGATTTAATGTAAATGCGGAATTTTTCAGTGGAATTTATAGAGAACTGGCGCGATTGCGTCGAAGATTCTAAAACGGTAAACAGTTTTTGTTTTAAACATTTATTAACAGGGATAAGTAAATTTCACACAACTTTATAAAAAACGCAACTAATAAATAGATACTCAGTTTCCTAAATCAACGGTGTGCTCCAAACTCGACTGCAAGAGGGACAATTTGAGTTTCGCTTTAGAAATGTCTTTATACACTCCTTGTGAATTTTTACGTCACACATCGAACATTTTATATCCTGCATATAATTAAATTAGTTTTCGTTTATAAATATATTTACATTTCTTACCCATAAAACAATCTTTTTGCAAAGTGGACAGTCTTTGACATATTCTGAGTAATGTGTTTTTAGATGGCTTGCATATTCCACTAACATACGTGGACCAAAATATATTTTATCATCGATTTTCAAAAAGTATCCCTGATCAGTCCATTTTTTTATTAGATTTTGGATGCGGGTCTTTGACAATTGCTTCTTCGCAGTTGGCGTAAGATTCGGGAGATTGTAAATTTCTACCCACGATATTCCGTAATCTCCTTGGGGAGCTATTGCTTCGACTAATTTGGCAAAATACATCTGATCTGCTTCACTATAATGGCGCTGGAACTTGCTGGCCGACGTTTCGAATGTAAGACCAAAAACCAAAAACTCCTCACCCAGTAAGGGATGATTTACAAAATTTAACTCTTGATTCAATTCTTTTAAGTCGTCATTTATTTCCATTACTAATTTTTTAAGATCTTGGAGTACATTGTCGGCGCCATCTATAACAACACAGTGTAAATTGCATACGAAAAGTGGGCTTAAAATTGTGTACTAACATGCTTGACCAATTGGCGTTAGGACATTGCCAATTTGCTCCGTGCTTAAGCATCCATGGTTAATGCACGTTTGCAGGAAGGCTGTTTTCACTTCACTCCGCATTCCGAACAATATTTACTTCCTTATAACTATTCTCCGTTACAAATATATTTCTGGATGACTGAATAAAATTGTACAATTCAGAAATACGCCGAGGGTGGGGTAAATGATTATTAAGCGGTATAAACAATCCCAAAAATAACAATAAATATGAAGTTGCCACATCGCTAAGTATAAATACTAAAATATTAGGTAAAACTCGCGGTGTACAGAATACAGAAAACAACAGTTTCCGACGATTGGTACATTTTTTTCGCGATTTTGGCAACAAATGACCACAGAGCTGCAAACAAAACAAACAGAAGAAAGACAAGTGGCTGGAATTTAGAACAATGTATATTTGGGAATTTTTGGCAAACTATAATGTTTTTTTTAATGAAACTTGGTGGAGATGTTAGTGAGGTGTTAAGGAACACTCTTTATAACTTTAAATTATTCGGGAAATAATAATTTTTTAATTATTTGCATTCAAAATGCCCTCGGGAACTTCACTATAATTTGCCACATTACACTATATTTTTTAACATTTCACTAAAATTCACCAAATATACACTCACACGCGTGTTTTTACTGATTTTTATGCTAATATTCTAGTTATTTCTATTAAAATTAAGGGCAAATTCATTTGCCCATGCAATCACTTTCCAGTTCTACGCAAAAATACTGAGTTAATTAATTTAATTTAATTTTAATTTCTTTATTATTTTTTTATTTGAAAATTGGAAAAGTAATGAATTACAATCACAATGAATTAAAAAGCATTAGCGACTAGGCCATCAGCTTTCCTTTATTATTTTTTGTGATACGCTTAATATCATTGTTTTTAAGTTTAAATGCGTTGTATGTTTTTATTTTCAAAAATATTTCTCAACTTTAAATTACAGCAAAAAAATACTGCAGTTTTTCAATGAACCGTCCACCGAACATCCCTGCGTGCGAACTTCGTTTTCATTTCAGGTGTATGGCAACACCAACTTTTCGCTAAATTAGAGAACTTTAACATTAAATTACTTAAAAACTATAAGCCTCCGGCAGGTTCTGTTTTCAGTTTTAAGATGGGGATACACCCCTCTATCACCCCCTTTTAACCGTTTTTTTCAAAGCGATATACATTATACTAAAGTTTTCCCCTAAAAGTATATTCACATACTATATACATTAGTTTCCAATAAATCCACAAAAATAATCTTCCTGTTTTTCAACATAGAAATTATTTTGACTGCTAATAATAAACAGTTGGAGGAAATCAGTAAGCGACGTATACTGAGGTTTCAAAAAATTATGGTAGCAATACTCATTCGAAATTCTATATTACTTTTTATAATAAGTGATAAGAAGACACTTGCTCTTTTTCTGTTGTATGAATACATAGTTTATAATACCTAATAAACATTTTATTAGAATTATGTCTACACACCTGTTTTCTTTGCGGCATCCATTTTATAGCTTCCGCGCACGCTCATGCATACATGTCCAGCAGCTTATGTGTGTGCGTGTCGGGTGCATGACACTTGCCCGCAAACGTTCATGCAAAAAATGTCATGCGCCATTTGAATTGAGTGTTCGTAGCGTGCGCATGTAAATATGTCGCCTTCGGAAGATGATTTGCTGCTGCTTGTAACTGTAGCAGTTTCACTTGAATTTCTTCCGCACACTTATTCATCTCGAATGTCAGCACAAACTAAAACACTACTGCATGTCATGCAGACTGCGACACGGTCATGTAAAGCGAAAAAAACTAACATTTTTGATTTTCATCACTCAAAAGCCGACAACAAGTATGTGTGACACAAAGCAAGTACGTGTGTCATCTGACACGCACACATATAAGCTGCGGGACATGCATGCATGAGCGTGTGCCGAAGGTATTATTTAGTTTTTACTTTGACGTTTTTTCGTGTATACGCGTAAAAATAATGATCTATTACACAGAAAACACAGGGTTGTGTGTCAAAAAGTATGGTTCAAGGTGGATTTAATAAGGTGACAGCATTCACCCAGCTGAATTTTTCGCCGTAGGTATGGCTTACGTCAAAATGATATGCTTTGTTTGTATGTATTGGTATGTTTACATTCGTATGTTTACATTTGCTTGCTGATTTTGACATGATGCTTGCACCAAACGCAACAACAAATACATGTAGGGTTTTACTTATATGTGTTTGCTGTCACCTGTAATAAATTCGCCTTGGTATGGTTATTATCTTGGATTATTTTATCTCAGATTTTGGGAGAGAAATTTTGTATGGGAAATCTCGTTTTTTAATTACGGATTGGGAGTTAAGCACGAAAAAGTAGATCATCTACTTACATGTGAACGTATTATAAATTAAATGGACGCCAGCAAAGAAAATAAGTCTGGAAACATAATTATAATAAAATTTTTTTTAAAATTATTAATTATGGATTAATTTTACAGAAAAAAGCGTGTGTTCATAAACGTTTTGTCCGCTTATTATTTATTATAAAATGTTAGAATACAATTTCCCATGCGTATTGTGGCCATAATTGTTTTCAACCTCGGTAAACGTCGCTTACTGATTTCCTCCAACTGTTTATTATTAACAGTCAATTGCGCAATTAATATAAATAAGCTATTTCTTGTCTTTGTCTTTTCTTCATATCGTTAATAATAATTAAAAAATACAAAAACACCGAAATATTAAACCTTTCACATCCGTATTGACAGCTGATTGTTAATTTTGCAGGTAATCTGCCATATGTGAAGGGGTAGATTAATTTTTGTGGATTTATTGCTAATTACTGCATATGTGAACCTACTTTTAGTTAATTACCAAGGGCTTTGGGTTACTGTGTCCAAATGTGTGAAACGATTCAAAAATTTTAACACACACTTGAAGTCAATAGTCCAAACATTAATTTAAATTCAAATGATAAAACATTTCTGTATACTAATTTATTAAAAAACTCAGTTAGAAAAATGAATTTTTGTAAATTTCGGAAATAGGCATACATTTATTACTCTTATTGGTTGGGGTTAAGTATAATGTCACATGGGTAATTTTTGGGCAAATATAATGATTTATTTAATGAAACTTGGTGGAGATGTTGGGTAGTTCCTGAACAACCTTTATAACGGCTGGAGTTTAGAACAGTGCCGATCTTGGAATTTCTGGCAAACTATAATGTTTTTTTTAATGAAACTTGGTGGAGATGTTAGTGAGGTGTTAAGGAACACTCTTTATAACTTTAAATTAATCGGGAAATAATAATTTTTTAATTATTTACATTCAAAATGCCCTTGGGAACATCAGTATAATTTGCCACATTACACTCTATATTTTTTAACATTTCACTATAAATCACCAAATATACACTCACACGCGTGTTTGTACCGATTTTTATGCTAATATTCTAATTATATCTATTAAAATTAAATGCAAATTCATTTGCCTATGCAATCACATTCCAATTTTAAGCGCGAACAAGAAGAAGATTGGAATTACAACAGTATGGTGTTGCCGGATGCCTGCAAATGAAAACAAAAATTAAGTACTTGAGTTTAGTGTTAATGATGGGAATGGGGGTTATTGTGCCTGCTTACTACATACACGCATATGACGTTTTAATTTTGGGTTCAATGGTTTTAACACGGAAAGGAGTTTTACGCAAAAATACTGTGGATTGCGTAGCCGGAGTTGGACTGATGAGGGTTATTTTTTTGAAGCGCGGCCGAAGGCCGCCCACGCAAAAAGGAGTTCTACGCAAAAATACTGTGGATTGCGTAGCCGGAGTTGGACTGATGAGGGTTATTTTTTTGAAGAGCGGCCGAAGGCCGCCCACGCGAAAAGGAGTTCTACGCAAAAATACTGTGGATTGCGTAGCCGGAGTTGGACTGATGAGGGTTATTTTTTTGAAGAGCGGCCGAAGGCCGCCCACGCGAAAAGGAGTTCTACGCAAAAATACTGTGGATTGCGTAGCCGGAGTTGGACTGATGAGGGTTATTTTTTTGAAGCGCGGCCGAAGGCCGCCCACGCGAAAAGGAGTTCTACGCAAAAATACTGTGGATTGCGTAGCCGGAGTTGGACTGATGAGGGTTATTTTTTTGAAGCGCGGCCGAAGGCCGCCCACGCGAAAAGGAGTTCTACGCAAAAATACTGTGGATTGCGTAGCCGGAGTTGGACTGATGAGGGTAACAAATTTACAAAAACCCTCCTAGTCGACGCTCCTGTAAAATTCAAAGGAACCTGCGTATGTATACGCGATAAAGAGTTCCACGCAAAAATACTGTGTTAATTAATTTAATTTAATTTTAATTACTTTATTATTTTTTGTGATACGCTTAATATCATTGTTTTTAAGTTTAAATGAGTTGTATGTTTTTATTTTCAAATTCATTTCTCAACTTTAAATTACAGCAAAAAATACTGCAGTTTTACAATGAACCTTCCACTGAACATCCCTGCGTGCGAACTTCGCTTTCATTTCAGGTGTATGGCAACACCAACTTTTCGCTAAATTATAGAACTTTAACATTAAATTACTTAAAAACTATAAGCCTCCGGCAGGTTCTGTTTTCAGTTTTAAGATGAGGATACACCCCTCTATCACCCCCTTTTTACCGTTTTTTCCAAAGCGATCGGCACTATACTAAATTCTAGCCTTTATAACTCCCAATATTCCGGAAATGATAGTTTGCAATTATTTGTCTTCAAAGTGCCTTCGGGAACTTCACTACAGTTTGGCAAATTATAATATACATAATTTCTTCTCAGCTTCACTTCAATTCATAAAATATAAGTTCTATGCAAAAATACTTTGAATGGCGTAGCCGGAGTTGGACTGATTAGGGTTATTTTCTTGAAGCGCAGCCGAATGCCGCCCAAGCGGAAGGATGTTCTATTCATTCTCACGACAGTCGGTTCTACGTAACCGGGATGACCCTGGCATTATTCTCCATATGTACATATGCGTAACGTATGCGGAATGTTTATGCTGCTACAACAAAAACCACGAGGAGCTCTTTGTAAAGTTTATCGAGCAATACAATACACTCATAAACCGTACTTTTTGGTTTTTAATTACTTTATTTTTTTGTGATACCTTTTGTATCATTCTTTTTAAGTTTCGATGAGTTATATGTGTGTATAACGTTTTTTCCATATAAAACAATGTTATGTTTCTCAATTCTAAAGTAAAGCAAAAAATACTGTAGTTGTACAAATATCCATCCAGTGAACGTAAGAAATTATTTACATATACATGTATCAATTATTTAAATAATTATAATTGGCAGTTTCCACATGTTTTCGTTTACTCTTCCTCTTCACAAACAACTAAACTAACTTCCTTTTGCTTGTTTTTTCGCAGTAGTGACATCACGGCGGATTGGGAAGCTGCTATCTTAGTAAAAACTTTTACATGTATTTTGTTTTTATAAAAAGTGATTCTTATTCACGGTATACAGAATTCTAAAGGTGGCGCCTTCCGAAAAGCTCGACTCTATTTTTCGCTATTTTGACAACCAGTTGACGTCATCATGTCAAATAAACAAACGAACAAAAGAAAGAAAACGTACTTGCTTGAAAGTATTCAATGAAGGACTTGCTAATATTGTGATGTTAAGGTTTTTGAACTTAAATTAAACAAACTAATAAAAATGAAGTTCCGCGTATAAAATTTGGAAGCACTAATTATAAAAAAATACTTCCAAATGTACTTTTTTTGCGTTTTTGTTTTTCGATGAGACCGACCTTTGCATGTGCAGCTATTTAACTTTACTATGTCGTAGAATAGACGTGAGAAGAATGAAAAAAAAACATTTTTCAGGTCAAATAAGAACCACCCTAATATAATAGTTATACGACGTTCGCCGAATTGATTGACATTTGTTTTTTATTTGAATAAAAAGTACCATTGGGTTCTCAAAATATGTGCATATATATTTTTTTTTTTGTAGTTTTTGTTTACTAGTTATGTTCCTACATATACTTTAATTAAGGCGGTCTACAATTTTTTTTACTTTTTTATGTAATTATTTTTAGTTCTTAACTTAAATTATTATTTGACTCTAACTTAGTTTGTTATGATCACTTAAAGTTTATGATTCAAGTTCAGTTCTAAACTAGCGCTTTGTAAAAAGGTAGCATTGCTGTTAATAGTCCACAAATAAGCTTCATTGGCTAAGGAATCAGTGTATAGTAATATGTCGAATACAATTGAATATCCACACTCGGCTACACTAATTTTAAAAGTTTTTGGTTAATCAGTGCCCATGGAATCCGTCTCCTTTGAGCTCATTGGAAATAGTCATGATTTAATGCCTGAAACCCAAAAAAATTATATGTAAATATATATAAAGGACATACATATTTAATGACAGCTAAAACAAATTCCGCTGCTGAAAATAGCTGAAGGTTTTAAACTCATGAAATTTCTGAATATTTTCTTTTTAATATAATAATGTACTTGAAGTGTTTTGCTTCAAAAAGAAAAGGGTGTTAGATACATAAATGTATGGAGAATGTTTATGCTGCTACAACAACACCACTTTTTCTACTTAATCTCTTAATAATTCTAAAGTATTACTATTTACAGCATGATTCCAATGAACCTATGTACAGGGTGTTTTGTCCATATTTGATGCATGAGAACTATGAATAATTTAGTGAAAAAAGCATCACTTCCGATTTCCTTCGATTAAAATTTTACTTGATATAATACAATTTATTGGGTTGACTGTAATGTGACCGTAACAATATCAAGAAGATGTCACCATTTTCAGTGATGCCTTTGGGCCCTTTTTTCTGAATTTTTTACATGTTTTGAAAAACCTCATTTCTGAGGATATGACGTTGATTTTCCTTTCCTGAATATTGACCCTCATAAAGTCGAGTGTTTAAGGTTTATTAGTGTACAGTTTTCACTTTATAAACCCTACAGGAAAGAGTCCGGCACTGGGGAATTTTTTTTAAGTAAATTCATCGACTGCCACGCCGTATGGCATTTACACAATCCAGCTGGAACCTCGATTTTCAACCCGCATTTTCCTCGTTGAATGACTGCGAAAATTCGGTGATCATGGACCGATATCAGTCAACATTGGCAACTAATGTATGGCCTTTGTCATCCTCGAAAATGGCCCCCTAGTGTTCGTAGCGCCGTTGAGTAAATGTAACTCAATAGATAAGTTGCATTTGTTGTAATATACAATAGTATACAATATTATCAGACTCTTCAGTACCGCCACGACTAACGAATCATGACATTTCGTCTGCGCCTATGAATGTATTTTGTTTTTGTAGTCACGAGGCTTAGAAATTGTATGGATTTTATACTATGTGTGTTAACATACAAAACTTAAATAAATAAAAACTACAAAAATAAAAAAAATCGACTCTAAATCATTTTTTTTGGTGTTTCAATTTTGAAAAGACAGCAAATCTTGTGCATAAAGCATCAAATTGGCAACTATGCCACTGAAGGCGGCTGCGGTAATTTCGCCGATACACACATTGAGTTAAATTGCACGGCACAGATATTTCTAAAAAGTTATTGAAGAAGCAAGTTGAGGCGCAAGTGTTAAATTTTTTTAAAGTTCTCATGTATCAAGTATAGATGGAGCACTCAGTACATGTACATATTTATAGGTATATTTCTATTTAACTTTTTTAGGTCTTCCAAGACGTTTCAAATGAGTACAGCTTTCAATGTAATTCATACCAGTAATTATTTTTTATGCATTGTACATATGCATATCATATTTACGTACCTCTGTGGCAGTTAGGCGATTCTTCGGATTGTAGACAACTAGGTTCGATACCAAATTGATTTCGACTGCATGCGTGCAACTAGGAAATAGGTTATCCCAATGAACTCCAACCGCATTTGGGAACCTTAAAAATAAATTCCATTTAAAAGGTATTTTTTTATTGCAAAATAAATATTCAAAGTTACCGTATTTTGTTATAATCCGGTAATGAAGTAAGATCTGGCCACTCATTGAGCCTTGGGTTGCCTAATGTCCTTATAACAAGAGCCAATTGTTCGATATCGGTTGCACCCTAAATTCAAATATATTTTTAACTGAAAGTAAGTATGGCTTAACCGTTATAATAATGCTTGGTTACAGGAAACAATGGAACTCCCCGAAGCATTTCAGCGAAAACACAACCGGCTGCCCACATGTCAACAGCTGGACCATACTTTTGACTTCCCCAAAGTATTTCTGGTGCTCTATACCACCGCGTAGACACTTGAGGTGAATATAACTTATTTTCTTCTTTTGGAAAATACAAACGCGCCAAACCGAAATCAGCTATTTTAAGAGTTTCGTCTTCGCTTATGAGCATATTGGCTGGTTTTATATCCTGTAAATTAGAATGTAATTAGAATGAAAATTCAGATTTTTTTGAAGCTACTTAATACTTTCATTTTTTGAAATTTGCTTAGGAAAACCCAGTGTCTAACTGAAACATTCTGGTTTTTTCTATTGTAATAATATGGTAAATGGGCATAGAAAACTATGTATTATATTGGTAATGTTATGAGGAGAAAGAAGGCAAAAAAGGAGGAGCTGGAGGCATAAACTATTTCACAAAAATGTTCCCCGTTCCTATATTTCCAAGTTCACACAGTTTCCTATGCCAACTTGCCATAAGTATACGCAAAAGGGGTAAACAAGTTAAATTTTGTGGATGCATAAATAGCAACTGTTATTTTTACACACCGGTATATGATACCATTTTTGGCTTAGAGGACATTATCTCGAAAATTTGAGAAAAGAACTTTTGGCGCCACTTTCCAGTAGTACTAAAAAAAATGATTTTGTTGCTTACAATTTCAGTACGTCACTCGCACCTTATTTGATACGATACGATTTTTGCGAAAATGAAAAAAAAGAGTATGCATGAATCTTATTTATTTGCTTTATTTCATTTCGCAACATAAAATGCAAAAAAGTGTCCACTCATTCTATTGTAATGCAAAAAAAAAAAAAAAAGATACACAGAGAATTCACGACGCAGCTTAAAGTGTTGTGGAATGTAGAACATTTTACGAAAACATCGTATCTGTATGAAATAAGGTGTGAGTAACTGTATGTACGAGTATGTATAAATATTTTATTTCATTTTTTTTTTTTATTGTAGTATAATATGAAGTTAATGTGATTTTAACAGATGAACCTTCATTTATTAATAAACAATTAAATTGTTTTAATAATTGTTATATAGTTTTTGTATACTTAAAAATAATTCGGCTCGATTCGGTTTCGGTCGAGCATTGATGAAATTGACTGAAGTTTGCTTCATTTGGACTTCGACCTGGGCCCCGAAAAGTGATGTTCATTCGATCTCTAATAAATTAGCAATAAGTAAAGTAGTTATAAAGAAAGGTTTGCATTGCCTGCCGAGGGGCGACTGCCATTAAAAAACAACGTTTTGGTGTTTCATGCACGGAGACTCGAACTTGTGCACTTCAGAATGATAGTTACGCATCAGCCATTCGGCTACGGCGGCCGCCAATATTAATATAGTATGTATATATGTATGTATACTATATATATGAACGTATGTATACGATATATGAATATGTATGAATGATGTTCCTTTTTCTTTTTAGCATATCAATGAGGCCAATGGAGATAATACAACAGCGTCAAGCAATTGCAGTGTAATTTTATCCTGGAGGCCTAATTCTTCCGATACCTATGTATACGAAAGGCGATGCTCAACGAAATGTATCTACTTATATTTTAATGCAAAGTACGGCAGAAGAGTCCGAAAGTCTTGTATTCTAAAGAGTAAAGGAAGGTGGACAAAATAATTATACAAGCAATTACTTTAATTTCAGTTTAAAATAAAGCAAAGATTTGATATACATATAACATACATATTACACTTAGGTAGTTAATAAGTTGCGCTATTTGTCTTATTTGCTCTATTTTGCTATCAGGATAGTTGTATTAAGCGTCCGCCTTAGCCAAGTGGGCTTCGGCGTGACTACCATTTGATAGAGTTATGCTCGTTTTCGAAATTCACAGTGGGTAAGAAATTCGAAATGAAAAAGGTTTCTTTTTAATAGCGGTCACCCCTTGACAGTCAATGGCAATGCTTCATTTTCTGTCATGAAAAAGCACAATAAAAACCATCTGTCGTGCGGAGGCGACATACAACTTTAGACCATTCTATATATATATTTGTATTAGGACATTTTTAAAGTGAAAGGTGTGAACACACTATTTCATGTACTACTATTTTTATAGCCAGCACTATTCCTGCAAATATAGTACACCTTTCAGAGTTGTATTGTGAGATAAAAATTTTGCTTGTGAAACAAAAATAACTCTTTTACAAAGGTCCTAATACAATAGCATTATAGAACAGATACGACAAACAGCACAACCTGTGAACTCCCTAACGATCTAAGAGCCAGCGCGGACTTGTGCCAAAGGTCAAATTCACTTACTCTATGCATTATACCGATGTTGTGCAAATATTCGATTCCCTTAAGCATCATTAGTGCGAATTTTCGTATTTGTTGTCTACTTAGTGGATTCATTTCGTTCCTCAATTTTCCGTATAAGGTTTCAGGCATGTATTCGAGTACCAAGGCCAGCCCGGTTAAGTCTGGATATATATCAATAATTGATACTATCTGAAGTTTGAAAATATACATGTGTATATATGTATGTAAGTATGTATATATAAATATTCGTAGTCTTACATATTCCGATTGGCATAACTGCAGTGTTTTGATTTCTCGCAAAGTATTCAGAGAAATGTTGCCGAATTTATTCTTCAGCGCTATTTTCTTAATAGCCACAGGTTCTTGCCGTTGCAGATCCATTGCTTTGAAAACATAGCCATGCACTCCTTCGCCAATCTTTTCCAGCATTTTATAACGACTTGGTGCATAGTCTTCCATTCTTTAAGATACATTGAGAAATGTACAACGGCTGTTTTTTACGGGGGTCCTTTTGCTGTTGACAACTTTTTATGAATGCTACCACGGCAACCTTTTAGCAATTTTCATATGCTTGGCATATTGTGGATGTATGCCTATACACCTTTTAACAAACATATACATATTTATATATATAATCCATATCCATTCAACCCCTCAATAAAATCAACTCAATTTCTATGTATGTACGAGTATATGTTGAGGAATTCAAAATGAATGTGAATTGAGTGGTAAATATAGTTTTTTCGATCTTTATATGCCCAACGAATTTTTTTAGATAAATTTAATAATATAATTTATAATTCTTATTTTTTATTATTTTTATATTTTTTTTATTATTTTTATAATTTTTATTTTATTTCATTTTTTATAATTTAAAATTTTTTGTTTTTCAATTATATGATTGGTTTACTGTTATGCATTTTTGACGTGTACCACGAGTACATACGGTACGATACGTTGATTTTCGATTCATTCATTGTAAATTGATTCCTTTGTGGTCCATATCTACATACTTACATATGTCGATTACATTCGAATATTTTTTATTTATGTATTTGCCCAAAATCACATAAGTTTTACAGATTATTAATAACTTTATAATTACCAACCACGCCCGCCACAGTGGCCGGATGGGTTGCTGCATGACTACATACTTTCCGGAAGTGCGTAGGTTCGAGTCTGAGTGCATGAAACATCCAATGATAGAAAAAGTTGTTTCTAATAGCTGCCGCCCCTTGGCAAACATCCGGGTATATTTCTGCCATGAAAGAGCTCCTCATAAAAAATATTTGCCGTTCGAAGTCGGCTTAAAACTATAGGTTCTTCCATTTGTGAAGCAACATCAAGACGCATACCACAAATAGGAGGGAGGAGCTCGGAGAAACACCTTACAGACGTGTACACACCAATTATTTATTTATGGGCGAAGTGAGATAGTATTGTGAAGAGGACGAAAGCCAAACAGGTAGTCTTCCAAAACTCAATGTTCAATAGCACTGATTTAATTCTATCTAGCAAGAATTAACGCAGTAGTTTGCTGATGTTGGATAGAAATATTATTGGGCGATAGAGCCAGGATTTGCTTCGTTTTAAAAATTGTTTTATTTTATGGTTTAACTATGGCTTTCTGAATATAAAAACAACAACGTACATATGTTGAAGTGTTTTTCAGTTCGTTTTTATAAAATCTCTTTAAAATATAATTACCCTATACTTGAAAGTGCCTAATACCACCTTTTAATCTTTAAATTCTGAACTTCTAAGAGACTGAGTTAATAGCAAAATAAATTGTATATAATACAAAAATATTATTTTATACAACAGGTTGTGTAATAAGTGAATTTCTAAATGTCAAAATCCTGCGCATGCGTTTTCCACGACAGAATATCCTTGTCGATGGCTGTCAGATGAAAAGTATACACACATTTTCATTTATCCGTCATGTAGTAAAGTTTCCTTCGAAGTAAAATGTTAAAATTGCTAGATTTTCTTAAACAAAATAAATTGTGAGTGAACCTGTTTAAAGAGTATCTGAGCCTAATGTTAATTTTTTAAACCAAATATGATTTTTTTGTGTTTTAAATGGCAAAACATGCACATACGTATGTAAAGATCTCAAAAAGGCTTAATTTATATAATTTACCCCATTGCAACTTTTCTGAAAATTTTTTAAAGGATAAGGTTATAAAAATATATAAATATACATACACATGCACATATAATAATAACATTTATTTATTTCCTTACAAATGTGAAATAATAATACAATTATTCTTACATGTAAAAAAAGGAGCACTGGCTGCCAGGACCTTCAGCTCGATATATAATATCATAATAATAATGCATAACTGAGAAGAGCAATAGATATTTAGCATAGAAACTAAATGAAAACAATAATTGAGAAAGTGCCAGCTGGTAATTCTGTTTGCGGTTCACTTTAATGGTAAAACTAACATATTTATTTACAGTATTGGCCATTGTAAGATATACACTTTTACTATTTCTCAGGTAATTTGTGCAAGTCTTGTCTTTCTTAAAAAACGAGGTGTTGCATGTTTTGTGTTCCATCAATGTATACCTATACATATGTAAGTGGTAATTGAATGGAGCTAAGTCTAGTGAATGAGCCACAAGAGCAGTGTTTCTTTATAATGTGTGGACAGTCATATCCGAAATGTTTCACGTTTGCTCTACACAACCACAAAACCTGCAGTTCGTTTCATCATCATTAACATATTATGAATTTATAGAAAAATGTAGATGAAGAAATCCATTTTTGATAGAACGAATGTCGGAGCTGAATTTTATTTCAACAAAATCACTAGAAGACTGTACAACAAGTAAAAAATACCGTGGTAAATCTGTATCTTGGCTGTGAATATAATGGTTGAGATTCTTGAAAAATTAACCTTATAAAATGTTCTATAAAACTTCTTCAGATGATTCTAAATTCCGTGTTTTGGATCTTTCACCTATAAGAGGAATACCAAAAATATACGGAAAAGTTAAGATACTTTCACTAAACACCGCTACTAGACCAGTTGGTTCTTTTCCTTGTTCACTCCACTCGGGATCATAGATTCCACTCGACAAGACTCAGCCTTGCGTTGGTTTCGTTAATCTATTTTGATTTCTGGCAGAGTAGGTGATTAATTAATTAAAGATTAGTTAGTTAAAGTTTCAAATAAAACATATATTTATTTATTGTTGGCCATTTATGGCGGCATTCAGTTAATTTTGAAATTGGTCTAAGTCAATTCCAACTTTTAAAATAACATCTTCGTATAAAAATTAGGACTATTCTCATTAAAATTGTCGCATAATATAAAAATATAAAATACACCTGCAATTGTAAAGGATGTATAATAATATAAATAAAATGTTTACTTGAAATATGTATGTATGTCTCTATATTAATTTTTTAAGGGCTTACGAAAATGACATGGAAGAATAAGACGTTGTACGCTTGTTTGTGTCTCTTAGGATTGATATATTTTAGTAATGGAAGAACTGCGAAGCGTTCGGATGTTTATATTGCTGGCTTCTTTCCATACGGGGATGGTGTGGAAAACTCCGATACAGGTAATTGAAATCGACTTCAACTAGAATAGCGTGGCAACCTTAGAACGTCGAGCAAGTGAACATTTAAGCGAATAATTAAACATTTTAAAATCACTGTGTCTAAAGTGAAAAAATTTCACAAAGTTTGTACTAATTCGAATGGTGAAAGAATCCTCATTCGGTAGTGTGTGAAGTTTGGTGAAAATATCGAATAGACAAGCATTTCTTGCTGTTTTAATCATTTGGCGCTTGAAGTGAAGCAGATACAACAACAACAAAATAAATAATTAAATCAACAAAGAAGAAAGCAGCTGAGTCACAAAACGCAGTTACTTTCTGAACTCAGCCAGCTTAATAAGCTCGGCCTAAAAATATGCAAAAGTTTTGTGAACTCCTGCACATTATAGTTAATTAGAGTGGCCGGATAAAGTTATCAGCGAATAAATAAAATCAAACAATTGTTCATATATTACTACAAAAAAAAAAAAAAAACAAAAAAACAAAAAAAAAAAAAAAAACAAATATATAGTGAAAAGTGGAGCATATGTCTTCTCAAGAGGAGACTACTAGGCTCAGTACGAACGGCAGAAATGCATATATATTTCTAAATTCCCAAGAATTGCAAAAAAATCAAAGTGATACGAATATCAATAAAAATTATTTAACGGTAAAACCAGCTAGAACACGCTCTTGTTCTCCCGCGTTACTGTTATGTGAAAAAGAAACAGAATTACAATCAACGCACGAAATCATGCAAAAACAGTGTTTGGACATTACACAAATCAATGGGAATAAAAACACACAAACAACTACAACAACGGTGTCTAAAAATAAAGAAATAAATATACAGCAAAAAACAGAGAAGAGCATAACAAGTGAGAAATTAAGTATCGATAATACCAATAAATCAAAGGGTGCAATACCAAAGGTTCAATCTGGTATACTACGTTACATCAACATAAATAAAAGAAATCTAAGCCCTGAAAAACAAGTTCCAACTATGAAAAAACAAAAGGTAGTCGAAGGCAGTACCAATAATAATAGCAACAGGTTTGCTATTTTAAGTGAAGACAACAATGATAAAGTTGTAGATGTGAATGAAAATAAAAAATCACTTAAACCACCGCCAATATTCCTTCGTGAACATAGTTCTAATAATTTGGTGAAACAAATTATTGATACAGTTGGGAAAAATAATTTCCACATTGTTCCGATAAGAAAAGGTCATATCCATGAAACTAAAATAGTCATATACAACGAGGTTGACTATAGGAAAATTTCGAAACTATTGGAGGAAAGCAATAAAAATTTTTATACTTACCAATTGAAAAGTAGCAAGGGACTTTCAGTTGTTTTTAAAGGTATTGAGCACACTGTGGACTCCAAAGAAATCAAAGAGGCCCTGGAAGAGCTCGGGTATAAAACCAAGAGCGTCGTTAACATTTTTAACAAAAATAAAATTCCACAACCAATGTTCAAGGTTGAGTTGGAGCCTGACACAAGGAAGTTGAAAGGGAATGAAACGCATCCCATTTATTCCTTGAGATATTTATTAAATCGAAGAATACACGTGGAGGAGCCCCTCAAGCGTAATGGGCCTGTACAGTGCGGAAATTGCCAAGAATTTGGCCATACAAAGAATTACTGTACACTACCTGTAGTGTGTGTTGCATGTGGTAATCAGCATGGTTCTAACGAATGCACTGCAGCTAAAGAAGGCCTAAGTAGAAAATGCGGAAACTGCGGTGGTGATCACACTGCAAACTATCGAGGGTGCCCCGTTTATAAAGACTTGTTGAAAAGGTTAAACGAGAGAAAGCAGCAAGCGAGAGGAGAAATTGTTGAATTTAGAAACACAGAAGTAGCAACATCTACCAGACCTACAAGCGTTACAGTTTCTGGTATCGGAGGAAAAATTCAGCAACAAAATCAAGAAATTCCACTCCAGTCAGGAGCCATCTCATATGCCAATATTGTAAAATCAGGTACCCAACAAGCTAGTGCTCCCCAGAATTTTGGAGGTTTGGAGGGTATAATGTATACACTCACCCAAAATATGAACGCTTTTAACCAGAATATTACCAGCATTATGTCTTCCATGCAAAATACTCTTCAAGAGCTTGTGAGAACGCAGAACCAAATGCTTCAAATACTATTGGCAAAGAAATGAGTTATTTAAAAATGGCTTTTTGGAACGCAAATGGTTTAAACCAAAATAAAATAGAAGTTTGCCATTTTTTACAAAAAAATGGTATTGACATAATGTTGATATCTGAGACTCATCTCACAAATAGATATAATTTTAATATTCCTGGATATATGTTCCATTTTACAAATCACCCCGATGGTAAAGCACATGGCGGTACAGGCATCCTAATAAAGAATAGAATACGACACTACGTTTTAGATGCATTTGCAAAAGACTATCTGCAGGCAATATCCATTCACCTTGAGGTCGGATATGGTGATTTAACAATTAGCTCAGTTTATTGTCCACCAAGATTTGCTGTTACAAAAGAGCAGTTTGAGGAATATTTTAGCAGATTGGGGAAACGTTTTCTAGCTTGTGGAGACTATAATGCAAAACACACGTATTGGGGCTCTCGATTAGTGAATCCCAAAGGTAGGCAGTTATATAAGACTTTAATTGATCGAAAAAACGAATTGGATGTCATATCTCCCGGACATCCCACCTATTGGCCCTCTGATCCTAAAAAAGTTCCTGACCTCATAGATTTTGCTATATCGAGAAATATAAATCGAAACTCAGTCACTACAGAAACGTCGTATGATTTATCATCAGATCATTCCCCAGTAATATTAACCTATTACGCTAATATACCTGGCTCTGCAATTGACTCTAAATATAAAACAAACTGGTTGAAGTACAAAAAATTTATTAGCAGCCACATTAACACAAATCCTGTAGTTCATAGCGAGGCTGAAATTGAAAAATCTGTTGATGACTTCACGTTTGTGATGACATCAGCTTTAGATCACTCTAAATACCAATTAAGTCCAAAATTTGCCACAAATGTTTCCAACTCTGAAATTGAAGGACTACTACTGGAAAAAAGAAGGTTAAGAAGAGAATGGCAACAAAACAGATCCCCTGGTGCTAAGCAAAGGCTGTCTGCTGCAAATAGAAAACTGCGATGTGCACTTCACTTGGACGAAGATCGTAAAAACAAAAACTATATTGAGAGCTTATCCAATACAAAGCACACAAATTTTTCTATATGGAAAGCAGCTAAGACCATTAAGACGCCAGTAGAAGTACAAAGCCCCCTAAGAAAATCTGACGGTACATGGGCTCGTAGCGCTGAAGATAAAGCGTCGATATTCGCCGATCATCTGAGTAATGTTTTCCAACCAAATTCTTCTGCAAATGAACAAATACTAGAAGAAAGTAGTGGCAACGCATCGTTAAACTCAGAACCAATCAACATAGCTCCTGAAGATATTCAGGCAGTTATTAACAAAAATCTTAAGGTGAAAAAGGCGCCAGGTTATGACGCAATAACACCATTAATGATAAAAAATATACCACAAGTCGCTATAATTGTGCTGTCTGTAATATTTAATGCAATCATCGAGGTAGGCATTTTTCCAAAGAGCTGGAAAACGTCTTTAATAATAATGATTCCTAAGCCGGGCAAAGACTTAAATGTGCCATCGTCCTATCGACCAATCAGTTTGTTGCCGTGTTTGTCAAAATTATTTGAAAAAGTTTTGAGAAACAAAATGATGCCGATTTTAAACGAACGTAATATAATCCCTCCACATCAGTTTGGTTTTCGAGAACAACATGGGACAATCGAGCAAGTAAATCGGTTAACTGCGGAAATAAGAAAATGTTTTGAACTTAAAAAATACTGTTCAGCAATTTTTATAGATGTGGCACAGGCATTTGACAAAGTTTGGCATGAGGGTCTCATACATAAAATAAAACGCTGTTTGCCACCTATTACACACAAAGTTCTGGAGTCGTACTTAACAAACAGACAATTCAGAGTAAAATGCAACGATTATGTGTCTCATGAATATGAAATTGAAGCTGGTGTCCCTCAAGGCAGTGTACTAGGCCCAATTTTGTATTTAATTTATACTTCTGATCTGCCCGAGTGCGATAGTTTGACTATATCTACATTCGCTGACGACACCGCTGTGCTTAGTTCTCAAAATGATCCGTCTCTGGCATCTGGAGAGCTAAATAAATATCTCAGACTTTTAGAAAAGTGGCTGAAAAAATGGAGAATAAAAGTGAACGAAATAAAAAGTAAACATGTCACATTTTCGCTTAGAAGAGGAGACTGTCCCTCGGTTACCCTTAACAACGTATGCATACCACAGTCTGATCACGTCACATACCTTGGCGTTCACCTAGATAGGCGTTTAACATGGAGACGCCACATCGAGGCAAAGCGGCTTAATATGAGAATCAAAGCTTCAAACCTTCACTGGCTAATTAATGAGCAATCAAGATTGAGCCTTGACTGTAAAGTCCTCTTGTACAAGGCAATTTTGAAACCAATTTGGACTTATGGAATCCAATTGTGGGGAACGGCCAGCAGTTCCAGTATCGATCTTATACAGAGAGCACAGTCGAAAATTTTAAGAACCATAACTGGAGCGCCGTGGTATATAAGAAACGACAACATCCATAGGGACCTAGATGTACCGATGGTGAAGGAAGTATTCAAAAAAGTTCGTGAAAACTATCAGTTGAAATTGCAAGATCACCCGAACCCGTTCGCACGTCAACTCCTGAGTACGCAACATACGACCAGGCTTCGAAGAAATGACCTACCACCCCGATGAGTAGAGGGCCATTTGATAATTATTTATTGTAGAAAATGAGATAAAATAAAATTTTTCTTTTTAGTTCTAAGATTTGAATACTTATTGTGAGGCCTTTGAAAAGGCAGATTCAATAAACAAATAAAACGTTAAAAAAAAAAAAAAAAAAAAAAAAAAAGGTAATTGAAATAAAAATTATTTGTATGTATAGCATTTCGAGTGCTTCTTTATTAAACCAGTAACCAGCTAAGCCTAGAAATTGTTAAAAATTAATATAAATGTTTTCAAATATATCTAAAACTGAAGTTAAAAGTTACAAGAGACTTACTCTATGCACTTATGTCACATATTTACAGGCACATAAGTAAAGAATGTCTATAATACATATGTGGGCGCATTCAGGTTGCTCAATAAGTTTTGCTCTTCGATAAGAGCGGGCGTTGCTACTTGCCTAATTTTTTTATATTTTTTTCAAAGCAAAGGAAATGTATGAAAAAATGTAGAAAGTGTATAAGTAGTACGGTAGAAAGATGGGTTGCTGAATTTAAACGTAGTCGTACAAGCCTTGAAGACGATCCACGTCAAGGACGCCGAAAAACAGCAGCAACACCAGAAAGCGTAGAAAAAAATCCAGCATATCGTATTGGAAAATCGTCGCTAACAATGGAACAAACACACATTCGAATGCGAATTTCTCAGCAACATTTAGAGTGTTTTCGAAAGGATAAAATGGATTTATATCAAAATAAGAGGCTAAAGAGTGGGGTTTTTGGGATGCGAAAGATTCGTGAAAAAGATCCAGTTTGCAAAAGAACAAAACAAATTTTATATCAGGACAATGCAGCATGTCATAAGAGCGTTTTGACAATGACTATGAGCCATGAATTAAATTTCGGAGCATCTACCTTATTCACCAGGTTTGAACCCTAACGGCTTCTACCTGTTTCTAGACCTAAAAAAAATTCATGCGTGGAAAGCGTTTTTCATCAAATGATGAGGTCATAACAGTTGTGGAAGCATATTTTGCAGCCCTTCCAGATTCTCACTTCAGGAACGGAATTCTAAAATTGGAATCTCGTTTCAACAAGTTCATTGATGTTTAGGGAGACTATGCTGAATAATAAAGTGCATTTCAAACCATAAAATTGTGTTTTTCTCATCGAACCGAAAAACTTATTGAACAACCTTGATTTTTTTCTGATTTTATTTAATATGAGTAGTTCTTTTTTTTGAATATGCTGTACTATATAATGAACAGATATGTATTTTTAAGCTATTTTGTTTATTTTTTGTTATTTCCTCACACTAAGGACGTGGAGTAATGCCTAGCGTTAAATTGGCGCTTTCTCATGTGAACGAACACCCTACAATTTTGGTTAATTACCGGCTACACATGTGGTGGAATGACACCGAGGTAACTCCATATATATGTAGTATTTGATATTTTTTTGCTAAAATAATTTTTTTACGATTTTGCAGTGCAATGCAGCCGTTGGGGTCAAGTCTTTTTTCGATATGATGCATTCTGGCCCAAATAAGTTAATGCTCTTCGGTGCTGCCTGCACGCATGTTACCGATCCCATAGCAAAGGCCAGCAAGCATTGGCACCTCACGCAACTGTCTTACGCCGATACACATCCCATGTTTACGAAGGATGCATTTCCCAACTTTTTTCGTGTCGTTCCATCGGAGAATGCTTTTAATGCACCACGTCTAGCTTTGCTAAAGGAATTCAATTGGACGCGGGTAGGCACTTTGTACCAGAATGAACCGCGTTACTCGTTACCACATAATCATATGGTGGCCGATCTGGATTCTATGCAGCTAGAAGTAGTCGAAACACAAAGTTTCGTCAATGACGTCAACGAACCACTGAAGAAATTGCGGGAAAAGGATGTTCGCATTATTTTGGGCAATTTTAATGAACATTATGCGCGGAAAGTTTTTTGTGAAGCTTATAGGTAAGAAAGAGGGAAAGCCCCATATACATATGTATGCATGTAAGTATGTACATACGACTACTAAATCTTGTAATCTTTTTGATTTGCCTTAGACTGGAAATGTTTGGTCGTGCTTATCAGTGGCTAATAATGGCCACCTATTCGACTGAGTGGTGGAATGCAACACTCGACACTGAGTGCACTGTGGATGAGATTTCAATCGCACTAGAAGGAACAATACTCGTAGACTTGTTGCCTTTGTCGACCAGTGGCGATATAACCATTGCTGGAATTGTAAATTCCCCCTAACATTCAATAGAGGTTCTATTAAATTTTATTTTAAAATTTAGACACCCGATGAGTATCTTTCGGAATATGACAGCTTGCGAGGCACCGAGTACTCCCGCTTTCATGGATACACTTATGATGGAATCTGGGCAGCTGCTCTCGCTATTCAATATGTCGCTCAAAAGCGTGAAGATTTCCTAACGCACTTCGATTATCGTGTAAAAGATTGGGAGCTTGTCTTTCTGGAAGCACTTAGGAACACTTCATTTGAAGGAGTTACGGTAAGGCCGATCAGAAGACTGAGGAGCGATATAAAAGTTTCGGTATCCTTTAAAAAGCAGTTAGTAAAAAAAATGATGTTTTTTTAATTAATTTTAATTTTTTAATTATTAATAGATTTTGGCATTTGTAGAAAATTAAGCATATTTTTTAATTTCAATCCGTAACACAGAGAGTTAAAACTTGATTCGGAACTAGTAACTTCTTTATCTATTTTTGTATTGCATAAAGTCAATAATTTCAATGTAATTAGTTACGTTGCCAATAATGGAACGTCCATTAGGCTTGGTTTTCTTGGATGGTTTTAGTTTCGGACTTTTGTTCTGTTGTTCCCTCCTAATTTTAATTGGAAGCAAGCAATGGAATTGAGGAATGAGGATTGAATTGAATTGGTTTTCGTTTTTTTTTTTTAATTCAGTTTTAAAAGTATTGAAATTTTTCGGAATATCGAGTTTTTCATATCTTTCGGTTTGAGATGGGTACGGGAATACGAATTACATAGGTGTCCCAGTCGAGAGAAAGCAATACATTAGCACTAAAAGTTGCATGTTTTCAACATTACTATAAGTCTACTTTCTTTTTATCAATTCTTAGGGTCCCGTACGATTTTACAACAATGAACGCAAGGCCAACATTCTAATTAACCAATTCCAATTGGGTCAAGCAGAGAAGATCGGTGAATATCACTCGCAATTAAGTCATTTGGATTTAACGCTGGGAAAACCAGTGAGATGGGTAAGCTATTGAAAATGAAAAATTCTGTACAGAGTAACAGCATATACATATGTGTTTGAAGGTATGTGTGATTGACATGAGTTAGTTCCGGAGCAAGGAATATTTTTAAGCATTTTTTTAATAATTATTAATTATTAAAAATAAAATAAAAAGCTCTCATACCTGGTTTATTAAGTTAAAAACCCTGAGCTAATCGATTGGCTTAGTAGATTTGGAGTTATGGCGTACACAGGACTCCTCGCCATTAAATTTCCAAACTCGCTGTGTTTACCGCTCATTGGACGATTGGTACTCAGGCAGGAAAACTAGACTTACTTATCTGCCCGTTGGAGGTCTCAAAATGATATCGAAACGGCGCTTTAGTGCTAATTTGGGAGTGCCAGCTGGTACTTCTGCCATTTCGCCTACCTACCTACCTACCTAAACGGATTTAAAAAATAATGCTTTCATAAAAAGGCTTTAAGATTGAGCAGATATAAAATCTCGGCATGGAGCACAACTTCGTCAATTTTGCTCCGATCGACTTGAAAACTTTCACAATATTTTTGAGATATTTATAGTCTTGAAAATAACAAAAACAAAGTTTTTATACCTTAACCTCCTTCAAATTAAGGAAATGACCCCACGAGATGTGAATTAAGTACATCACTGAGTAGTTAGCGTTGAATTCAAAACTTTAAGAGGAAACTTGGGTTGAAATGTAAAAATAGAACATATACAAAATCTTTACGACTTGACCAAATTAAATTTAAAGTCGAGGCCTAACCAATACCCAAAGGCCGGATCAATCCCGCCTATAAATAAGTCTATCCAAATAATAACTAATTGAAATCAAATAATTAATATTAATTAGAAAGGTTTAGTTTATTAATAAGAATGGACCCAAATTAGCTTAAACCAAATTGCAGCCGAAACAAAACTGTGATAACCTTTTTTCTCATAGACTCTATTTTGATGTCCGTTACACAAGTAGCAATTAATGTTCGTCAATGTGTGCTTTATTTGCTTAAGTATTGAATTGTATATTTGTACATTATTTAGGTAGGGAAAACTCCTCCCAAGGATCGTACGTTAATCTACATTGAGCACAGCCAGGTGAACCTAACCATCTACATAGTATCAGCCAGTGCATCTGTGTTTGGTATCATAGTGGCCTGCGTCTTTTTGGCTTTCAATATAAAGTATCGAAATCAAAGGTAAGTTCAAATTCAAACATTTATGTTCTTATATACATATATTTACATACTTAAATATATGTATATTAAGATGTCTCAGAAGCTACGGTTTTCCATGGGAATTATAAAATTAATTTTTTAATACCAAACTATAATATTTCGGAAAATTTTTAAGATTTACGTAAGCTGAACCGGTTTGAAAATATCTTAAAAACCAAGTTTCTATGAATAAAATTAGTTTTTTTTCAAAAAATTAAATCAAGTAAAGAAGAGTTTAATCTTAAAAACTGCATGCAAATGTTTAAAAATTTTATCAACGGAATTAAAATATTAATATAGGACAACGACAAAGTTACTGTTTACGCTGAAGCCATCATTGAGCCTTTATAAGGTTCTAAAAAAGAGTGCATATACGAGTATACCATAAAATTGTAAAAAGTATGAAGTCTGTTCGAAACGTACTCTTACTTATTTACTTATACTTATGTGGCCTGATCAAGGATCACAACCCGTTACCGGAATAAGGTCAAAACGTATGTTACTCTAAGATACAAAAATTTGTTTTCTTGACCTCCTTTATATTCTATTAAATTGCAATCAGATAAATGATTTTCAACGAATAATTACAAAGCAAGGCGCCAAAACGGAAACAGTGTTGTCGGCCATATATACTTATAGTAATTAAATTTATAAGTTTTTCTTTTGTTTTCAAATAAGGGAGTCGATTTGTGAAGTGGGCGCGTTAGAGCTGCTTACTAACCTTTAATGGTTGAATCGTGTATCTGTACTGTAGATCACTTTGTGATTATTTATGTTTATTTTTGTTTATGTTTATTATTGCAGATATATAAAAATGTCAAGTCCACATCTTAACAATCTCATAATAATTGGATGCATGCTCACCTATATGAGCGTAATTTTTTTGGGCTTAGACACCACATTGAGTAGTGTGGCAGCATTTCCCTTCATATGCACAGCGAGAGCCTGGATACTTATGGCAGGATTCAGCCTGGCATTTGGTGCGATGTTTTCGAAAACTTGGCGCGTACATTCCATATTTACCGATCTGAAGTTAAATAAAAAAGTAATAAAGGACTATCAGTTGTTTATGGTTGTGGGTATTTTATTGGTAATTGATGTTGCCATTATAACGACGTGGCAAGTGGCCGATCCATTCTATCGCGATACCAAACAATTAGAGCCAAGGGTAATAAGTAATGTGAACATTTGGTATTGGCCCATAATTACAGAGATATACTTACATATGTATGCATGTAAATATAGCTAAAGATAATGTTTATAAGTTATAAAATGTGCATATTAATATGGAATATGCTTTTTACTAAATTTGGAGTAAACTTTGACTAAACAAGTAATTATGCGCCAATGCATTATTATATGTATATTTACCGACATAAAAAATTAAAAAAATTAAAAATTAAAAATTAATTTACTTCGAAAATGCTTGTCCTCACAAATTTAGCATCATGAGTCAATGGATGATGTATTGGTTATACCAGAAAATGAATACTGCCAATCAGAGCATATGACGATATTTGTTAGCATAATATATGCCTATAAGGGCCTATTATTGGTAAGATTTCTTCCATGACGATTTTATTTTAATTTAATGATACTCGTATTTGAAATAACAAATAACTTTTATTATGGTTTTTAAGGTTTTTGGTGCTTTCCTTGCTTGGGAGACGCGTCATGTCTCAATTCCCGCCTTAAATGATTCAAAACATATTGGATTTTCTGTTTATAACGTCTTCATCACGTGCATCGCCGGCGCCGCCATTTCGTTGGTTCTCTCCGACCGCAAGGATTTAGTTTTTGTCTTACTCTCATTTTTTATAATTTTTTGTACGACAGCAACTTTATGTTTGGTGTTCGTACCGAAAGTAAGACTGGTAGTAAGGAAGTTTTGTAGTTTTTGTAGCTGTTTTTTATGTACAAATTTTAGATTTAAATAATATGTAAAAAAAAATTATGAATAGCCTGAGGAAAATATGTGCTATACACATGTAGATTTGTAAGAAAAAATTCCATATTTAATAATACATTGCAGTGCAATTAAAAACTACAGTTGTATTTACACCGAACCAAAAAATCTTGACTGTGATAAAAATATTTCTAAAATGGTTTTACGGGCTGTGAACTTTTTTCATAGGTATTTCATTGTCCCATGGTCACAGACCTAATATCGATCTAAACTAGAAAGGAATAACTGCATGTATACAATTTAAAATATACTTTAGTTAATTTTTTAGCTTATGAATTTCTGTAGCTTTTTTTGTGCTTTCGCACTTACGCGACCGCCATGTACTGCGTGGATTGGGGGACCTCAGTGGGACTCTCTTTCTCTTCTTGGGAGACTCCCTTCCCGGAACTACTTTCTGCATTACATCGGGAGGACCCAGAACGACGTACATGAAATGGACCAGTTCTATTCACAGTCATCCGTGTCCACCGTATTTGTAGCCAGCTTGATGCTATAGGCTCGTCTTCCTATGTCTTTATCTGTGCCGCGTTTGCGTGTATTGGCCACAATTGGTTCCTGCGTCCAGGGTCCTCTCCTTTTGATAAGAACTTCTGTAGTTGAGTATATTTGTGCGCGCCTACCATTCGGTTAGTCCCGGGTTCAATACCCTACCTGGATATGAAACTTAAAAAGATAGAAAAGTTCTAACCAATATCGGTCGGCTCTTGGCAGACAATGACAAAACTCCTAGCACATTTCTGCCATGAACAAGCTTCTCATGCCGTTTGGATACTTCATAGAACTGTAGGCTCCTTCATTTGTTGAACAACGTCAAGACGCACACTCACAATGGGAAACGTTCGGCTAAACACCTAGCCATTTTCCGATCTTGATCAGCGATCAAGTTTTCGAATTTGGTCATCAACGGATCCGGAAATAGTTTTGCTATGGTTAAGTAATTATATTCAAAAACTTGAAATTAGTGCATTACTGGAGATATTCTTATTATTTTTTAAGAGTTTTTTGGGCTCTTGATATTCTTGGAATGCAGTTAGATCATTTGTATGTGAGCTATAGTCAAATTTTTATGCCAACAATAGTGGAAGTTGATTTTTTCTCTTGGATACAAGAACTCCTATTTTAGATCTCGGTGTAAACATTGCTTAATATTTTTGGTGTATAGCACTTATTTTCATCAATTTATATGTGTGTTGTTTCAAATTCGTTTCGTCGACTGAATTCTCGCTTAACATTATTCTATCGCTTTTGCTTCATGTGTTGATTACTATTATTTGCCTAGTTACAACAATTTCAAAACTTTCAATCTTTATATCCGCAAACAACCCGTTGTATATGCACTGTTACGATTAAAAAAAATTCTGAAATTATTTTCCTTTTCGCTTGGCTATATAGTTGGTTGAACTGAAGCGTAATCCACAAGGTGTCGTTGATAAGCGTGTGCGCGCTACTTTGCGTCCAATGTCAAAGAATCGACGAGATTCCTCCGTCTGTGAATTGGAACAACGTCTGCGTGATGTGAAAAATACAAATTGTCGTTTCCGAAAAATTCTTATGGAGAAAGAAAATGAGCTGCAAGCTCTTATACGAAGACTCGGCCCAGAAGCGCGTAAGTGGATTGACGGCGTCACATGCACGGGTAGTATCGGCGGTGACACTGAGCCCATTCTGAACGAAGCAGCTCGATTGTCGGCCCCACCAGTGCGTCGAGAAATGCCCAGTACAACAGGTAACTATTATTTGGTAATTAATATTGGAATGAATGGAGAATAATTGTAACTTACATACCTATATATCTGGCCCGAACAAATTAAGTCGATTTGGCACTTTCAACTTACCAAACACTAAATAGCTGAGTTCAATAGTTAAATCACGCAAGCTTTAGCCATTACAATTTTTTGTATACAAATATTAAATATTTCTGTGAAAGCAAACCCTGACTTTAGTCAGAAAAACTGTTTTGTCAACCAGCTCACATACTTACAGTTAGAATCAAAAATTTGTACTCGGTGCCTACTTGTAAAGGGTGTTTCAAAAGAGACGCCTAGATGTCATTAGTGAATAATTCTATACGGTACTTTTTATGTGAGCTTTAACATTTGCTCATTTCTAATACTATCCATTTCTATGCCAACGTCGATATGAGTACCGAGTTACTCCGTTGCACAAGCGTATGGGCGAAAGGAATTACCAGCATGGCTGGTATGTCCAATTAAATAATTCACTCTTTGAAAGTGCGGCCGCCGTGGTCGAATGGTTGGTGCGTAATTACCTTTCGGAAGTGCGTAGGTTCGAATATCCGTACATGAAACACCGAAATGATAGAAAAAGTTTTTCTAATAGTAGTCGCCCCTCGATAGGCAATGGCAAAACCTCCGACTGCATTTCTGCCATGAAAAGGCTACTCATAAAAAAACCATCTGCCGTTCAGAGTCGATCCCTCCATTTGTGGAACGACATCAGGACGCACGCCACAAATAGGAGGATGAGCTCGGTTAAGCACCCTAAAAGGATGTTACCACCAATTAGGTATATATATGTGCATATATATATTACGAATATTTACCTATAGATTGCATTCGATATTTACTTTTCTATTAAACTACATTATGAATCACTAATATTTATTTGGGTTGACAGAAGTAACCGAGCTGACATCGGTGGACAGTGTGACTTCTACGCATGTGGAAATGGATTGTTCTATGGTATCAGTACAATCCACTACAATCGCCCCATCATTACCACCGTAAGTATTTGTTTATGTGAAGGCTCTGGAAGGCTGGAACAAATTCTCATGAGACGTTTATTTAGCAAAAAAAAGTCCATGAAGTCGTTAACTCAAATGCAGGATGGTGTGATTCAATCTGTCGGCTCCGTCGCCGGATCCCATTCACATCAGAAGCAATCACAAATTCAGTCAATTCAGCCAATTCAACAGCAACTACAACAACAACTGCAACAACAACAACCACCATTACAGGCAGTAAAACATGACGATCTCACTTATCGACGACCGGTAGAAAAACGAAACTCTGTTTCGGCTCAAACCGATCCCATTCCGCCTATAAAAAGATCTGAGTGCAATAACATAAAACGAAGTGATGAATCACAGCTTCGGGAGCGTCGACAATCGGTAGCATCTAAGGTAAGAAGTGTGGGGTAGATTATTATGTAATTGTACCAATTCATAGTTACATGGAAAAGTAGCCAAAGTTAACATGAATACATCCCGCATAACGACAATTTTCAAATTTCGTGAATAATTTAAATTGGTTAAAATTCAAGGCGAATATATTAGGGTGGTGTTGGTAAATCAGCTGATTTGTTTTTTTTTTTTTTCTTTCGCTGTGTCCATGTAGCTGTCAGCACAGAATAAAACAAAGCGAACTAATTTTTCTGTTTTCTATTTCGCCAATACCTTGACGTAACAATCAAACGTATAAAACATTGTTGTTTGTCTAGTGCCACGACCTTCAATAAATGCGCCTTGTTAAAATAAGGAAAAAATTGCTCACATTTAAATTTGAGGAAATATTTTCAAAAATAATGAAGAAACGTAGAAAAAATTTTAATTGCCGTCCGTCCGCGCCCCTCTATGTAACTCATGCATAGAATATAATAACTCATATTAAATGATATACATATTTTTAAATTTCCAATTTTCTGCCGCCGTAGCCGAATGGGTTGATGCGTGACAATCATTCGTAAGTGCTCGGATTCGAAATACGCTGTGGGTAGAAAATGCCGAAATTATAGAAAATATTTTTTCTAATAGCGATCGCCCTCGGTGGGTAATGGTAAACTTCCGAGTATATTTCTGCCATGAAAAAAGCTCTTCATAAAAAACCATCTGCCTTTCTGAGGCGGCGTAAACTGTAGGTCCCTCCATTTGTGGAATAACATCAAGACGCACGCCACAAATCGAAGGAGGATCTCGGCCTAACAATCAACAAGGAATGTAAGCGCCAAGGCATTTGTTGCTCAATTCCATTTGTGGAATAACATCAAGACGCACGCCACAAATCGAAGGAGGATCTCGGCCTAACAATCAACAAGGAATGTAAGCGCCAAGGCATTTGTTGCTCAATTTTATATAATTTTTCCAAATAATTTTAGAGTTATAAATATCGTCCTTATATGACTTCAGTCCCGCCCGAATTTAAGATACTTCTTTAGAAATATTCATGAAAGGGTATATTTTCATAATTTTATATATACTTAATAGATTTAATAAATATAGGAGAGGACAGTGGATTTCACTTTAATATGAAATTTATTATGTTTAAGTTTAAGTATGAGTTCTTGGCTCAAAAAAATTTTTGTTTTGTTACAGCACTACGATAGTGGTAGTCAGACCATAACGGCAAATGCAAAGTATTCCCACAATCATAAAAATTCGTCAACAAACATTTCAAATTCAAATACAGATTTGAACGGTACTTGTCCACATGGTCCGTATCCGAAAAGCAATAACATCATTAAGAGTGAGTAAATGAGCAGTCTCCTAATATTTACATCATATTTTAAAATCACTTTTTTTTAAGCTCCGACAGCATCAGAAAATCGCCGTGGAACCAATGCGCTAAAATCCAACTTTGTAGTCTCTCAAAGCGATTTATGGGACACTCATACACTGTCACATGCCAAGCAGCATTCGCGTCAGTCACCACGTAACTACGCGAGTCCCCAACGTTGCTCGGAGCACAGCCATATCATACCTTATGACCAGACTACATCGCCCATACAGCGTTCAGTGTCGGAAAAGAATCGTAATAAACATCGCCATAAACCGCAGAAGGGTACAGTATGCCAAAGCGAGACTGATAGCGAGAGAGAGCGTGAACCAACACCCCCAACCACTCAGTGCATTCAGCAGCGTAAACTCAACAAGATGAATATACAACATGCTGCTCATCATCATTCCTCGCCTAATGTGGCCCCTGAGAAGCAACGTAAGCACCGAAATAAAGTGGAATCGTCGATCTATGGTGCCAGTTCCGAGACGGAATTATTGGATGGCGAAACGGCAATATTGCCCATATTCCGGAAGTTACTAACTGAAAAGAGTCCTAACTATCGTGGTCGCAATGTTGTGGGCCAGAGCTGCCCGAACATATCCATCAAATGCGATATTGTGGAATATCTTTAAAACGACGGGACGAATGGGTTAATCAATGTCACCAAATTGTCGCGAATAGTGATCTGTAGAAGTCGATTTTAAATGTAATTTAACTCGGCCATGCAGGAGCAAAAATGGTTTGACGAAAAACTAATACGTTTTAAAAACAAAAAATATTTTGAATCTGCCTACTCACATACGACGATTGTACTAATATAATATATGCGATATAATTAAATAATAAATAAAATTACATTTAACTTCACTTTTTTCCTTGCTTGGGTTGTTTTCAAAATTGTATATAAGTAAATACATATGTGAATATGTACGTGCGTATACCTAAAATAAAGATTTGAATAGTCGTGCACAAATTTTATACTGTTAAAGCAGTGGATTAATTTTTATTTTGTTCGGAAGTTTAGTTTATCAAATTTAGCTGTATTATGCCATGCGACTTCTTTTACCGTGACATAGATCTTTTTCCAGGTGCTTGTTGCAGCAGTTCAATCATCGTCAGCCTCATCTAACAGTATGCCCAGGAAACTTACTATCTCGACCGGGTTGGACGAGAGGGAAAGGAGTCTAGATGAGTAGGTTTAAGGGAACACGTGAATAGGTGGTTAGTGTCGTGAGGGTATGTACCTTCAAATGCCGGACACACTTTAGGTACAGCTGCCAGCAAAAGGTAGTCCGTATTTGCATCGTTTGAATTTGTTTGATGAGGCGTTCCATGAGAAATAACTTCGCATCTCTCAGTAAAGCAAAGTTATTGCAAATGAATCACTTGCGTATATCTCGAAGAAGTTTGTCAACGGTATTGCTGGTGATGTTTCAGCTCTCTGTGATGCTTTTGCTGTCGTAAAATATACTCGTTGTCCGTTTTCATGGGCACAGCTAAATGGATCACAGAGGATGGAATTCGTGTATAGGAAATGAAAAATGCTCCAAACCGCCTCATTGTTACTGGCAAGCCTTCCCATCTGGTGGAGATGCCATTCCACTTCCTTTTGTAACATACTTATAGACATGCTTTATGAATTTCACAAAATTGGGGTGCTCAACATTCCAAAATTGACCTTTTATTTAACTTTTAAGGTATCGTTCTGCCGTTATGCCCTACAGAGCGAAGACGATATAGGGGGTAACTATCATTACTTACAACTGTGTCACCCACCAAAGCACGCAGAGCATAATTAGAATTAGAAGATCAACCAGCAACTATAACAGCATAACAGAGCACTGTGATTGCCGCACGGTCAACGAACCGTGTGCTTCGTCACTATTTTGACCGTTTCGGAATCAGGGATTTCTGACAAATGAAAGCGAAAATTTCATCCATCCGTCCAATCACCAGTAACGCAATTAATTCACAAAATTGTGATCCAAAGTGGTGTTCCACAAGTTGCAGCTTCATCTTCAATAGGTATGGCGACATGCTGTTTAGTAGATGGATGTTGGTGCGCAGGTGCGTGATGCGTTAAATTAGCTGCTGACGCTGCACATCCTTGGTGTGGACGTTCGTATCGCTGGCTACTCTGAGCGGCATGGTGCAACCTGAGTTCATACTCATGACAACTTGTGGTGCTAGGATAACCGACTCGAAGGATCAGGTCTTTACCAACAAACAAAAATTGTTGGAATAAATATCACAAAGCGCATCTCAGGTCCCGCTGTTATGCAGTTATCACGATATAAGAGTGATAAATGAAGAGAACGTTGCCAGGTGATAAGAAGGGGGCGCCTTATACCGCACCGCTGTGCAATGCTGCTGAGCCCTTCTCCGTTCTTTCCATTCCCACAGATCGCGCGTTAGCGAACGCGCTTTCCTCAAAGTGATCACAGCTGTTTACACCTGTTGGACAGCTCAAGGAAATTCGTTCTAATTTCTCAGCAGAAGCAGACATTTTAGAAAACGAGCGTAACCGCATTCGTCAAGTCGATCCCGGGGTTTTCGGATAAAGCAGCTGGTAAATCAACATAAGCGGGCCAAATGGGTTGAACATCTGAAGTCCTGTAACTTCACCTCTGGTTCACCGTAAAATCTAATACGACTACACACAACGGCATCCGATAATTGGGAGATGTGTTGTGCGAGTCTTTGGATAATTTATATTGCACTATTCCCCAGAACCAATCGTCCTGTTACCAGATGGTTGCACAACCTATTAAATAACATTGCAACTCTTGCTTCACCATCGGCAAGAGTCAGGACTTCAGAAGAAGTCAAAAGCTTCCAAAGCCATTGTTGTAATCACGTTGATGTTGGAAAACATGCGTCCAACGGCATAAAACAATCGACTCTCCCAAGGTGTGAAAAGGTGGTCCCCAAAACACCTGTGTGGTCGACGCGCATTAGTAGCATTTCGAAATCAAATCGGTAAACAGGAGAGGATAAAGTAAGGGGTCTCTTGCTTTTCAACTTCTATATTTCGCAGCTTCCTCAACCACCAGTAAGTGCAACCAAAATATATGTAACAATTTGTGAGTGAATTTGACAGAGCTGTCGTAGCAAAAATTTTACCAATTTTAATTCGTTTGCTTTTATTTTTTGGAATAATAGTCCCTTAAAAGGGAGCCGTACTGAGTTAACAATCTCGTCTTATTTAATACACCTTGAATGTTTCTTACACCTTACTAAGGTCCAAATTATAAACCGCAAGAATTCTATTTGTTTTTTTTTTATATATAATGGCATTGGTGTTATACTAGATATCGTTCCGCAGATTTTGATATCAGATCGTGTTTTGGTGTTTCAACCCCACAGTGGGTTTCGAGCACGGGCCCTACCGCATACCAGTTACGCAGACACCCATTTAGTTACGGCGGCCATACATTCATAGATAGATGCCTGGTTTACTAAAATAATTCGAATGATTTTGCTCAATTTAAATGAACACTATCTTTATTAAAAATTTTCATTATTACATACATATACATAAGTACATAAATTCTGGATTATATTCAATTATCGGTAATTCAACTTTTATCTTTTATCATATCACAGTTAACTTATTATAATCCGTTTATTATTTGTTTCTTTTGACAGTGGAAGTACATTGAACTTAAACTCTTAACTTAGCTATATACGTAGATATTTCTTAAACTTTCTATATTCGCATATATTAATATTATATATTGTAAACATACTATTGACTTTTGCACCTTTTGTTCACAACATTCCTTAGTCTTGATCATGTGATTTATATGTGTCTGGCCATTAACATCAAAATATTAGTTGTACGTAAGGTTTCATGCACATATAGGAATGTATTCATAGCGTATAAGTGTAGGTTTGTTAGATAGATTGAATAACCTAATCCAACAATTGCTTGATTTGAAATTATCCCTAATTAATACCATCAGATATTTATACATTTTACATAAAAAACGCTTATTCAACTTACATTAAAATATCTATGCTTTTTCTCCTATGTGCATCTGCACAAGGCTTTATAATTAACAACATACCTACATATATTGTATAATGTATCTATATGAACATGCACATGCACTTTATACATACATACATACATGTATATACCTATGCTTACTAGAAGTACATATGGATATCATTGTAAATACTATAATTTGTGGTGTACAATATATTTTCACTTTGCAGGTTTCCCATTTATTACAATTACAGCCACACCAGGTGATTTTTATTTACATTAGAAATGTTTAATAAATAAGTGTACATATCAACACCAAAATGCACCAAATCGAAAAAGTATTTTTAACAATTTCAGGCAGCCAATACTAAGATACCCCAGCACACGTTTCCACGACAGTCGTTTCTACGTTGCCGGAACGACCCGGATTTATATCCGGCCAAGGACTTTCACTAGATCAGCATTCCCGTACATGTATGGGGAATGTTTATGCTGCTACAACAAAAACATTAAAAATATTGGCAGAGTGTTTGCGAATTTTGATACTATATGTATGTAAAAATATTGTAATATAGAAAAATGCAACAACAATTAAGAATGATATACTACATACATATCTTTCGTATAAAAAACTTAAACAAATAATAAAAAAGAGCTACAAGCTACCTCAGCAAGTGATTAAGAAGGCGCTGTGACACTCACAACAAATATACTTGAATTAGCAGAAACAGGTAAACAAATAGCTGTATGACATCGAAAATGCTTAATTTTAATTTTTTTGTATTTCATATACCTATCTAGTTAAAATATTTGATGCATTTACGACACTTAATTCTCCAGTACTTAACAATATGGCTATACTCTGATTATTATTAGTTAGCTAACCATAAATTTTGTTTCGTTCATGTTGGCATGTGTCTGCAATAATTCAATAATGAACTCAGCAATAGTAGACTAATAGATACAATACGGGCGCAATAACATTAATATTAGGTTGTCATAATAAATATTTTTTTTTTGTAATATATACCTATATACTTAATTAATTGCATAACCATGATAAATTCTAGTAACTACTATGTAAAATTTATACGTAATAGTATATACAGTGGTTCAAACGTCTAATCGTACATGCAGAGGGCTCATCTTAAATATTAGTTTTAAAAGAGAAAATTTGCTTAATTTAAAATAATATACACTGATTTTATTTCATAATAACCTAATTTATTTCGTCATATACAAAAGTTTTAAGTTTTCACAACCATTTCTTAAAAAAAACAAAAACAAACAAAACAAAAGAAATTCATGTCCAAACGAATAATCGTACATAAGTAGACGTCGACTGGATACCGTTATCCTATAAGCATTTTTTTCAAATTGCGTTTTGCACTGGACTATAAATAAATTCTTATTTAGTTATCCAGATTGCTTTAAGTGATAAACTTAATCGGTACGTAATGGCACCTTCAGGAAAACAGACAACGGTAGAAGAACGAAAATTAATAATTAAATTGCACGAATCGGGAAAAACTTTTAGAGAAATCGCAGTTTTAGTAAATAGAGCTCATTCTACCGTGCAATATATCATTAAAAGATATAAAAATGACCTCTCTATTGTAAATAAAAGTCGTGTTGGCCAAGGCAAGAAGCTAAGTGACCGCGATGAACGTTTGATTTTAAGGGAAGTGAAAAAAAAATGCTTTTGTAACAGCAGTAGAAATTAACAGAGCGTTAAAAGAAAAGACTGATAAGATAGTTTGTGATGAGACAATCCGAAATGTTTTGAAAAGAAACAATTATCATGGCAGAATATCACGAAAAAAGCCATACATAAGTCCTAAAAACAAAAAAGCTCGCATGAAATTTGCTACAGACTATATTACAAAAGATATTAACTTCTGGAAAACGGTAAAAATAAAATAAAATTTAAATTATTGGCACTAAATTTCTTTTTTGACAGGTATTATTCACAGACGAAAGTAAATTTAATTTAAAAGGGTCCGATGGAAAGTGCTACGTATGGCGAAAACCCAATGCAGAATTTGATTGTAAAAATACAAAGCCTACTGTGAAACACGGTGGTGGATCAGTGATGGTGTGGGGGTGTGTTTCGAGTTCAGGTGTTGGAAATATTGATTTTATTGAAGGCAATATGGATAAATACAAGTATTTAGATATTTTAAAAAATAATGTGAAGCAAAGTGCCGAGCGTTTGGGGATAATAGACAATTTTGCTTTCTACCAGGACAACGATCCGAAACATACATCAATGGTTGCGAGGATGTGGCTTATTTATAATTGTCCAAAACTACTCCAAACCCCCGCACAATCACCTGATCTTAACGTAATTGAGCATGTATGGGAGGAATTGTCTAGAAGATTAAAGGACAAAGTCTTTCGAAATGTTAATGAGTTGAAAGAAACTCTACGAACTGAGTGGTATAATATTTCACCAGAAGTATGTAAAAACTTAGTAGAATCGATGCCAAAACGGTTGAGTGCTGTGCTTAAAGCTAAAGGACTCTCTACTAAGTATTAATTTTAAAAATATTTAGTTTGAGAGCATAAATTCAGTATTGTACGATTATTCGTTTGGACATGAATTTCTTTTGTTTTGTTTGTTTTTGGTTTTTTTTAAGAAAACGTTGTGAAAACTTAAAACTTTCGTATATGACGAAATAAATTAAGTTATTATGAAATAAAATCAGTGTATATTATTTTTAATTAAACAAATTTTCTCTTTCAAAACTAATATTGAAGATGAGCCCTCTGCATGTACGATTAGACGTTTGAACCACTGTACATATGTATGCACTTTACCAAAAATAGTTGTGTAGGCATCTTAGTTTGTAGCATGTAACTCAGACATTGAACTTTCAACAGACGGACCCTTGTGATCAACTATGGATGATATATCAAGTTTATTATTGAAAGAGTGCTCGAAATCAGCACTGAGGGGATGAGAACTTTCAGTACCAGAAATCGTTTTAATTAAGGAACTTGATGTGAGCGACTCAAGTTCGTGTGTTTCCGAATTAATGAGCTCGCCGATTGCCGAGCTCGATGGTGTAAGCAATTGCTCGCTGGCAATAACTTGGCTTTGTTTCCTAGAAACGTTTGTAAGTACCAAAATTAATAAATTATTCAGATGTACATGTGGTTTGCGGCATGCCTCTGTAAACGCTTACCTTTCATAATACTTATTGCCACTAGTTGACGATCCTTTACTTATTAACGGGTAATTGAACTGCATGAAACCATATTGCGGCCCGGCTGTTTTCAGAAGACTCATTAGAAAAAACGTTCCGAATAACCAACTGACAACCATCACAATAACTAAAAACAAACCGATCTGTATGTACGGCAGTACGTTGGAAGCTAGCATTAAAGCACCAGCAACACCTGTAGTGATTGCGGCCATCGATGTTGGACCCACAATCCGTGATAAGGTAAATTGGCTAGCGGCCCGACGTTCTCTCGTCGGCGACATTCGGTAGTGTATACCGTAGTGTAAACTAAAATCTACCGCTAATCCAATCGCAGTACTCACGGTTATACTTTCCAGCACATTTAGCTTCCACCCGAGTAGTATTAGTATGGATACTGTCGTAAAGATTGTGAGCAAGACAGTTACAACAGCATACAGCGATACCAAAACGTTCAAGGTGACCAGTAGCAAAACAACTAGCGAAGCACTCATTGCCACAGTAATCGCCACTAAGGTATCGTGACTCAGCGTGCCTTGTGTGTCGAAGAATTTAAGTTCGCTCGTAAACCAGCCGCCCTGCATTTCGGGCGGTGCTGAGTTCAACTCATCCCTTAGCCACTGCTCAACAGTTTCAACAAATGTTTTCACTTCTTTGTAAGCCGTTGTGTAGGCGACATTCGATTCGAATTCGATCACTAAAGCTTTCACTTTTGGTGGAGGCAGCGTACTAATTTGCGAAACATTGTTTGTTGCATCCTCGTGATGGCCATGTGACATATCAATGGTTTGCTTCTCCGCCAAGAATCTTGGTCCAGCAACACCTGGTGTATAATATTTGCGCGGTGTGGCGTAGAGCAAGGACATACTTTCTGGCAAGCAAATGTCGAAAACTTGGGGCTCAAAGGGAAACTTTGATACATCGCAACATGGTGTGCGGTCATTATTGTCCATTCCATCTATGCACCTGGAATTGTTCAATTAATATATATATATAATATCGATAGTATTCGTAGTAGGAGTTATTATATATGTATGCTATTAACTCATAGAACTCACATGCGATCCATTAATGAAATAAAATTTTCAATGAAACAATTTGATAGCAATAAACCAAAAGTAACTTCATAAAATGGTTGTAGTCTTATTTTTTTGCAAAAATTTAACAGCCAAATTTGTGCAGCCTTCGTAGATATATTAAAAGTATTGTCATAATATAAGTTTCCACGGGAAAATGGATCAGTATAGTCTCCATCATCGACCGCTTGAATGCCCCACACGAAGCGTAGTGGTAATTTAAAATTTTCATAGGCCTTGAAATTATAAAAATAATTAAAGTTACTATTACCAAGACACATACTTATATTTTATCTGTATGTAGGTATAATTGAATCATGCTTACCGACATTGATTTCTCAAACCAGAATTCATTTTTCATTTTGCTATTATAAATTTCAAATGGATGTTTACTTGCGAACAATTGAAAATGCGAGGTCTCTGGCAACTGTAGACCTGGCGCGTATAATACAATAACTGAACTAAATAGTCCTATCGCGCCTACAAAGAGAAATCGTAAAACATCGGAATAAATATGTTTGTATATATTTGATCTGCAATTCTATATTACCGAATGAACAAATCCATATTGTAGCATAATTCATCACAGCCCTTGTAATAAATGATTCAAGAAGATGACTGGACTTTGTAATTGACTTATTGAACATGAGCAGAAACTTCTGCAAGGGAAGTTTGCTATTGCAGGCCGTACAGGCAGACAAGCGTTCCATTATGCAGACGACTGCAGGTAGCCAAGTTATCATAAGCAAATAATTGGTAATAGCTACAGTTCCAGCAAATACACTGCAAGTTTAAGAAAAAACAACTAATTTTAAAATACTGCTTGACGCCAAGTTATCGTATCCATAGATACATAAACATACCCAAAGCATTTAATAGCCGTAATGGAACTGGTGTACGACGCAAAGAATGCGGTAGCAGTTGTTAGTGAAGACACAAACATAGACAATGCTGAATGATGAAATGTGGACGCCATTAAGCTTTGCAATGTCTCTGTATGTTCATTTCCACCATCGGCAACTGACGTGGCGGTATGAGACGCGATTGTTGCTTTTGTAGATTTTGTAAAACGTTCTGCTATAACGCATTGCCAAATTTTCACAAATAGAAACGCATTATCAGCTCCTATGCCTTAAATTAAATAGAAGTAATTTAGTAGGTAATCTGTAATTTGGATATGACATTAAAGAAATGCTACCTATGATTACAACCACAGCAAGCAAATTCATATATGGAAAGAATGCCATCTTGAATACAAGAGTATAGACGAAATAGGCTAAGCCCAACGAAAAGATCACTGCCACACAGACCATCAATGTTATAAATAGCGAAGTTGTATACAGCCAAATACAAGTCATAACGAAAACTCCGCCCAACGACACCAACCAAACATCTGTGAGCAAAGACTCGTTAAAAAGTTCATTTTCGAGTCCCAAATCCATCGACATAACTTGCACAAGTTCATTTTTCAAATCACTGAAAATGAAAACAAACATAAAATTAAGCTATAAATTTCGTTTATTTATTTTTTGAAAGAATACATCAAAAGAAAATCGTCTTTCCTCTTCTATATTCTTTTATTGTAAAATGTTCGAATGCTGCGGAAGCTATCTTACCACATACAAGCGTAACTATAGAGCAAGGAAATCCCCTTTCATTAGAACGAATGCGAAAATCGAACAGTGTGATGAGCCGCTCATCAGCAATCATTTTTGGTACCCCCTACAGGTAAATGGGTCACAAGTGAAAAGCAAAATATGGCCCAAAACAAAATTCGGCGTAGAAGAATACAGAGATTTTGTGAGCCGTTTGGAAAAATGCAAGAAGGAATTGTATAAAATGAATTTTCGATGTCCTGTTGTGGATACTAAATTAATAGAACAAATGTTAAGGGATTTAGAAAAGAGCACCTACATGGTTACTTACTCTCCAAATTGTTTTGAGTCACGAAAGGAGTCCCGACGTTTTTTAAGAAATGCACATGAAAAAAGCAATATGAAATATTATGAAACCACTTACGGTACATATTACAACCGCGTTAAAGAATTGGATCGTTTTAAGGATGCACTCTATGCTGTTATTTTCAAACCCGAAAGGAAGGATTGGCAGAATGAATTGAATAAATTGTTTTTAACGGGTGTCACTATATATCAAACTAGCTATGATATTCCTGCTATAGAACAAGCGAAAAAGAAAAAAATGAGGGATGGACCTATAGATCGTTATACTAATAGGCGTTATTGATCAAAACGAGTAAATAACGTGGCATATCTGCATTCTTGAGTAGAGGATGCTATGTACTTACGTATCTTCCCATTCATGGAACAACGGCAGGATTTTTGATGTATAAGCCACAGGTACAAATATCATTGCATATTTCAAAAATACGGTTGTGTCCTGATTAAAAATTATGTTAAAAATAAACAAATATATAGAACATTAAATATTGAATACGCTAAGAAGAAAATTTTTAAATTTATCAACTTTTTTTTTATCAAACTTTATGTTTTAGCAAGTATTGTATTTACTTAATTTCTTAATATAATATAATATATTTATATACTTACATTCATTCGTATGAAGTTGACGTCAGTCAAATAATGTAAAATATTGAAAACAATGTTGCCGCGTGTGCATTCGGCTGGAGCTGTACACGGGCTGAATTCGCTGCAGTCGTTACTCAACTTCAAATCATGATAGTACTCGAAACACATCACCAATAAATTTTGAAGCATAACGACGTCCTCAGTCTGAAATAAAATCAAAACTTGTACATGTTCTGCCATTAAGTGAGTAACGTAATCCATACATTCAAATCAAAACAGGAACTCTTATTGACTAGCAGTGCAGCATAATTGGGTAATGACCATGGCCGACAACAAGTGTCAGTGAGTTCTTCTCTCTGACAAAATTCACCATAACTTGGTATAGCAAGAATTTGATTCTGTAATTGACACATTGCTAGCAGTCCATTAAGGTCGAAAAGTGAATCCGTGGCATTAGGTCCAATACGCTCAACAACGAAATGAGAGTAATCCTTAGATGGCGAATCACAAAAATAACCTTCCACATGTGGACCATCTAGACCCCAAGAGGGTGGCATTGGGGCCTGTTTGAGTATGTTCCAGGTACTCTTTTTAGTTTGAACCTTTTCGCGGTGGTAGTCCTCGTCGACGGACGTCGTATTACGTCCATACTCAAAATGTTCGCTTCTATTCGACTGCTCCATGGATGACAAGGAGTCATTCGTAATTTCATAATCACGAAAAACACCGCTATCACCATTCCATTGAGTTGGTAAAAGGTCGCTTCCATTATTTTTTCGAGTTGTTATATTGAATCGGTTCTTCAGAAATAAAACCTTTTTACTTAAATGTAATTCTTTATTTTTGTGTTGTTTCGGATTTTTTGGTTTTCTTTGATTCTTGCGCTTATGTGCTCGATTGTGGAGTTGATGCTTGCGCTTCTTATTCATGTGGTGATGATTAATGGTATTGTAATGGCGCAAATCATTTGGGTCGGTCACAAGGCTGCCAAATGGGCCTGTTTCCTGTATCAGGTTATTCCAGGCGGTTAGACGCTTTCCTAATACTGTACCCCGTGTTTCAAAGCCCTACAAGAAATTTAAATAATACCGAAGTCAATAAATTTTATATGCTTTCAGTATTGTTTTTGTTGGAGTTTTATATCTACTTTATTTGATTCAAGATATACAAAAATCGTTCAAATTCCCTTACAAACGTTACATTTTTCGTTAAATATATATAAGTTAGGTAATAATGGCGCGCATACCAATGTGGGATCACTAAAATCCGGTGCTGTGTTCATGGTCAAGGACACTGTGATGCAAGCTGTACACAAAACGGCTACGGCCAGGACCATTAGATAAGGCCGCCGCACCAAGAAGTTGTAATACCAAAGCATGTGCATAACCACAGTATAAACCGCAGACAAATACAATTTTCACTCACGACTAGTCCATAGGATTTCTTATATTGCATTTACATCCTTTTTTACATATTTATATGTTAATCATATTGTCATTCATAGTTTCATGTAAATTTTTTCTGAACCTTTTTTCTCCAAATATCCCTCTTAGCTTTCCATTTGTTTCTACTAATTATAAGTTTTATATATCACGACCGTTTACACGCACTTATGGCCTCATACACTTTTCAATAAGTTTAGATGTGTATATAACATTTGCAAATTTATATGAAAATACAACAAAAAACAAAACGACTACAGGTATTTACTAAGCAAATAATGCGAGGACAATAAGCACTGCCCATATCCTCTATTCCTTTTTTATTAATAAACAATTTGAAAAAGTGCAACACTGATTTTTTGCCTCTATGTTTTACTATTACACGCTGTCCCCACGAGATATATATAATTGTTTGTTTTTCATTAATTCTTATATAGAATTCCTAGCTATTGCAATAATAATGTATTAATAATAAAATTTTTCCTTTGTTATTCGTTACGTAGTACTTTTTTAAGCCCATATTCTGTTGTATTAAACTTTCTTTCGACCTATGCTTTTTCTCCCTAAAGGGTTTATCAGATAAATGAGCAAATAACAGAAAAATCATAATATTAAAGACTATTTATTGAAGTATGTGGCAGATAAAACTGTTAAATTTTTTTAGATTACCGCGTAAGCAGGTATGTATTATGCGTGGTGTTGTTTGCTGTACTTTTCGGCAATTAATGTCTTTAAAGGCATGACCCAGAAGTGAGGTGAAGTTACTGACATCAACTTATTAACATTTCTCTAAGTGCCTCTTGTAATTTGGAAAACTGAACTGAAGTCCTAATCGCTTGTTTATGACCTCCCTGTGTCTCGACGTGCGAACGCTGATAGCATGCAAATCTCATACGATATAATGCTCATCGTAGAGCTTATGTCATGAGATTCATCGCATGCCACTTTGGTGTTTTGACAGCTATGTTTTTATGTACACGAAGTCTTTAAGGTGCGGGCCCACTGTCTTTCATTTAATTTCATTTGTTTTAGCTGCATTTGTGTGTTATGAATACTATGTATTGAGAAGACCTACATGGTTAATAAATACTTTGATCCCGAAGTGTGATCCAAAGATTGCACTATTTATTGATCCTGTAGGTTTCGGCTTACTGTAGTAGAATATTCCGCTAAGCGGCTAAAACCATACATAGAAATTTTTCACTTGGCGAGCAATGGAATTATTTAATTTTTTTCTTATTTGCTAAAGTAATAATAAAAATTACTCCATGTTTACTTCAATGGAATTATTTATTCTTATTTGCTAAAGTATTAATAAAAATTACTCCATGTTTACTTCACAAACGATGGCACAGGTAATTTTGATATTTATGTTTAAAATTTTTTTGTTTTGGTTTTTATAGTGTACAGGAACAAACCTATTATAACAACTCTGATTTTACTCAGCTGATTGCTCGAAATTGCTCCCAAAAGCCTGGTAAGCTGTCTGAAGCAAAAGCCGGGTTATTTAATCGTATTGTAAGTGATATTTATAAATGGATATTTTATAGTAGTGATGCTGCGTCAACTTTCAAATTTACTTAGAGGGCAATTAAAAAGTAATGGTAACTCCTTCAAGATTTTTACTGCCACATCGTGCATGGAATGTAGCCGTGGATTTTATTGCACAAAAGCTACGAATGGAGGTGATGGACAAAGTAACAGCAATACTAGTGGAGATGGGGAAAAGCAGAAAATACGTAAACCCCCGCTACCAGCAGTTCAAAATCCTTTCGCCAACGTAACAAACAAAACTAGAGAGTCGTACCTGGTTATGTTGGAACTATTCACTGAGCGTGACGTTCACCGTCGCAATCATGTTGAGTTTATATATGCTGCTCTCCGCAATATGGCTGATTTTGGTGTGGAACACGATATAGAAGTGTATAAAGCTCTAATCAACGTTATGCCCAAAGGAAAGTTTATACCCAACAATGTTTTTCAAGCTGAATTCATGCATTACCCCAAGCAACAGCAGTGCATAATAGATTTGTTAGAACAAATGGAAGATTTGGGTGTAATTCCTGATTACGAAATGGAGGCTATGCTGCTGAATATATTTGGACGTCGAGGGCATCCGTTACGAAAGTACTGGCGTATGATGTACTGGATGCCCAAGTTTAAGAATTTATCGCCATGGCCGCTACCTAACCCAGTTCCAGATGATACACTGGAGATTGCTAAGATAGCCATAGAACGGATGTGCACAGTCGATGTACGGTCAAAGGTTTCGCTATACGAAACTAAAACTGTGAAAGATGCCATTGATGACACTTGGATTGTAAGTGGAATGAGCGTGGAGCAGTCTCAGCTCTTACGTGTTCATGAGCGCCACAAAGCCATCTACATAGAAGGCCCGTTTTTGATTTGGTTGCGAAATCGCTCTATTAACTACTTTACTTTACGTGCTGATCCAGATCCAGATTTCCTACAGAGTCTACAAGAAGATCAAGAAGATACAGATGGTAAGTAAACATTTACTTATAAAAATATGTAAGTTATATCCTTAAACTTTACGACTTGTTTGAGCTATTTGCTGACATTCTGCTATTATTAGATGTTTCAAAATTAGGGACGCCTTTCTTTGGCACAGCGATGCCACGACCTCAGAATCAAGTTGGTAAACACCGTTCAGTTCATCAGCAAGAAGACGGTACAATATTCGCCATATGCGCCACGGGTACTTCAACCAAAGATTCGTTACTATCCTGGATACGATTGCTGGAGATTAACGGAAACCCAGCGTTGGGGGAAATACCAGTACTATTTAGGTTTACATCTGCTGTCGCGGCGAGAGCAATTGAGATAGAGAGTCCAATGAAATCAGACAAAGACAACGAAAGTCCAAGCAAAACAGTTTCCGATTAATCAGTCAAATAGGTAGATACAACCCATATCCTGTAAACTAAAATATTATTATTGAGTATAATAAACATATAAAATCTGTAGGATATCATCTTCCATTTTTTATTGGATAGTACTTTCACACATCAGAAAATCAGTAGTAAATAATCTGAACTTCCAGCTCACCAGCACGTGAGGAATTTTTTAAAAAGGACTTTTAAGTTTAAGTATTACCATAATGATTATAAAGCATTTGGAACCAAATGGAATATGAATGAAATTTATTTTTTTATTTACACTTATCCTTTTTCAAGCATATAAGAAATGCTTTTAAAAGATTAAACCTAAACATTCGTGAAGGTTTTCTCTTAGCCTCAGCTTTTAGTAAGCAATGGGAAAATTCCTCGTATAATCTATAGCTTTTAAATCGGAAATAGTAAAGCTGATCTAAAGGAATATATTCTCAAGATTTCTCATATATTTTATTATATTTATTTCTCGCATTATTTTATATGGTAATCGTATGTCCGTTATTTATTCCGATCCTAAAGGATTTCTGACGTGCACTACGCTTATTTGGGTTTTGTCTCACGTGTGATTAAAAAAACTAAATTTGTCGCACTATGTATTAGAATAAGCAAAAGAATTAACAAAAAGCACTGCATCCTGTCATATATACATATTACACTTAAATAGCATTTACAAGAGTTGGCTTTCTGTGAACACGCAATTTATTACCTTATATAAATCCATAAACAATTAAGGACTTTTAAATATTGAGAGCTCAACGATAGAACGCGGAATAAATTTAACACTCATATTAAAATACATATTGAATACATATGCAGATTCTCGTTAATGAGGTATCTGTTCATCAAATCTAATTTTATGAGAATTTTCAAGGATAACACTCTTTGTATATGTGTTTGGAGACGGTTAATCACAGTAGTATTGTTTCATATATGCATATGCAGTATATACGAATATTGCACAGATAAGTAATTTTAACTATGGCTATGACTAGAATTCATATTTCTACAAAGTCAAGAGAGCTAATTCACAAAGTGAATTCACGTTGAATCATAGATTATAAAAACGTATTTATGTATATGATAGTACTTTAAATAAAGTTAAGTATAATATTTATTAAATCTCGCAATTAAGTAGTTTAGTTAATTTACATTTTTACGCAATTTTACCCGGCGGATTTGTTGAGAGGAAATACTTTCGTTACTACACCAATTCCTTTACTTGTGCCCTCGCGAAATAGCATACGCATGCCTGGTCGTACATATTCAGGATGTCCAAAGAATTGGAACAAAACTGAAGCGCTGTCATTGGTGCCCATCTTTTCACGCTCTTCGATCGCTCGTATAATTGCTGTTTGACGAATACTGCCTATATGTATAGTGGTCTGGAAACCTACGTAAATTGCGGTCGCATGAAACAGGACGGACACTTCAGCCTAACAAAAAAACGGCCAAAATTCAACCCATTCGGTACTATTAGGATGCACAGTGAATTTAATATCTCACCTGGAATAAAAGTGTGCCGAATGGTTCGTCGTCAGGATCACCAGTATCGGCCAACAGTGCCATACCACTTCTAAGCTGAGGAAGATACTGATTGGGAGTGAAAGATAGAGAAGCGCTTTGGCCCGCACGCACTACACGGCACGGTGCCTTGTTTCGATGAATTGTATGTACATTAACGGAATGAAAGCTTCCGTCTGGCAAGGGACCAATTTTCATCTGCATATTTTCTGTGAGCACGCCTTTTACTAGCAAGCCACCAACTACAGGACCAACTTCGGTTACTCGAAAAATTTCGTCTATGTGAAATTCACTCGACTCTTGTTCTAAACGCTCTTTTTCAAGATTACTTATACTCGGCGATAGAACGTAGAGAAATTTTGTAACAAGATTGAGTCCAGCACCAGTAACGTTTGAAACGCAAAATATCGGTACAACGTTTTCCGAGACCTGATTTGATGCTGCCGAGATAGCTTCATCTGCATTTGTAATTATAAATGGCACCTTTCGGCATCCTACCGAAGTAAGAAGTTGGCGCAGCTCCTGCACTGTTTGATCCGGACTAGTAATATCCGTCTTGGTGACCACGATAAAGAAGGGCATATCCAAAGCGCGGACAATAGAGAGATGTTCCTTGCTAGTGCCGGTACATCCGCTTCCAGCAGATACGACCAACATAGCGTAGTGGGGTGAATAGCCTAATAGTGCCTGCACTGTTGTTCGCATATAGCGTCTATGACCTGCCAAATCCATAAATGTGACCAACTTTGTAGAGCGATCGCTAATTTCCTCGGCTGTCATCATTTCATTGTATTTGTAGTTGATAATTGTACCCTATTATTGAAGGAAAGTTAAAAAAAATTGTATTGACTAATTGCAACTAGAATTTTAGACTGAAATTTCATGTTACCTCCGAATCGAATCCAAGAGTCTCGTGTGATATGCTTGAAGTGCGACCCGATTGAATTTCGTGCATATGTCTAAACATAATAAGCCGAGCCAAGCCACGCCCATTGTCAAATTCGCCCTGTGTAAGCACACCTAGCAGTGTGGATTTGCCAGCCTCGGCGCCACCCAGCACTGCAACTCGAATCTCAATATTATGTTGATCGTCAGGTATTTTGCGAACTAAAACCTCAGCCACCGATCGACGTGTAGCAACATACTTTCGTCGTAAAACTGAGGTACTGGCGCCTAACTTTTGGGCCATTTGTTTAAGTGTGCTCAGTGAAGCGTTCATATCCTTTTCGTTAAGTCCGTGTAGATGCCCGGAGTCAGATACGCCTATTTCGTAAACTGCTTCACCATTACCTTCCCGAAGTCTCCATTTCATTTGTGTAACAAGGTGTTCAAAGCGATGCTTAGATGGACTGATTAGTTTTAGTTTGTACTCAATATTTCCTAATTGCGGTTCGGGTGGCAAAATACCACGATCGAAATCAATAATAATTTTGTTATTCTGCATATCTAATTCTCCTTCGCTGCTACTGCCACTCCCGCAATCACTGCCCTTTTTATGTGAGCTTACTTTTGATTTTCCCACGGACTTGCGATTTTTTGCTTCACTTCTCCGAGTTGGACGGTTGTTATTTGTTTTGTCGATATCATGAATTCCCTCATCGGGATCGAAGAGACTTAAGAGTCCACAATCCATGCTCTGTAGAACAATTGAAGTTATCATTAGTAATGTAAAGATCGAGGAATTGTGGTTGACCAATTAAATAAGCATTCTGAAAAATTTACTGATTGGTACGATTTGAGGGTAAGAGGCATTAGTGGCTTCAACTTTTTCACTATTGGAGATGAAACCAGCATTACTGTTAATATCGAACGTTACAGGTAAATGATTTGCAACTGCCTGGGTTCTCAAATCAAACTAATCCCCTAAGTGCTAAATACCTCCTGTAAGGAATTACCGGTGGAGGTAACCGAAATATCTAAAGAACTGAAAGTTAACGATTATTTTTGTTTTACTTTTCTTACTAAAATTTTCTTCAAAATTTTTTTTTTGAATTTGGTATTCTATCTAAAAATTAAGTGGGTCATGATTCAAAGCTACGGCTGTAAAAATGGTAGTTTCCCCATCCTAAATACTCGTTTATTTTAATTCAAGCTTAGTATTTTCACTACTAATGAAAAAAGCATTTTAGCTAAATACTTTTATAAGACAAAATTATTTAGCTTCTTAAAAAGTAACTCACGCTTAGTTTTTTTAAAGTTTATTTTATTTTTTATTCCTATCTACCCTTAATAAGTTATGTCCTATTACATATTTTAGAAAAAAGTGCTTCAGTTTTGCACAATCCTTTACATATTTCTTCAATCGGCGCATACATTATTTGCTAGGTGCTGTTGAGAAGCCTTTCTTGTAGAAATACTCTCGGAAGCAGGCTTGTAATTGAATGTCAATGATCGAAAAAAATGTTTCAGCTATGGCGAACGCCGTTGGGCAGGGGTCCGAAAATAGTTTTATTTTTTCCTTTAAATTTATTTTTCGACACTTTGACTATATTCTATTCTTTTGTTCTATTACTGGTGAAAACAAATATTTAACAGTAGCAATCTTATTGTTGTTGTTGCAACATTCCCCATAGATTTTGTAGAATGCTTTTCGAGTGCGCAAATTGAAACACAAAACTTGAACGCACAGTAACGTAGACCCGATTGCAGCGAGAACACTTCGGCACAGCCCAAAAAAATAGACAATTTTTTTCCGCTTAATTTATTTTTGACTCGTATACTTTTTTCAACAGCAGAATAGCAGAAAAAATCTATCTTAAATGTTGTTCACATATGCATGTGTCCATGAACTTGATTTAAAAGCAAAACACTGGATATACGAAAGAGCGCTTTTACCAAATTCTTACCGCCTGATATTTTACGGTGATTGTTTTTCTTTATGCCAGCTATGCGCACACAAATATTATGCACATTATAAAACATTCGTATGCAATATGTAATCTTTTGCTTTCATGGATGAACATGATTTGGTTCACAAAATTTCGCGATTTGCAACAACAAAAAACAAAAGTACATAAATGTCGAAAACTGATTTCAGTCACTTTGATGACCTTGACTGTGTTGGGCTTGTTTATGTTTAAAGCGAAGCATACCACTATTCTGCTTTTCTTTGAATTTCAAACTACATATCCGCTTGAACTACATACTGTATATGTACGTGTGCTTAATTTTCCTTCTTTCAATCGGCCAATAAATATATATACAAATATTTTTTGCCTTTATCTCTCGTTCAATTTAGTCTAACAGTATATCTTAAGAGGAAGCGCTTATGTTTGTTTTCAAGAAACTCTTACTCGTATAACTAAAAATCGATTTATTGCAACACTGCTGTAAAACCAACGACTGCAAACAAGACAATGTTAAGCGGTGAAAAAATTCATACATACATAACTAACGGGTGTTTTCTTAAAGTGATTTCTTTTCTTGGAAAGAAATCTTTCATCTCTTCATATGTCGATATTACGAAAATATTAGCAATCGCAATATGGAAACATAATATTAGAACAAGAAAAATTCAACACTTTCACAAATTATATATTTAATATAATAATAAATAAATATATATATATATATATATATATATATATCAATATCAAAAAATAGAGGAATGTGGTCATCAATATATATATATATATATTTCTTATTTGATGATATACATATATATATGTATATTGAAGACCACATTCCTCTTATTTTTGATTTCATTTACAATGGTTTTGTTGATATTTGCATTTTCTCCTCTCTCTGATTTAGTGGACACTTTTTCCCTTCAAAAGCTTTTTTTTTTGTTCGTTAAGGTTCTTAATTAAAAACAATTCGTTTGTTCATTATATGCGATTTTCGTATAATCGAATACAGTAATTTTTTATTAACGAGGTTTACTTGGACAGAACTAAAAAAATTTGATTATTCGATATTTTTCAAGTAAAGGACGTTCAAAAAAAAAAAGTGCACAAAAATATCCCTTTTTTCTACGAATTCCTAGCTGGAGCAGCAATTTTTTTTTTGCTAAGAGATTTCATAATCGGTACACAGATTAGTACGTTTTTAGTTCGATATTATAACAGAGGAAGAAAAAATGACAGCAAAGTTGTTTTGCCTTAAATGAATATTAAGCGAAAAAACTCAAAAATATTTTAATTTTTAAAATAATTCTTCAGCAAACGCTTTGGATTCTTTCAAAATCACGACGAAATTTTGTAAAACTTTCATCATTGGGCCCAGGAAACATGCTGTTTCGACAGGTTGGGTCCAGAGGGAGAGGGGTGTTAGATGAGTCGGTTTTAGGGGGCATGTGAAGAGGTGGTTAGTTTCGTGCGGGGTACCTTCACATGCCGGAATAAGTATACTAGCCCTGTCTAGTGAACTGCATAATTTCGAGCTCTGCAGCTTTGCCTAAGTTCGACGAAAGTTGAACAGTTGAGCAGGAGCTATCGCACTCGTCCTCAGTTCAGCTCCAATGTCATGCGAAAACGTAATAATTTATTTATTTATTTAACAAACGCCAATCGGCAATATACATACAAATAAAAAGAGGGTACAGAAACAGAATTTATAGAGGGCTGGTTAGTAATACAATGATAAAGAAAATGGGCCAGAAGGTTCTTGAGAAAAATCTATAGGATGATATTTTTGGCATTTCGCAGAAAAGTATCGTAGGTTCCACCATAGAAGTCGAGAACACCATGAAGTGAGTTGACACTGATGGCTATTCTATTGCACGGGCCGTGATAGACGTAGCTTTTGTAAGTAGCGACTGTTTTCAGTAGACGACTATTCCTAAGAGTGAGACCAGCCGGGGCAAGATCGAAGGAGCTGCGTACTTCCGGGGCATCAATAATACCATTTACCACTTTATAGAAGAACGCCAGATCAGTTATGCGTCGGCGAGCCCGCAGACTGTTGATGTTGTACCGAATGTAGATATCTTCTGTAGTTGAAGCGGTTGATGATGAATGTCGGAAGGCTAAGGTCTTGCAGAGCTTACGCTGCACTCTTTCAAGTCTAGTAATGCCTGCTTCAGTGTATGGAGACCAGATTATGGATCCGTACTCCAGTATTGGAAGAACTTGAGTTTTGAAAAGACAAATCAGGGAGTAGGGATTCTTGAAGTCCTTACTATTCCTAGTTATAAAACCGAGTATCTTAAAAGCTCTCTGAGTTATTCCGTCTATATGCTTGTGGAAAGTTAGTTTTGTGTCAATCGTGACACCGAGGTCTTTGATGTCATCCACCTCCCTTATTTTATCACCATTGAGTGTGTACACTGCAGGTAAGGGAGTGCGCGATCTCGAGAAGCACATCACAGCACAATTTTTAAAGTTGAGATCCAGTTTGTTCCTTGCACACCAGCCAGAGAGATTATCGACGTCCTGTTGTAGTAGATGACTATCCAGCACACTAGTGATTGATCGATAAACTTTAAGATCGTCTGCAAAGAGTAGGTATTCCGAGTTGAAGTCGTTACCAATATCATTCACGAATATGCTGAAAAGAATCGGACCGAGGTGAGAACCTTGCGGAACACCCGAGTTAGCCACATATTCATCGGATAGGTGGCCATCCACTTTGACCTGCAGGTGCCTACCAGCTAGATATGACCTAAGCCAGTCTAACGCTTTGCCGCAGACGCCATATTTCCTGAGCTTGTATAGCAAGATGTCATGGTCAACTCGATCGAACGCTTTTCTGAAGTCAGTATAGATGCTATGAACACAGGTGTTGGTATTCAGTGAGTTCAGTAGATAGTTGGTGTAGGCGAAAAGGTTAGTTGACGTTGAACGGCTACTAATAAAACCATGCTGTCTTGTGGTAATGATTGGATCAAAAGCAGCAGAGAGTTTTGGTAGGATCAGCTTTTCAAAAAGTTTAGCCAAGGCCGACTGAATGCAGATTGGCCGATAATTCGTGACTGTATTCTTTGGACCTTCTTTATGAATGGGGCTGATGTACGAGAGTTTCCAGTCTGTAGGAAAAACACCACACTGCAGAGACGATTGGAAAATGTGTGTCAGCGGTTCACAGAGGCCATTGGCGCAGTTCTTAAGAAAGGCATTCGGTAGGCCATCAGGTCCCGCACCTTTACTAGGATCTACGGAGTTCAGTTGCTTGAAGACATTGTCAAAGGTAACCTCAAAGTCATTTAGGTTTACCGATTGCGTGTAAGGGTGTGAGTGTGCTAGGGTTACGCTATCGTCAGACACCGGTGCATATATGCTTTTAAAGAACTGTGCAAATAAGTTACTGATCTCTACGCCACTTGATGCTGATTGATTATCCCAGACCATGGATGCTGGAATGTCACTGTTTCCTCGCTTCTTATCCTTGATATACTTCCAGAACGCCTTGGTATCACCTTTCAGTGACCCTTCTACCCTATCAACATACGCATTATAACACTTGTTGCAGAGATTTTTGCACTCTTGCCTCAGGTTACTAAAGAGTGTGTAGTTTCGCCTGGTTTTCTGTTTTTTATACTGTGCGTGCGCTGCTTTTTTCAGGATGATTTTCTCAGTTAATTCCCTAGAAAACCAAGGTGGAGATCTACTGGGTTTGCTGAAGTAAACCGGCACGAATTGGGTAACACCTTCCTGAATAATGTTGTAGAGCCAACGCAGTTTATCATCAACAGATTTTTGCTGGTATAAATCTGTCCAATTGGTTCTCATAAAAAAGACATTCAAGCTGACATAGTCCGCCTTCTTGAAAGCATAGTTAGGGATACCGACCGGTGTTAAGCTAGGCTGTAAGTTGAGCTGACAGGCTAGGGCCGGGTGATACTTGTCCTCAGGAACCAGAGCAACAGTTCCATACGGGATTGTGTCAGTGTTGCTGAAGCCAAAAGTCGAGTAAGTTTCCCTGCTCATTGAATACACGATTGCATTGCTTGCATCCGGATGTAGAGTAGCTGTCGTATAACAATCTCGTGCATTCATTTCTGGGTGAGCTACTTGCCATGTTGAAGTCACCAAGGACCAATAGACTGGCATTCTGGAAGCTATCGGAAAGAAAAGAAATAGCAGATAAGTGCGTGTGATAGGCTTCGTACGTGGTATGTGGCGGTATATAGACACAGCCTAAAATAAGATTGCCATTGTTAATCTTAATTTTAATAAAGAGTTCCTCAATATTGTTTTCCTTGATTCGAATCGATTCTACTTGAATGTGCCGTTTTGTAGCTATGAGCACATCTCCACCACGCTGACAACCACTCGTTGCCTGGTTACGATCTCTGCGATAGATGTTGTAAGTGGGGTCCAGTACTTCACCGTCATGTATAGCGGGCTGTAGCCAGGTTTCGGTGATGCAGATGATATCGTAGTGACTAATTGACGTGGCTTTGAGAAATTCACAGAGTTTTGTGCGTAGACCGCGAACATTCTGGTAGTAGACGGTGAGATTTGTCACTTTCCTCCTCCTCTCTGATCGAACGAAAATTCTTTGTTACTATTTTCGGTATGCCATTCACATATTTTATTGTCTTGCTCAAATCACCATTCTTCTCAAGGGAGGCAAGGTCAGATCGTAAGCTCTTCAGATATTCCTGCTGTGTTGGAGTGAGATCCGGTTTGAAAGATATCGTGGTGTTACCATCAGCTGGCTTACCTTTGAGTAAGGTGATTGCATCCGTTGCAGTTGGGGTCACTACAAGTAGTGGACGGGAACGACCTGGTGTGTGTCGTCCCAGTCTACGAAGTTTTAGACCAGTTGAGTCACAAGATAACTCTGGTGGCAGGATAGATGACAGACTTGATCTATCATCCTCCAGCCGCTCCTTTCCAGTTGCTTTAGATGATTCAGGGACGTTGAACGCAATGACATTAGCCTCGCGGCGTTTACGTTCGCTCAGCTCTACGAAAACTGCTTCATTGGATGCCGGTAAGCTCACATGGGAGTTAATCTTATTCTCGACTAACGTTAACCTGTCATCAATTTTTGAGCATTTATTGGAGAGGTTAACATTTTGTTGGGACAGCTTACTAACCTCTGCTCTGATGTCTACCAGATTGCTTGTAATTTCGGACCTAAAGGCCTCAAATTTTTGCTCATACTGCTTGGTGAAACGCACAAAGTGTTTATCCAGCAGACTATCGAGATTGCCCATCGGATCCCGTATGTCGTCCTCCTCTAATAGATCGTCGAACGTGCGGACGCAACCTCACTTTCGCACGGATAGCAATGCCAGGCTGCTTCACCTTTCTTAATACGGTTTGCCAGATTCCTAAAATCAGCGGTTGAGAGATTGGTACATTTATGATGAAACCAGAGACGACAATCTGTGCATTGAATACTAGATGTTCCCTCGCGGACAATTACGGAGCATGAATATATGTGAAATATATGTGACAAAAAAAGGCAAGCGAGAGAGTTAAAAAAAAATGCCTCGTTAAAATGAAACCAACTCTATTTGCTAGAACGGAAAACTACAGTATACCGTTGACAAACATAGTATGTACATAGCTGTTCAAGCAGTATGTTGTTTAAAATATTTACAAAGCATTTTTGCGAAAACAACCTTTATAATTATTTATGTATATACATATATGTAATTGGCGCGTACACCCTTTTTGGGTGTTTGCCCGAGCTCCCGCTCCTATTTGTGGTGTGTGTCTTGATGTTGTTCCTTATTTACCTCACCTTAAATAGATGGGTACCTAATTAATGTGTATATCGCTCGTTTGCTGGAAGAACGTTATAGCTCAAAATACCAAATATTCGAGAGATATCGCTTCAGAATTATTAGATATTTTAATACTTTGTGTGTAAATCTACCACTTTGTTTTGGAATCTGCAATTTTTAGGCCGACTACAAAGTTTACAATCAGTTACTTATCTAAACAATTTGTTTGTAGATTATGCACCTCTTGGTCATCTATGCCTCTTGCAGTAACGATTTGAGGTTCCATGCACTTGGCGTCAACTATGTACATATGTACGTATATGTTGCATACATATGTATGTATTTCATCATATTTTGGCATTTTGACAAACAAGAGAACTCAAAACAAACACATATGTATGTATATATATTCATTTTTATAGCTATTTCTCAAAAATGCTTTTCTTTTATTTTGATTAAGATTCGCGTCTTTCTTTTACTACAATATTTAATAGAATTGTTATTGTGCATCTGTTAAAGAAGCGTTGACGTTTGTTTTATCTCGGGCCAATTTTCCTTAGGCAAACAAAGAAATCTTAAACAATGCATAAAATACTCAGTCATTGCACAATATAACATAATTTGGTTTTCTATTAGCATACCTTTCGAAATTTCTTCATACTATAGTTTCATAGATTATTTCATTTTAAAACAACTGAGTAAACTTATTTTACAAGAGGAAATAAAATAAAAAAATACTACAATTTATTGAGAAAGTTTGGACCAGATAAATTCTCTGAACCCATGAACGGGAGCAATAGATTTTTCAGGCCGCAGTGCTAAATCCCCAAATAATACTAATACCGTTTAACGATTGTCAAATGTCTGACGCAATTTCGATCCAAAACTAGCTTAATTTCGTGAAATTTTGCAATAACATTCACATCATTGTGGGTTTTAAATTTTTGTAATGATTTAAACACGCACAAATTATATATAAACGGCTTTATAAAACTTTATATTGTCATTTGAGTATTTCTATATTTTACTTTGTATTTAATCTGTACAACGAAGAACTTTTATTTATTTCCCACAAACTGACGTAAAACTATTTCTTGAAAACGCGTCAACAAATAGCAGAGTTTCCCAGTTTACTTTTCTTTCATTGCAGGGTTTCATTCGGACCCTGTAAGGCAGACTTCACACGACGCAATTTGTTTACGATAATGCTGCTATATCCTAATAACAACCACCGAATTGTGCAAAATTCATTAACGGAATAGTTTATGATAGATGTGATGGTTGACAAATAATTCGTTTTTCAGAACATCAAAACTGAATTTACTCGGCCATTTATATTCACTTTCTCTGCGATTCTAGAACCTACCTTTGTATCTAATCTGCCATTGACATTTTCACTGGTACCACTTTTATTGAGTGATATTTTAAGAATTTATGCTTGTACATGTGAAAGCAGCAATGAAAATATAAATTTCGGAATTTTATCATTGGGAAAGCATACACAAATGGTCACGGATTTCAAGAATATTTATAAGTCAGTATCATATAGTAAACTAATTCGACGGGTGGACCCCGGCGAAGAACTGCCACTTCAGCAGCATTCCTTGTATATGCATGGATAAAAACTAATTCGCCTGATTTTGATAACAATTAACATTTGTGTATATTTTTCTAACTTACGAATTTTGGATAAATATATAAAAATTGTAAACCACAAGACTGTAATCTTAATAATTACTATTGTTTAGTCTGAATAGTAAAAACATATGCACACACACTATTTAAATAAGTATTTGTTTTTGCAGTATTTAATGGAATGATGTATGTACTGATGCGCGTAACTTACACTTTTACAAACATTAATCAACAGTATTAATATGGTACATATATATTGGTTTATAATTAATATTTCTGCAAGATTTGTTCTTAATCAATGACGCAAAGTAAGTATTCCTACAATAAAATTTGTTTCCAAAAAAACTATATGATTTAAAAATAATATCTTATTTCTTCTTAATTTTCCTCAGGTAGAATGATATTCCGTCTCTGTTGAATCCGTAATGCCCGTTGAGATTCTTGAACCTTCTTAAAATGTTGCAACAAGTTTTCAAAATTGATTTTGCTTTTATACTGCAGTGAATTCTTTTCATCGCTGTTAAAAAATATTGCATTAAAAAAAGCTAAAACGGTACTTAAAATTACAAACTTACATTGGCGTTTGACCCCAATAGTTGGGTACACATTGCAAGCGATTCTTTAATAAGTTGAAAGCATCCGTTTGGGGTAACAGCATGAGAACACCAAATAGCGCGTGTGCCAGGTGCTGCGCATCTGCAGAGTTATTTGCTTTTGAAACCAACGTGAGACGTAAGGCTGTTGAATGTAAAATATATTATAAAGGTATATGGGTGGTAGTAGAAATATTAAACAAACATATAAATATGTGAATCTTATTTCTTACGTGCAAAAATCGGCGATTCTATAAGCTGTACTAATTTGTCTAATTCGCTCAGTAGTTCCAAAGTTATTTCCACATCACCGCTGAAAATATACCATAATTACACTATATAACAATTTTAAATTTAAAATTTACATAAACGATGGAGAGATAAAAAAAAAAATTCGTTTCGTTCTGGTGGTGCTGAACAGACTGTTGTGCTTGTCTCTGACTACATAAATAGTCTGGATAAATTTTTCCAAATCAATCGTATCTTCTGTAATTATCTTTTCTTCGAGAATCTGTAGCAGTTAAGTATGAGGGCTACTAGAACAAACCCACATTATATTCCCAGGGAGTTTCTCCGGAAATATTTGGATCTTGACCGAAGTATACTAGAATAGCTTTAGAAAGTTATATATGATTACTTACAACAGTACTACAAGTTGTGAAACATGTTGATAATTTTGCGCCAGCAGGCATAGAGATAGTGTGGAGACAGGACAGTGGGCCCAACTCTTATAAAGACATTTAAATAAATCCGCTGAATGTTCATTTGTAATGTCTCGTAAAGAATTCCGTAGTTCAAAGAGCTCGGGTGATGTCAACAATATCATGTTAAGTAAGCGTACCATTGTCGAGGCAAATTTAGTAACTTCTTCATCAATAATTTCGGCGAAGGTACGATAGATATACTCCGCATTCAGCAATACGCATAATTGCCTGCAATAAAGAATCACGTGAAACTATTTACATGGATATTTTTAAAACACCTCAATGCAAAGCAAAAATCGCCTCTTTTTTTAGATCGTTAAACGACCAATGTAATTTCACATTAAAAGCCGCTGTTGCTTCGTATCAATCAGAATCTACCTAATTATAAGACTTGCACGATTGTCCAAAAACTTCTTTTCCTCGCCAAATAAGTTGATCAAACTTAGGAGGAATTTACGATAGTGCGCTTTATTGAAGTCACTGGAGTCTAATATGGATGAATATATTTAATTATAGAATGGTTTGTCTTGTAGGAGTTCGCTCAATGCACCTACCTTTACTATAAGTTGAATTTAAAATTTCCGCTAACACCGATAAGCACTGAAGTACAACCTCGTCCGAATTGTCCGATAATATGCCTAGCAAGTTAGTACTCAAATTGTTTGCATGCGGTGACATCTAAATAGCAAGAACTCAATATATAGCTGAACAGAGAGAAGGGTGCACATACCTCGTTGGGAAAATGTGTAAATAGATGGTGAATCCATTTTAGCACGGCAACTTTTGTATGCACCGAGTTATGTGTCAAATACTGCGAAAGCACTTCCATGACAGAACGTAAATCTATTTTCTCAATATTTTTCGACTTGTGTTCTTTAGCTGATATTAATAACATTATCGAGGTATTGACAGAAACTGCACACTCCTTGATATCTGTAAAATTTAATGATAAGAAGAAATGAACAGTGTAAATACCACATTTGAATAGCTACTCTTCTTAGATTCAACGTTGTATTCCAGACACGGTAAAATTGCAGTAAATATCCCGCTGGCATAAGGCAATACATTTGGTCCAAATATTTGAACGAATTCGCGTATCCAGGTTATAGCAATTGACTGAAGTTGGATAGTAAGCATTTATTTATCACGTAAATTAAAACAATGTATTGTAGTTACTTTTATAAGTTCATTAGGCGACTGTGCATGAATAATTAGAATATTTATTGTATCCTCCATCCGCACAGAAGTCGAGTCGATTCTAATGGATTTCAGAAACTGGCTTAGCGTTGTTTCGCACCTATAAGAATATGATGTGATAACAAAGCATTCATATAAGGGGAATGCTAACAGAAATTATATACATGCGTTGAATTTCTAGGGTGTTGTCCTCCAACATTGTAAAAAGTCCATCTAAAATGTCTGTTAAATAAATAACCATATTTATTTCGGGAACTGCGTTCAAAATCGATATCCACGATATAACGTATTGTCTAGCAAATGAATTTGTTGCGTAAACGCGTTCTTTTAGAAGTGGTATAAATGCCTCCAAATTAAACGTCTGCGAAGATTCAGTGACAATATCCTAGATAATATTCGGAGAGCAGATTATTTATATTTTATCCATTATTTCTTTCTTTTAGAAAATTACCTTTAGCAAGCGATCCAGCAACTCACTGCCATCCTTTACCATTTGATCAGAATCAGCTACCAACCGTGATAATGCAGAAAATAATTCTGGAAAGAAAGGTATGATAGCTGCTCTCGCTACTTTAACTACATTGTATAAAGATTCGCAGGCGAAATAGCGCACCCGAACATCTGGGTCACTAAGGCAGTTCAGAATAGGTGTAACCAATTCACTCACATAACGCTCCGAATCCTATAAATTAAAAATATCCGTGTAAAATTTATATTGGTACCTCAATGACTCACCTTTCCCAGTCCAAGGCTGGTTGCTGCTAAACCGATTAATCCGCCCTTACGTCGGTTAGGGTCTCGGGACGTCGCGAAATCATTTGAAAGTACTTCTATCAATTTTCGTATCTGTACAGAGTTCTTCTTCATATTAAATTCCGTCACCATCCTGCAAGAGTTCTTCATTTATTTAACAATTCTTGTTCCTAGGGAGCAACTTCAAAATACTTTTCTATTTCCTGTGAGGCTACTTTACGCTTTTCGTAAGCCTTGTCCGCCAGTGCCTTGGCGCAGCTTTCGCTTAAAGGGGCGTATGGGGATTCCATTTCTTACCGCAATGAATACTTTATTATTTCCACTGTCTCTTTGGAGATATCAAACGGAACTTAATCCCATAGAAATGTCATCAATCCAAAATATAATCGCTGTTGTCAAATAACAATGCTTTGTTGTTGGGTTGTCTTATCGATATATCGATATTGCCGATATTTTTTATTTTTGGTTGATGTGTGGGTTCAACGACACAAATAATCTGCACAAACTAAAATTCATGCAGAAATTATGTACTATATCCAATAAATCCATGGTTGAAATAGATAAATTTACGTCAATTTTCGTGAATGAAAAAACATACGAACGAATAGCTAATTACAGTGACGAAATTCGTGTAAATTTTGCTCTTGTTTGGTTTCTTTAGAAGTTTGAGGAAAAATTGTAAACAATTTTCATATAAGTGCTTTATAATATTAATTATCATAATGATTGGCGCTTACACCATTTGTTGAGTGGTTGATGATACAAATTTAAATATTTTATTAAAGTATAGTAAAATAGCACCTGTAATTAGCTTACAGCGTTACCATTCTTTGCACCAATTTTACATACATACATACGTATAATACCCACCTACCCTTAATATGAGCAATTCAGTACTCGCTAATTGTGCATTTTATGGTGGTAGGTTCCGTGGTAGGGCCCTTGTTCGAAACCTATTATGGGACAGAAAAGGTTTTTTTTTCTTCTTCTTAGTTATTTGCACACATTATTTAAAAATAACATTTTACTAAACTAGCCTAAAGCCACAGTAGACATGCTATAAGCGTATTGTTAACATATAACTGTTAAGCTCATGTATGAAGTCTGTATTGCTGTACGGAAGTGAAACATTGCTGGTCTCCAACACCATCACACAGAGGCTACAATCTTTCGTCAACAAATGCCTCCGCATCATATGTAGAATATTCTGACCGAACACCATTGCTTAGAAAACCACCAGATAGGAAGGGGCTTGGCATTAGATGAAGACGACCAGCAGTGGCTAGTTCCATTGTTGTGTTTGTAGCAGCATAAATATTTCCTATACATATACGAGGAATGCTGCTGAAGTAACAGTTCTTGGCCGGATATAAATCCGGGTCGTTCCGGTAACGTAGAACCGACTGTCGTATTAACCGCTTCAAGCTACTGATGAATTTCACGAGGTGTGTGACTATGTAAGTATTTATTAATTATAAAAATGAGGAAATAAGAGAACACTGGTATTTTGTATTAAAGTTATTTGTGTTTTATTCATTTGGAACAAATGCAAGCCCATGAAGGTCCTTCTTGTTCAAAGCGCATTCAACAGTTTATAATACAAGTCCTATCTTAGAAAAAAAACTAGTTCGTATTTTTATTCTCATTTTGTAATTAAATAACCAATGCATTATATATGTTTTGGATACTTTTTAGAATATGAATTCTTCAAAGATTTGGCTGATACCAGACTATTTTACCACTGCGACAACCTGTTACTAATAGTGGTTCCCGAGGGCTGAATCTCGAACTTAAAACTATTTCTGAGTGAGCTCTCATGGTAAGAATCTCTGACAATGGCTGCGATTTTCTATCTGAACTTGAAACATTTTGCGGATATGGATAAATTGAGCAATCGTCAGAGAATCCCAGCAGTCGCACTCCTGTCGCAAATGGTGAGCAAATGATGCGACCATCTGATGAAAAACATGGTTCCTTTATGAATGTTTTCTCTTTGTTCAATTCTTTTATGTAATGGGTCAACTTTTTTGGGTTTTGAAAGATTTTTCTATCGGAATGATTTCCGGTTTGTCTTGATGATGCTGTTGATGATAATGATACAGGCGACAAGGGACGGTGTCTGCTCCTTAAACGGTGATTAGGCGGTGAGTCATCACTTGAAGTACTACTTTCGTCGCTGCTCGCATTTACTGTGGCACCACGGAGCAATCTAAATCCAGAATTTCTAGACATAGGCAATGAGGTAGTGGAATCTCTATTGGGTGCTGCTGCAGGCAGTACACCGCTGCTTATTGCATACACAAAATTGTAAAGATTAGTTGAATTCGTTTCGCGTTCTCTGTTCTGCCGCAAAGCTCGGTCACGCATAGTGACCTCGGCGGCCCAAATATCGGGAACAAATACAGGCATTCCACCGCTACCCGATGCCGCATCAACTTCTGCCGTTGCAAACTGAGTAACAGGATCTGGAACGTAAATTTAGTACTTTATTTTTTATTTAAATCATTTTTGTGTATTACAGTTGTAATAAAAGTAAAGTAGTGCCTAAGTTTGAGGTGAACCGAATTTTATAGATCCATGTATGTTTTTGGTTTCGGCTAGTGCGTGTATAAAGTGCACTCCCCGAAATTATTACAAAGGCACCACATATTGACGAGTTTTGACTATTTACTTACATTTTTTGAAATAATTTTTTTTTATAAAAATATACATATATAGTTCAATCTATAACTAAGACCATAATAATGCAAGTTTTAAACTTTGCACAAGATTTAAAAAAATTGGCCAAATGTTCAACAAAAGTAAAAAAAAAATTGGGTACGCAGTTGTTGTTGTTGTTGTAGCAGCATACACATTCCCCATACATATGTTCCGGCAAGTCTGGAGCTTTATCCACTGCGTGTCACTAGTTCCAGGCGACCAGACAAGACCAGCATTGTCAGCAATTGCCTTAAATGTCGATTTCAACAATTCTTTGTCTTTGCCCCAAGTGCTGTCGGCAAGCGATTTGATGACCTTGTTACGATTTTGGACTTTAGTTGCAATTGCGGTTGTGTGCGCACAGAAGGAGAGCACACTGTCGAAAGTTGCACCCAAAATTTTGGGATTGTTAACACTTTCAATCATTCCCATTGAAGGACGTATTTTAATTCTGCTTCTATATCGAGAAAGATGTGCCGGGTGAATTCTTTAAAGACAACACCTTTTTGCTCCTAGAAATGATCGCTTGGAGCACAGAGCTGTTGTCGTCGTAGCAGCATAAATATTTCTCATACTTGTTTGCAGTGACAGTGCTTAGCCGGATATAAATCTGGGTCGTTCCGATAACGTAGAACCGATTGTCGTGGGAACGTGGAGGTGTATACTGGCTTACTTTTTGATCTGAAGTCTAGGCACCGTTCGACTTCTAGATGCAGTTTGCAATCGGGGATTTTCCCCGAATTTTCCCAAAACTACTTTCAGGGCTTCAAATGGACCTTTTCAAGAGTTTAAAGGCTTCTAATAAAAATAACAAGACCCAGTTCATTTAGCTAGATAAAAGAGCATCCCTTCTTACGCTGCAGAGATTTTGTACATAGGCAGAAATAGCGTAACATTTTTTTTCTTAATTAACAACTTCTGTATCCTATTATATGAGAGCTACTACTTACCTGTAAGATTTGATCGAGGACCACGCAACCTACGATTAACATTTAACAATACATCCTCTGTGTTTTCTCGACTACTGCTTGCTGGTTGACTTTGATCTGCTTCGCCTTCACCTTTATTTGTAGCAGGGGATCGTTTACGTTTTCGTCTATTAATGTCACTTTCATTAATTTTCTTTTCAATTTCAGTAATGTCTTCAGATTCTTCCTCCAAATCATGCACTGTCAACCATTCTGTTGCGCCATCATAACTTATATTCCGGCTAAGGAAACAATGTCCCTTCGGATGTACCTTAATTTAATAATAACAAATAAGAAATATTTTATAATCGTACTATCTAATATATAATATACCTCCAATGCCAAAATAACCTCAGCATCATTCTCTTCTGGAAAATCTGTAACCAATTCAACTCTGTTCTTTTTCTGCTTTTTCGAAAATACATGATCAAACTTGGCTGCTTGAGGTATATACTGTTTGCCCATCTGCATCAGCCTATATATTATAGGCTTTTAAAAATCAAAGCAAAAATATATATAAATATTGGATTATATGTATATCCAAGAACGCATATTCAATAATGAAAGTGCTATAGTCACTACTCGAATAAAAACATGTATCTCTACATCATGCCTCCAAACTAAATTCATCGTTTCTATGACATGAAAAGAGCATTACTTACACGAAAGCCACACAAATCTTTGTGTAAGGTTGTTAAGTCTAAATCGTGTATGATCATGAGATATCCGCCTGTCGTACACAAAACAAGCTTTGAACAATCAGGTGATATGCGACATCGCATTAAGCCACTTGTATGGAAAACTTTTTGGTATATCAGTCCTTGTTCAGTATATGAATTAATATCCCATGTAAAAATACTTCCATCGAATGCAGATGTTACCAGCAGATTATCTTTTTTTGAGTATTCTATGCTTTTCACCCAATTCGAATGCCCTTGAAGGCTGCGCATCTTCGTTTTCATGAAGCGTAAATCCCAAAGAGCGATAGTCGTATCATCGGAGCACGTGGCAAAATGCTTACTGTCAAGGAATCTGTAAAGTTAAATCAATATGCACATATTATAACCATTTAATTCAATGCCTGATCGTCTTACTTGATGCAGTTCACATTTGATGTATGCGCCTCCATGATTCTCTGTGTAGATTGTCTGCTGACGACATCGAACAGTACGATTGCCTTTTTTTCACAAGCGGCAACCAATAAATTCCTTTTTAAACGAACACAATAAATAAATTAAGAATCTTTTGTGACATGACTCAACATATTCACACACACACCCTTCTGGAGAGAATTCCAAGTTGAATACGCCGCCAACGTTTACTGTTAAAGGACTATTATTGGATTTATTATATTTGTCATTCCATTGGTATAAAGGTCGCATTGATTTATATATGCGGCGCATAATAAAATCCTGATCGCCATGACTTCTTAGGATCCCATTTTCCCGTCGCAAAAGCCAACTATGAAAACTCATTCTAGATAGTGTTTCTATTCACTCTTCACAATATTTGCAATGTTTACACGTTTTATATATTGTTTAAAGCCGTACTTGATCAGCTGGAGCTGTGTGCAATGTACACACAAGTCACAAGGCCCAAAAAAACCTTTCTTTGATATTTTTGTAAGCAGTCGAAAACACAATTTTTAAATATACAATGCTTCTTCTTTTTCTAGTGTACACGCAAATTAATGGTACTCATGATGTCGACGCTCACCGATGTTACTGTAGTCTCTGCCTGTTGTCCGTGAAATTTGTGCCCGTAGAAAACATCTGTTTTCTTTTGATTGCTTATTTACACAATACATCGGTTTGTGTGGGTTTGGATTTGGTTATATCGACACAATGTTGCTATTCATACATAATTTTACACACATCCGCGTTATCAGTTACAATTTTTCATTGCATAATAAACCAAAGTCAAAAACCAACTAACAAATAGGTCGTTTATCTATAACTAACATTATTCAACATCGTTTTTGAATTATTTTCATAAACATTTTAATTTTTATAATTTTATTTCGTTAATGATTTCAAAATGTACTATTTGGCAACACTGTATGGTGAGAGACCAATCAGCTGACACGTGTTTCAGAAACAATACAATTTTTTTTAAAATGACGTAAATGTACGTTCCGTGTTATGGTGCTCACACTCATCAACCTGAACGGTCGCCCGTATCAGATGACACGATGAAACTAATGAGAGCCCTATGTAAATGAATTCTCCCCCCGTTTCGTTCCGTAGCATCGTAGATCTTTGACGTGCATTGTGGAATGTTTCCGTAGAATCGCGTCAGCTGATTGCTCTCTCACCACACAGTATTGCCAAACAGTACATTTCGAAATTATTTACAAAACAAACTTGGAATAATTTTAATTTTTATTAAAATAACTTAAAAACAATGTTTTATATTAATTATAGATAAATTAATTATTTGCTTTTGGTGGTTTTTGACTTTGGCATATTATACATTGAAATGTTTTTATTGAAAGCGCAGATGTGTGTAAAAGTATGTATGCAAAAATATGAATGGTAATATTGTGTCGCTACAACCAAACACAAGCCCACACAAACCGATGTATTGTGTAAATATGTTACCAAAGAAAGCTACAGTTTTCTACGGGCACAAGTTTTGCTCAATTTTGTGTATCTTACGGCAACAGACAGGGATTACGCGTGGATGTGGACACCATAAAAGTCACGGTGTACAGAATATAGAAGGTGGTGCCTTCCGAAACCCACTACTTTTTTCTTCGCGATTTCCACAACCGATAACGTCATCTCTTCAACTAAACACGCATAGAGAAGAAAAGTTACTTGATTGTAAATATTCAATGAATTTGTTAAATTCTGAAAGCTCGAATTATAACAATACCTGGAAAGGCGGTTTTTGCCGATGATGCCGTGGCACGAAGCTAGTACTTTATCTAAGAAGAAGGTGCGAAATTAACCTATTTGAAAATAAGCTTACCTGTCATTTGATACAAAACGCTATATTTTTAAGCTAAAATTTGGAAAACACTCTTTGACTCCGTCCGTAGAAGTTCGAACGACGGGTTTCAGGAAAATCAGAGCATAATACTGTTGTCGAACTTCCTAAACAAATCATATATCAAATAAAAGGTAATTTTAGATACTTGTAGAATGATGCTGAGTTCATAAAAATCGCCTCAGTACTTTACGAAATATACGTATTTGATGTTTTGAAATTTCTTTTCTTCGTTCATATTATTTATTTGCTAGATTCTTGAAATTTAAATGTTATCCTTCAAATCAGAAGAACGTCGCTATTCTGCATTTGTTCCATTAGAAGTCGAAACAGGTTTAAATATCAATCACAAGGGATTTTTTGATAAAAAAATTTAAATTAATTTTTTTATTGTGAATATATACAAAGCTTTTGGAATACTAACTGTCAAAAACATATGGCATTAACAAAAATGTATTGTCATTTATTAGATTGGAAATGCAAATCTTTATATTTTTGTAAATACGACATTTACTCTAAAACTAAACGGACGAACATTTATTTGTATTAAAATGGTTGTGCCGATGCCAAACCCAACCAAAGACTTGGTTCTTAAACTTATGGCCGAAAAGGAGATGCTCGAATCCAGAATATCGGAATATGGTAATATTTTAGCGAGTGTAAGTTCTTATTTCACATACAGCATCATTTGTATATATTGTATTATATGTATATGCACAATTGTGTTAATCGAGCAGTTTGCTTTTGTAGAATAACAATGTTGGAATGCAAGGACCTTTGTTGGACGCTGATGGCTTTCCGCGGAGTGATATTGATGTTTGCCAAGTGCGGCAAGCGCGCCAACAAATAATTTGCCTACAAAATGACCATAAAGCGTTGATGAAGGAAATAGAAAAAAATATGCATAAGTTGCACGCAGAAGCAGCGGAAGAACAGTCACAAAGCTTGTCACACAAAGCAGCTGGGATGCACTTGGAAGATGATAATGAATTGTCCAATACTAACAGTGAACACAGTGTTTTGCCAACAGCGCAAGTTATAGTCAAAGTGAATATGATAAGTCGTGGCTCGCCGGCTGAAGAAGCTGTAAGCTGTTAATAAGTTTATACTGGTATTAAGGCAACAAATAAAATAATTTAATTTTTACACAGGGTATTCAAGTTGGTGATGAGATATTGAAATTTGGCACAGTTAACTCCAGGAACTTTCAAAAGGATCTTAGCCAAATCGGCGACATTGTACGCCACATGCAAAATCAGAGAATTCCATTGAAAGTACAGCGTGCAGGTCAACACTTGGATCTAATACTAATACCTAAAACATGGAGCGGCCGCGGACTTCTGGGATGTAATATTGTATTACCAGATGCTTAAATGGCTGCTAATACCTGTTTTGCATTACTGAAATTCTATGATATTAAACAATTTATATAAAACTCAAATGCTTATAATATATGAATTCAAATATTTACAAGCAATGGGATTGTTTGGTTGATTGCTCTAAATTCAATATTCTAACTAAATAATGAATTTTAAGATGAATATACGTGCCCTTTTAATGTTTTTAGCGGCTGGAAAATTTGATAGTTTTGAAACTAAGTTCAGGGTTAAAGCAATGACCTCGTTTCATTTCATGAAAATTGATGTCAGTTAAAAGCTTGAACTTTTAACCTTAAATTAATTTAACATTAACTTAACCTTTGAAAAAACGATAACGAAATGTAGAACAATTCAAGAGAATTTCGGTTAAACCACTTGAACATTATTCATAGCTTGTAGGATTTTAATACATAATTTGCAATTGTAGATAGATTAATGAATATGCAAATAGAGGTGTGGACTTCAACCTCTTCTATTTTTCGTTATGGCATCATCTTTGAGGGCATAAGTCGCAGAATCGACAGTAAGAATACTTTTGCGCATTCTTGGCTTGTCTTTATGAAGGTTTATGAGCTGTGTTTGAACTACTACCCATTCACACTTTAAATATCCATCCAAATAATCCATCTTAATAAAATTTGAATTACAGTGCACTCGCGGTAACTCGAATAGCCGCTAAGTCGAACGACGTGCTAACTCGAACACATTTTTTCCCCTATTGACTTCTTTGTAACTCGAACAATAAAAAAGCACTATAACTCGAACAAAAAAACAAATTTATTTGTACACACATTCTTTTCAAACATGTACATTTTGTACATAGATACATATGTAATAGTATATGTATATAAATTATATGTATACTAGTGTATTGTCCATATGAATATTTCGGGGTTAATATCCCGTTAGTTTTCTGGGAACAACATCTTGCATTGACCAAATTGCTTTAAATTTGTCATTTGTAGTATATCAGTGCACGTGAGTAATGGATCGTAAAAGGTTGAAGTGTTTAACATTAAAAGAGAGGGCTGAAGTCCTTAACAAAATTAAACGTGGACGTAGTGTTACTTCTCTAGCGAAGGAATATGGGGTAGCCAAGTCCACCATAAGTCTTATAAAAAAGAAAGATAAGGCAATTTATGGCTTGCACTAACGCTACCGGCAACCATAAGCTTAAACTTCTCGTTATTGACAAAGCAAGAAATCCTCGTGTTTTCAAAAATTTTAACTGTCCGGTGGAGTACAAAAATTCCAAATCAGCCTGGATGACTTCGGCGATTTTCAAAGACTGGTTTCATAATTCGTTCGTGCCGCAGGTAAAATCCAGATTCATTAAAACAATTTTTTTAACCAAGTTAAATGACTTTAATATTTAGGTAAGAAAAAAATTGAAAGATGGGGATTACCTGAGAAGGCTCTTCTTCTAATTGATAATGCCCCATCACATCCCAACGAAATCGAATTAAAGTCCGAGGATGGTTTAATTTTAACTATGTTTATGCCGCCGAATGTGACACCATTGATCCAACCAATGGACCAAAACGTAATTCGTATAACGAAACTATACCACAGAAATTTTCTACTGGCTTCCATTTTCAACAATCGATCGAAAAATCGATATCGATGACTGTTTTTTTAACATAGCACACTCAATTGATAAGTCGAACAAATTCGATAAATCGAATTAATTAGTTCGAGTTATCGCGAGTGCACTGTATATGAAAATTCAAAATTTATTGATCCAAAGCGAACTTGAAACTGAAAGTCAAGAAATTTATTTGGACAATAAATTAAATATTCTACAGATACAACACGAATTGCAGCACTGACGAATTGCAAAATTTATGCGAAGAAATTTATGAATTGCTCTAAGCGATTGTGTCAACTTCGTCTAAAAGGATCAACCTCCTTCAAAAAGGTAGACATTAATTCGAAATTTTTCCAAAATCTCATTTCAAAATCTCTTATCGATGTGTACCTATTGTTTTGCAGATGAGGTTGTGCCAAGGCGTAGCGGGCAAGTGTCGCTCGAGGATCTTTGTAATAGATGGGCATGGGTTTTAATTGTATGTCCAATCCGCATACGAGTAATGGCACGGAGAGGTATGCTTGGATCGCACACTGGCCTCTTTCTGCTCGGGTTGATTGCAGAGTAAATAATTTGTTTTATTACTAGTCCACAAAAAATACTCAAAATAATTAATTAAATTCATTTCATTAATTATTTCATTTTATCGATGCTTACGCCGCATATGACCAGTTATGTGTTTTTTATTTCCGGCAGTGTTCACTGCTCAAAAAATTTGCTACGTTTACAATTATCTGAGATGGCGGAGAGTATTTGGGGGATGAAAAATCATTTGACAGATTGCGCTCACATTCAATTCAGCTTTTGCTTTTGCTGAATTGATGGTGCTCTTCGAGAAATCAAACATCAGCATCAACAACAACAACCGCATTAGCAACGTATAATAGCAGTGAAGAAGAGTGGGGTATGCTGTGCTCACAGGATGCAAAATATAATATATCCGTTTTAGTAATTTTGAGGGGCCCAAGCGCGTGCATTTCTTACGAGGCAACAGCGATAGTGGACGCGATGTGACACGACGACAAGATAACTTCATATATTTAACAAAAATTATACATAAAAGGATATTAAGAAAACATATAAGGAAAAAATGATTTTGCAATAGTGAGCAATATAACTTTTGGCGTGCGTACCTACGTATATGTGCTGCCAAACTTTACGTTTATATATGTATACATGAATGTGCTGTGCTTGTAAAATTCAAGTCGAGTGAAATAAGAAAAATCGAAGTGAAAATTACATACCATAGCCTATTCGGGATGCGAGGAAAAAATTAATGAAGTAATATTTCAACCTCGGAGTGCTTTTAATTTGTTATAAACTTAAAAATAAACTAAATCTACAATAGATATTTCTTTAATCTGAAGAACCAGTTAGGAAATATTGTGGAAGAATAGCAACTGTAATGAGTGATTGTGTGTATGCACTTAAATATAAGTATGTAAATATAATACATCTGTCCAAATGTATGCTCACACACACATATTCCCGAGCTTAAAAATTTCGTGCATTGCACACGTTTGTGTACCGTTAAACTCCAAAGACTTCTTCAGAGAATTGAAACAATACTAATAGATACCTACAGAGAATTTAAAGTAAATATTTTGGGATTTTCTCAAAGCTCGACTTGATCAATGTTCAGGAACGTCTGTTGCATGCATGCATACGTACGAGTTTATAATCATGTGCTTAGAAACATTGTAGTGCTCTTAATTTAAAAAGGATAATAAACTCAATGACAGCAAAGTCTTCAAATTTAGACTCTACCAATGTTAAGCGTCAAGAGGGAAGAAAAAATCAATGCACATTAACGTTGCGAGTTGGCTTTTCTTTTGCCTCTTTTCGGTATCATAAAAAGTTCTACTTGTTGATACCTGTAACAGTATTTATATACTTTCGGCACCGATCTTGATCGACTTATGAATTTTTATTTTATTCCATGCTGGGTTTATTCCCCCGGTTAACTTCCCGAAACCTGAACAACTGAAGTTGTGGGTGATGGATACGAATCGCCCTTTTGGCTAAGTCCTTATATTTTCACGTCTTGTTGTTTTCCATTCTGATTAGTTGAGCATAGGAGTATCTTAAAGCGCGTCCAAGTTGCATTTGCAAATATTTGGCCGCAATATTTTAAAGCTACATTATTATGGGTTTGTTATCTTGTATCGAGACGCGTCCTTAGCAAATGAAGAATTATATAGTTGGTTGGTTAGTTGGTTGTAGTTCTACCCAAGTGACTATTCGTTAATCAATTAGCACATTGGTCGTCACATTGCGTTTATCGTGTAAATTAATGCCCGTTAGATGGCCTACCATATATTTTTGGAGCATCCTATGCCATATGAAGAAATATTGAATTTTCTCCCTACCTTCTCAGCAACAGCTGGGGTAGGATTCGTTGAAAGGAAATCCCCATCTTGTAAGGCACTTTCCTGACGGATAATGTCCCGTGGTACTTACTACAACCTAAACACCAAAGGCCTTTTCCTCTTTACCACGTTTCAACGCCTGCCCAACGCTTCTAGGCAGTTCAGTTTTTGAATTAGGCATTCCAGTGCTCCGACCAGATGGCAGTTTTATCCATACAATTCATTTTGCATTGCTAGACTATACACACCTGATCTGTAATTGGCGCGTACTTCCTGTTAGGTGTTTAGCACTGCTTCTTCTCCCATCAGAGTTGTGCGTCTTGATGTTGTCCTTAGAATGAGGCGTCTTACCAACATACGGAGATAGGGCATGTCAAACATGCTCACGGATGGCTCGAAGTTGGACAGAAGATTTGGTGGGGCAGTATTCTGAGAGAAGCTTCCAATCAAGCTCAAATTTAGGCTTCCGAACCACTGTAGTGTTTTCCAAGCGAAGGTAGTCGTTACTAAAGAAACAGTAGATTGGTTGCTTACTTCTGTAATTAAGCACATTAATATCTACTCCGCCAGCCAAGCGGCAATTAGGGCATTGGGCTTGTTATTTGTTCGTTCGAAATTAGTCCGGGAATGCTTGACTTCTCTTTCGATTGCATCCGAATACTTCGATATTATGCTCATCTGGTTTCCCGGTCACAACGACATAGAGGGAAACTGCTGCCCTGATGAGCTGGCTAGACAGGGGACCTTGGAGACGGTTTCATCTCAAAAACGGGAGGATTGGAGTTCCCTTGGGAACCTCGAAAGATGGCCTTCGCGAAAACTTACCGAGTGCTGGCTGGACTAGTGCGCAAACGTGCAAAGTCCTTCTAAGGCTAACTGAGCTGAAGCACTTGAATTTGGTAACTATCCTTATTGGACATTTTCCGTTAGGTGCACATGTGGCGAAACTTGGGATTGCTTCAAGTACTTTCTGGAAAAACTATCTGGAGATGAGAATACTCTCAGCACGCTAGGTGAGATACCCTGCTCTTGTAGGACAAAAATTTAGACATCTGGGCTCTCACCCGTGAATATTGCGAACATAATTAGCCTTTTCCAACAGACGAATTTTGAGTATTTGACCTAGTGGGCCTCATCGCATGGGCAACCATTTTTCCTATCATATCCCTCAGTTTTATACCGCCTCTGGATGTTTTGTTTTATTAATGCCTACCAAGGGCGGCCACATTATTTCATGCCCACATTAGTCTTCGAAAATCGCTAACCGCAAAGAATTATTGCAGTAGATATTCTAGTTAATAGAACTCTTTAACTATCAATACATATTGATGATCTATTTCTGCTAGTAAGCCTATCGCTTGGAAGATGTGGTTTACCAGCCGTTGTGATTGAATGGCTTTAAGTTTTTATCTCATCAATGCAGAGAGCATCCAGCAGTTCCTACTTTCTGTATTGGATGGAAAACGTACTTGAAAGCACACGTCCAAATTTAGGTTGGTTACCAAGATTACAAGACACTAATATAAATATACAATATGAATATACGGGTGGTATGCAAATAACATGGTATAATATTTTGTGTAAGCAAATTTAAATGAGAAATTAAGTAAAAATTAAAAACTTCAAGGCAACAAATGAAAAGATGGAGCATTAAAATAAGCTTCGAATAGATTGGTGAATGTACATACATACATAATAGAATGCTGCTTATTACTTTATGCTCTAATAAATACATATGCACATATGTATGTATGTGTTGATACCAAATCATGCAAATACAGTTCGCTAAAATGTTACTGAGCGTATGGATTTCGCTCTCGCATGCAGAGATAAGAGAGCAGATTTTCATCATTTGTTCAGCCACTGACTTTTCAGCAAGTACTTGTACATGATGCAACTGTCGCTGTGAGTCCTTTGCTCGAAGACGCGATAAAGTTTATAAGTATGCCTAATGGAGTACTTGTGTATTTATGCGGCTATAGCGAAGTAAAATCAGAAGGGAAGGCTGGCAGATGGGCAACGGTAGATAAGTGCTTAAGTTGTTGGAAACATGTGCAATTGAATTAGTGATATTTTCTCAAGAATTCCCGTAATTCTGATACTTGACAAAACAAAAGCAATAACAAGCAAGTGGATTGTTTATAACAAAGAAAAAACTCACAACGCGTGCATAGTGCGACTGAAAATATGCATATGTACATACGTACATTTATGCATGTGTATACATTAAGAAAAGGTCCTGGGAAATAACTTGTCTTAAAATAGGCAATTACAAGGTTAATTATACACAAATACACCTTTTTACGTATGCTTGTATGTATATATGCATGCATGTTCCCAACTACTTACATGTCGCCGATAGAAATAGAAACTATTTTTGTTTTGTTCTATAAATTAAAAAGTTAAGAAATACAACAAAAAATAAAAATAAAAATAGGGCAAGTGCATATGTATATGTATGTCTGAACATACTTGTAAACTTACAGTGAAACACAAGACTTGTGGTACTAGCGAAACGCCGATGTCCTCGTGTATAATTTCGTCACAGCAGTTGCGTCGTCGTAATTGAACTGGTCCACGACCGTTTGTTGGCAAGGATACGTCAATTTGGCGATGGCGGTACGGTGCTGTGTTACCAAGATGAACAACAGTGAAACTGTCACTAAAAACCCACAAAGGAACTCATACCTGTGCTGAAACTTTACGGTAGTGTTGTTCGTGATTGGAAGCATTGCCGCTAAGGTGAGCGCCAATACCAACATTCATAAGGGGTTTTTAAAGATGTGGCGTGCATTTGTGTACTTACATACTTGCCAACCGCGTGCGCGCTTAAAAATAACACAAGGTCGCCACAGAGTGCTGGCGTAAATGATTTTAGTAGCGGTCCGAGCGTTAGACATTAGAACCTACTGAGATAACAAATGAGATCTAATATTTTTTTAATGAAACCGAAACTCAAGTTACAGTTAACTTCTATTGATACTAGAAAGTTAAGAGCTTGAAACTTTTTTAATTTTATAGCGCCGAGTTAGCTTCTTTTTTTATTATTGCCTGCTTATTTTGATGGAATAAATGGATTATTTAAAAAATATTTCGTCGCCCTTATACCAGAAGAGTTCATGTGCAAATTTTCTTATTTCGAGTTAATGGGTCAAGTCAGATTAACCTTTGAATGTTCCAAAAAGCAAGAAGACCATGGGTACGAAGAATTTAAAAATAACATTTTATATCAGAAACTAAACCTTCTAATTATTTGTGAGTAATAAACATTAAAATTTGATTTCACAAATTTTTAATTTTTATACATTCATGTTTAATGCGGAGCACGATATTTTCTATTAAATGAGAACGCTTGACTTCCACCCAAATCTATTAAACGTCGTAGCAGTAGGCCAGCTAATTTGATTTTTTTCTTTCGCGTGTACATTCGGATGTCAGCACGAAATTGAATTACGAACAAAACGTTTACTCACATTCAAATTAGTAATTTGAAATTTTGTAATGAATTCAATTTCCAAAGTTTTTATGAACATTTTAAAATAATTTCAATATGACAAATAAGATGATTTTTTTCTATTTTACCTTCACAAAAAAAATCACTTCTTTTTTTCTACTTTGACGTGACATTCTAATATAAAAAATGTTGTTGTTGGCCTGGTGCCACCACCTTTAATGATTTCGCCTTGCTTTCACCATCTCTATGAAATTGCAGGGAAAGTTTAATTTTTAGAAAAAATATTTCATTTGCAAAAGAGTGTGCTTATGAGCAACAATTCGCTTAAGGGTTTGTATCGGTGTGTCCAGAACGTTAATGCCAGCGCCGACTTCAAGAAGTTTTTTTTCAAAACAAGAATGTATTAATTAAAAATTTACACAAATCAATTGGACATAAAAAAAGACCTAATGCCTCACAGTTGGTGATTTTGTGTTCCATAGATTCCTCTTCATCACAGCAGAACTTGCATGATCTTGTGTTAAAGTGTAAGTGCTCCACAGAGTAATCTGAGGCCCTTTTTATCTAGGGTTAGAGCAGATTTTGCTCTTTGGCATTGAAGTTCAAAGACTTTTTATAGTGATTAAGGCCGCTTGTGCCGTTCCAATATTCCCTGATTTTTGTTTGCAACCATTTTTTGGTTTCCTGTTTTATATTATTTTTGTTAAAACCGAAAAATGGGGTTGTTCGAATAAATGGCCTTCTGCACCTTTTTTGGCATACAAGTCTGCCTTCTCGCTTCCTTTGTGTCCCTTATATCCTGGTACCTAAATCAGTGAGATCTGATTATGAATGGCCAGTTTGTTGTGTACCGTGTACCGCATTGGTACACTCTATTAGGACTTTCACTTGAATGTTAAGCTATTCAAAACTTTGAGAATCTATTGGCTGTCCGAAAGTATTTCATTACAATCGATATTACTTCTAAGCCGAACCGTGTCAATGTTCTGCTACATTAGGATCCTCCGAATTGCCATTGTAAATGCACCTCTGAGTGCCAGAATAATGAGTAAAATCAAAATGGCCGCCATATAAAATTGAACGCTTCTATCTTTAGTGGAAAAGCTTGATTCCAAATGTCTTCGTCTGAATCCCTAGATACAGCCATAAGAAGTGTTGAATCGACTCCTTGTCTTCTTCACGTTGATGCATTGCCAATGATTACGACTTCTATTTATAAGAACTCTTTTTCAATTATAAGCACAGCCCGCAAGATTGGTCCGTAAATAAGTTTTCTGGAAGTATATTCGTACGTACCCGTCGACTTTCAGCAGAAGCATTAATATTTACAAGGGTACCAGATAAGAATAATAGGAAAAGAAATTTAGATTAAACAAAATTGGTATGAGATATCAAATAGATACCTGCTTTATTCGTTACTTGATTAATTCAAAATTTTCTCGAATAATTCAACCCAACACCAAAATAAGAAAATACTTTCTTTTGTTTTAGAAAAAAAAAAAATAATACAAAAATAAAATTAATAAAGGTTTACAAGTGAGATGCTAAGACAAACGTGCGGATGGACAGATTGACGGATGGGCATGGCTACAGTGAGATTTATTTGGTCATTTCGGTATATTTGTTGGATTAAAAAACAGCAAAGTGCTCATTTGAAACATTTTAAGAAACAAATAAATGCAAAATAATCATCGCGTTACTATCATTGAAACGGATATCACTCAAAATACCTAAAATATGCATTCAAGACTTTGTGTGAAAAGTTCAATGTCGATGTGTCGAACAATATCTGTGCCGATAATTAACTCGGATTCACTGCTCGAGAATCAGACTGTTGCAAACAGTTTCGTATGAATTATATAAAATGATAAAAACCTATTCAGTATGGACTAAGGTGAACACTTACCTATACTTACAAATCGATATTTACTAAGGCCGTTGAATCCTGTTGGCTTTGAGCGCCTTGACGTCGATTCGCAATGCATTTTCAGTATTCCATTATAAGCTATAAGAATTCATTACAATCGCAATGATAAAGAAATTAAAAACAAAACTCCGCCTAAATGAAGAATGAAGAAACAAAATGTCCGCACGATATCTTTGATCGTGTGCACATTTACATATTTACTAGTTGGTGCTGCAGTATTTGACTCACTCGAATCGGAAACGGAAAAGCGGCGCTGGGAAGCACTGCAAGGTGAGTACTTACACTCATAGACATGAATATGTTTATGTGAAGGCGCCTAACTCTTGGCATGCATACACACATAAATGCATATGTACATGCATACGAGTATATCGGTAAAAAGGGCAACACAAGTGGCCCACTTTCGTAAGCGCATTAAATAAAGTATAAGAAAACGTTTACACTTGTATAGACACTTGTGCTTGTGCTTAGGTGCTCTCATGCATGATAGGGTTACGGATATAGCGTCACACATTTAAATTGGCGTACTACATACATATACATATATATGTTGTATATGTGTGCAGTATGTTTGTGTACATTAATCTGCATACGTTGTGCAATAGTAGCTTAATGTTTGTTTTTCTTTGAAGCAGAGTTGACGTCAATTGACAATAAATATTGATGACAATTACCCACAGTGAAGTGAGTAATAATTGGCTTGCAGCGGAGAAGGGAATCACGTTTGGAGATTAGAAGTTTGTTTTGTGTATCAAATTTATACGAACATTAATATTTTGTGCTTTCGAGGGGTATTATGCATACGTATTTTATATTTTACTAGCAAACCCGGCCCCCTTCGCTGGGCACACTAAAATGGAATAGATATGGTTTAGAACAGAAAATATATGATTTTCATATTATCTATTTCTTTATTCTTTTTTCAAGCGCTTTGGCATAAACAATATTTTTTGTTTTTCTATTTGTTTTTGAGTAAATATAAAATATAAATTGAAAATCAGGAAAAAAGAAGATTGTTTTTAAATTTCAAATCAACGCATATGAATAAACAATCGTCTTTTTTCCTGATCATCCATGAATTTTTCGTTTCAATTTATATGTTTTATTAAGCATTGGAGCTTTTTTAACCATTATCCATTTATATTTTTCAAAAAAAAAAAAAACGAAAACAATTTTTTTTTCCACGAACACATAATTTCATTCGGATTTCACATTAAATTCTCAAATTTCACAAACAATTTTTACATGTTGCACTTACGTTTTTTTCCATATGGCATCCAAATCAGAAAGAAATATTGACACATTGTAACTCACCCTGTCAGTTTGAGAGTTCAGTTCCGCCCCAAGCGTTAAAAAAGTAAGCGACATTATGGCTGGTTCAAAAGAACGCTGTACCCGTTGCCAGTGCTCCGAATTACAACCAAACTTTACGAAACCCATTTTCAATACTTACTTAACAATGTGCGTAAGTTTGGTTTAATTCGGTGCAAATACACGGCGGGTCCACGTTTTGGCATATATTTCGAGACCCTAGTCATGAATAGGTATGAAAATTACCCCGTATTAAAGCACTTATCAACAGCTTTCATTTGATACCCATATTGTACATACACGTCCGAAGGTTACCCGGGTCCACGTTTTGACCTATATCTCGAGACCCTATCTACCAATAGGTATTCAAACTATACGGAAATCATCTTCAATACCTACTTAACAATGTGTGTAAGTTTGGTTTAATTCGGTTCAAAGACACGGCGGGTCCACGTTTTGGCATATATTTCGAGACCCTAGTCATCAATAGGTATGAAAATTACCCCGTATTAAAGCACTTATCAACAGCTTTCATTTGATATCCATATTGTACAAACACATTCTAGGGTCGACGTTTTGGTCTCTATCTCGAGACCCTAGTCACGGAGCGGATGGAGATACTCTGAACTAAAGCATTCACCTACAGCTTCCATTTGATACCCATATTGTACATACACATCCGAAGGTTACCCGGGTCCACGTTTTGACCTATATCTCGAGCTTTATTTCCAAAATAAAATATAATCCATGTTACTCGTGGATGATGTAGCTTTCGAATGGTGAAAGAATTTTTAAAATCGGTCCAGTAGTTTTTGAGCCTATTCATTACAACCAAACAAACAAACAAACAAAGTTTTCCTCTTTATAATATTAGTATAGATGAGAAATTCGGACCAGGATTCGGAAAGAATCTTTTCATATGTTATTCGTTGTTTTTGAAGTGAAACTTCTTATGCGTCGAAGGACGTGCGAGAATAGAGAGTAAAATTTTAAGGCCATGTAACGTTTTGGGCATTTTCGTTCCGCAAGAGAGAAAAAAACATATAACGTAGAGGAAAAGGAGAGAGATACCTTATATACATATATCTTAGATACACTTTAGGCTATTTTTCCCGAGTTTTTCGTTGTGGTTGCTAATTTCTAGTGAGAAATAACACTGCCTACTTTTTGGCGCTCGTTTGTTGGTGCAAACTTGTAGGAAATATATTTTTGGTGCCTACTTTTTGGCGTTATATTTCCTTCGTGCCTACCGTTTGGGGCGTTTTTTGGTCTTAATTTTTTTGGCGTTATTTTTTGTGCCTACTTTTTGGCGCTTAGTTCCGTTTTCTGGCTAGTGCTTGTGCGTACTATAAAGTGCTATCCATTCCGGCGTCGGATTTATTGGTATTGCCTTGCGGTAATTTGTGCCGTTGCTGCGGTCCTGGAATCGCTGCGTTTGTGCGGGTGATAAACGCTAGGAGTAGTGCGCGTTGTTGCCACCTTTTGTGTCCGGCGTTTACCTACACCAGTCGACCCTTCTCCGTTTTTTGTAAATTTTGTCTAATTGTATTATCTGCAAATGTTGTGAATTTATTTAGATATATATTCTTCCTCTCTCTCTCCCTCTCATTCTCTCTCCGCTCTCTCCCTCTTTCTTTGTGTGCCTTGAAAGTTTCACTTCTGTTATGTGTACACGCACTTTTGTTTTAATAAAAGTATTAGTTAAATTAAGTTTGGTTTATAAAACACAGAATTTGGGTATAAACACAGCCGCCCGTATAAAGCACAGCGAAATTTACTTAAGGCATTATCCGCGTCATAAAGACAAATATGTAGCTCTATTTTCCAATTATTTTTAAGAAAAATATGAATATGGTAATGCAGGTATTGTAAAGAAATAAAAACGGGTGTATTTCTTAAAGAAAAGTCACAGCTGAGCTGCAAAAAGTGAGTATTTTGATGAAAAATATTCAGTATAATGCCGCACGCTTTGACTGTCCTTCCGGAGGCTTATAGTTTTTAAGTAATTTGTTGCTAAAAGTGTGTAAATTTAGCGAAAGGTTATGTTGCCAGGCATCTCATAAAGGCCGTATGCTGGTAGAATTTTACAGGGCCGTTGACGAGAAGGGAATTTTTAAATTGGTAGAATTTTTGCGTGGATCAAGTTTCCGCGTAGACGGCCTTCGGCTGCGCTCCAAAGAAATAACCGTTTTAAATAAAAACATTATTTGTATGCGTGCCGTATCATCACCATCATCAACACTGAACTGAAATAAATCATTTTTGTTAGTATTTTTATTTTCATTTGCAGGCATCCGGCAACACAGTAGTGTTGTCAATTCCGATGAATTGTTATTCTCGTTTAAAATGGTGATAAATGCATTTGCATTTCAAAACAAGTAAAACACGCGTGTGAATATTTAAGTATATAGTGAATATCACAGGCACTTTGAAACCAAAAAATTGCAGAACCATTATTTCCGGAATATTGAGTGTCATAAAGAAATTGAAGAATAGTGTGCATAGATTGTTACAACCATCTAATGGATCGGGAAAATAAAATATGTGAATCTATGCCATTCGGTATGCCAATGAGTTGGACTAATATTGACTTGGACGAACCTTGGACTAAACTAATTCTATCAAATTGCTGCGCTTCTAAAAGTAAAGGAACCACATTGAGAAAAATGGAAAGAACATCATTCGGTGTTCCAAGTTCCGAACCACAGGGCTCAAAAAATGCATGCAAATAAATAACAATGTAAAGAAGCTCACTCAGATGTTCAGGATCATTCCTGCTATCCTCCATATCCCCGCTTTCCTTAAGCTAATCAAATACCACCGCATCATTCGGAAGTCATTCCTATACCAAAAATGCCGTAATGTTTTGAGACAGGATATCGAAATCTTCACCAAAAAAAAGAAACAAAGATCTAGAGTCAAATGAGTGAACGATTCTAAGTTTTTTAGCACTGCCTGCTCAATATTAGTCGAGTCGACTACGATCTAAAACATACATATAACTAACGTATACGAAATATCATTGGCAATGCAGAGTTAAATAAAATTCCAATTTTTTTAGAGCTACAACTAACTCTTCCGATACACAGTAAAACATGAAGATATTACAATGGAATATCAACGGTCTCATTAATAATTTTCCTGATCTTAGTATACTAATAAACGAGTTTTCTCCTGAAATTATTTGCCTACAAGAAACGCATATTCCACATAATAAATCTGCTTACTCACCACTAAAATATGTTAGTTACTATTACAATAGTCCAAACAACAACACTTGCAAACAAGGTGTTGCCCTATTGGTAAAAAAATCCCTCTTTCACAAATTCATCCCTATAGTATCCGATATTCAATCTCTAGCAATTGAAGTAGATGTAGGCTTCAAAATTACTGTGATTTCATGTTATATCCCACCTCACCAAGTTTTTAGCAGCAAAGACCTAATCCACATTCTAAACTCTTTCTCCACGCCTTTGATCTTGTTGGGTGATTTTAATGGATGGAGTCCCCTTTGGGGATCATCCTCCACCAACAATAGAGGAAAAATTATTGAAGACGTCGTTCTCGCAAAAAACCTCATCATCCTTAAGGATTGTTCCCCGACCCACTTTTCCACCCACAAGACTTTCTCCCACCCTGACATTTCCCTCGCCTCCGCATCCATAGCACCAAGATTAACAACTAAAACATTAGATGACTTACACAATAGTGATCATTTCCCCATAATAACTTCCGTTTCTTTACCTCAAAGTTATCAGGTTAAGCCTAAGCCAAAATTCAATACGGAAAAGGCGAACTGGGAAGCTTTCAATGCCACGTTGGTATCCTTAGCACACAACATACCAGTCTCTACCAACGTAAATAAAGAAGCTGCGGCAATCAAATCTCTCATTCGGTCAGCTGCCAATGTTTCAATTCCACAGACCAGTACTAAAAAATATACAGCCAGACTTCCTTTCTGGTCTAACTTGCTCTCCATCCTAAGGAAAAATAAGCAGACCTCATGGACTCAATTTAAAAGAAACAGGACGGACGAGAACTTCATTGCGTATAAGAGACACAATGCCCTATTCCGGCGTGAGTTGAAGTCTTGCAAAAGACAAGCACTAGAAACTCTCACAGCTAAAATTACACCACAGTCCAACCCGAAAAAAATTTGGGCTGACATAAGAACTCTCACTGTCTCTTCCCAACCTAACCATATCCCATTTATTCATTTCCCAGTAGGGCCAGTTTATTCCTCACAAGAGATAGTTGAAAAATTCGCAGGCCCCTGGTCAAACTACTCCCACAGCTCAAACTTTCACCCCGACTTCAAGAGAAGAAAAGTCAATATAAGCGCTTTTAAATACCATAACCCCTCCCCTTCCTCCGATAGTGTAGCAATAGATTCACCATTCACAATAGAAGAATTCGATTTAACGCTTTCTTCTCTGAAGGGTAAGACTCCCGGTGGTGATAGAATTAACTACGCGATATTAAAAAATATTCCTTCCTTCTTAAAATCCCGACTCGTTAACCTATACAACTCAATATTTAGTCAAGGATTATTCCCTCAAGCGTGGAAAACTGCCGCAATTATCCCCATCCCCAAACCTAATAAACCCAACTCCCTCATATCTAGTTATAGACCTATATCCCTTCTCCCTTGCATGTCAGAAGTTCTAGAGAAAATGACTTCCCGGCGAATCATCTGGTTTGCCCAAAAAAATAACCTACTTAGCCCACACCAGTCTGCGTTTCAAAAAGGACTTGGTGTAATAGATCCGCTTCTAATATTTGATCATTTCGCTAACTCAGCACTTGCCGATAGAAACCATGTATCTGTGCTTAGCTTAGATTTTGAAAAGGCATACGATCGAATAGGCTCTCACAATGTATTGGAAGAGCTAAATCGCTGGAAGATTGGGGAAAAAATATATAATACTATCAAATCGTACTTATGCAATCGCAAATTTTATGTTCGTGCTAACAACCATGAATCCCAAATCCTTCCCCTCTTTAATGGTATTCCTCAAGGATCACCTCTATCTGTCATTTTGTTCATCATAGCTTTTAATGCAGTTAACTCTATAATATCCAAACATCTGCATGTCGAACACTTCATTCACGCAGATGATATGGTAATTTTTTCAAATACCAAAAATTTATCAGAAGTTAAAAGTACATTTAGCGGTATCCTTGCGGACCTCGAAGTTTGGTCGCAAGCTTCGGGAGCCAGTATTTCTATGAATAAAAGTTCTACATTCCATATATGTCGCAAGCATAAATGCATATTCCCACCTATATCCTTCTCCAATACCTTAATCCCCCACACCAGCACACTTAAAATATTAGGCATTATCTTTGATAAGCGACTAACTTATAAGCAACATTGTGAATACGTTAGGTTAAGCCTATTATCTAGACTAAACATAGTTAAATACTTATCCTCAAAGCACTGTTTGATACATACAAATACATTATTAAGTATCACTAAATCTCTAATCTTATCTAAAATTGACTTCGGACTGGTTATATACGGACACTGCGCTAAAACTCATCTAAAGCGCCTAGAAGCACCTTACCATGCTGCAGTCAGGAGAAGCATCAGAGCCTTCCCCACTTCCCCCATAACCGTTACCTTAGCGGAAGCTGGACTTCCCACCATTACGGAAAGGGTGGCCAACAATACAAGGACAAGTATTTTGAAGATAATTCAATGTAGAAACAGACTTTTGTTTAAACACATCAACTGGAGTACTCAAAAATTAAACAGAAAGGGCCGGGAATCAACAATCTCCATCATTCTAAAAGAAGCCGAAAAACTGGATATCATTGCTCAGCCAGTACTTGTAGAACCTGCAATACATCCACCGTGGGTCGTTCCCAACTCGATGATTTTGAACAATCTATCCAAACATTTAAAAGATTCCACTAATACAAACGAATACAACCAGACTTTTCTCGAAACCATTTCCCCATTAAAGAAAGATTGGGAGATCATTTTTACCGACGGTTCAAAAACCGACACCTGCACATCGTTTGCAGTGACAAACGCAGAAGGTGTTACCATCTGTGCCGGAATTTTGCCAAGATTCACTTCAATATTTACAGCTGAAGCAGCTGCGTTACTTGAAGCAGTAATCTTTGCCGCCCAGAAATGTAGCAAGCACTTAATTTGCACCGATAGCAAATCCTCAATCGAAGCTATCTTAAACCCCACAAATGACACCCCGTTGATAACAAAAATCCGCAATATAATTTCAATACACACAGGTGCAATCAAAATTATGTGGGTTCCTGGGCACTCTGGGATAAATGGTAACGAAAAAGCTGACAAGAGAGCGAAAGAGGCGAATAAGGAACCTCTACACACATTTAACTATATCACTTGCAATGACATAAAGATACTAGCGAAAGAACTTGCCGCAGATAATGCAGCAACTAAATGGAACACTTATCAGCATCCTTATAAAAACTTTAACCCCTTTGGGGAAAAAAATACATACCCTCCGTCTGCATTATGTCACCAAGCAAAAACCTTTACTCGACTGAGAATCGGTCACACACTCATGACACATGCCCACCTGCTCAGCGGTTCACCGAAGCCTACATGCCCTTTTTGTGGCTCCAACGAATTTACTACACTTCACCTGATAGATACTTGTCCTTCCCTACAAAATATCAGAACGTCCTTTTTCTCAAGCATCAAACCATCGGAACTCCTCAAACAGACAACGGTATGCAATTTAAATAAGATTTGTGATTATGTATCTAGATGTAAGTTAAGGCTATAAGATACGCTGTCATTTTTTATTATACTAATAGCCGAAGGCCATAGTAGCCAGTGCTTTAGCTCTTTAAGTGGAATAGTTATTTATAATTGTTACTCTTTTAATAAATAAAATAAATAAATAAATTTACTCAAATACGCCTTTTTATTAACAGTTAATTTTTTAAGATAAATATATTTTTGCAAGGATATTTATTACTAATAGGCTACTTACGAAAATATGGACACTAAGAAAATTCTGAACAATGAACCCTTTTCCAATGCACAAAAAATGCAATTACCGACACAGGTATCAGTCAAGAATGATAGAGAAAGAGATTGCGCCTTCCGAATTCGCTGTGTCCTAAAAGAGCAAGAATAGACCAACAAAAGAAAGGGGAAGAAGAAGAATAGGCGAAAGCAATGGAAACAACCAAACACGAGAAATTATATGCACACACGCATACTTTTTAGTCACGGCGTCTTCCGCATGTAAACGCGAAAACTGCATTAGGAGGCTTTATATTCCTTTGTGCTTTAACAATTTAGGACGCGGCAATTCGTTTGCATTATATTGTTTAGTTTTAATCTCACAAATCACAATATTAGCAAGCTATTCACTGAATTTTTACAAGCATGTAATATCTCCTCCTTTTGTTTGTTTTGACCTCAGACTTGTCAAAATTGTGAAAAAATAAAGTAACTGTTCTGTTAAAGTGCCACCGCCTTGAATATCAGCTCTGTGCATTCGCAACCTAAAGGTCAATAAAACGAATAAAAAATGTTGCATATCTTAAGGGGAACTGGGGATCTAACTCTCTAGCGACCTCACAAATGCAATGTTTCGCAAATTTTTCCAAAAAAGGTTTGAAAACATCATACTGTGTATGGTTCTGTTTTAAATAAAACATGTAAATATTTATATGCTTTAGTTTCAGGTTTCCCTATTTTTATTCAAAATACCTCTCTTAACAATTATATGTACAAAATGACAGGATTTAAATACTTTATACTTCTATTCTAACTATGTATTTATGTATATGTGTTGGCTATTTAAACTGGACTTCAACCTAATTTTTTTACATGTCACGCAAGCAATTACTCAGAAGGTTTTAAATGAGGAATAACATATACATATATGTATATTTCTTTAAGTTCAGATACAGGGTGCGTACGGTATTTGAGCACTACTTGAGAGTTATTGAAATTTCGCGAATTTTTTGGATTCTTATTAGTTTTACGCTCAATTACGCCCCAAAACATGTCGTTTCTCGCCCACAACACCTAAAACATAACAGCGACTGGAAACTTCGAGTGTATGACAACAGGATTGGAACATAGCAATTTGTCATTCTTGTGATTTCTGCGGTTGGTCTTATGGTCTTGGTCAAAATTTTTTCCATCAGAAGAAACCCATAACATCTCAGGCGCTTCAGATTGTTTAATTTTGTTTAGAAGGCGTTTTGATCGGATAACTTGTCGTGTTTGCTGCGACAGAAACTGTTTTCGGCGCATATACAATATACAGTATTGGGCAAAACTGTAGCACTCCCCTAGTGCATTTTCTGCAATTACTGGCTTTTTCAAAACAATGAGATCAGAGATAAAAATTTGATGCGTTTTATTTTTGCTTATACATTCCTTTTTAATAAAATAACATACTTGTGACCATTATTTTTATTTCAAAAGTTTAACTAAAATAGTTCATTGTCGTCAATAATTCAATGGACAAAACTAAGGCACCCCTTTATAGTGTAAACCAATACGTTTATATGCTAATATTTTGTAGAAAATCCCTTATTTTGCATAACTGCAGCGCATCTTTTAGACATTTTATTAAGTTATCAGTAACATCTTGCAATAAGCCTTCCATACTCCTTTTACAGCTTCAAACAGTTCGTCCTTGGTCTGGTCTTACCCTATTAATTTTTATACTAACTTTAAAACGTCTATGCCATTACGTCGCAACAAAGTTTTACATCTGTTAGACGTATGGTCAATAGCATATCCTCTTCAGCGGATGGCAGCAACACGCTTTGTAAATTGTCGCTGTATATGCACCGGCTCATTATTCCTATAGTTCGATGAATTGGTCCGATACCTTGTAGAGAATAACAACCCCATACCATTATGTTACCACCACCGTATTTGGTAGTTGCATTGCAACACTTAGGGTTGAGTCCATGCCCTTTCGGTCTTCTCACATGCCTTAGATCAACGGAATCTTTTATGTTGTACTTCGATTCATCCAAGAATAAAACAGTCTTCCACCGAAGATGAGCTTTCGCAGAGTTTAGTCTGGCTTTTCTATTTTTTGTTGAAACCACCTACTGAGCAACCGTCTTTCAACTGCTCGCCTTTTAATTGTTCGTTCATAAACTGACTGATTTGTTGATCCAATATTTTGAACTCATTCTATGTCGACATATGTAAACTATTTTTCCCCATCACTGATTATATTGTCATTAAAACTTTAAAATCACGTGTTCCTTGCCATTTATTTGGCGCGTACACCCTTTTAGGTGTTTGGCTTAGCTCCTCCTCCTATTTGTGGTGTGCGTCTTGATGTTGTTCCACAAATGGGGGCACCTAAATTTTTCATGGCAGAAATATACTCAGAGGTTTGACATTGCCTGCCGAGGGGCGACCGCTATTAGAAAAAACGTTTTCTTCATTTTGGGTATTTCACCGAGATTCGAACCTACGCTCTCTCTGAATTCCGAATGGTAATCACGCACCAACCCATTCGGCTACAGCGGCGGACATTTTTACTAGTCTATAAATTATATTATTTCTATACTACAAAAACAACATTCTGTACATAAGTATAAGAATAAGTCAAAAAAACAAATACCCACTTAAAAGTGCAATTATTAAAAACTAAATAAAATAGTAATCCTTTTGAAATTTAATTGAATTTCATTTGTATTTTTACAGCTGTCGAAGATATGATAATACGAAAATACAATATTACCCAAGAGGATTTCAAAGTGATGGAGACTGTTGTGCTCAAATCAGAACCACATAAGGCTGGCCAACAATGGAAGTTTACTGGTGCGTTTTATTATGCCACAACAGTGTTGACCACCATCGGTTACGGCCACTCAACGCCAAGCACAATCGGTGGCAAACTCTTCACAATGTGCTATGCGATTGTGGGAATACCACTGGGTCTTGTGATGTTCCAAAGTATTGGAGAAAGAGTGAATAGACTGAGCAGGTTAATTGAATATTTATTACTTTCAATGTCTCTAAATATAAGTATATATATGAGGTTTGTTAAAAAAATGTGACTTCAAGTTTTGCGGGCCACGTGTATGTGGTGTTGGGTTTTCGATTTTGGTGTTTTTTGCTATGTAAGAGTTTCATATGGCAAAATAATTAATTTTGTTGATAAGTGTGCAGAACGGTTGTGAACCTCTAAACTGGTGGAACAAAGCAGGAGTGGCCATACCACTTTGAGCGAAAACCATAACGTTACCTTAATCTGGGTCCCGGTGCATCGGTACATCGGTACATTGAAGTAAACGAAAAGCAGACGAACTGGCAAAAGGAGGATCTGCCATGGGTAACATTCTTGCTGCAAGATTGCAATCTCCTCCTACTCAATTCTCAATCTCTGGATATAGTCGTGTAGGAATAACACGTGTAACTTGTTGGTAGCGAGGATGCGGCAAAAAAATGGTGCGGAAGCGCTAATTGGATTATTGGTGAATCACCACTTAAACCAACCACCCAACCAAGCAGAAATGACCACCAGTTCCCGTTTGCTGTAAACAAAATCAATCTAATTAGATTTTTAGGGAGGCACATAGAATTTTTTTTTTTTCGAGTTATCGATCTTTTTAGTTTTGGCTTTTTTTCAGCTCACGAGCGATGTGTTAACATTATCAGCATTGTTGTATTTTTAAATAATTTTTGACAGACATACTTGGGTTCTCGTACACAAACGTACATATGTGGAGTACATCTAGTGGATCGAGTATTCTTCGCCTAGTTGTCTGTTGCACCTTTAAACTAGTAGTACGAAAATCGCTACCAGTTGTCACAGCTCCAACATAAATGTACCCTTAGGTGAGCTTCGGTGTTTTTGACGACTCTTTGCTATCGACAAATTTCACCTATTTTTAATTAAAGACAGCACTGAAACTATGCCTAAGCCATGTATTTACCAGATTTTGGCCTCCTACGATTTTCCTGTTCTTAAATCTGCAAACAGACTTGAATGGACTGAGATTGGCACGATTAAGGAGAGAAAACGCGCATCCTCGAGATGCGCATGCTCCCAAGGACTTGCCATGTAGGCATATCAGAACAGCGTTGAGAAAATATATATTGACGAATAAATAAATATTTTTCGAGAAAAATAAAAGGTCACCTTTTTTTGTACAAGCCTCGTGTCTATTATACGTCATACATATATATTATCTTTAATAATTTTACTAATATACATTATTATTATACAATATTAGTCTAAAATGCGCAAAGAATTAATTGTGAAATTATTTGAATTTATTTTCTTCGGTTATTCATTCAACGCATGGCTTTCATCGACCATCTGCGCATGCACTTTTTCGTCTTGATCCACTATAGCTATGTTATACAAGCAGTGAAGAAGTCACTACGTTGTAAACGAACTGCAGCTTCTGAAGTAGATTTAATATGCGTTGTGACAACGCTGAGCTCTCTAACGATAGCTGGTGGTGCTGCAGCCTTTTCACGCTACGAAGGTTGGAGCTATTTCGATTCAGTATATTACTGTTTTATTACTTTAACTACAATAGGTGAGTAAGATAAAAAGTGAACACATTTATTTTTATTTTAAATACATTCAGTTTGTCAAGAAAATGTTTCAGCGTACTAAAATATTCACGTAATTTGCACCTCTCTAATTAACACAATCGCTATTTATTGAATTTGGACAGTCTTTCAAGATTATTCTATTAACTTACGTAGTTATCAATTTCGTAACGGTAAACTTTTTTAACTCACCAAAGTAAGCAAAACAAAAGAAAAAATAAAAAATAACAAAACAAAAAAAATGTTTCTCTCAGCGGTCAAGAAAGTATTTTTACATACATATCTATTTTCGGCTTCGTTTGATAAGACGATTTTCCGTTATACCATTTTCTCATTGAGATATTACACACTCGTCACAATGGGTTCATTGCGTCCGTTGAGGCAAGGAATTTGATTGACAGCAAAATATATTAGGTGTATTTGAGTTGAAAGCGCCACATACGTACCGTACGTCATGATGGAATGCACAAAAACTGGCAACTTTCTACTTTTACCGTACGGGAAGTGCGACGAAAATGAGAACTGTTTATAGGAGAATAATTTTGTATCGCGCAAATTTTTATCGATGTTTTTTGTATTATATCAAATCAAATGCAGAAAATAAAGGAATATAAATTAATTGAGCCAATTCAAATGCACTATTATATTTTCAATAAAGCTTGAAAGGGTAGGGAAAAGTATAGGTTTAACCAAATAGTCCTAGAAAATGAATGTGCGTCCCGATCTCGAAGTTGTGATCACACCCACCGTCTACGACTACCATAAATTCTACTTCAATAAGCATTAAAAAAAAATCTGTTTTTGTTTATATACGTCATGTCAGGCAAATGCGTTCCCGCAACGGACCCATTGTGACAGCCCCATTAGTCATCAATCAGTCATAAAGTGATCGTGAGAGTGATTTCTTGATCAACATATCAATTCGTACGTAAATATAAAGAACGCAAAAATAGCTGGAAAACGACATCGTTTGAGGGGATTCAGTTGGTCCATTACAATTATACAACAGGAAAAGTTTGCAACAGCTATCAGAAATGTTTTATTTCACCCGACAAACTATTTAATCAAAAAAGTATTGGCACACTCGAAAAATCAAAGTTCTCAGTGCTATAACTTTTCTTCTAATGAAAGTATAAAAAAATAGAAAAGGGTAGTTTCTAAATGTACTAATTTATTACGTGTTTGAAAAAAAAAAATTATTTCGACTTAGATTTACAAGCCTTGAAAAGTAAAATAAGACACAAATTCACATCAAAAAAGTATTGCCATTTATATGGCTTTCGTCAAATCTTTTGTGCAGCATCTGACTCAAATAAATTGAATTTTGATTCATCTCTAAATATGGTGGTGCTCCAAAAAGGGTCGGGCTTATTTAAATGCTGTTTAGCAAATTCTAGCCTCTTTTTCTTATTTACCTCGAAATGAAGGGATTGCGGGGAGAAACCCTTCCATGATACCCAGCCTTATATAGGGTGTTCCGAACAGTTTGCGGGTTGAAATTGATTTCAAATAAATTTTGCAGGGTCTCGCACAATTTGACAGCCGAAGTTTGTGCAACCGCGGACACAACAATTCACTCCAGTCGTTCGGTTAATTTTTTTGGGCGACCAGATCTTCTCTCCGAGGCTATTTTGCCAGTATTGCAATAATGCATAACGACGTTTCGAACGCTGGACCATGATTTATCGACAAGTTTGCCAATTTCGCGATAGGTTTTTTTTTTCTAAATACAGTTTTGTCATTAATTGACATAGTTCTGGGGAAACGCCCATTTTGGTCTATAACCTTTGAAATCGCGATCAAAAGTGATTGCGGCCATATGCAATTCCTAAAACGTACGAATAAGTAAAAAAGCGAGAGTGAAAATAACGGGAGTTCACCGTTATGACGCCAAAAGCATAACCTAACATGAAGAATGTGCCAATACTTTTTTGATGTGAATTTGTGCCTTATTTTACCTTCCAAGGTTTAGCTTGTAAACCTATGTTGATATAATTTGTTTTGTTCAGATACATAATAAATAAATACATTTAGAAAATACCGTTTTCTATTTTTTTATACTTTCATTAGAAGAAAAGTTACAACACTGAGAACTTTGATTTTTCGAGTGTGCCAACACTTTTTTGACTAACTGTAGATAAGCACATAAGAACATACGTAATTCGGCAAGTCAAGGCAAATTCATACGAATAGCCTTGACCGTTTTTGAAACTTAATATTAAATTTCGTATTTCATTTGTTAGGTTTTGGAGATATGGTTGCTTTACAAAAGGATAATGCACTTAATAACAAACCGCAATACGTAATGTTCGCACTGATATTCATATTGTTCGGTTTAGCAATTGTTGCCGCCTCGCTGAATTTGCTAGTGTTGCGGTTTGTTACAATGAATACGGAGGACGAGCGAAGGGACGAAGCTCAAGCCATGCAGGTATTGCATTCTAAATTCTTGTGTGTAAAATACTATTAAAGCTGAACGAAGCTGATTTAAATGCTTTCATTATAATTTATTCTCGTATTTATTATTAATTTAATGCTTTAATTGTCTTGTCATGCCTTTGTGTCTTTTTACGTAAGTTTTATTGTATGATGCATAGATATGCCTTTTATTGTTGTCTATAAGTAGTTGCATTCAAGTAAAATTATACCACTTTAAAAAACTTTGTCAAAATATCGCTTAGCTTCATTTATTCAACAAATTTATCTTATTCGGAAGAGTTGACATTATTGCACTCATCTTATTCGAAATAGTGTGACTCGCAGCTGCCAAATCGCAGTCGCTCTTTGACCAGGTTGAGTAAGAGCATATCACTCGATCGCTTCAGAACGGCATAACTAAAATGATTCGAGTGAATTGGTTTCAAAGTTTTCAATTTACTATATGACCACAAGTAAAAGGAGACATCATCTAATGAGATACAGTCAATAGATATCGCCATAAATTTCTTTCGCAGCGTACAAGCCATACAAATTAACTTATATAAAAACATTCATTGCATGGGGATCAAATCTCGAAAATACAAGCAGCTCTCGAGTGAGACAGCCAAAAAATTTATTTATTTTTACGAACGGTCGAAAACCAATATATGTACCTTGCGATCCGAAGGCGTTATGATACAATAATTTATCTTTTAAGCTTAAGGCCATAGCAGTCACAGCTCTTACCTAGGCTATAATTTTAAAATTATTACACTTAGGTCAAAAAAAAAACCTTGTCTTAACGGCAAAGCAGCGTATGCCTTGTATTTGCAAGAAAACACTTTTCACACAAAAAATATGTGGTAGCCCTTAAAAAATTTTTTAACTAAAAATATAAAAAAAGAATTTAATTAAAAATATAAAATATAAAAAATTTTTTTTGCTCAAACATATCTGCCCCGGCAATCAGACAACAGTCACTGGTTCGTAAGAGTCCATGAGTAGCTGCAAATTGTTGCCTGAAAACCGGAAATATAGTAATTTTCAATGCACGATTTATGAGCTTATAAGTACATAGACATTTACATATTTACGTACGCTAGATCTTAACTTTTTACATTGGTTTTACATTTTTATAATAATTTGTAGAATACAACTGAGTTTGCTACTTTTTTATTATATTGTATATTACATTTTTCGAAAACCTTTGAAAATTAATATGTATTTAGTATCTTACAATAATTATTAATGCTTTTTATTTAAAATTGAATGAATGTCTAACTTAATTTTTATTATCCCCAAAAAGCGCTCTTCCAAGTAACCATTCAAGAATTGAAATACTTCCAACACTTTTTTGAGTAACAAAATTTCTCTCATGCGCCGAATCAATATACGAATTAAAATTTGGCACTTAATCGCATGCCATTGCTTAAACAAGTTCCGATCTAGACTTATTTAATAACTCTTTTAAGAAATATAATATTTTTTATGAAATAATAGTTCGAATTTGCACACTTTGCCTTTGAAACTAAAATTTTGTATATCACTGTGAAAATCTCGCCTAAAGTTCCGAACTTTTTTTTAAATTCCAATTAAAATGATAATAAATGGTAAAATAAATTTGTTTTCTTTTGATTTTCTTTACAAAAATATTGGGCAACGAACAATACAATAGTTTATGACCAAGTCCAATATTTGGACAAAAGAGGTGATTGCAGTATTCCAATTAAAAATTTGTTTAAACGTATCAAAAACATATAAAGACAATATTTGCAAATACTTAAAAATACTTAAACCAGAGACTCAAAACCACTTACCTCAACTTTAAAGTGAAAAAACTGAAAAATCTATATATCTGTTCTGGAACTAACTATTTTAACTTCAAAAACACTAGCAAAAGCTCGCACTCACCACTATTACTTGGTTATTTGTAAAATACAACCACATATTTTATGATCTTCAAGCGGGGAGTACAAAGAAACGTCGAAACAAAATTTAATAGTAATCTCTTTTTCCATATAAAGCAAAACTATTTTTCTGAAATTTGTTGTTCACACATCGATCACAGGTTGCTAAATAAAAGAAGGCAATGATGAAAATTAACAAAACATTTTACATACAAAATTTAATGAGCATATTTTTTGGAATATTTTAACTTAATATTTATTACCATCGTTGGTAAATTTGACCCTTTTTTTTAATATGAAAAATATTAAATTTCTAGGGTCGTTGAAGGATTAAAATGTTGCAGAAAAATATGCCTCGAAAAATTTCAGTACGAACTTTCAGGTAAAAAAGGTGCGCGACAACGGACAAGAAAAAAACATTGATTTGTTTCCAACACTGTTGGACCTTTCGTACTCACGATCTTCTTCAATAAGTACATACACCTACCTTTTTTTAGTAGATAAGCTTCTTAAAAAAACGTGCAAAAACAAAAAAAAATCGTGCTAAAGTATACACGCGACATATAGTAAATTTGGGAATATGTTCCACAACTTTAAAAAATCGTGTAATATGAAAAAACTCTAAATGTTTTCCCAACAGAACGTGCAAAAAAAGTCATTATTACTTCCATATTACCATATTACCTAAGCACTCGTATTTATTAAAAATTGAAATTGAAATTAGGGGAAAAATCAACTTTTCCACTATTCATCGCTACTTGATTACAAGCGTGGACGGACTGGACCAAAAAAGCAATCAGTAGATGCCATATGTCAGATAATAAGTCAGATATGTCCAGCCCATCTGTCGGGCTTTATTCAAATCATTAAATCATTTTCGTTGTAATAAAGTCTGTTATTAACGACTATTTTTTGATTTCTAGAGCTGTTTTTACATGGTGGCGCAAAATTAGTCACCCAGCAGAAAATTTATAATTTTTGCAAATGACGTCGTACGTCAGTCATATTTGACACTCGTGAACTAGACAGCTGTAGTATATAAACAAACAAAATAAACAAACAAAGGAGCGCGTAAAGGTCAAATAAAGATTTCCATCACTCAAAATAATTTTTTTATGCAGTAAAAAATGATTCGAAAACAAAATTGGATGATTCATTTTGCGACACCTTTGTACAATACTTATCCGACTGTATTGACTTGGTAGTGCTAAAATGTACTCGAACTTATTGCATCGCTTTTGAAGAAACATATGAACACAAGTATGTATGTATCTTTACTTAGGTTAGGTAAGGTATATCTGGCTGATCTGAATAGATCTCACATATACCATAGTTCGTGATACATGTCTTGGCGAGTTTTAATAAATAGTTTAAACTTTTGTCAGCAATATCCTTCAGAGATGAGAAGTATACCGATCCCATGCAGTTGCACGAGTTCTGCTTAGAGCAGGACAGTGGCAAAGGAGGTGTTCTAACGTACCCCTTTAGCTGCGTGATATGGAGGGAGCCAATGTCTCGTCTGTACTCCAACCAATATTTTGCATTCCTTTCTTGGTAGTTGGTTGTTTTCGTGTTGCAAGTTCGTAGCATTATTTTGGCAATCCTGTGGGAGGTCGAGGCTTCCCATATAGACTGTGCCTCCAGAGTTAGTTCCTCGCCTAGTTCCGCCTTCAAAACTGAGAGTGAGGGGTATATGTTCGACGTACTCATCCTAGGCGAGTGGGTGCCTGCCTTGGCAAGCTCATCAACTCCCTCATTCCCTCTATTCTCTTGTGCCCTGGTACCCATCCGTCCATTTTCCATCTACAGTGTTGCAAGCATTCCGAGCTAGTCATAACAGGTATTACTGCTTTAATAGCAGCTTCACTGTCGATAAAGAAGAACGCCAATTCTGCTGCTCTGGTTACATCATAGATTTCAGCTTGAAATATGCTGCAATGATTAGGAAGCCTGGAAGACTTTTGGAGCTCAGACTGCGGGCAGAAGACAGCCTACTCCTTCCGTAATTTTGGATCCATCTGCAAATTGTTTGCATGGTAATCGGGTTCTAAGCCCTTCTAATGGGTCTTCCAATAATAGGTATTATGCGCTGAATGGATTGCGCTATCGAGAGATGATTAACGATGTTTTATGGTCTGGACAACGCTTTTATTGATTTTTATTGATCTGGACAACGTTTATTTTCAACAAGACGGCGCTACGTGCCACACAAGCAACGAAACCATTGATCTTTTACGGGAAAAGTTTCCGGACCATGTTATCTCTCGAAGAGGTGATCACAATTGGCCACCGAGATCTTGTGCTTTAACACCTTGTGGCTTTTTTCTTTGGGGCCACGTGAAAGAGAAGGTCTACGCCAACAGCCCAGGGTCGATTCAAGACCTCAAAGATGAAATTCGCGAGGCTATCGAGGACATAGGCCAGCTACTTTGCAATTTGATTATGGAAAATTTCATGAAAAGGATGTTGTCCTGTAAACGTGGTCGTGGTGGCCATTTCGACTATTATTTTCCACTATTAACGGCATACCTTCCTCTTTATAATGAAATAAACATCCGATCATTTATATTAAAAAATAGCATTTTCCTTTGAATATCAAAATAACACCTCTTATTGGAAAATCCTTTATTACAAAAGCAGGCCTCTTGCCAAAGTTTACTTGTGGAATAACGTTTATGTCCTGTGTGTTACTATGACCAAAAAGCCTTTGTGAGAATTGTCTAGTCATCAGGATCTTTATTTAATTTGTCTCATCTTTTTATTTAATAAGGCATTATTTTAGAAAGGTATATGTTTAGAAAAACATTTTTTGTTTTGAGATTCGTGAAAGAACGAAAATTTCTTGTAAAAAATTAAAAAATGTCCTTATTTCGTATAAAAAAAGGTATGTGTACATATGCTTTTCCTTTACGAGTGTTAAAAGTTCTGGACTTAAGTGTTTGTGTTATAATTAGTATTTCTTTATTTTGATTCGGCGAGACTGGGGCTGGATTAGCCAAAATCGTTAGTATTCGAAAATTCAATTTGTTTTCTTTCAATTCGTGTTTTCGTGGTGGTCACGTACAAGCGCATTCGGCTCTTGATGACGATGACCTCCACGAACGAACACAATACAAACGCTTATGTGAATCCTTGTTATTTTTCCCTAGTCGTGCCTAATTACTGTTTAAAAAAAATAAATTGAGTAATTAATTCATGAGTCCCAATTTGTGTAGCTTTGCTCCAAATAATAATGTGATTGATGTGTGAGTGATTGTAATTGCCTTTGTATTCCCTGGCTAAAAAAAAACACGCTTTACATTTAAGCAAACAAAAACTTGTTTACTACTTTTATTTTCCTGCAATGCCAAACATACTTACATATTATATAGCTGTACATTTAAAAATTTACTTTACTAATAGTTTCACTTTTGGGTAAATTTTGCAGGCTCTACAAGTTGCCGTTAAATTGGAGGGCGACGTCATTACAGCCAATGGATCCATCTTAAGTGGATACGAGGGCCATGAGGTTCAGTCAAATAGTAGTTTATCAACTACATCCATGTGTTCATGTAGCTGTGCACGTTTTAGTGCAAATCGTCATAAAAAGTGAGTTCACAAGGTTCCAGTTGCTAATATATGAGCTTTTATTCATTTTTTAACACTTGCTTGTGCGAGTAGAATTTATTGGAAAAATATTGCACGAAAAATAGTGAATTTCCTTTTCAAATTTTGTGTTAATTCTCTTTCTATTTACATTGAATTTGAAAGGCAACAATTTAAAGCGCGTCGTTCGCCCTCGCACATACGTCATTTATTGCCGGAAGTTGTACCGATGCAGGATCTAAGTTACGACACACACAGCCTGAATACGGACGGACTCGATATCGTGGATACATCCTCAGGCTCGCCTTCGAAACCGCACAGACAATTACTCAAACGCAATGTCTCACTACTCTCTTTTCGTATTTAAAATACAATTGCTATTAATTCAAGTTATTTAAGTATCAAAAGTCTTATGTAGTTATATATACATATATATAGGTATGCTTAAATACAATAATTTATAATTCGCTGGTAAATAAAGCTTTTCAAATCGTATTATTGTATACTAAGTCCATGTGTGTGTGCACAGATGCATACATGCGTATGTATGTATGTGTGTGGTGTACATACACATTTATGAATGGTCGTTGAGGCGACCTTAATTTATTGTAGAATTTACTATTATAAAATATGGTAGTCTCTTGATTTTTTCTTGTTTGCAAATATGTATGTATGTAAATAGATTCGAAAAATTATATGAAATAATTTATTACTTAGTAGGTAGATAGGTATTAAAGCTTAGCGAACGCCTATCCATTTATAGAATATCTTCGCGTAATATACAAATAGTATTTGAGCTTGTTACAGTCGTTTAATTCAAATCCCTTTTATTTATCTCCTAGGTCCAAACCAAAAATCGGTTTTTACGCTTTTCCATACCAGCCACGATCCATATATACGAGGCTCGTTTGAAGCATCCGTGCAAAAATAATAACTACTTAATTGTTTGCGGCTGCCATAGCAGAATGGCTTGGTGCGTGACTATCATTCGGGAGTTCGTAGGGTCGAAACTCCGTGCATGAAACAGCAAAATGAAAAATAATTTTTTAATAGCGTTTGCCCTTCGGCAGGCAATGGTAAACTTCCGAGCGTGTTTCTGCCACGAAAAAGCTTCTCATAAAAAACCATTTGATGTTCGGAGTTGCCTTAAAACTTTCATTTCATTTGTGGAACAATATAAAGTCTCACGCCACAAATAGGAGGAGGAGCTCGGCCAAACGTCTAATAGAAGTGTATGAGCCAATTATTTATTTATTTTAAACATTTTTTTAATTTTTGGGCATGCGCTCCTTTAAAGTTTATACACTTCTTTTAATGTTGTTTTAGTTTCTCGATCCCTTCCGAATAATAGGATTTGTCCAAGTCTGAAAAATAGCCATTCGTTTCTGCAATCACTTACACGATGGAATAAAATCTTGTTTCCGCCAGCCATTTCTTCAAATTGGGGAACAAATAATAGTTCGAGGGGGTCAAGTTAGGAAAATAAGGGGATGGTGTGTGCTGGCAAGATGAAAAAGGGAAATCACGACTTCCTCGATTCAAACGGAGCTAAACACAAAGAAATATACCGATCTGACTCAAACTTGATGTGTTCTTCCAAGAGATGCTACTAACGAAACGTAATCTCGATGCCAGTAGTGCCATCTCTCTCACTTTGCGCTGACTTTTCAAACGAACCAGAATGTTAACAAAACAGATCACTTTGATCACACCTCGTACTTCATTGCTTTTTAGTATTGCATATATATAAGTGATTTATTTTCATTTATAAAAAATCACAAAATGTAAATTTTTTTTCAGTTGAGCTACCTCGTATTAAATAAAAACAAAAATAAAGCGAATAAAATACAAAATAATGAGCTTAGGCGTCACATGATTTCGTTTTGTTCAGAATAATTTGTTCCATTTCATCATCGCTGTCAGGTGAAGAACATTCCATTAGCCATTGTATTGTTGTGGCGATCACAGCTTTCTTCATATTTTCCTTGCTTTCGTCTATCCATGGATATCTTACGATTGTCAACTTAGTTAATAGCATCGAAGTACAAGTGTAGTACTCCAAAGATACCTTCAATGCTTTCGATTTGTATTTCGGAAACTGCAGTAACGGTGACTGGCGGCTGTGGTTCATTGGCCGATTTCAATTTAATATTTTAAATAAACTTAATAAAGTTTATCTAAAATATATTTACTTATATTCTCCATTTTAATCACCATTTTTATTTACATTTAGAGCTTTGACTCAATTCGCAAAATTGAATTCGTGTTTATTTTTACTTTGCCATCAGCTGTTTTTTTCACTTGCAAATTCGTACAAGTAAAAATTTATCCAATAAAAACTTGCAACTTACCCTCAAAATGAAATGCCATTTTGCTCACTCACTTTCCCCTACATTGCAAGTTTTTAGGATACATGAACAGCAAAACTCGATAGTTTGTAACAATTGTTACACATTATTTGTTTCATGACAAAATTGAAGTCATGATCAATCAGCTGATTATAGAATTTGTGCGAGATACAGATCTGCATTTTACATGTTGCGCATTTTATGAAATCTTATATACCAGATATATAGTACATTTAACTAAAACATCGCATAAATCGGTTTAGTGTTAAAATATCGTCAGATAAATTAAGACTGGTCCAAATTGATCTAAGTGAAAATTTTTCAAACCTGTTGAGTAACAAAAGCACCGTGAAAGTCTTGGCCGCATTATAACATAAATTATAATCATATAACACAAATGTAACTGATAGGCTGATTTCATGTTAATTATACTCATAAGGTTGCTTCGGATATAAATTTGTAGAAGAGCATAAATGAAAGAAGCGCATTATATTATATAATTACTACAAAAGCACTCGATAAAAGCAATTGAAAAACCAATAAATGGACTTGCAATTAAGCGGATTTTACTGAATTTCCGCTGGTAGTAGATGATAAGAGATTAAAACTTTTCCACTTCATCACCTAGTTAATGGAAATTATTCTTACATTTATACAATTATTGGTCATCTTTTTTTAAATCAAAGTTTTAATAATATGGTGTTAACACGTAGTATATAAGTATGAATGAATGAGTTTTCTCAAGGCTTGGTTTGTTCTTTTATCAATCAGCCTTTACATTTTGTTCCTTATCTTTTGTATCGTTACGCATTTAAGGAAAACGTAATTGGTTAAGTATACAAATGTATCTAATTGCAAATCACATTCTTCTCATCAACCATTAACAAGTTTAACTAACATCTACACTTCCACGTACATATATTGTACATATGTATATGTATACATAGCATATCTACGCCAGTCACGATGTATTTGTAGCGAATGTGAAAGAATTAGCTGATTTGCTGACGTTACGGGGGTTGTGCCAGCGATTTGGCTACAGCAGAAGTCGACACACACTGAGATTGTGTTGACGATATACGAAAAAAGTCAACGCAGTCATTCCACATGTTAACTCGCTGCCGTCTGAACAATGGATTACTAGAAGCGAAATTCGTTATCTCGTGAGAGCTCTGTGCAAATGTGCTTTTTTGTAACTTTAGCCAGTGATGGCACAGCCTATGTTTATAAACAAAAGAAATAATTATAAAGAAAGTATTGTAATAATTTTAATTTAACATAAAAAAGCTGGTGCAAAACAAACAAAAGAATAAGTTGAAGCAGAATAAAAATAGAAATAACAATTAACAAACGAGCTTCTGGGCGCGAACACACTTAAAAAGAGAGTCATCTATTTTTCCATGGTTCAGACAGAAATGAAGTAAATTTTTTCTAAAATGAACAACACAATCTCACTTTCTGGCGGTCTGACAGCTGCCATTTGATTTATTATATATATATAATTGGCGCTTACGCCATTTTTGGGTGTTAGGCCGAGCTCCTCCTCCTATTTGAGACGTGCATCTTGATGTTGTTCCACAAATGGAGGGACCTACAGGGGAGGGACCGAATCCGATCGGCAAATATTTTCTATGAGGAGCTTTTTTTCAAAAATACACTCGGGGTTTTGCCATTGCCTGCTGGGAGCGATCGCTATTAGAAAAAACCTTTTCTTCCTGTTGGTATTTCTTCCGAATGGTAGTCACGCACCAACTCATTCGGCTACGGCAGCCGATTTATTCCAGCGCAAAAGCTGATCCCTTCAAATTCGCTGAGAGCCGATTAACGGCTCCATATTGGCAATATCTTTGCATTCTGTACATTATATGGTTTTTTTTAAACTGTTGTGCTCGCACCAGGTGAAAGTGTGGCGTTTGTACGAGTATCCCCTACAAAAAGTGGGAGTGAGCCTTGTTCAGCAATTTCTTTTTCAAAATTCAAAATAGTTGTACAAAACTTTAATCGTTCTAGCTTTTTAAATTTAATATATGTACATACAATATTTTATTATATTACATTAGATATATAATTTGTGTATGTGTGTATGGATTTGTTTTGCTCTATTCTCATATGAATAATGAGCCGATATTTTTTTCGCGAAAAGAAAACACCATTAGTTTGCATTGTGGAATTTAATGTCGCTTTCCTGAATTATAATTATTCAATACATTAGATATTATTTTGTAATCATACGAGTGTTTTTTACGGGAAAGTGCGAGGTGCAGGGACTCCTCGTTCAGCGTACCGAGCATTTGAAAGAAAAAACAGTAGGGGCTTGGTCGCCACATAACATTGCCGCCAACAGCAGACGTAAAGTGGTCACCAAATCATTTGCAACGATTGCTCTATTCTTCGCACTTTTGTTTAATATTTGTTTTTGTTAAACCAAATTCCTTTCTTATAATAAGTATAATAAGTAATTTCATTTTTTATAACAACTTGAAAAATGTGTGGTCTAATCCATTATTTTTGTGTAAAATTTTTGTGCATATGGCTTAAAAATGTTTTATAGTCGATGGTATTTAGCTCCTGGCCAATGCTACGACTGCTAACATACCGGCCAACTTCTATTATTTCTGTGATTTTATCGATATTTTCTTTAGCATCAAAAATGCCTGAACGAAATCGACGAAACCAAAATTGCATGTAATTACCTGTTACGGTATAGGCACCATAATCACCATTCACAGTTTCTTGCATTTTCGCTTTCATCAAAGAAAAACTATAAAATGTACCAAATTTCTCTTTATTGACTTTCATTGTTAACACCCTGTAATTCGCAACTGAATGGAACAAACAAAAAATAGCCAAGAGAATTTCTTTAGTGTGAAATGTCACCTTGACAATGAGCATACACTTCAAATGGTTTGATCGATACATACTTTACGAGATATCGATCAATACAGCCATCTACCGAGAAAATAAAGGATGTCTTTTTCCCCAAGCTAATGTAATAAGTAGAGAAATTGTAAAACTACCAACACTGCCAATCTCATAACCTGATAATTAATTCCCTGCCCTGAATATTCTATATGTCTAACGTAGTACCTAAACATAATTTAAGCCCTAACCTCATCATTGTCATAATTTAAAATGCCGGTAGTAGGTTTAGTTCCCAAGAAGACGCCAGTGTTTGTTTTTCAAACTCTTTAGTTGATTGGTTTTTCCCCACAAATAACTAATTTTACATAGAAATTTTGAGAAATAGAAATACGTATCTTCCGTTAATTCCGTGATACCCGCATTTTCAGCATCTAAAACTCCTAGGCTTGGGCCTTCTTGATCCCGGAATTCGAATATTGTTTATTTCAATGCGAAATCAATTTCAAGTCTTTCTTTTAGTACTTTTTGCTTTCACTTACAAAATACAAATACTGTTTCATTTATTTTTTTTCGCGCACTAAATCCACATGCAGATATAAAATTTAAAAATTATAAATTCTTACCGACAGTAAAAATTCCAGTGCTCTGTAGAATTGTTTTCGTTTTTGTAATTAATTATGTCATCCAAATTGCAATGAACGTTAGAGCTTCCGTATTTCAGTTAGGATAACGCGAATACTATTTATGTGCTGAAAAATGCTCTGCCTCGGGTATGCTATTTTTTTTTTTTGCACCTTCCAAAGCAATATCAAATATCCGCGTAGGTTTCTGCCTTGGAAAGCTTCCAATAAAAACCATTTGCCGGTGCAGAACTGAAGGGACATTCTTAAAGAAATACCTGTTAAGCATAGTACATACAATTATTATTATTACTTTTAATTTATCATTGTTTAAATTATTTGAATGAATTTTGAGGACAAATATTTGTCGACAATATTTACGTCTTAGGTTTTTAAATCAGAATTTTAACAAAACGATGCTCAGCTGATTTAATTATGCGTCTTTATTATTGTCTTATTTACTTAGTTCGGAAAGATTGCATGTAAAATGCACACATACATACATATGTATAGGTATGAATATAAGTAGTATTTATTCCATTATTACTTAAACATGCCTGGCTTTATTTTGTGTTTCTTGTTTGAAAGAATATGGAATCTTTTCATCTACATATTTCATAACTAAGCACTAAAAGGTAAACATTCATGGGAATAATATACATACATACATATGTAATATAATTTATACATCCTCAATCATATCATTTAAGGAGAAAAAGTTACCTTCAAATAACCTTATTACCTACAACATATACACAGTGCATGCGCACGCATGCAAATACTACAGTTTTACCTAAATATAATCCATTTGTCATGTAGTTCTTCCTTAAGGTTTGTCAGATATCGAATTTATTTATTCGAAATTCATATACATACATACATACCAACATACTATATTAGTAAGTGTTATGAACATATACATATGTATATAATGTATATGTATGCCCATGCCAACAGCTTGCTTTTGTTTATAGTTTTTTTTAACATTTTCATCTTTACCAATTTTTGAACCATTAGGAATTTATATTTTTTTAATTTATGTAGCTTAAGTCCTACAAATTACGCTAAGTAGATATGAAAACGTTATTTGTACTTATATGAATATATTTGTGAACTTTGGACAAAACTACTATTTAACTGTAGCAGGCCACTAGGATTTTCATAACGTTTTATATACGAGTACATATATATTCAAGAATATATTAGTTTGGGCGAAAAGATATTCATTATTTTCTCGGTAGATGGCTGTAATGATTTATATCTCGTAGAGTATCGGTCAAACAATTTAAAGCTCGTTGTCGAGGAGGACAGTTTTTCTTTGATGAAGGCGAAAATGTAAGCCAGTCTGAAATTGTGAATGGTGTTTATGGTGCCGATACTGTAACAGCTCATTGCGTGCAATTTTAATTTCGTCGAATCCGTTCAGGTATTTTTGATGTTAAAGAAAATGTGGATAATGCCGAAAACGTCAATAAAATAACAGAAATAATCGAAGTTGGCCGTAGTAGTATTCGTAGTAGCCGTATCATCGCCCAGAAGCTAAAGATCGACCATAAAACAGTTTTAAATCATTTGCGCAAAAGTTTTACGTTTAATGGATTTATTTTTCCCCAAACTAATCTATTCACATATGAACATCCATTGATTTCTTGGAAACGTCACTAACCATTCGAATGAAAGCTTTCATTTACTCAGATGATGTTTTACTTTTTGAGGTTATCTTTGTGTTGTTTAAAAGCCATGAAATATCATATTTGAGTGCCATATTAAAAGCATTTCTTGCATCTTTAATTCAGACATATTTTTGAATAGGCGTGGCGTGTAATTTTTAAAATAATTTTTTTCATTTAATTAGTAATTTAAAAACTTAATATATGAAATACCGTTGTAAATACCAGATGTAAGATGTTATAGCAACATTAGCTGGAGAGGCGTGGCTCCAAACGCGAAAGCCGTCGAGCAAAACTTAGCCGCCCACCTACTTACATACAACATTACTACTTTAAATAATCCTTCTGAAACCAGCTCTTCAGTGATTAACAGATATAAAATGAGCATAAGTTGTTTTGTTCAAAGTCCGCAGATATATATTTGTCACTACAGCCCATTTGGACCTAGTTATTGTATACTATATGCATTTAGAATTGTAATGCGGTACTCGCAAATGAAAAACAAGTTTTTTTCTTATTTTTAAAATAAGTATTAAAATCCGTTGAAAGACTTTGTAATATAAAGAAACTCGAAAATAAAAATAAATTTACAAATATGATAAAATACTCATACATTGTTTGATCTTCTATCCTTCGACTACTTGCGATATCCACCAGAAGTTTTAAGTTTTATTTAAAAAGCTGCTGAGGATGCAAGAATGGTGGAATGAAGTGGAAAACTGAGCCTAACTTTGCCATCACCAGTTAAATTCACTGATAATACTTGTTTACAGAAAAAAAAAACAAAAAACAAAAACAATAACCAGACCATCTAAGGGTGCGACCAGAGTGAACGCTGATGCCGAGCGGAGCCGAGCCGAGCTTATTGACGCTTATTTTCATGCGAGAAGAAAATTTGTATATAACACAGTGAATGCGAGAATCAGCGCTGAAATTCTGTTTATTCCATGTGTTTTGCTCTTATGTCATTTAATTTTGTTGTTCATTTGTGTTTATAAAATTGCTGTACACTGTAATGGATTCATCTGATGAAGAGTATTTTGCTTCTCCTAGTGTGATTAATGCAATTATTAACACAAAAGAAAACATCCAATTACACTAAAAAGGAATGAATTTGGTGAATTTCATCATTTATATAATGATTTAAGAAAATATCCAGCTAAATTAGGATATGCAAAATTAGGTGTGAAAAATTTCAAGTCGATCAGATTTTTAGAAGCCAGTGAAAATTAAGCTCAAAGATTCCGTTACATACATACATACATACATACATATGTACATATAACCCGACCTAATAAAAGTGTGTTAAAAACACAACTGCACTCTAAAAAGTAAACATCAACAATCCAAAAAAGCGAGCAAAACGCTTTGAAACTGTTTTCTCGCACTCTTCGGCTTTGCTCTCTGCTCTTGTCGGCGCTCACTGTGTTATACACAAGCTTATTTGTATTGACTTGTATGTAATCAGTTTTATCGCACTGACAATCTCGGCTCGGCTTTCAGCGCTCACTCTGGTCGCACCCTAACTACCATGTAAAATCAGTCGGCTGAGATTGAAAATCCGTATAATTTTTTTCTGTTATGTAGTTTTCGAGATATCGTCAGATAACGGGTTTGTATTAAATGAAGTTAAAATAAGAAAAAAAGGTAGATGTAAGTCCACTACACGATCAAAACAAGTAGGGTTTCTCATTTCCCGTCACATAATGATTCCCGGGAAACGAGAATATTTCGAAAATATTCCCGGGATTCCCGGGAAAATCGAGTTTTTATATTTACTAATTAAAATAAATTTATTAATTTAAAAACAATTAAAAAATTCATTTTCACATATTTTATTCATATTCACAAAACAAAAAAATTCATATTTATTCAAATTCATAAAACAAAAAAAAAGTTATTTATTAGAAGAGTTTTTAAAATGAGTTCTGAGACAAACTAGCGCATTAACTGAATTGTCGTTGAGTCTTGTCCTAATTTTGGTGACAAAAAGGCCAGCAGTCGAAAATACTCTTTCACTTTCCACTGAAGTTGGTTTAATGCAAAGAAGAGCATCTAAGAGCATTTTCAAATTTTTGGTTAACTTTCCACTAGCTTCAAATAAATTAAATTCTTTTAATATAGTCTTATATTCTGTATCTCCAGTACTTTGTTTTTTGGCGCTCATACTATTTATAGCACTTTCAAGCTTTCGTTTCAAAACATTCGCGGGCATTTCTGCTTCTATATTGTTTTCCGTTTCGGAAATCAATACGCTTTCTTCATTTTCAAGTACAGTGGTGTCTTCAAGGATATTAACTGGAAATAGGCGGTGTAACAATTCTTTAGATAATTTAACCATTTCAGACTTCGACGACATTTCAAAAAACATATCATCTTGATTGGAGTACAATAAACTTGAATTATTTAGGTACTTTACCAATGAAATTAAAATTTTGGATCTTCGAGTTGTCATACGGAATTTAAAATTTTGTAATAATTCTCGAGATATTGAATTATCTAACGCATTTAACGTTTCTATTAGGAACGATAGTATTCCCTCACTCTTTATTAAATCCATATCACGTCGACATAATGCATCGGACGCTAATTTTACTGGACGTAAACAAGTAATTAATGTGCTTACAATTTGGAACAGCTGATCTTCCTTTTCAAGTAGATGTGTAGCATTAACTTCGCATAGACTTTTTTTAATCGGAATTCTTATTTGCTCAAATCTTTCCAACATATCTAATAAGCTATTCCACCTTGTCGTACAGTCTAATGATAGGTTTAATTCTTTACCATATTCTAATTTGACATTTTGCTGAAGAATTGTGTTACGTACTGGCGATTTTCTGAAAAATGATGCTATCTTGCGGATTTGTTTTATTGCATCCTGGATATGAGGTTTTAGATCTTTGAATTTAAGGTCACTTATATTTGTATCATGTTCATATGACATCCCTTCAAATGTTGTATTTTCGTCTTTGTCAAGACAATCATAATTATCAATGTCGCTATCATCATCTGAATCTAATAATTGGTCTACTTGGTGCTGCTGATTTTTTTGCAATAATAATTCTGTCTTAGTAGAACCAAAAAGGGTATCCAGAACAGCCAAATGAATCCCATGTGTGTAGCATTGTAAATGGAAGGCAGGAGCTAACTTTCCAAATTTCACCATAACGGCTGCTCCATCAGTTATGATTGCAATAATATCTGTAGATAAATTCAAGTTAAATTCCTTTAACCGCTCATTAACTAAATCTAATGTTTTTTCAGCTCCACAACTTCCTTCAATTCTTATTAATCCCAAATTTTCAAATATCCCACCATTGGACATAACATTGATATTCATGTATCTACGATTACGGCTGCTTGTCCACTCATCTACAGTTAAGCAAAATTTTTGATTTGCATTTAGAATAGTTGAAAATCTATATTTAAGTTTTGATTTAACTTCGGCATAATAGTTGAATATAAGATTCATTATGTGTGAAGGATTTTTAGGAAGAAAATATCCTTTCGCACAAATAGATTCACGAATGAACGTACTTTTCGAAATAACATTGATGGAAATTCCATCTACAGCTGCTAGTTTTGCAAGAATTTCTTCCAATGATTGTTTCTTTACATATTTTAAAATGGAATTTTGATTTCCTGAAATTGATTTATCAGATTTGTCCGGCGATGAAGTACTTGGAGCGTCGAATTTATTGTTCTTGGTAACCAAATCTATTCCATGTTGGATTTGCATATGACGATTTATTCCACTTGTGGAACCTCCCTTTCTCATAATCACTTGATTACATTTATTGCATTTTGCTTTGTCCTTATTAGTAGAATCAATGGTAAAATAAAATCTCCAATTTCTTTCTGACGACATTCGTATTTTTTAATAACCCTTTAATTTTAATATTTAAAATATCAGTGGAATAATAACTAATTGTTATTAAAATTCAATTAAACTTACTTTAATTCACAAAGAAATCTTTTAACCACTTTTAATATATAACTTTTTAAAATATAAAAAGTAAAGACACCCAAACGCTATGACTTTTCAAATATTTGTGTTGCACAGCTGTATAATCACGAAAACAAGAAAGTCAATGCTTGCTTAGCTTACTTTGTTTTTGAATATTTTTAAATAAAAAAAGTAATTTGAATTTTTCATTTTAAATGATAATAAATGTTAAATAATCCCGGGAATTTACGTTTTTTTTTCGGGAAATCGGGAATAGATATTTTTGCGGATTACCCGGGATATCGGGAACGGGAAATCCCGGGAGAGAAACCCTAAAAACAAGTAATACATCAAATTAAATGCAATTGAATGTTCTAAATTTCTCATACTTCATTCTTTAATAAAATCGAATGTTTTTAAGACATTTACAAAATTAATAAAATAAGGAATTATATAAGAAAACGCCATTTATTTCTTTTTTAAAACTAACACAACTAGAAAAATTTTAAGTTATAAATGCAAGAATGCAAACCCATGAGAATAAAAGTAATTCGCGTTTGCATTCACCATACTTAGCCTAAGATTACTAAAGTTAAGAGCTGATTGAACTAACATATGAAGTTTACACATATTTCGTAGAACAGTTTTTCTCTTACTTCGTTCGATCGTTTAATCTCAGTTGCCGATGTTATCTTATTGTATGCAGCAATATCATTGCCGAAAGTGTTGTTGTTTTGTAATTACGAAGCACGTGTTAGTCGATTCGACTAATAATTAACGTTTATGTAACTTCATTTATGTAGCCCTCTTTTTGGCAACATTTTGTTATCGAGTTGGAGGTAAAGAGCTTGTGTTTTTTTTGTGCTTTTGGTAGTACAGGTTGGAAACATCAGTTCCAAAAAAGCTTAACCTACGATTTTATTATAACAAAGTGCAGTCGTTTATATGTGTCATCTATATGAGCGAGTGCAATAAAGGAGTTGAAGCCTGGAACAACTGCTCTTGAAATTAAAAACATTTAAACTCATTTATCTTAATACAAATTAGAGGTATACATGTACAATGCATAATATATGTATTTAAATAATCACCCTGTCGGAGGATTTATAGCTTTTGCAAATGGCGTCGTACGTTGGCCATGTTTGCATTGTGAACTAGACAGCTGCAGTATGCAAACATATAAGTGATGATTCTAAATCTAAAATTGAAGATCTCTCGAAATTAGTCAACATAACAATATTTCTTATTATTTAAAATTCTTTGCCAGTTTGCCAATACGAGCATTTGGCGTGTCATGAATTTTTGTTGTAGTGAGTGCGCGTAGCTCCGTATATATGTATCTATGTATGCACCCAAGGATGATAGATTACCAGGTCTGGCTTTCAGCTAAGGTGAAAAACGTTACCGGATATTTGGCAAGGATGATAGATTACCAGGTATTGTCATCCAATCAGTCGTTGTTCAGACGACAACATGAGCGTGAATTGTGTTGATTTTTTTCGTATACACCAACACAATCTCAATTTTTCGTAAACAAACCGTTGTCATGACGCCAGTTACGTCCATGATAAAAATAATTCAGAATTTATGGCTAAGATCAGACCGTTTACCGGCTTTCAGCGAATTTAAAAGAATCAGCTGATGGGCTGCCGTCACAAAAACGAATCACGTAATCTCTTTTATACAAGGTGGCGCAAAAGTAACCGTGCGATGTTTTTGGCTGTAATTAAAAAAAAAAAAAAGAAAAACTTTGATTCTTCTTGTGGATTATTTTTATTAGGTCTTTTAATTTTTTTTTACATCAAGTCGAGAATATGATGCCATGTAAATGGCCGCCGCCATAGTTGATTGCCATTTGAGCCCTTTTTATGGTATTTTCCATCACTTTGGCCAAAACTTCCGGCGATAGGTCCTCACATTCTTGACGGATATTGTCTTTAAGAGCTGCAAGAGTCTGATGCTTGTTGACATAAACCCGCGACTTCAAAAAGCCCCACAAAAAGAAGTCTGGAGCGGACAACGGGAGATTAGGCGCCCGGGAAATGCATCTTCAGCATATCGGTTGTGGCACGTGCAGTGTGTCCAAAGTCACCGACCGATTATTGGTCAAATAAATAGTCAGCAATATTCCGCGTTCTGTAGCAGTGTAGCGTAATACTGTTTATTAACGTGTATTTCGCATGTGTTTACTACACAAATGTCAAAACAGAACTGACATTAGGGGCCAATCGCAAAATTTATAGCATTTTCTGATAGGAGGATGTCTTTAGCGCCACCTGTTATCTTCAGATATGAAGAATGAGGTGAAGAAGAAGTTGGCCCAGAACAAAACTGGGTTCGAGGACTCTTTTTCAAACCACAAATTACGCCGACAGAGGAAACTACAGTCCGCATTTAAAATCGAAAAGCAGGTAACATGCGTTTCTGGCCTTCCGTTTGGTGCGGATAGCGGCGATGTTGAAAATAATGAGGAAATTTAGATGTTATGCCATCGACATCAAAACGAGCAACAGATTCTTTAAACCTGAGCAATATTTCAAAAAGAGGTTATTACTTTTTATTGAGGTCATTACTATCATGTTGTGATAGATGGAGGTTTTAGATGTATGTATGATCCGAGGACCCAATATCGACTCGGATCATTTCCTTGTTGCAGCCAAACTACGTACACGCCTCTGTGCAGCAAAAAACGTACATCTAACTATGCAAAGAATGTTCGACACCGAAAAGCTGCAGTCGCAACAGACAGCCAGAAGATTCGCCACTCGACTCCCACTCTTGCTCTCAGAGAGTACTGCCCAACAATCCGGTATGCACGAGCAGTGGAGCAACATTTCCCGATCTCTATGTACCGCCGTCGAAGAAGAAATCGGATTCCGGCGAGCCCGAAAAAACATTTGGTACGACGAGGAAGAAAGAAAAGATGCTGCCTATAGAGCCACGCTGCGATCGGTCGTAATGCGAGCCATGTGGGATCGCTATCGCCGAAATACGTGAGTGCGAGTAGCTTGAGCTGCTGGTTAATAGGAACAACGCCTGAAAATTCTACCAGGCTTACAGAAGGTTTTAAGACCGTGGCGTTTTCCTGTAAGAACAAAGGTGGCGACTGACATCCAGAGCATACTTAAATTATGGAGGGAACACTTCTCGAACCTGTTAAACAGTGACAGCTGCACATGTCACAGAGAATGTGATGATCCCGATACCGCAATCGATGACGAGAGAACTGCCGTTATCCGATACCCGACCATGACGAGGTCAGAATAGCGTTAATGCGGCTAAAACCTAACGACGAAGCCGCGTGCGCCGACGGACTGCCGGCTGAGCTATTTAAACATGGCGGCGAGGAGCTGGTAAGGTGGATGCATCAACTTTTATGCAAAATATGGTCGGATGAAAGCATACCTGCCGATTAATATTTAAGTGTGCTCTGCCCAATCCATAAGAAGGGTGATCCTGCAATCTGTGGCAATTATCGCCGAATTAATCTTCTAAATATCGCCTATAAGGTTCTAGCGAGAGTATTGTGAGAAAGACTCAAGCCCACCATCAACCAACTCAGTGTGGCGTTAGATGGGGAAAGTCTACCATCGACCAAATATTCACAATACGCCAAATCTTGGGAAAGGCCCATGAAAGTAGAATCGACACACACCATCCTTTCGTCGACTTCGAAGCTGCATTCGACAGTACGAAAAAGAGTTACTTATATGCCGCGAATTCTGAATTTGGTATCCCCACAAAACTAATACGACTGTGTAAGGTGACGTTCTTCAATACCAGCAGCGTCGTCAGATTTAGGAAGGACCTCTCCGAGCCCTTTGATACCAAACGAGGTTTCAGACGGGTGATTCACTGCCGTGTGATTTCTTTAACCTGATGTTGGATAGGATCGTACGAGCCGCAGAACTTAATCGCTCAGGCATAATATTTTATAAGAGTGTAAAATTGTTGGCGTATGCCAATGATATTGACATCATCGGCCTTAACAAACGCGCTGTTAGTTCTGCCTTTTCCAAACTTAATAAAGAGGCAAAGTGAATGGGTCTGGTGGTAAACGAGGGTAAAACGAAGTACCTCCTGTCATCAAACAAACCGTCGGCGGTCTCGCGTATCGGCCCCCAAGTCACTGTTGACAGTTATAATTTCGAGGTTGTAAGAGAAACCAACGTTTATTTAGAAACCAACATAAACACCGACGCTCAAGCAATTTTGGCCGAGCTTAATAATGGGCGCCAGGTGACATCAGGTGACACCAGTTTCTTCTTCACCTGGTCTTTCCAATGCAGAGGATACCTTCCTCTTCATCTGTTACCACCAGCTGGTATCATATCGATTGATTTCAGAGCTGGATCTTTACTCGTTGCGCTATGTCTATGTCATCTAAAGCTCATACAGCTCATCGTTCCATCGTCTGCGATATTCGCCGTCGCCAACGTGCAAAATGTCCAAAAATCTTGCGCAGAATCTTTCTCTCAAACACTCCAAGCGTCGCTTCATCGGCTGTTGTCTCCGTCCAAGCTTCTGCGCCATATGTTAGGACGGGCATGATAAGAGTCTTGTAGAGTGTTAGTTTTGTTCGTCGACAGAGAACTTTACTGCTCAGTTGCCTACTTAGTCCAAAGGAGCACTTGTTAGCAAGTGAGATTCTACGTTGGATTTCAATTGTTATCGGGGTTAATGCTGGTTCGTAAATAAACGAAGTCTCTTATAACCTCGAAATCATAACTGTCACCAGTGACGTGGGAGCCGATACGCGAGTGCGCCGACTGCTTATTTGATGACAGGAGGTACCTCGTTTTATGTTCTGAATTTTACATACATTTGTTGTGAAAATAGTTTCTGTTCTCCGTTTGTCACTGCTGTGGTCCCTTAATATTTTTCGTTTTACTTTGTCGAAATTTCCCCCTCCATTTGGAAAATGTAAGCACCTATTTTTATAATTACGAGCAGAAAACAGTGATTATTGTATGCCGAAATGGACAAAAAAAATGTTTGGACTATAGTCAAGAATTGTGTGTTTTTGAAACTGGTTATCTATTTGAACACAATAACACGAAATCTTTAGGTTAGGGCTGGATTGCGGAAGTTGGGTCCAAGACGTATCTGCAGAAGGTGATGTGATTAGAGTACAGTAGATTCTGTTTTTATGCGGTATATACGTTCCGCAAAAAACAGCATAAAAAAAGCTACCAGTTCTATAGTAAAACTATAGATACGTTTCAATAAATAAAATCGAATAAAAAAGGGTACTAGTCCCATATTATAACTATATATACGTTCCATATCTGAAATAATTAAATAAATCCGCACTATTTCAAAACCGCATAAGAACAGAATCTACTGTAGTTGATTTCCACTTCTTCCATTCGCCTTTAATTTAGGAATTCCAGTGAATGGAATCACCAAAAGTTGTTGTTGTGTTGTAAATGTGCGACAAGCTAATTTTATGTACTTGTCATTCACTCCATTCGTCTCTTCTCTCGTTTGACATTTATAATTTTAAAAAATGTTGTTGCTCGAATTCTACCACCTTCCATTATTCTATTTTCTTTCACAGGATTGCAGTTTGCTCAATTTTGAAGACAGAATACAACTCTGCATTTAAAGAATCACAACCAATATCTGTATGTGTAGCTTCCATGCAAATGCATATTTGTGTCTTTGAGAACGCCGTTAAGCGTAGAGCGGCATAATTTCTATCCAGGTGTTTTTGAAATTGATCTATTGTTTGGTGAGTGGTGTTTGGTGTTTTAAATTATTTCTGTTCGAAATGTAAAAGTTTCCTTTTTTTGTTAGAAAATTGCGAAAAAGACATCTGAAATTTTTTGAACTGGGTGGAAATCGAAAAAAGCAGCCGCGGAAGTAAATAGTTCTGAATTGAGACGCTTATTACAGGACGAAAACAACACGCAGAGTAAAATGGCGCCAACAAAGAATACCCGTGCATCCACTAAACAGGCTGCAACGACAACAGTGTCCACATTATTGCCACTAACAAGAAAAGGACTCACTCGGCGGACTGCCATAAATGTCGATGATCAAAATGTGGGTATAACACAGACGCGCGGCAAACGTAAAGCCGAACATAGTCCTGCCAAGAATGATAAAACCAAACGCTCGGCGCTTGGTAACCTCACGAATAATGTAAAATTAATGACAATGACGACGAAGACTGTCCATTCCGAGGATGACACTAAGCAAAGCACACATTTTACGAAGAGGAAGGAAAATCAATCAATCGGAACAAAGACGCAAGTGCTCAAAGAATCTCGTAACACAATAGGGAATACTGATGTTAGTACGCTTCAAAATCCACCGACGAAAATCGCAACAAGAGCAACAACACGAAATGCGAATGCTGTTAATACTTCATATAAAAATGTTTTGGAAGAAACAGGTAACAAATTAGCAATACCAAGTGTAAGTACCTTAATAGCTACGTCGTCCGTGAAATCTCGGAAATCGGATCAAGCCCAAATATTGCCTCCGCTTCCTGCGGCTCCAGTTGTAGCAGCCGTGGCAACAAAGCAATCACAGTCTAATAAGCCAGTAAGACGCATTTCTAATGAATTCAACAAGACTGAAGAAAGTTTGTACATGTCGGCGTTGGAGGATATTTCTAGTTGTGAGTCGATGCGCCTATCTAGTAATTTCGAAGCAGCTAAGCGAAGGTCGGCCCTATTATTACAAGAGAAGAGCAAGTCCGAAGGTGTACCAGTTGATGAAATTAGTGAAAAGCCACCGCCTGCAACAATACCGAAAGGCGTGGAAGATTTCGACAAAGAAAATTGGAATGACATATACCAAGTGTCACAATATGCCATGGATATTTTTAATTATTTGAAATCTCGCGAGGCGGAGTTTCCTATAACTGATTATATGGTAAAACAAATACATTTGACCAAGTGGATGCGAACATTGCTCGTAGACTGGATGGTTGAGGTGCAAGAAACTTTCGAGCTGAATCATGAAACGCTTTATTTGTCAATAAAAATAGTTGATCTGTTTTTGTGTCGTGCTGTTATCAACAAGGATGTGCTGCAGTTGCTTGGTGCAGCTGCGCTCTTTATTGCATGTAAGTTCGATGAACGTACTCCACCACTGATTGAAGATTTTCTTTACATTTGCGATGGGGCGTACAAACATGATGAGCTTACCAAAATGGAAATGACTACACTACGCACTATCAACTATGATCTAGGCATACCATTGTCGTATAGATTTTTGCGACGATACGCTCGTTGCGGGAAAGTCCCAATGCAAACGCTAACGTTAGCACGTTATATTTTGGAGATGTCACTCATGGATTATGCTGTTATTCAATTTAGTGATTCGAAAATGGCATGCGCAACTTTGTTCATGGCTTTGCGCTTACATGGCGATAAAAAACCGTGGACACAGACGTTCGAATACTACACCGGATATATATTGACTGATTTTGCCGAAATAGTACCCATACTAAATGCTGGTTTGCATCGTAAACCAAAAGTGAGGACAATACGCAGTAAATACTCGCACAAGATTTTCCATGAAGTGGCCAAAGTCCCGCTACTCACAACGGAAGAACTATTCGAGAACAATTTAGACCTGAATATTAGCATAAAAATTGAGGATTCCTGAAATTTATTATATTTAAAAGATAAGCCAATTAACGAAATGAATCTAGCTAAATTAAAAGAATACAACCATTCATTAACCTGCCAACATCCAGTCGAGCACATACATACTAAACGCACACATTATATCATACCTCATCAACGTCAGGCGTAATGCTTTTAAGTTTAAGTGACCATAGATGTTAAATTAGTCTATATTTTTTTAATGTTAAAGATATTTTCATAAAGCAACATAATCTTCGTTTATTTGATAAACATGTTTCATATACAATTTGTAATTTGCATTTCATTTATAATTTCCAAACGGATAAATTGTACCGGCCAGAATGGACTGCATTGCTACAAATCTGCCTAAAGTTGCCTAAGTCACATTAATTACGCAGACGCGTGTTTAGCAGTGTAATTGAAGCATTCTTCAAGCTATACATCGGTAGTGCTTTTGATTGCACGGCTCAGCTAGCAAGAGCACAATGTGACACCGGCGCCGTGAAATATAAAAAAATGTAAATTAAGGACGTATATTTGAAATGATACTGAATACGCTTACAAATGCGATTACCTTAATCAGATCTAACATAATTCAATTTTGTCAAACTACCCTTTACTATTTTCTATGCCAATTTTAATAAAGAATCAAGTAACTAGAACGAAATTGTGTCCTTCTAAGCATTTATTTTGTGCTTGATAAAGAAATACTTGTGTTATAAGTTTTGAATGTATGTTTTGTTAAATTTACCGTTCGTTGTATGTTACGCTTAGAAGCCTTCGCTTGTTTATGTTCTACATTTTTAATAAAGTTATGTGTCAAATACAAGAGTAGCACCTTTTATATATGTATGTTTGTACATTGCGCTTTACATGTACATCTGTCATACATATTTAGTTTACCTTCAGCCGTTAACACTAACAACCGGTGTAGCTCAAGGCGAATTTAGTTTCTCTATCATTGTTGTGTGTGTTGTAGTAGCATGGATCGTCTTTTTAATTTGTGGTGGTGTTTAGATGTTTGTGCCCATCTCTGTTAGTTTGATCTGATTTTAGCAGTGGCTTGCATTTGTTGTATTTGTATAATTTTTGTACATGTCGTAATTCGCATCTCCTTTGCAGCAGCTGCAAACCATTCCATTTTCTATATGTCGCATATTGAGGGAAATACTAAGGTTGCAGACAAGGCGTATCTATTCATATTCATTACAATAGATTCGCCTTGGTTGCAGACAGAGTGGGAGCGAAGTCGACAAACAGTGCCGTAGTAAACGTATGAGGGCAAGCGAAGCCGAACACAAAGACAGAGTATTTGCTGATACAACAACAACAACAACAAAGACGAAGACGTTGACTAAGCGGCCAGCTTGAAACTATTCGGTATTGTTTTCAAAGACGAATCGCTTGCTGCAGTTTACATTTCATTTAATTACTTGCCACTGTTGGGGCAGGTAACAGCTGCACTAATTATTACCATTACTCTAGTTTGTAAAAACTAAGCATTTTTTGATATTGTCCAGTGTCGCTAGCCTGTTTTTTCAAGAGTTTCAATCCTTTGTTGTTGTCGCATTATCACTCGCCTACCTGCTAAAATGTGTGCACATGAATAATTTTGCAAGTAGCGCTCCGGCCGAATAGCGGAGCAATTTCAATTCCTGGTAATAACAATTAAAATGGATTCGTCTTTAGATGAGCAATTATTTCTAAATGAAAACATTTTTTTAAAGGTAAAACTAAAAGAAAAAAAGCAATTCACGAAATAAATTTGTCTAGGAAAACTTTTGGAGAATTTCCCTTGTGGGTAGAGTTACGGCAAGATGAACGGAAATTTTTCCGACTATTTAGAAATTTCAATACATTTGATTACATTTTGCCAAATTTTAGCCTTTTTTTGAAATATAATGCACAAATTTTAATGAAACTCCAATCATGGCCGCTGAAAGATTATTTGTGACCTAAGGTATGTGAATATCCAAATGGGAAATGTTTACTTATTTGGTTGTTGTAGCAGCATAAAAATTCCCCATACACGTGCAGAGAATGCTGCTGGAGTGACAGTCCTTGGCCGGATATAAATTCGGGTCGTTCCGGTAACGTAGAATCGACTGTCGGTGGTCACTTGTTGGCAGTTGGCGGAGGGGGAAGATGTGTAAAACTTTAAGAAAAATAACCCTGTGGACCGATTTGAAAAAGAGACAGGAACTCATTCACAGTATTTATTTTAAACGAAGGTAGTTTTTATTTTTTTTAACTTAATTGTCATTAATACATTGTTCTTGAAAAATAGGAATATCGTCTGAAACCTTTTGTACTTGGTCTCGTGGATTCCATGAAATCTGCGTTAGTTTCGACTCCTGGATGACTGGCGCTTAATTTTATACCTGCGTTCTGTGAACTGCACGCAACCTCACCTCAAAAGTTCTTATGCTGTTTTCAATGTCGTGATTTCCCTTTCTACCTTCATCGTTCGATGTTTTATAGATATGCATATCTATGTATACCGTTGTTGTCATCTTTCGCTTCAATATAATTAAATTCTTTAAATGGGTTTTGCTGAGTCAGATTCTCCGTCGACTTGTGACAATTTAGCTGCTCTCTAATAAAGAGCACTGAAGTAAAATGCACCCACTGAGCCTGGATCACCTCAAGTTCAGGTACAATTTTTTTTAGCCTGGGCTCTGTTGGACGATTATAAATAAAATATCCACAATTTTTTGCGTTTCGCAGTTTTCACAGAATTCACATTTTCATAGTGGATTTTAATTACTTTTATCTCACTCTCGAGCGAAATTGAATATTTTGTAAATAAAAAACTGCTAATTTTCTGCTCAACACAGAACTGTGTTAACTGACAAAACAAAATACTGCTAAAAAGGAAACTCCAACTTGGAACACCCTGTGCACAAATATTTATACATATAAGTTTGTAATGCATGTAAAGGGGTCTTCCAAAGAGCTCTTTATTGGGGGTTTCGTTATGTCTCGGGTATGCTTACTCGGTAAAACTTTCTAAGTGTGAACGGCCATTTGCTCTTCTTTCTCGTCAAAATGATAATGAATCTTGAAAATAAATTTACAGATGAATTGTGTCCAGCCGGTGTTTCAATTAATATTGAAAACAACAAACAATAAAGTAGTTTGCAAAGAAAAGTATAACAAATGTATTTTAAAGAATTACACAGATTGAAGGTAACTTCCACGTTTTGAGCGAATACGAATATTTAGTGGATAAAGTACTTGACGAATTCAACGACGATTTATATGGGGAAAATAAGAGTCGCCGAACTATTATCAAAGCGCGCCACAATCGATTTGCTGCCACGAGGATATTTTAACGCATTTAGATGGCAATCGCTTTTGAAATACACTACAACTGTAAAATTTAAATAAATTTATGATACAAAAAATACTCGTACACTTAACTATTCTTACTCATTATTTGTATGTCTATGTTAAGTGCAAATAACCACTCCGGATGTGCATTTCAAGATCTTAGAAGGGAAAACAGGAAGAGACTTAATTCCTACAATTTTTTTGGCACTATTTTCAATTCGTGTGCATTAGCTTAGAAAATATTGTTATTTCACTTATTGATGTGCCTAAAAATCGCCATACGAATCGAAACAAGTAAAGTTGGTTTTAGAAAAGTTTTCACTTTTTATCTCGTGAAATAGCTACCAAAATCCATATACATTTCTTGGCCGGAAAATATGCGTGAAATTTCTTAATAATTTCCGAACAAAGTTGCACCAGAGAATGTTAATGAAATTAGATCTTCAATTTAGAACTAAAAAAACTCATTCAACATTTGCGCCTTCTCATTCCATTAACATTCTCTGGTTGCACTCTTTTCAGCCGCACTCTGAAAAAGCTCTCAACATAAAACAAATAAATAATTGGCGCGTACACTTCTGTTAGGTGGCGTGCGTCTTGAAGTTGTTCCCCAAATGGAGAGACCTATAGTTTAAGACCGACTCAGAACGACAATGGTTCTATATAAGGAGCTTTTTCATCGCAGAAAGACAATACACTCGCAGGTTTGCCATTGCCTGTCGACCGCTATCAGAAAAAACTTTCGCTTAATAACTTTGCTTTAATAGAGGAAAATGTAAATAATGGAAATAACTAGAGAATGTAAATACCATTAGCATCGCGTTCGGTCATGTTCGGCCATAAAATTTCATTTCTGTTTCGATTCGGCTTCGGCCAAGTAAGAGCAGAACTGCGGCGGATACTTCTGTAAATTTTTTCGTTTAGAAATTGTATTAACTTTCAGTTTTTGTAAATAGCATTTTTTGAAAACTTCTATACCAGTTTAAAATTTTATTGCAAATTATTTTAAATTGCTTTGAAATATCTGTGCTTCTTCAGAGCTGCAAGTTTACTCTAGACGATGAGCTAATGCCTTTACAATACAATATAAAATTAGTCAACTTTGAGTCTTGAATAATTACTATAAGCACACATGTAAAAATAATATTGTTGTTGTTATTTTTATAAGTAAAGGGCCTTTCAAAAATGACGCCAGTAGGGATGTAGTAGTGAATAACACCTAGACGGTGTCTTTTTTACAACTCCTTTGACATTTGCAGATGCACAATTAATCAATTGCGATTGAAATTTATTTATAAAGTCATTGCGTGTTTATTACTTGGCCCTTGGGTCGGCTGAAATTAGTTAAAGCTGGGCACGGCCTTAAAAGTCTATATTCGTCGTATAAAATCTCAAATAAGAGAAATTAATTTTCATCGCCTTAATATAAATTACCATCCTTTCTGCAACCACTATGCAAGCGGCAGAAACTGCTATCAAATATTCACGGGAAATATAATTAAGTTTTTAATATAACAATAATTATTACCATGGAACATTGAACCGGTAGTAGAAATAAAGCAGCTGATATTATTTGTTTCTTTTTATTTGTGCTGCGAATTGTTATATTTTGTTTAAATTATTCTAAACTGTCAATCTTTGCGAAAATTCTATCCAAAAAAAAAAAAACAAATGCGAAATGTTAGCGAAAGAAAACTCAGCAGTTCTTCCTCTGTACTTTAATATTGTATAAGTACATTAATTTGATTTACTTTTTCTCACTTTAGGTCGGCTCATGTAACAATTCTCCAGTAACTTAATTTCCGAGAATTCCCTCTCAAAGAGAAAAATATCAAAAAATTTACAATACATGAACGCAAAACCAGTAACAATTTGCTAGAACAGCTGATTAAATTGTTGGCGGGACAAATCACAAAAATTAAAGTAAAAAAGATTTCAATTGAGCTACCTCGTATTAAATTACACAAAAAAAAAATTAAAATACCAAAAAAATTGCTCATAGAATGCAAAATAACGTGCTTAGCATCACATAATTTTATTTTGCGCACAATAATTTGTTCCTTTCCCAACGCTTCCATTAGCAATTGTATTGTTGTGGCAATCTTGGAACTGCAACATCCTTTTAAAATGAAATGTCACTTTGCTCTCTCACTTCCTCCGGATACATGAACACCAAAACTTGATAATTTGAAATAATTGTTACAAATTATTTGCTTCACCAACAGACCTTTTATTTCAAGTACCAACAGACCTTAATTTTTTACCCAATTCACACAGTTGGAACTGTAAAAAGTGCAGAATTCAGTTGTTTCGAATTTCGAATTTCCTACTCCCAATATTTGGATGAAAAATCCTCTCCCCCGGGAATAGGTACGCGAGAATATATAATTTAAAACTCCTGCTGTTTAAATGGAGTTATTTATAGAAAACAACAAGTTAAAAATGCTAGAAAAAAGGTCAAGTTAGCATGCAGAATGAGTTAAAATTATTTTAAATCCTATTCTACTGATATCATCTTATTTTTTTACATCATGGAGTTAATGGAGTAGAGATGGAGATTTCCGGTGATTCCGACATCATCAGCACCTTTCGACACTACAGTTCCTTGTGAGCTGTGACCTGCTGCACGTGGCACCTTCATACATCTCGATCGCTTGCGACTGTTTTCCAATTCCTTGTCGCAAGCTTATTGATGTCCTTCTCTAGTTTGTCGGCCCATCTTGTTCACGGTCTTCCTCTTGCTCTAGTGTTGAACGGTCTGACTTCTACAATTTTCTTCTGCGCTCTCGTACCGTCCATTCTTGTTATATGACCCAGCCATCTCAATCGGTACGCTTTGATAAAACTTGTAATATTTTCCCATTTATAAGCTGGTCTTGCTCGACGTTCCACCTTATACGCCACTCACAGTGATTTTTGATTGTCTCAAAAAAATTTCCGAGTATTTTTCGTTCGAAAGTTTGCAGTTTTGCTTTATCTGCTTGAATTAGCGTCCACGATTCAGCTCCATAGCGTAAGGCTAAACTAATGATTGTTTCGTACAGAATCAATTTGTCGGCTTAGTAGTTTCGATTTGAAGAGCTTCATTAGTGAGGCTTACGAACTGTTAGCTGCTTGGATTCTCTCATCAATGGTGAGAACAAAAATAAAAAAAATAAATAAATAAAAACAATTGTGGCAATTCCTCGAATGTTGACCATGTCTGACAGAAAAAAAAAGCGTTTCTATTGGAATATTCCCATATTTCCAGTTACAGTTGTTTGAGACTCTACCACCTATCCTAAAAACGACTCCTTTTGACTTGGCAGAGGGTGTCTCCGCCAATAGGACCAAATCGTCAGCATACATTCGTGTTTACAATTTATATGCCTACTTTTAGTGTTTCGGTGACGTAGAACCGACTGTCATTGAGATCGTTTAGGTATAGTGATAAAAGTCAGGACTTGCCGGATGCCCTGATTTACAGCAAAAGTATCTGAAATTTTGCCATTAAACCAAACCCGGATATAAAGCAAGCCGACCATCGCAAGCTTGTAAAATGTCATGTTACGTGGAACAGTGTCGAAAGCGCAAGCAAAATCGACGAAAAAGACAAATGTTTTCTTCTTTTATACTTCCTTTTATTTTCGCGTCGCTGCAATTCTACGAGTACCAGCTGCAATTTCAATATCCGTGAAGGTTTTGGATATGGCGTGGATGTTTTTATCCCCTTGTCCTACTCCAGTTTTAATTCTGACTCCGACATGGTACATCGAAATATGATTTAGTGGCTGTGGTGGCTTTGACCAATATTATAAATCCCATCTAGCAAAATATTTATTTAACAATTTTTAACTATGCACTTATGTATGTATGCGTGTCTCAGAAGTAGAAGACTATTCCCAATATTGTTAATGCACATAAATATGAAATTTAATAATAATTGGCTCACCAAATTTGCCAAATAACTAAATAAATGCATATAAGTACATATTTATTTATACATATAAGCACACATTATTGTATTTTTGTTTACTATCGCCATTGGATTTATCCTTGAGCAAGTAATCATTCAAGCAAAAAAAGGGAATTATATTATCAGTGAAATGTCTACTTGAGCTTATCTCGGGTAATTCCAAATAAATATTTTGAGTTCATACGTATGCATATGTGTATATATACATTTTTCGAAAAAGTACAATATATACATATATAATCTTACATTTATTTATATAAAAGCTCAATGAATTGAAATACATCAGTTTATTGGATGCTGTGCTTTGATTCACTATAAAATAAATTAATTGAAGTTTATAGACACACAGAAGTAATATTGACAATATGAAGACTACCGTTACTTTTATATTTATTGCTGCTATTACCACTTTGACATCTGCACGCCCCACATTCGACAAAATTGCCGAAGCTTTGCTGGAAGTTGTTGACCCCAATCCATACCCGAGATATCCGTCAGGATCCGCCAACTACCAACAGGGTTACCATCAACACCATCATGATCATCATTATTATGGCAATGGCGCCCAACCAGACGGTTACTATCAACAGCCTCATGGGGGCTATTATCCCGCCCAAGTCTCATATGTGCAAGGACCAGGACCCTATGCACCCGGACATTACCCTCAACAGCATTATCCACAGGGGCACTATGCACATGGAAATTACGGCGGCAACGGCTATGTACATCCTGAACCGGCTTTATCGGTGGGCATTACTGCTGGCTATGAGCCATCAGGATATGCGCGGCATCACTCATATAAACAACATGGCTATTAGGCTATTAGCGGTATTGACAACACACTTTTTTGAAAATTACGAAGTCACTATTTTATTTAAAATTTTCACATTAAAAAATATTAGTAGAAATCATTTAAACACAAATTTTTCATAAATGGTATTAATCAAACTTAGTTTAATAAAAGTATGTATTTGTATTGGAATTTACTTGTTTATTTGAGAGCTGCGTGCGGAGTGTAATTTTTATTTTATGTTTTCAATTCGCAGCCGTTGCTGTTTACGGTTATCAGTTAAGAGTTTCAAAGCTATTTTTTTCTAGCGTCTTCTTATATCTATAAGTTGTTGTGCGCTAGAAGTTGTTGTTGTAGGATATAGCAAATCTGGAAATATGATCGCACCCTTTTTAATGAGCTCGTTTAATGCTGGGCTGATAGTTGGAGCCCGTATAGCAGAACTGGGCGTTACAATAGACTGAGTTGTGCTTGTTGAGCTCGTACTTGGCGTCGACGAAATATTTTCATCGGTTTGTGACTTGATCACGTTTTGCGTGCCAATCTGTGCTGAAGTACTGACTGCGGGTACTCTTTGAGTGGACATTTTGTTTGGAATACTTGTCGTGGGATTGAAGGGAAAGTTCGGCATAAATGGCATGAATGGATCAGGTGTGCGATCCGGTGAGGGCTCGGAAGGAGTCTGTATAGGGAAATTTGGTATGAAAGGATTTGATGCTACAACAGGTGTGTATGGGTTTTGCATGGCATAACCGGGATTCGTAGGCTTGGGTGTAATAGTGTGTAGCCAAGGATTTTGTGTCGATTCGTTATTCGGTACTAATGGGATTTGATTCGAAGGATTTGGTAAGCTATGATTTTGGAAAAACGGATTTTGCATAAAAGTGGGTAGTTTAAAGAATTTTTCTGCAGATGAGGTTTCGACATTCTGGTTTCTGAGAGGTTGATATTGTAAAAAGGGGTTATTGGAGACACTTCTTCGAAAATGTAACGTACTCATATCACCGGTAGCTAATCGCGGCGATTTGGTTGTGGGTGGCACATGATTTGCTATGAAATTAGATACTGTATTAATATTTAGTAGTTTCGTATTCTGTGGAATGGGTTGCTGGACGGGTGTAGATGTTGATGGCAGCGTATTTTGTATGCCTGCAATCGATTTCAGAGGAAGTCCTTTTTGGTCGGCGGGTGTTGATGCTGTAGTTGTCATTGTTGCAGTTGTTGCTGATGCCTTTTTAGTCGTCGTTGCCGTTGCGGTGTCTTTGATGGCGAGTTTTGGGATGCTACGTGGCGCACTGTTGGCATCGCCATTGATATTTTTAGCAACATTACTGGTGTTAATATTATTTGTTTTGCTCATTGTGAAGTTGTTGTGATAATTATTTTTAATATTGCTGTTATTTTGATTGTTTTCATGCACAATCCCAAACTGATCGTAGTGTCCCTGAACCCCTCGATGTTTATTGTCATTCCTTTTATTACTTCCATTGCTTCTATCAATATGATAGTTTACGTTGTGGTTGTTATTGTTATTATATTGCCGATTAAGCTTGTAATTTGGCTGGTGTTGGTGGCTCATGTGTTGTTCTGCTGGGCCAGTTTGCTGATTATTTTTTGGCATCTGCCGATTATTAGCTATAATTGTTTTTACTGCTTGTGGTCGTTGTTTTTGCTGATGCTGTTGACATTGATGATGTTTTATGTCAAGTTTTTGTTGCTGTTGTTGATCTTGATGATGCTGTTGCCGGCTGGAATGCGGCTGTACCATTCTACCATTTGTAGAGCCGTGCAGAAAGTGCGCACCAAAAAATGGAACTGCTGGTTTCTGATAATTTTCTAAATCACCAAAATCCCTGCCGCCTGACTTGAATTGTGACCGCTGCGATCGCTGGGAATGCTCTAAATCCTTATCAGCAGTGTGCTCTGCACTGAACGATCGCTCCAATACTCCATTGCAATAGTAAATTTGAGCGAACGCACTAACAACAAATACTAGTACACATTTCATTTCGAATTATACCGAAATATCTAAAGAATTCTCATTTCTCACTTGAATGTGTGTCTAAAATTTACGAATACGTACGAAAAGATGATGTGCATATATCTGCGCTCCGTCTTAAACTGGTCGATTGAATTGTAAAAGACGACCAACAACTCATCTCTGCTTCTGAGCATTCTAAAACGCCACCAAAAAAAAAAAAAGAAAAAATGGTTGATCAAGACTGACATTATTAGTATTGATAATCATAAATAATTATCGCTAAAAGAGACCTTTAACGATGCCACTCAAAACCGGATTTCAATGCAATTCATTTTTGCTTTACTTTTTAGAGCCCATTTTTATGGCCAGCAAAATAGCGGAACAATTCTCTTTACATACATACATGTACTTACATATTGCTCGATTGCTGAAAGAATGTCACAACTCAAAAAACCAAAAATTCGAGAAAAACCGCTTAAAAATTTTCGATTTGTTATGCCTCCCTAAGTAAAAGTAAAGACACATTCTCATCTAAAGAGATACTGTTAATTGATGCCGCCATTTACAGCCTAAAAGAAGAGTCTTACTTATCTATGTTTCTATGTCGGTTGGATGTAATAGCATGGAGAAATCGAGATAGGTTGCCACATCTGTGGTTAGCATACGAAAATTTGATCGCCGTTGCATGACATTTGTAAAAGTCACGCCATCTGGATTAAATCTATTTACCTCTGCACGTGTATTCTATTTTTTACAGCTATAAACAATTTCAACAACGAATTTGTATTAAATTTTGCGTTAAAAATGGATTAAATGGTGCGAAAACCTTAGTAATGTTAGGAACCTGTTTCGGTATTGATACTCTAAAGAAAACAGGCGTTTACGAGTGGCATGGACGCTTCAAAGAGATCATGAGTTCATGGAGGATGGCAAACGTAGCTGCAGGCCATCGACATCAAAAACTGATAAAAACATCAATAAAGAGAAAGAAAAGTAACCGTAAATTCATTCATCCATGAGAAAGTTGGGAAAGGACTTGAACATTGCTTATGGACCCGTTCAGGACATTGTATTTAATTATTTGGGTGTTCGCCGTGCAGCTGCAAAGTTGGTCCCAAGGGACCTGAATTTCATACAAAAAAGGGACCGCATTGATATCGTCAAAGACATTATTTCCAAGGCTAAATCCGACCCAAGATCCATCAATCGCATCATTACTGGAGACGAGACGTGGGTTTATAAATACGACATGCAATCCAGACATCAGACGCGTGAGTAGAGAGCTTCGAAGAAACCAATACCAAGAAAACCACGTTGTTTTCAGTCATAAAAGAAAGCGATGTTTATGATTTTAAGGGTTAAAACTGTATTGTACCCTACGCATTTTTGCCAGAAAGCCAGACAGTTAATAAGGACAGATATTTGGACGTTATCGGACGTTTATGTAAAGCAATTGACCTTAAAAAGAGGCAGGATGTGTGGCAAAACAACTCCTGGATTTTGCACCATGATGACGCATCTTCGCACAGTGCCATCGTTATCGGTGAATTTTTGACCAAGAACGAAACGAAGACCATCCAACAGCCATCGAATTCAGAAATGTTTCGAAAGCTGGGTTAAACGCTGGCATAAGTGCGTTGTACGAGTAGTTGATGGGGAGTGCTTTGAAGGTCACTTTTGAGGAATAAAATTGTATTTTGAATTTTCTGAACATACTCCGGGTATTTTTCGATAAGGTTGGTAAATGAATGGTAAAAGGAATACGAGGCAAGTAACATTTTGAAAAATGAGCTGCGCCACGCCCACTTTTGGATAAATGGGTGTATCTAGATGCGCTCAGTAAAACCCGACCAAACTTGGTACATGTATTGCTCTCCACCTCTTTTAGAGCCCCCAAAAATATTGTTGAGATGAGATAAAAACCTCGGTTACTCTTCTACTTATGTAATAAAGTATTATTTTAAGATTAGATTTCCGTTTATCAATTTAATGCTATAAAATTATAACTCTCATTGACTATGAGATTGTTTCATTCCAAAAATGAAGTGCTAGCACAAAGTAAATATTACTAATTCGGTCCGGACCGAATTTAGCCTTACTTGTTTTGTTACCACATATCTGTATATCTACTTTAGACAAAAGTTCAAAATAAAAATTGAACAAAACTATAAAATTTTTTATGAGCGGCTAGAATTTATTGTTTCTAAAGCAAACTCTGCTGATGTCAACTAAGTTGCTTTGCAAAAGATCAACAAATATTTGTGTTGATGTCCATCACTGTGTACTTATTACTTAGCTGAAAAGGGAATTTTTTATTTAAATTTTTATTCAAACATTCGTTGTGCTCAATCAGTAAAACATCATTTATTGATTATTACATAGACACAGGCAAAATAAAAAAATCAAGGGGTATGCATTTTATCATTGGAAATGATTTAGCGCTCGAAAATATGCAAAGGCGACACACCATAAAAATCGTTACTCAAGTAAAATAAGTCAATCTATCAAACACTAAAACCTGATAACTACCAAAATTTAATTTTTGGTTTGACCATGTAGAATTTTAGAACGCGGAATTTTCAAAATGTGTAGAATTTTGAATGCGTGAAATGGAGTCTTGGACATAGGTTGCATTGTTGAATACATTCATAATTGTCAGATGTATAGTTTTTATATTAGTTTTATTTAGTATTTTACAGTTTCGATAATTACATGCGTCAGATAATTGCGAAAATTCCATCGCAGCATTATATGCCTATTTGGTATGGAAACCAATATGTGAACATTTACGGAGGATCATTTGGATACATTCCAAATAGGTTTTTAAATTGATTCAACCTATACAGATTTTTCTAAGACTTTTGATAGGGTACCTCACCCAATATTAATAGCTAAACTTGAGTGTTTCGGTTTTCATTCTCAATTTCTTAAGCGGTTTATTTCCAATCGACTTGATAATGTATCGGCTTTTCTGTTGTTGCTTCGTCTGGTGTACCTCCAGCTAGTGTCCTAGGTCTGCTACTATTTATCCTCTTCATTAACGGTGTTTCCTTCTGTTTTGGCTGTTCTGTTTTGTGCAATTTACTTCTATACGCGGGTGATCTGAAATCTATTATGAAATTGATTCAGCCACTCTCCAGCGTCAGTTGAATAACTTATATAGTTGGTGTGTGCGTAACCATTTATTTGTTCCTTAACATTAATAAATGTCAATATACGTCGTATGCGAAAGTTTTTAATAATCCTCCCACAGCTTACTACATCTCAAACTCGCCGCTAAAGACAATTAGTGAATTAAAAGATCTGGGAGTTTATTTTGACTCCAAGCTCAACTTCACCACCCACATAAACTATATATCTTTTTAAATCGTTCACAATGTTAGCCTTTATTCGTCGCAGTCGTTCTTCGTTTTCAGATCCCTATACTCCCAAGTTAGAATATGCGGTATTCGTTTAGAGACCATTTTCATGTAGTTTATATTAATAGATTAGAGTCTGTTCAGAGAGCTTTTGTGCGTTTTGCTTTGCGCTTGATGAAATTCGTTGTTTTCACTCCTTCGTATCGCTCTTGTTGCTTATTAATAAATCTAAAGTCCTTAGAGTCTAGGCGTGTTCTGTTGTCGATGTGTTTTGTCTTTGATATTTGTGCGGGTTCAATAGATTGTCCGTATGTGCTCAAAAAAATTAATTTTAAAGTTCCCTTACGCGTTTTCCGTTGTAATGAATTTTTTTTTGTTGGTATTGCTAAAACTGTTTATGGAATGAATGCCCCCTTTAGAAGGACGCTAGCTCAACTTAATGCGTATTCCTCTTTCTTAGTCATAGATTTCTCTTACTCTAAGCGTACTTTTAAGAAGTTACTTTTAAGACTCTTGTCATATGGTTTTTGTTTTTGTATCTATCTAAAGGGTTTTCCAATAACAGGTGTTATTTTGAATAGCCCGCTATTTCGGTAGATGTCACTTTTGAAGCTGTCATTTTTTGATAATTGACAAGTAAATAAAAATGGAGCGAAACGCGCCTAAACAACGCAATAAAATTATTACAATTCACTATTAAAATGGTGAAACTTTGGCAGAGACAGTTCGTAAAACTCGAACATTTTTGGGTCATCACGTTGGGTCCTTCTTGCACCTTGTTGGACCGCAATACAGAAATTGGTGAACAAATTCGAGCTTTTGGGACAAGTTAGTGATATGAAGAATAAAACCCGTGCACGTCGCTCAAGAAGAGCCGAACATATTGCTGTTGTAGCCGAAAGTGTTGAAGAAAACCCAGGTTTGTCCATTCCTCGTCGATCCTTGGAATTAGGCATTCCACAAACGTCATTACACCGTATTTTGCATAAAGATTTGGGTCTTAAGGCTTATAAAGTCCTGTTAACACAAGAACTCAAGCCGGCCGATCATCATCAACGTCGTTTTTTGCTGATTGCGTTGTTGGTATGCATGAAAATGATCCGGAATTCCATCGATAAATGATCTTCATTTCTGATGAGGCCCGATTCCAGAGGCTTCGTCAACAAGCAAAATTGTCGGATCTGGGGCTTAGAAAATCAAAGAGTTATTGTTGAAAAGCCTCTCTATCCTCAACGTGTGACTGTTTGGTGCGGTTTATGGTCCGACGGAGTCATTGTTCTGTTTCTTACTTTTTCGAAAATGAACAGTTAGGGTGAACGGATTGCGTTATCGAGAGATGATTAATGATTTTTTTGGCCGGAATTGGATGGTATTGATCTAGATAACGTTTATTTTCAACAAAACAGCGCTACGTGCCACACGGAACAACACCTCTTATTGGGAGACCCTTTATCTCATAGACTGCTTGCAATTATATTTATTTTAGTGATGAGTTTTCGGCTATAAGCTTGATTTTTAGAGCTAGAGGCGGCTTACTACAGCTTAATGCGGGAAACCTTACTAATGCTACATCGTGAACTTGTACTGTTTGTGTAAAGTGTTTTGGTGAGAAAGTTTTGGATCTACCTCAGGTTTTAAATATCTTAAGAGGAAATAACTATTTTGTTCTTTATAAACACATTGGTTTTTTAGGTATAGAGAACTAATTCTGAATGGATTTACTTTGTTTCAAATTGAAGTGCTATGCAGACATACTACCGCAAATGTTAAATGAATATGATGTTATTAAATAAAAAAATATACTGGAGAAATACGAATACAGAATAAACAATAATCAAATTTAATTTCATTCCATTTAATATTAATTTTGTTAGTTACTTAGAGTAATAAACTATTTTGTAATAATATTCTAATTTACTCATCTATGCATTAATTAAACAAAAACAAAAACATGGAAATAACCACCATTCTTATCAATTTCAACTTCGATATCCTAAGTATCAGCCCATACACGCACACGTACACACATATTACATCTATTCTCACACTACCTATTTTGTGTGCCTTGCGTATTAATTTTGACATGTCAGACTTTAGATCTGTCATAAAGCTAAATAACTAAGAATATCTTTATTTACGCCATATGAATGAGATAATTTGTTTTCAGCCACATTTGTTTGCCACTTAAATACAATATATAAAAATTCATTCATAAATACTAAATTTATGTAAGCGTTTTTGTACCGCATCTTTCTGGCTTTTAAGCTGTGCGTGTGTTGGGTGTGAAAAAGTTAGGTTTCTGGAGGTAGCATACCTAACGTCTTGAAATATAGCCTACAAATGTGAGTTTGAGTAATAATGAACGTGCGCGAGTCAATAAACTCTGAGGAAAACCGCAAAGCGACGTTTAAATTCAAATACAGTCTGCCTAATACAAGCGTAACTTTGAAACTATTTGACCAATTCGATTGTAACAAACTGCATTGTACGGGCTAATAGCTTCACCACCATTAGCTTCACATCTTCGAATCATAATTTGGGTTAATTTCTACGCAAGCTGTGGAACTAATCGTCTCCAAATCAGAGGAATTTGCCCTTTGAGTTTTTGTAAAATCAAAACATCCAAATTAAACATCTTTACAGCTTAGTATAATAATGCTTTTTGATAAATTTTATTCATTAAAACAGATTGTAGGGTTTGTATAGGTCAAACATTTCACGTATCACTACAACCCATACAGGCCATTGGAAAGTAGGGGATCAGGCAGCTAGACTCAACCTTCCCTTTATTTCCATCTGCAGAAGCTGTCAAGCGGAAGGGGTGAAGGGAAGTCTTTTCCACTACCTATGTGAATGTCCAGGGCTAGTTAGGGCACGTCTTCGCTCCTTCGGTAAGCCTTTTTTACAGCAAATTAATGAGATCTCAGACATCGAGATAAATAATTTGCTGCTATACTTGGCTCTCACTAAATGGATCTGACTTAGAACAAAAAAAAACATCATCACACGAGGACAGTGGTAGTAAAACGGTGCTGGTCACTAATTAGAATTATTTCAGTGGAAATACTCAACCACTTCAACAACAACAACAACACAAAAAAAAATTGCCTGACTTCATGCTGACTTTAACAACTTACTAAATACCTTAAAACTTAAAAAATTAGAAATGAATAGTTGCTCTTTTTGAAGTGCATCATTTAAGCTGTGGCGTATATTTTGGACTTCTTGTGTTATGAAATATTGGCGCGATAACCGCTTACGAGATTTTGGCCAAGTTTAACAAAGCGCGCAAGTCGTTTCTTTGTCGTGCTAACCGGCGCCAGTTGGACACACCAAGCGAAGCCAAGTTCTTCTCCACCTGATCTTTCCAACGCAGATGAGGCCTTCCTCTTCCTCTGCTATGCGAAACCAGCATAATACCTTCAGTTTCGGATCTTTATTCGTTGCGCAATGTCTATGTCGTCGTAAAGCTCATACAGCTCATTGTTCCATCGTCTGCGATATTCGTCGTCACCAACGTGCAAAAGTCCAAAAATCTTCCGCAGAGTCTTTCTCTCAAACACTCCAAGCTTCTGCGCCATACGTTAGGACGGGCATAATGAGAGTCTTGTAGAGTGTTAGTTTTGTTCGTCGAGAGAGGGCTTTACTACTCAATTACCTACTTAGTCCAAAGTAGCAATTGTCGGCAAGAGAGAAATATAGAACAAGAGATGAAGTATAGAGTACTTTACAAAAAAAATTGTATCTGTATCAAATAAGGTGTGCTTGACTGTATGTACATTTGCACACATTCTTTTTTTTATTTAAGGCAGGTACATACATACATACATACATCGAAGAGATGCTACAATCTGGTATGAGTGTACGCATGTCGAATAGAAGTGAGTGTGAAAATGGAATTTGTAAAAATTAAGATAATCGAAAAGAAGTGAGTACTGAACAATTGAAAGGCGGATCACCTGTCGGTAATGTGCTCAGGCTTCCGTTCAATTGAGGTAGTGCGCAAGCGCAACTACTTGGCTGGTTTAATTCAGTAAGAAATGCCAAGAAGAACAGCAGCAGAAGGGCATTCGATTTTTTCCTTTCAAGTTTGTCGTTTGCAGTCGTTACGGCTCACGTGATTAGAATATATATTATGGATTGTATTGATGGTAGGTTCGGGATGATTAATTCTACAAACAACAGCAACAATGCGCAAAATATAACTTTTCGAATCGTGAACGGCGCGAGGGAGTGGGTTTAATTGGCTAAAAGACATGCAGCTAATGGGACGCGTCCACAATGCTCGCAATGCTGCTTACCTAGGTGATTTTTTATCTCATATATTTTTATTCTATTTATTCGTATTCAAATTGGCTGGGCTGTGGTCAGTTGTTAAGAGTTGGCAAAATGCCACATAAAACAAAAAAGCACACGCTTGCGTGTTGAAACGTCGCTTTGGAAAAATATATACATACATAAGTATGTATGTTTGTATGTAGAAATGTGCACAAATAGTTTTTGTGGATTCCGTCGCCAGAACCAGCAGCATTAACCAATTATGGAAAATATGTGACTCCAGACACATTTTTGTAAATTGTAATTTTTGAATAGCTTATTTTTCCTTTACGTACACATACATACATACATACTCGTACATACTCATTTACACTTCTACAATATTTAAAGTGTGCAATAAAAGCCAACAGTGAAAAATACAGAAATAACCGCGTAAGTTATTATCGCTATGCGGCGGCAATTTCTTGATACCCATATAAATAAGCTGCAAATTTATACGTTGGCCGATAGTTGAGAAGCTGCTGTGATCTTGAAAAGTACTATTGCGAGCAGGTTGCTACACTAAGGCAAAAATACGCAAATAAATATGAGATTCGAGTTGTTTACATTTGTGCTGGTGTTATTGGTGTGTGTTGCGGAAATTTGTTCCGGATATTCAAGGCCTTTTGCGGAGGCTTTTAGCGGTTATCAAGGGGTCGGCAGCTATTACGGTAATAATCAGGGCTACTACGGCGGCCCTCACAGTGCAGGCGCTTACTATGGACGTGATAGGCGTGGTAGCAATCGTCGTTCCGGTCGAACGTACAGTGACATTGCGCGTGTTGTAAATCCACAGCCGTATGCCTTTGTTGGTGCGAGACCTTTTCCTGGACAACCGTTCAACCCTATTGGATAGCCGTGGACATGCAATGAAGTTTAAATTAAGGGATTTTGTGATGTGATATGAAAAATAAATATTTTAGTAATAATAAAAAGTGCATAAAAAAGTAGAAGGAATAAAACGCAGTTTTATGTAAAAATGTGACCGTTTTTATTATTAAACAGACAAACAAAAAATGCAAAACTCAAATTCGTACATATTCAAAATTGGTGTTCCTTAAATAATTAAGAAAACATATTTTAAATTCGATTTAATATTTGGTAGGATATCCTTTCCGTTTTAAAACTGCTTTAAGGCGACAGTTCTTGTGGATTCCATAAGTTTTTCCGTAAGATTTGGAGATATTTTTGTCCATTCTACCCTAAACATTCTTTTCAGGTCCTGAATGTTCCTTACTAATAATTTCTAAAGGGTTTGTGAAAAATTTACCACAAATTCTCTATAGGGTTCAAATCAATTCTTTGTGGTGGTGTTTTTAAATATTTTGGGCAATTATATACTATCCGGATATGGGTATTCAACGCGGTGTGCTTAGGATCATCATCTTGCTGAAAGATATAATTGTGTTCCGATCCCAAATTTTTAACACTTCGGGGTAGATTTGGTTTCATAAAACCAATATATTGCTTTACCTTCATAATTCCATTCATAAAGTGTAGTCTCCCTACACCCGAGGCACTAAAACATCCCCAGGCCATCACCGATGATAACCGTGCTTAAATGTGGGTCTGAGATTGCGTCAACATAAAATAGTGTTAGATTTTCTCCATCTAAATCCGATTTTTTGAATCTACTTATAATTTCGCACTGTTTGAGTGGTAACACTAATCTCGAACCGCGATTGTAAATTTGCAACAAGCTTTAAAGCACTTAAGTAGGTAAGATCTTTTGTAATGTCCCATCGATTAAGAGATTGCATTCGCCAATTAAGGAACAACCTGTTCTGATTTCTTACTTTTTTATTGATTCGCCCGGAATTTTTATGTATTTTACTATTGACTGAATGTCGGTGTGTTTTTTTTTAATTTATAGCGGATTTTTTTTCTCAATTTACAAAGTATACCTACTTGTTGATGAATAAGTTTAGATATCAGAAGTATGAAATTATTATGCAATGCATATTTATTCATATTAAGGAAGTCTGTACGAATATAACTTTTGCATACTGTATGCATACATATATAAGTAGGTATAATAATAGTTGCCTTATTAAAAATTGTAATTTTTTTAATTTCGTCAGGTTTCTATTATCATTTCTAGAATTTTTGTAACATCCATTCTGCACTGTATTCAATTTAAATGTTTACTTTTTGCCTAATGACAGCAGCTCATAATGTGTTACGAGGGTTACTAAAGCTTTAAAATAAAGAAGTAGGTAGGTAGGTAGGTGAAATGGTTGAAGTGCCAGTTTTGCCTTCCTCAAGTAGCACTAAAGCGCCGTTTTGATACCATTATGAGACCTCCAACAGGCAGATATCTACAGCCAGCCAGAGCTGTTGATATAATGGAGAAGATTGATGGGGTTTAGGTTGAAGCACTAACCCAGGCTGTGGAAGAAAGGAGCGCCTAGTGACCTCAATCGTCTAAGTGCTAAACCCGGACATTTACAGAGAAATTGCTCAACAGTCTCCTTCTCTGTAAGGCCCCCACAGCTTCTGCAATGGGGGTCAAATGGTAGGCCAAGCTTTTCCGTGTGTGTGCCGATCGTCCAGTGACCGGTAAACATGTGATACTACGAGTTTGGAAATTGATTGGCGAGGAGTTCAAAGGACTTTCTTAGTTCTCCGTATATCGTATTGGGGCCAAAGGGTTTTCGAAATAGCACGTGAAGAAATGAAACTTTATCTTTTCCGCGCTTTCCTGAGAAATAATTTGTGCAGTTCCCCTTTAACAACTTTCAGGGGGATGCCGATGGCCGGGTAGGAGGTCTCTGAGGTCAATTCAGTCCCCTTCCTCATCAGAAATTTTATTTTCCTCTATGTTCCTATGTCCTGGAATCCAGACAAGTAATAGAATTGAATGCGTCACTTTGTCAAATGCCTTCAAGAAGCCTGTATAAATGTAATCGATTTGGAGTCCTTTGGACAGCGGCGACATATAGAATTCAAAAAACAGCAAGATTAGTAGCTGTGGAGTGACCAAAGCCAAACCCACGTTATGCAGGATTGATTAAAACCTCACCGCAAATACATCTTGTCCTTTACAATGCACTCGAAAAGTGTTGAGCTGCTTGACAGTTTGTAAAATCGGTCTAGAGTTGCGAACCTCTTAACGCTCACTTGTGAAAAATGGTGTGATGGTAGCAATTTTCCATTAATTCAGAAAAATACTAGAGGATAAGGATTTATTGAAGATAATGCCAAGAGAAATTGCTAAAGCCGGACAGTTTTTGAGCAAGATTGCCGAGAGCCCGTCAACATTTGCCCCTTTGGTAATGTCTTCAGATGAAATATGGTATGCAAGATGCCAAAATTAAGAAATGAAGATATTTCAGAAGAAAAGTCTGAGGGTTCCTCAGTGTTAGAAACTTAATTCGACTTCGGATTAGATTTAATCTTCATGAGTTCGTAATTTCACTATCGTAAAAATTGTTGGACAGTGATGCCAAATATTTTCACAGAATATAAACAGGAGTCGATGTGCTTTTTTTGCTGCGGCTACTATTACTTTCAAATAACCGTCGAACGTTGATCCGCCTTCAACAACAAAATGTTCGAGATCTGTTGTTTGTTTATGACGAATATATTTTTACCCGGCTTATTTTGACGCCTAATTATATTCTATACAAATTCACGCATACTTAAAAAAAAAAAAATTAAATAAACCAGTTCGCGAAGTTCATAAAGGGAAGTGTTGAAGAAGACGCCGAAATATCGTTCTCAACTGGTTGGCCTGGCTACGTGCCTATAAAATACAGATCGTGCAAGAATTGAAGCGTCGCATTTTTGCTGATTGGGCTCATTAGATTATTTATCACACTACAATAAAAAAAAATAACTCAAACAATATTTCTGTTTTGTATTACACTGTGCGGCAGTGATTTTATACTTTTATGGAGACCTAGTACAACTTGTAGGTATAGTAAAACTAAGAAAAATGGTATAGGAGAAATTTCCAATACACCCCCAAAATCTCGTTTTATGGCCATAAAACCGTTTTTCAGTAGGTTGATGTAAAGAATCACTCCTAACTTCGCCAATTTCCATCCGATTTCGAATTAGTTTTTTTAGTTCGAAAGAACAAAAACAAGCCTTTTTGACAGTGTGTTGACAATTTTTCTGAAATGACAACTGACGAGACTGTAGGCGGAAGTATTTGGAATTTTTTTTATTTTTTCTCTATTTTTTCAACTTTGACATAATTTTTACGATATTATCCGATATTGAGGATTTTTTTAGTACACTACTGTTATAGTAAATTTAATTTTTTAATTTTGCGTCGAATGAGCTATATTTGACTGTAATTGAATTAAAATTAATAGAGTTGTGTGAATTTTAAGATTTTTTTTTTTTTACTAATTTGGTATGTAAGTATAACTTACGCTAAATGTTGATGCGTTATTATAGATACGTAATATTTATTGGAGTATATATGTACTGTACTGCATACAACAGAACTGGTTAAAATTTACGAAAATATCTGACATATTATCACACATTTTTTTTTTTCAATAGAAATATGAAAAAGCTCCCAAGTGTACCATAGTTCACACTGTACATTGATTAACAAAAGAAGTTTGTTATTATAATTTAACCTTATCAAAACGTCAAAGTTTTATTGTTTGTTTCATTGAAATTCAAGACATATAAATCAAAACGTTGCCAGAAAAGTCGAATTTCTCAATATTCTCCGATGATGTGGCATCATCAGCCTTATCATAAACCAGATGATTGTTATTTTTATAAAACGGACGTAAACGGTCATCATTATAAAGCTCGAAAGCACATAAAGTATGCTGATGTTGCAACTGTTAAGAACCCCGTAGTCTTGGACGATATGATTGACTCAACTGCAGGAACTGAAGAAAGTTTAACTCATTGCTGATGATGATCAAACTGATAACAATAAACTTGATGATGAAGAGTACTTTCCGTCTGGTTCTAAGTCTTCAGAACGACACATTGTATCAAAGTTAAGTGCGTAAGTTATACCTACATACCAAATTAGTAAAAAAAAAAAAAATCTTAAAACCCACACAACTCTATTAATTTTAATTCAATTACAGTCAAATATAGCTCATTCGACGCAAAATTAAAAAATTAAATTTACTATAACAGTAGTGTACTAAAAAAATCCTCAATATCGGATAATATCGTAAAAATTATGTCAAAGTTGAAAAAATAGAGAAAAAATAAAAAAAATTCCAAATACTTCCGCCTACAGTCTCGTCAGTTGTCATTTCAGAAAAATTGTCAACACACTGTCAAAAAGGCTTGTTTTTGTTCTTTCGAACTAAAAAAACTAATTCGAAATCGGATGGAAATTGGCGAAGTTAGGAGTGATTCTTCACATCAACCTACTGAAAAACGGTTTTATGGCCATAAAATGAGATTTTGGGGGTGTATTGGAAATTTCTCCTATACCATTTTTCTTAGTTTTACTATACCTACAAGTTGTACTAGGTCTCCATAAAAGTAATATATATTTAATTTTGTTTTTTTGTCACACAGTGTTATCAGTTTAAGTTCTAAAGCTCTTAAAAAACAGCTCAATAAAGAGTTTAGCCTTTACTGAATTTATGGCCATGATCACTGAGATATAGTATGCAATTATTCCAGTTAGCGTTTTGTATTCCCAAACTGTAGGTAAACTGAAATAAAAAAGCAATTAAGAACAGCTATAAAATTTTTTAGCAAATTTGGATCATAACACAATTAAATAGAAATGAGTGAAAACAATAAAGAAAATGTTTCATTCGCCCGATCAAAAAATCTATTAAATGCAAAAACGAATCAGCACATGTACTTAAATATATATACTTTTCTCATTCCCAAAGGACACTGATTCGTATTGTGATTTAAATAAATTATAGTATTTTACATGCTGGAAGTGCTGGCTAAATGACACCTCGTGGCTTTTCCTAAAATTTATACGCTGAATAACCGATACCATCCATTTTTCAACGTATTTAAAGGGTGATTTTTTAAGAGCTATAGGAAAGTTTTTCAAAAAACACACGTAAAATTCAAAAAAATGCATGAAATTTTTATTTAAATCGATAGTACAGTCCATATAATTAAGGGGTTAGGTGGGTTTCAAAAGCTCAAAATAGGTACATTTTTATGAATTTTTTTTTATTTAATCAACAGAATATTTCATTCCATCAATTTAACACATAAAAGGTTCATATTTTATAAGTAGTTTGTGAAATTTTCATTGAAAAATTTTGAAAATTAAGGCGTGGACACGTCGTCTCCTATGACCCCTCAAAAAAAAGTTCTCTCGGCGTAGTCAGGATAACTCATGACAGATTCATCTGAAATTCAAAAACAAAAAATTTTCTGTTAGTAGATGTTTCAAACTCGTGCTTGGACGAAGGAAAAAAAAAAACAAAAATTGCATTTTTGGCGGCGTTGAAAACAAAAAACCCTTATTTTGAGTAGAATTGGCACCCTTCATGCCCTTGAAAAATTACTTGGAATAGAAAAAAAAAAAATTCCTTCGTTCAAGCACGAGATAATGTTATTTTGAAGAAGTGTGCAAAATTTGAAAGAGATCGGTTCATAAGTTTTCGAGAAATCGTGACTACCGATTTCAAAAATGTAGTTTCAAGAAAAACGCGATTGAAGATTGCTAATAGCTAAGCAGCTGCCTCGATATACCTGCCAATCCAAAGGCTATATCTCTTAGAATATAACTCGGATCGTTTTAAAATTTTAAAGGAATATTCTCAACATATTCAATTATGAGATCAGCAAAAAAAAAAAAAAATTCGATTTTTTGAAATTTTGAAACCCACCTAACCCCTTAAATGTTTGAAGATTATTTCATGCAAATGTTGACCGCGACTGCGCTTCAAATGGTCCATCCGCTTAGTCCGATTTTGGAACACTCTTTCCAATGTTTCGGCCGGTATCTCACATATAAATGCTTTAATGTTGTATTCCAATGCGTTAATTGAAGCAGGCTTATCTGAATAGACATGAGCTTTAACATAGCCCCACAAAAAATAATCTAAAGGCGTTATATCGCACGATCTGGATGGCCAATTGACAGGTCCCGAACGTGAAATAAAATGTTCGCCGAACTCGCCTCTTAACAAGTCCATTGTTACGCGTGCTGTGAAACCACATGCCATGCAAGTCAAGCTCTTGCATTTTGGGCAAACAAAAGTTGGATATGATTTCACGGTAGCGCTCACCATTCACAGTTACGTTACGATTCGCAGCATCTTTTGAAGAAGCACGGTCCAATGATACCTCCAGCCCATAAACCGCACCAAACTGTGACCTTTTCTGGATACATTGGTAGCTCTTGCAATTCTTTTGGCTGATCTTCACTCCAAAATCGACAATTCGGCTTATTTGCGTACCCAGTGATCGCTGAACACAATTTTCTTAGTTTTGTTTTGTTTCCTATGTACATAAGTACACTTGAAAGTCTTATTACCAGCAAAAGCTAAAATATGGGGGCCCGGCGATTTGCTTATGTATTCTTTGTGAATTACCACATCAACGAAACGTGCGATGAATGTTACGAAATGTTGCGGTCCGTTAAGTGGTAAAAAACTAAATCAGAGTAAAAATAAATGAATTAACAACCAGAGTGTTTACAAATTGTTAGCGAAGAACGCAACAAGAAAAATATTTGTGTTTAACCACCAAATTCGGTAATTGTCTCTGTTAGTAATGACTTAAAAATAATGGCATGGCCGTTCATACAAATGGGCAATGGCTAAATACTAAGTTCCGCAAATATTCAGATTAAATGCATTTGAAGCAGCATGCACACATACACGCATATGCGCATTTACAAACAAACATATCCAAGCAGGAAAATTCACCAGCATCGAGTTGGTGCATTTCCAGGGAGTTTGGAGCCGTGACTAGTTAGCGTAACTTCTCTTTTCCATAAAACAACTGGTGGATTTTACATGTTTTCCAATTTAATATCCAAACCAGTGGTAAATTCGAAACATTTTATTTGTATATGAGGAACCAGCTCACTTTGCTACTGCTGTCGCAATGGTTGATAGAGTGGAGCCTTGGCGTACCATTCGTACCATTCAACTTAGGACGTTCGATTAATGTAAATATTTAGTGACTAGCAAACCCGGCCTCTTCGCTGGGCACACTAAAATAGAATAGATATGGCTTGGAACAGAAAATATATGGTTTTCATATTATTTATTTCTTTATTCTTTATTCAAGCGCTTTGGTATAAACAATATTTTTTGTTTTTCTATTTGTTTTTGAGTAAATATAAAATATAAATTGAAAATCAGGAAAAAAGAAGATTGTTTTTAAATTTCAAATCAACGCATATGAATAACTAAGAAGCAATCGTCTTTTTTCCTGATCATCCATGAATTTTTCGTTTCAATTTATATGTTTTATTAAGCATTGGAGCTTTTTTAACCATTATCCATTTATATTTTTCAAAAAAAAAAACGAAACAAATTTTTTTTTCCACGAACACATAATTTCATTCGGATTTCACATTACATTCTCAAATTTCGTAAGAAATTATTCACTGTTCCAAAATCCACTCCAAAAAAATTCACAAACAATTTTTACATGTTGCACTTACGTTTTTTCCTTATGGCATCCAAATCAGAAAGAAATATTGACACATTGTAACTCACACTGTCAATTTGACAGTTCAGTTCCGCCCCAAGCGTTAAAAAAGTAAGCGACATTATGGCTGGTTCAAAAGAACGCTGTACCCGTTGCCAGTGCTCCGAATTACAACCAAACTTTACGAAACCCATTTTCAATACTTACTTAACAATGTGTGTAAGTTTGGTTTAATTCGGTGCAAAGACACGGCGGGTCCACGTTTTGGCATATATTTCGAGACCCTAGTCATCAATAGGTATGAAAATTACCCCGTATTAAAGCACTTATCAACAGCTTTCATTTGATACCCATATTGTACATACACAACCAAAGGTTACCCGGGTCCACGTTTTGACCTATATCTCGAGATCCCAGTCACGGAGCGGCATGAAAAATACTCTGTACTAAAGCATTCACCAACAGCTTCAATTTGATACCCATATTGTACATACACATCCTAAGGTTACCCTAGTCCACGTTTTGACCTATATCTCGAGACCCTATCCACCAATAGGTATCCAAACTATACGGAAACCATCTTCAATACCTTCTTAACAATGTGTGTAAGTTTGGTTTAATTCGGTGCAGACACGGCCGGTTAGCGAACACACACAAAAAGTTGACTTTATTTTATATATAAGATTTTTTTCAGTTTGTGTCCGAAAAATCCAAATATCTTACGGAACCCTATTTTTTTCCAAAATAAAATGTAATCCATGTTACTCTTGGATAATGTAGTTTTCGAATGGTGAAAAAATTTTTAAAATCGGTCCAGTAGTTTTTGAGCCTATTCGTTACAACCAAACAAACAAACAAACAAACAAAGTTTTCCTCTTTATAATATTAGTATAGATGGAATACAAAATTATTTTATTTTGTGGATTTACGTAGAAATTTATCTGAATTTCACTGAGAGCCTTAGCCGAGACCTCTCAACCGAGTACTCTCGCGATATTCAACCAATTTTAATTTGGGTTTCGGATTTTTAATTTTAATAACACATATAATATAAGAAAATCGCTCATTGAAACACAAATACTGGCATGGTTCGTCATTGGGAAAATAGTACTGGTGTTGACCCAGACTTTGTTCAGGTTTCAACCACAGGGTAAATATAGCCTTCAACTTAATGGTGCTGTGAAATGCTAATCGGTGCTTTGGCTTAGTGGTAGGTATCCATGCAGAAGTGTCTTGATAAACGTTACTTTTGATACTTCCTGCAGCTACTTATACATACCACCTGGATCAAAAAATTTCCAGAACAACCGCCAGGAAACACTCTAAGTTCATTGCTTTGATCTATGTTTTTTTGCTAGGTTGCCACATCTGTGATTAACATTCCTAGCAAAATTAAATGACCAATTACCACAAATTTAATCAATAACCGCAAATTAATCATCACAGAGCTGGCAGACCACTTGAAAATTGCTTATGGATCCGTTCAGGACATTGTAGTTAATGATTTCGGTTTGCGCCGTGCTGCTGCAAATTTGGTCCCAAGGGACCTGAATTTCATACAAAAAAGGGACCGCATTGATTTCGTCCAAGACATGATTTCCAAGGCTAAATCCGACCGAGCTTTCAAACGCATCATTACTGGCGACGAGACGTGGGTTTATCAGTATGACACGCAATCCAGACAATAGGTGAGGGAGTGGAGAGATCCGTATAACCTAAGACCAAAAAAATCACGTCGTTTTCAGTCAAAAGCGGTGCTCATTGTTTTTATGGATTACAATGGTATTGTACAGCACGGGGTTTTGCCAGCAGGCCAGACAGTTAATTAGGACAGATATTTGGACGTTATCGGACGTTTACGTGAATAAATTCGCCAAAAGGAAAGGGTTTGTGGGAAAACGATTTGTGGATTTTTCAACATGATGACACATCTTCGCACAGTGTCATCATTATCCGAGAATTTTGGACCAAGAACGAAACGAAGACCATCCAACAGCCATCGAATTCACCTGATATTGGCTCCCTACGATTTTTTTCTGTTTGAGTGAGTTAAAAAAGCACTACGGGGAACGCGTTTTTGCAGCCGAAAGGAAGTAAATTTGAAATCCAAGACGGCTCTGAGGACTATACCGAAAACTGAGTTTCAGAAATGTTTCGAAAGCTGGATCAAAAGCTGGCAGAAGTGCGTTGCAGTTGATGAAGAGTACTTTGAAGGTCACTTTTGAGGAATAAATTTGCGTTTTGAATTTTCTGCATGTACTCCGGGAATTTTTAGATCAAAGCATCCACTTTAATAATTCGTAGATGGGCAAATTTTAAAAATCCGTTCCGGAAATATTTCCAGTTTTCTTCCCACCAGGTTCAAGTAATTTTTAATACCAAGAGAAACTGTGCACTCAATATTTTGATAAATATGCAGGAAAGAAAATATTTATAAGTATATTTTAGTGAAGCTTTTATTAATACATTTCTAGAGGAATGGAAAAAATATATTTTATTTCTTATATTCTATGGAAAAAAAGTTTTTCATTTTATATTCTTTGAGGGTATGATAATCTTTTAAGTTTGATATCTGTGGCATAAGAGTGAAATATCGCAAAAAAATCTGGTTTCTCGTCTTCTCCCCGAAGCATTTCGTTACAGACATTCTATGTAGTCTTTTTTAGTTTAACTGCGAATGATGTGAAGCTCCCATCTACTCCCCTTTTTCAGCTTTCACGCATCCTTGAGGTACAGAAAATGCCAAATGAAACCAAATTTGGAGAAGTGAGCTGACACAATGCTTTGCATGTTAATTGAAAATATAATATCACAACAGTAAAAGTAATAAAAATAATGAAAATTATGTTATATTTCCCGCCAGACATGGGACGTAGTAAGTGACATTGATATACCGTTAATATGGCGAGGTTCGTTTGAAAAAGAAAGCAGGCAATGGCTAACCTCCGAGTGTATTTTTGCCATGAAAAAGCTCCTCATAAAAAATTTCTGCCGTTCGGAGTCAGCTTGAAAGTGTAGGTCCCTCTATTTGTGGAACAACATCTAGACGCACACCCAGGCCCGACGAGAGGGGGGGGATCGGGTACTTTTTCCCCAGGGCCCGGAGTTTTCAGAGGGGCCCGGACTCGAGATTATACGTATTTATATGAATTAGACATCATTTGAAAGGGCCCGCATTTGCAATTTTCCCCCGGGGCCCGGATTTTCCCCCGGGCCCGGATATGCTCTCTACGGCCCTGCGCACACCACAAATAGAATGAGGAACTCGGCCAAACACCCAAGGAGGGTGTACGCACCAATTAAATTATATATATATATATATATATACCATATATAGTATAAAGGGCAGAACTCACTATTAAACCATCAACAGCCACTTCACAGTCCCAAAGTGACGGTTGGATGTGTATTGTCTGGCAGTGGAATAATTCGACCATATTTTTTTTTAAATCGTCGAGGGCAAGCTATTTCTGGGGACGGTGTCTTTTATTAGTGTATGCTGAATGATTATTTTTTACCAATAAAGAGAGAATATCCTTCCTTCAGTACAGTGGTTTCAGTAAGATGGCGCCCCGCCGCATGCATTCAGAGAGATCGTAGCGATACTGCGTAATTTCTTCCCTAACAAACTGATAAGCCGTGTCGGTGGAATATTCTGGTTATACATGTTGCCCGATCTTACCCCTATGGACTTTTTGCTGTGGAGGTGCCCCAGAATTAAAGTCTATCAAACAAACTCAGCGACCATCTCAGCACTAAAAGAACGCGAACGATAGCGAGGTTAAAGGCATCGCTACATCACTTCTCATCACCGTGCGACGTAACAGCCAAAATTCAGAGCAAATAATTAAAAAATAAAAAAGTCCACACTTGTCTCCTTTCTAATAGTTATTGAAATAAAATTGTATTATGAGTAATTCTCTTTTAATTTAGCTTTTAATCTAGACATTTTACATAACAATATTTAACTATTTCATTTTTGAAGTGGATTTCGAAAGTATTTATTTATTTTTATAACAAACCAAACTTACTCTATTTTTCCGCTATTTATGAAAAAAAAAAATTATTTATTTAAAGTGATTTAGAAAAAAAACAATTAAAAAAAGATCTTATATTCGGCACTGCCGCAAATTTTTTTTCACATATTAACAAAATAGAAGATAAAATAAAAGTGCATGACTATTTTTATGTTAATATTTGGTGTGACCACCTGCAGCATCTATTATCGATTGTAACCCCCTGGACATTGATGCAATTGGACAACGTATTAAGTTGTTTTTGTTTGTAGGACACATATTACAACTTCCTTTTGAAATGTGACAATAGGCTTTCAATTTAGATGGGCTTTGGGGAGGAGCATCTAGAAATTTTGAGCATTATCTTGGCATAATTTCAATAACAATTTATTTGGATTTTCTACATCAATGAGTCCAAATTTTGGCACACTTTTATTTTTTATTATTTTATTATTTATTTTTGTCGCATCACAAAAAACAAAAACATCCTAATATTCCACTGAGTGCGAAAAGTACGTTTTTTTTCTTGCATTTCTTGATGAAAATTTGAGTTTTAAGAGAACCCCTCGGACTGTTTCGTGACCTTCTTTCGTATCCTGAATGTCTTTTAAATCTGTGGCTAACATTCTAAAGCTGCACTGCGATTTTTCGTCTATCTGTTTTACTATTGACCTTCCCATCCTTGGTGTGAGCGTTTTTGCCTGCCACAGGAGTGTTTAGAATTAAAACGATCTTCGTTTTCTGTGCAATTCGTAATGTTGTACACCGTCCTTGCATTAATAGAAAGGATTTTAGCAATTTGATTTGCGGATTTACATTTATTACAATAAACCAATTGTATACTACAATAATTTCACCCGCACGATAACCCGGCATTATTGCAAAAACTTTTTTTATTGAGCAATATGAATCACTCAATCAACTACTTGACCCATCAGCTCTAAATGCAGCAGCTACCAAAAAAAGTACAAAAGAAAACATGGCTAGCGTTAAGCTTCTGGTGTTTTTTATGTTTCTCGGAATTGAGACAACGCAGAATGTGACGCATTTTGGGCTTCGTTGTTGTTTTTGCATATTGCACGTTCAAATAACTATTTTTCTTTACAGGATAAAATAGAAGACTTTAGCAAAATGTTCTGCTACAAAAAAAAAAAAAAAAAATTGAAGTAATATCCAATAATTGAATCTACTAAGGACGTAATAATACTTCACAATATTTCATTGGGAAAAGGAATATGAGACATGTCCTTTTAAGGGGGGCATCTTATCAGTGGCTTCAAAAAAGGTGTTTTTCACAATTTTTTTTCGAGGCGAAAAAAGCGACACTCAGGAATACTCTTTTTCATTTATTTTAAGGCATGATTGAAGAGTAATAAACAATTTTTTAACATAAATAAAAAAAACAAAATGGCGGACATATGAGGGATCTCGCACAACTTCTCGTTACGCGCTAGTAAAACGGCGTGTAAGATTGCGGTCGTAGTTTTCCTCTGAAACGAAAGAGAAAAATATTGTCTTATTCAGAAGGCTTTCCCGCATATAATAGACTACTCTTGTATAAAAATATGAAAAAATGAACACACAATTAATTATTGAAAAAAGTGCTTTTTTTTCAAAAAGGTTTTAAATAACATTAAAAAATTATTTTATTTTTGTATTTTGTCAGTTAATTAGTTGCGCATTTTAATTATCTTTATATAGATTATCGGTTTGAAATGATAACTTTCGTCGTTTTTTTAATCTTACACGCCAGTTTCAAAAACATGGTTTTGAGAAAACGTGTTTCAAAGTTTTCAGAAGGTAGACAGTATACTCACACGAGGGACGGTACACAGGCCCGTAACTCCGAAATCAAATCTTGAATTCCGCTATAAAATTTTGAGGGCATATTCTCCTATAATATATCTATCGATTGTAGTAAAAAAAATCGATTTTTTGAAGCCGACTGATAAGAGGCCCCCTTTAAGGAATTTTGTTTAAGAGGACGGTCAAAGCAGTTTGAATGGCTTCAATTGGGTGATCGATATATTCAGCGTTTGTCAGCAATTATACGCATTATGCAGATAGTTATCGAATGACTAAACATTCCCAAGGCGTATAAAGATTAGCCTTGGAATATCCTAATGGCAAGCCAGCGTCACATTCGCAAAACTTTCACAATATTAGTTGTTAATGTATGAGTGTACACCTGATGCAAATTAAAACAGGTAGTAAAATTCATACCATCCACTTACATCTAATCTGGGCTGATTGAAAACAAGTAGCACAAATGCTACTTTCCCATAAAAATTATAAAAAAGGGGGAAAAATATGCTGATCCACTAATTTTCTCATTTTACTAAAACGAGAGAGGTTTTTCGACCAAAATTTGAAATTTCTCTATTTTCATAACAAAAATAGTCAGAGTATAAATTTTAGTAATGAAATTATTAGAGTGATTGCTTATCCATACTCGCCATCTGTTATTTATCATCCACAATTTTTAGTACAATTTTTTTATTTATCTTTTTAGAGCCATCCTCACTTGTTAATGCTACAGTGCGGGATAATAACACGACAAGTGATAGTTAATTTTATGAACGTGCGGAGAATAATTAAAAGATTAAAAGACGAACGTGACAAACGGAAAGAGTGAATGGCATAAATCAGAACAGAGAAGCATAGGAGGTATTTACTCCTATGCATTAACGTGCGTAGAGTCTTAATTTTTCTTAAGTGCAAAACACACGCACGAGAGTATAATTAAAACGGTACTACTACTGGCAAAAAATAAAATAAAATAAAACAGACCTTTTTGAGAGCGAAAAACTAGTGCAAGTTTAAGGCTAAACAATCGGCGTGTGGTTAAACATTAAAATTATGTGATGAGATCATGAGAGCATACTTTGTGGAAAAGGGTATTAGGATGTCCAGAATGTTGGAATACAATATTGCGAACCACCTCCTACGCACCTCCAAAATAATGTCATCCATATGACCGATGAGAGCCAGACATATATCAGACTACTTTTTGACTCGAAGAGCTACACAGATTGGCTTTAAACGACATTCACAGAATCTTTAACCGCCTGTACTCGCGAAATGCCGTTATCGGAGTCCAATGTGCATCGATATTAGACAAGAGCTTCAACTGCTTTGTGCGACCCTGGTACATCTGCTTTCTGTATACTGTTTTAGACTAAACTCTCTCCTGTTCAGAACTGACAACGACATATACATATATAAGGTCTCGCTTTATGCGCACCAATTTTATGCGATTTTGAACTTGTGCGGTTTGTATTTTATTTAAAAATTTCTCGGACAATCATCGCAAAGTTTAATTACTGGTTACATTGCAAGACAAGCAAAGCCTTTTTATGCGAATTTTTTATATGCGCTTCTTGGATGGTATTGACCTGGACAACGTTTATTTTCCACAAGACGGCGCTACGTGCCACACAAGCAACGAAACCAATGATCTTTTACGGAAAAAGTTTCCGGACCGTGTTATCTCTCGAAGAGGTGATCACAATTGGCCACCGAGATCTTGTGATTTAACACCTTGTGACTTTTTCTTTGGTGTCACGTGGCAGAGAAGCTTTACGCCAAGAACCCAGGGTCGATTCAAGACCTCAAAGATGGAACTCGTGAGGCTATCGAGGACATACGGTAGCCACCTTGCAATTCGGTTATGGAAAATTTCATGAAAAGGATATTGTCCTGTAAGCGTGGTCGTGGTGGTCATTTGCCTGATGTTATTTTCCACTATTAACGGCATACCTTCCTGTTTATAATGAAATAAACATTCGATCATTTATATTAAAAAATAGCATTTTCCTTTGAATATCAAAATAACACCTCTTATTGGAAAATCTTTATATCTGAAGTTTACATCCTTTTTAGGTGTGCGTCTCCAATAGGGGTGTGCGTCTTGATGTTATTCCACAAATGGAGAGACCTACCGTTTTAAGCCGACTCTGAACGACAAATGGTTTTTGTGAGGAGCAGAAATACCCTCGGAGGTTTGCCATTGCCTGCCTATGAGCGACCGCTATTAGAATAAAGCTTTTTTGTTACTTTTAGTTCATTTTCTTATTTATTTATGAAAAATATGTATATGTGGCTTTTGTAATAATATACTAATATAGTTTGAATAACTATATATTAATTAGGATATTGAAAAAGATATATTGTATGAATTTATGTAATTTATGAGTTTATGTATAAGTAAGTATGAAAAATATTTGTATAAGCAAACTCCCCCACATTTTACTTTATAAAAAGCTTAACCGTAAAAATATAGAGTTCAAGTAAACCTAGACTCAAATTCCCATAATTCAGAAGCAGTCGCAAGAAAATCATTTTTATAAAACACGCCAATGAGCCGGGAAATTAATTGCGGCACGTCACGTAAAGAGGGAGTGCTTTCGTCCTTGATAATGCCGATAGCCGTAACTATTTGTGGTTTGATATCAGCGAATTTTTTATTAGCTAACAACACAGTTAACTCGTGCAAAGAGAACTCAAATTCGTCACTTGTATATGGACCAGTGGAACTGTAAACAAAATACAGGATGTGGGAATTAAATTTTAGTTAATAAATTAGCAAATTACCTCGTATGTGGAAATAAGGAATACAAAACACACGCCAAGCAACGAGCAAGTGCTTTGCGCCTGCAAAGAACAATAACAACAATATTGTTTTAGTTTCAAGTCTCCCCAAAAATCAACATCGAACATACTTATTCGTCACAAAATCATTCTTCAAACCAATTGCGCCAAGCAACGTATCACCCCAACCCTCAGTTTGCGTTGACGTCAGGCACATGTAGGAGGCAAACATCATTAACACCTTCCTGGCAGTGGCTGTCTCACAGAGAAGCTGGCAGCCGCGCGAAATAGCCGCACCCCAGACTAAAGCTAAGCGTGGCTCCGTGAATGGACTAAATAGGGAAGATTGAATTTCATGCGGTACATAAAAACAATGGTAAAATTCAAAGTTGTGGCGTACTCACTCAGTCTTCAAGCCTTCCAGCAGTTGACATACGTCTTGCAAAAAAGTGATTTTATCACTAGAGTTTGTAATCTGGTCAATTTTGTAAAGGAAAAAAATATGCAGGGTGAAGTAGAATGGACCGCGCATGATGGGCATCATATCCATTTTCACAACAGATGTTTGTAGTATCTGCCACAGTGCTTTCCAGGTTGGTGTGTGCCAATCTTTTGATTCTGCTGATGAGCGGAAATAATGCGAGATGGTTGACTCTAAAAGTGGATATACGCCAGTAACAAACGTCTTCATGTGCCCAATAGCGTTAAGAGTGCTGCAGAGCAGGAAATTGCCAGTGTCACACTGCGCCTGCCATTGAATGATTGTATCCACAAAATTGCTAAAAATAGGAGCAGAACTTTGTTAAAATCAACTATCCGATTAGTGGGCAGCACTTGGGTATTTACTTGGAAACCTCTACGCTCTGCGTTTGCATAGGCACCATTATTTCCACCATCAGATTCAAGGCTTCGCGTTTCTGTTCGTCAATGGACTTTACGCCGCCAGTGGCGCGTATAGACTTGTCCATTGTGTTGATCAGGTCGGTGAAGGCGTTATTGAAGGCATTTATACCCTCCTTTGTGCCCAATAGCTTGTGGTTCTTCGCCGCGGTGAGACACAACAAACGCACGTAATTGCGTGTGTAGAGTATGCGCTTCGCTGTTGCGTAATGTATGGGCTGCATAATGGCTTGCCAAGACGTGGCTTGCTCGGGCATCATGGCACAGCTGAGACGGAGTAAGCTGAAGTAAAAACAAAACATCTTAAGCTTTGATTTAACTTTAACTGTACAAAAATTTACTCCAAGACGGCTCTATCGGCGTAGTTCGTTTCAGTTGGTATTTGTAGTATGATTGGATAATCAACTGCGGTTACGAACCACTTGAAGAGATCCTCCAACTCCGCATAATTCACCATATACCACGGATACTTGATGGCGTCCTCCAATATTTTGCTAGTATTTATGTTTATGTGTATATTCGGTTCGAAAGACATTTTCACAAAAACCGTAAAGAGTCGCGAAATAACTGACGATTGCGTGTTGGCCGGTATTGTTGGAAAAGTCTCCTCAAACCAGGCGTTCCAATTGATGCGTATGAAGATGTGTCCCAACATAGCATGAGTGCAGGGTAAGAACTAGAAATGAGCGAAGACGCAAATGAAAAAATATATACAGGCATGTATGTACATATGTATGTATGTATGTATATAATAAATATAAATTCAATATGGGAAATTAAGTGCCCATTCACCACCAGTGCAGACGTAAAGCAAGGCCTGCCGCCCTTTCTCTTCCACATCGTCCTAGACGACGTCATGAAGCAATTGACCCTGCAGAAAAAGAGGCACCGGATGGAGTCTCACCAGACATCTTGTGGATCTGGACCGATGACATCTGCTTCCTCTATCACAAACTCACTGACTGGAGGTGAGCATCGTCAAGACGAAGGCTATGAGAGCAAGTCATATAATCGTTCCCGGTGGAATTTGTCGAAAGCTTCTGCTACCTCGGCTGTACAATCATGGCAAATGGCGGAGAAGACTAAGATGTCAACTGCAGGCTAAACAAAGCAAGGGCGGCGTTCGGGCGAATGCATAGATTATGGGCGAGTTCGCAAATCTTCAGGCGCTCTAAACTGCAAATATTAAGCTCATGTAGAACATGCCTGGTTTCTAACACCCACACACAGGGGCTATACAGTCTTTCGTCAACAAGTGCCCCCACATCATATGTAAAATATTCTGGCAGAATAGCATCAGCAACGATGCGTTTACATTTCCATGGAAGTCGGTTCTACGTTACCGAAATTACTCGGGGTTTTCCCGACCCCGTAAACTAGCCCTGTCTAGTGCACCGTACCTTATCCCTTATCTGTCGACACAGAAGCAGACCTATGCAGCAAGTCTGCTCGAAATACTCCTCTTCAGAGCTGGCAACGAACCCAATCCTGGATCCGAAGTTTCCTACTGCTGCGTTTGCCCAAAACGTCTCCACCCGAACTCTACATTTGTTAGGAGTAACAAGAGCGACGAGTGGTGCCGTCTTAAGATCTGCTCAGGCCTTAAGACGCACATATTTGGGTACATGTTGCTCCCGGCATCTGGCGTCATCAACCACTGTGCTGGCACTGCCATCCACCACCATAAACCAAACCTCGACGGTTGTTAGGAGCTTAAGCATGTGAAGGCACCCCGCACGATACCTACTCACCTAACACCCCCTTCCCTCTGGACCCAACCTGTCGAAACAGCTAGTTTCCTGGCCCTACCGTTAGATGAGCTAGACGAAGACGACCGGTAACTACATTGCACTGACAGAGTTTAGTAAGCTGTTATAACGGGCTGTGGATATCAATGAATGCGGAAGCCATTCTATGGCAAATCAAACGTAGAAAGTGGTGATGGATGGATCACACACGCTTAGAAAACCACCAGAAGCATCACGAGAATGACACTGGACTCGAACCCACAAGGGAGCGAGGTGTAAAAAAGCAACCCAGAACCATGTACGATGTCCTGTCGAGGCTCTATGCTCCCGAATGGAGTGGACAAGAAAAAAAATTAAATAAGTGCTATATATAAAATTTCTTTGGACATGTGGACATCATGGATTTTATGCATTTGCATAGTCGAGATATTTAGAAAAATCATAGCTACAAAAAATCAATTTATCAAAAGCGGTTTCCTATGTATTTCCAAGCAGTTCTGATATAACTTTTCGTGAAAATAAAAGTGTTTTTTTGTAAAAAAAAAAATGATCACATAATAAATCATCAGTAAGATCTATCGAGGCAAGTAATTTTATTATCTCCAAAACGTACATTTTACCGATTAAAATCGGGGTTTAATGCTACCGAAACTCCTCTGCTATGTATGAAGCCAACCCGAAGGAGTTATCAATTTTATACTATGGTGCGCAAAATTTAATCAAATTAAGGGAACATGAAATTTCATCTTTTTATGTGCCCTTTCTCACAGGTTTCCTTGATAGAGTTTGACACATTTTCAAAATTTTGCATGCACTTATATTAGAATTAAAATATTTTACTTAACCCAATACTTATTTAGATTAGATTATATGCTTTAAGAGGCTTGCACTTCGACCTCATGGTCTTTTGTGCCCTCTACTCAACATTCCAAACCATTCTTTTGTGCCCTCTACTCATCACAGTACCTCATCCTCACCTTATTTCGAGATATGAATTCAAGCTAATTCAGAAAAAAAATTTGTTGGCTCCCATTGTTGTTGCTAAAAAATAGGCATTTGCCTAGATGTTCTAGTAATTATGTAAATCTTCGTAATATCTTCTAAATGACTGTTACCCATACATACTTTTTGTAAATTCTCACGAAACAAATCTATTTGTGCAGGTTGCGGCTTAAATCGCTCCCAGGGTAATGCACCCATACCCTCGTGTATATTCACATAAACATGAAAATCGATGTTCGGAATAGCGAAGTAATGCACGTACCAACCGAACATGCGCGTAAGGATCACATGCGAAACTGTAAGGTATTAAAAATTAAAAACAAGTTCGGGTAACTGACTGCATCACACAATAACTCTTACTTGGCAGATTCTCCAGCACGAAACTGAAAATGTCTATTAAGGACTTGATCATGACTTTGCTTTTGGGCGCATGCTGTTCACTCCAAGGCGACAATGCTTTATCTTTTACCGTCAGTTGGCGGATCCAGTTTGCTGAGAATTTTTGTAAAGCATCTTCAGTGTATGGTACTAGCCATGGCGAATAAAGTTCAATAATTGATTCGAAAACAACATCGCTTACTGTAAAGAACAATTGATGACAATGAATTACTTATTTATTTTATTTACTGCTGAATGCTTACTCTGATCCGCCAGCAAATCTTGAAACGTGCAAATCGCTGTAACAATGACGACATGCCCAATACATGAAAACCACATGGCAAGTGGATTACAGTAGTCCTTATGCTTCGGATATAGTCCGTGCAGGCCATGGTGCAATCTCTCTTTCTGGAAGTGACGCGCGAAGAGCAGCACAGTATCTGTCGCGCCTTTTAGGTTGAAAAGGTTTTGCCGGCGTGCAAAATCAATTGAAATGTCCACTACCTCAGCGCTTTTGGTGTTAGCTGACATGGTTTTACAGTTGAAGCGTGCGAGCAGCGAGTTTAGCAAGTCCAGCAGCACAATTGGCATTAATTTCTGCTCTGAAATTCTATCCAAAACCATTTGCAATACTTCGCCGTAATGTTGGGGGAAATCATAATCGAAGATGCGCACCAAATGGCGTCGAAACTGATCCTGAAGAAGGCTGGAGTCGGGCTGAGACCAACATTCCAAACCTTGCAATACCAGCTGCAATAGCTCGTTAATATCGCTAAGTTTTGGTTGTGAGTTTTCAAGCCATGTTACCAAGTCAAACTATAGAATGCAGAAAAATATGTAGATAAATGCTGGGTTATTAAACGAAAAGAGCATACAAATAAATGTGCAATAAAAATGATTAGTATTTACTTTCGACAACAACACAAAAAGTATTTTTTTATCACAGCGTTTTAAATACGATTCAACCAGGAATTTGTACATTTGCAGGAATTTTTGCGGTGCCGTTCGGAAGGGGACAAATGCAGCTGCCAGCTGCTTTATGAGATTGGGGTGTTTCAGTGCAAGCTCCAGTATACTGAGACCCTCGTTGTCTTGGTTTTCATGCATGAAAATCTGTATGTAAAAAGAAATGCATTGCAACAACAATATATGTTTACGTTCCATGCGAAAACTGCTGCTTACGTTAAGCTCATACAAGAGCTGACTATATAAGTCGTTGGTTGGTTGGAATTTGATTGTAACGTCAGTAAGATTTTCCACAACAGCATAGAAAAAATGTATGCCTGTGTTGGTGACAACAGTGGTGTGCTGTACCGAATTGGATGCAATCAAGATGCTGAAAGTATAAACTCGTATAGATAAATATTAAGAAGTTAAAGAAGTTCTGTGCATTACCGCATAATGCCGCTCAACTGCTCTACACAACGCGCGAATTCTTCCACATTCAGTTTAAGCATTCCGTTTATAATCTTGTCGTGACGTTCTATGTATTTACTTATCTTTCCTGAGACCTCGTTGTCCATGCGTATTTGTTCAAGTGTTGTAATGATGCGCGCTGGACTGCTGCATTGCCGTTTGAAAAGCAGGGAATTGCAGTTTTTAAATTTCACTTCCTCATAAGGCACCATTTTGTACAAATTCAAAACCATATCTAAGTAGTTTCGGTTTAGCGAATTCAGTTCACTGGTTTCGTAATGAAATTTGCTGGAATAAATAGAAAAGTATTGAACTTGTAATGATTGCATTGACTTTATGATTTCAGGAAATTAAAGAAATTCGGTACTTAGGTTTCTTTAATTATCACATCTTACTTTGCCATGCTGTTAAGTGTTTTTAACATCGCTTTAAGTTCTATGAACGTAGACTTTGTTATTTGACTTGGAATGCTAACGACGGACTTCGTATATTGAGGCGCCTCTACCCGCATATCGTACGAAGTTAAGAGTTGTTTGATGCGCTCGGTTGGTTCAACGTGCACCTTGGGTGGCAATGGTGTGCGGAGGTGTTTGATCGACTTGGAACGATGACATTTTCGTGCCCACTGCTGGGATTGATACTTTTGTTGTTTTCGTATATCGGGCAAATAGAGAAATTCTGTCCAATGTGACTGCGGATAAATTAAATAGGTTTTGTAGTATTCAAGAATTTTGGTGGATAAACTACATACCGTATTGCCGTTTAATATTTCCCGCAGCTTTGAATTGTTATACTGTGGTGGAAAATTGCAATCATCTTTCGTATGCTGATTTATGGCCGTTTCATGCAGCCACAGGTCATACGATTTCATTATCCTAAATTAGTAGCGTTAATACACTTTTAAGCTAATGTTTATAAATGTTGACACTTATTTTTAGTTTTGAAACTTACTTCGAGCAATCACTGTAGAATATGCTTAAACTTTCTTCAGCTGCGCGCTTAGTTGCTTCGTTAGTGTAGAAAGCATCAGCTGCCTTTAGATTGGTGCTAACTTTCTTCATTAGGGGTACGTTGAAGTCATAAAATTTGTCTGAAACGCCGTAAACGCCTCCAAAACTGTAAGGAATAAAAGAAATATATAAAATACAATTAATTAAATAAATATAACATTAAATTTATTTAAAAAAATATAAAACAAAATTAATTTAAACAAAAATAAAATAAAATTAGTTAAAAAAAAAACAATTAAACAATAATAAAAATAATTAAAAAAAAAAAAAAAACAATATATAAAAATAAATCCATTATTTTCTCGATAAATGGCTGTAGTGATCGACATCTCGCAAAGTACCGATCAACAACTTAAAGTTTATGCTCATTTCTAAGGTGACATTTTACATTAAAATAGTTCGTTTGCTATTTTTTGTTTCTTCCATTCAGGTGTGAGTTACAGGGTACTAACAATGGAAGTCAGCAAAGAGTAAATTCGGTACATTTTAGTTTTTCTTTGATAAAGGCGAAAATGCAAGTCAGGTCGCTGAAGTTGTGAATGGTGGTTATGGTGCCGATACTGTAACTGTAGCTAATTACGTGCAATCTCGGGTTCGTCGATGCCGTTAAGGCATTTTTGATGTTAAAGAAAATGTCGACGAAATCACAGATATAATCGAAGTTGACCGGCATGTTAGTAGTCGTAGCATCGGCCAGGAGCTAAAGACTGATCATAAAACAGTCTTAAACTATTTGCGCAAATATTTTACGTAAAAATAATGGATTCCTTTTTCCCCAAACGGACGAGCTTCTGTTCCTATTTATGGTGCGCGTATGATGTTTTTCCGCAAATGGAGGGACCTGCAGTTTTAATCCGTTTGACACCATTTTTAAAGCCTTCGGTTGGGCACTCGGGCCTGGCTTTTTTCGTCCTGTTCGAGGATCATTTTTAAAAGGTTATATCCATAAATCGATAGAAAATTAAATTTTTGGAAACCACCTGGAAACTCAAGTCCTTAGCTATAACAGAAATTGTTAAATTCCCGTCCAAAGTCGAAAAAGCCTGGCCAGACCCGGGTGGCCAATGGAGGGTTAAGTCCAAAGTCGAAAAAGCTTTGCCAGACCCGGGTGGCCAATGGAGGGTTAAGTCCAAATGCTTTTTTACAAGAAGCTTTTTTCATGGCAGAAATACATTCGGAGGTTTGTCATTGTCTGTCACGGAGCGACCACCATTACAAACATTTTTCTATCATTGGTGTTGCGTGCCCGGGGATTCCCACCTGTGCGCTTTCGAATGTGAGAGTCCCGCATCCACCCATTCAGCTACTGCCGCCGCCATAAAGTAATAGCAAATAAAATATTATAAGAATAAAATATTATTCACCTGTATTCATCGCATTCCAATGGCACTCTGCTTAAATAGAGTTCAAAAAACTTCTGGCATATAATTGGAAATACAGGGTGACTAATATCCATGCCTGCGATAACATTCGCATATTTGTATATCACAAGCATTTGCGCCGGAAACGGGTTGGACATTTTCAGCAATGTTGAAGTTTTCTGTTTAAAGAGAGCAAATAAAACTTAGGTTCCAATATAAAAAAAATCACATTTACCTTCAACGCAGTCTCCAAAGTACCTTTACTATTGCTAATAGCTAATTGCCGTAAAAATTCCGGCCAAAAATGCGCTTCCTGGGTTTTGAATTCAATCTCCAGCAGCACCAGCGCTAGCCAGCCATGAAGCGGTGAGACTGTTGGCACGCGTAATTGCACGGAGCCGAAAAGTGTTTTTAGAGTCGACATCTTACTGATGCCCTTCCATTCATCACAGCCCTTTGTGAAATATCCACATCATTAAATATTACTCGCAACCATGTAAATGTTGCTTACCTTGAAATAGTTGTGAAAGAAATCCACTGCTTGATAGCGTGCGTCCGAGAACTGGTAAGCAATGCGCAAAATCATGTCGAGCAGGTAGACCACGCTTGTGTTTTGCCAATTGGGCAGAGCGGTAAGCAAATTCAACCAAGCGTTTATCAAATTCATAGGTGTGGACAGACCGTAACTGCGAGGATGGTAGCAAAGAAGTTATACGGCATATTTGTAATGAAAAAACTTATTGAACACTCACTCAGTGTAGCTCGTTATTTGATGGTGAATCATGTTGTCGAGCAGTGCTAGCACAGGCCCAATTGAGTTTGGGTAAATTATGTCTTTTGCCATTTTCAAATAAGTGCGATCAGCAGTCAGTAGAGAATTCAATACAGCATGAAAGCTAAAATGTTGCAAATAAATATAAAAACGTGATACGAAAGAAAAATAATTTTTTGCTTCTTTGCTTAACTCACTTTTCACAGTTTGCTAAAGTTTCTGGCGATTCCAAAAATAGCGGAACTATTAATTCTATGCAGCGTATTACCGCGGCATGACGATAATCGTTCAAAAGTGACTTCAACAGCTCTAAACCTTTCTGGCAAATCAGAGGTATCGTATGCCCATGCAGGCTAACGAGAATGGCAACATATACAGCAAGTGGCCTATTCTCAGTGACACCTTGATAAATTATCTCGATATGTTGCAATTCCGGCACAAACATTAGGGCCTCCATAGGATTGCGTAGCGCGCGCTTTATGGCTTCAGTGCCTTGATCCATCAGATGTAGGCGTAGCAGCGACACCATCGTCCAACACCAGGTTGTGAACTGTTCTTTTGTGGATTGTGAAAAATCAATAAGATTGGAAACTTGCCGTACACTTTCGGATATACCAGATAAACCAATTATTTCGGGTGCATGTTTGTTCAGTGATTCAGTGATCAGGCACGCCATGCGCACATGTATGTTATGCGGCAGAAAGAGGCGCCCGTCGTAATCGAAACCCCAATTCAAGTGGCTTAAGACAATGCGCGCAAGCATATTTTCTTCCGATGTATAGTCGAAATGAAGTAGCCAATTTGACAGAATTTCAAAGCTATCCATGCCCGGTTTCCAGTTCTCCAAAGGCAGTGACTTGATCAGATATTTACTATTTTCAATTTCATTGAAACGTATTTTCAGTTGCAATAAGAGGCATGTAATTAGATCTTCATAGGAAAGAGTTAGATTGACGAGCATATCGCGCGCAGTTTTATAACAAATTTCGCGAGTGTTGGCGTTTACGAAACCAATCTAAAAATATATTTTTATAATAAATTATATAATGAAAATAAATCAGACTTACATTAAAGATGTGGATACATATGGTTTTTATCAAATCCCAATCCTTGGCTCTATCCCGTTCGTTGGCCATTTCAAAAAAGGCTTGCAGCAGATAATACAAATCTTCAGCGGATGAGTCTGCATTAGCAACACTGAATTTTTTCCAGAAATCCGGCGTGTTTATAAGCTCACTATAGTCTACAAGTATTACAACAATTTAACGCGGATTAAAAAGCCAAGGAGATTATGTAGACTAAAATTTTTGTTCGGTAGTATGGTACCTGTTTGATTTGTCGTTAACTCCGTTGAAAAACCGACATTTAGGTAATAAAATATTTGCCAAGCAATTTCTGAATCGAGCGAGTGGAAAGGTAGCGATGAAAAATATTGCCAAGTGGCCAAATTGCGAGCTCGATAAATGTAGCTGCACGCTTTGAAGAGCAGTGTATTCAATTCCACAGAAATGCGTTCGCATGTTCTTACATCCTTTGGGATTTCGTTGTGCCTGCAAAGTTGAAACTCCTAGCCATCAATGTGATCTTAATAATTATTGGTAGCATAAGTTTCTTACATGAATAGCTCATAATAATCGGTGCTGTATTGAAGCGTATGCCTTATGAGGCGTCCCAAACGCTTTGCTAGCTGCTTGTAACGCTCCGTATTATATGTCAACATACCTTCACCGAAAATATCCACTAGTCTGGAAAAAAATGTTATAACGCGCAGGACGTCATTGGCCAGTATGAGATCCGTGGAAACAATATAGTCATTCAGGAATTTTTCAATTTTCAATGCGGAACTAAAATATGTGTTGAAATTATCTATATTAACAAAAGCTACAAAACTGAATTCCAGGTAGAATTTATACTCACACAAACATTTTCTCAAATGGTATTTGATTTAGCAGTGCGATTAAATCACTCTCTTTTAGGCCCACGCACTCACCATTTGCATTGTGACTATCCTCACCATCTGAGTCTACGAGTATCCAGCGTTCTTCACGCGCAGGATCCGAAATTTCCTTGTGAGACTTTAAAAATGTTATAAATTGTAATAGGCAACTTTATCTGAAGGTGAAATCTAACCTTTTCGAAGTCTTTTAGATATTCATTTCGTTTTTTTACGGGCAAAAGTAATATTTGCAATGTCGCAATACAGTGATTCATTTCTGGCGAATCGAGATCTAATGGCTTCTCCCTGTCTAGCGAACCGGTTGCTGTGCTGGCGCCACAAGGAATTTGAAAGAACTTTGTTGCCCAATCGCCCACACCATTTGGACAGCGTAGAATGTTGAAAAGTAAAAACCAGTGATCTTCTTTAGTTGCAATGAGCAGATGTAGAGCCACCAGCTTGTGAAGCCATATTTTTAAATCGGTCGAAAATTCCTAAAACAGTACACACGATTTTTTCGTAGTTTTTTATTCATTATGCCGTTAACATTAAAACGGTATATAAAAACCTTATTTGGACTCAGTTTGCGCATGAAATTAAACAAAATCGATATAGAGCGTCTTAGGTGTGCCATATAGGGAATGACAGAGGCATCGAACACCTTTTGTAAAGTAATTTTTTCCCTCTGTGCAAGCATAACCAGACAATCGGGTGAAATTATATCGTCAATAATTTGATCAATCTGCAAAAGGGTATACATTTTTAATGCCCATAATGTGTAGGTCAATGCACAGCTATTTATGCTCTCATGTTATGTAAAATATTTAAATTTTAAATTTGTTTAACACACCTTTACTTTAGTAATTTTTGCTGCTATTAAATTTGTTGTGTATGTGTTGCAGACCAAATCGTAGAGATTATTCAACGCTGCCGAAGTGGTCTCCAAATTTTTGCCATCTACTTGAGCAACTCTGGAAAAAATTAAAATGCATATATTCAAAGTAAGCAACATTGATTTGCGGAGTCACATGAAAATAATTTTGCAAAGAATTTAGTTAGAAATATATCTAAATTTCTAGATTAGAACATTTTATTTATACGAGTATAATAAACGTAACCCTTCATTTAGAGTACCTAAGTACTTTCATTTGAAACTGATTTGCTTTATAATATTTAGTAGAATTTTCAAAAATATTTAAAAACAAACAAATAAAGAGATACACTTAAAACACCAAGGAAACGCGATCGTCTTATCACAAATTCTTCACAACCCAATTATTTAAAGTTTTATCCACATGCACATTTATATCTATTTTTGTGGTAAGAACTCACTTGTATGTAACAGACTCCTTCACTGTAACTTTATCGCCACATGCCGCTGAAAAAGTCTTTGTGATGGGGACCTCAATCCAAATTTGTGACTGTGACTCTGTCACACATTTTCGTGCTTTTTCTACATCATAAAAATTCATTGCGAGTTTACTTTGCAGGTTGTAGTACTCAAGAAGCGCTGCATAAAGTGGATCATTTTCGTAAGTCTCCAGTAGGGAGTTCATGAGAAAATCCAATTCAAACTGTTTAACTAAATCTAATTCAGCACAATAATAGAGTTGTTTTTGTTGTTCCGCTGTAAATGGTAACAATTGACTGTTGGTGAAGTAATATTTTGGTGATGTGGTTCTTTTGGTTTGATAAACCACTTTCGACTTAGTTTCTACCAGTTGCAATGGCATAAGATTTGGATATTGGAGGAGCGGCAGATTTTTTTCTGGCCCAACAGGTGCTGTTGCATTTGTGTTTACATCTGCTGGTGGTGCAGTCGGAGTTTGCGGCACCTCTTCTACAGGTGAAGGTATTGCTGCAGCAATCCCCTGGATTAATGCGTTTACTTGGGCATGTTCTTTCGCTAGCGGCACCTCCTCTACAGGTGAAGGTACTGCCGCGGCAATCCCTCGGTCTGATGCTCTTGCCTGGGCAAGCTCTTCAGCCAGCGATAGCTGCCCTGGTGACTTCTCGCCTGATATTATAGTATCTTCAGTTGGCTCGACATAATCAGATGCAATGGAGCATTCTTGGCATACAATATCATGTGTGCTTGTAGTTGCAAATTGATCAAAGTCCACATTTGACGTGTTTTCGCTTGCTGCCCTGTCCGTTACTTCCACCCATGGGATGTCGATCTCAGCTTGAGGCACGGTGTTCGCATTTTTATGTTTTACTTTAGATTTCTTTGTTCTCTGTAATTTTTTATACTTTATAGGCGTGTTTAAAATAATAGAATTTTCAAATTTACCTCTTTAGTTTTTTCCAACGTAGCCATCTCAATATAAGTTTCTTTATCTACATGCAACTTTTGTAATATTTTTCTACGCCTCAATCGAAAAGAAAAAATTCGCTAATAAAGCGAAAATCCCCTAATAATAAATAAAAATATAAAAAACATCAACTTCGATCAGCTGGTTGTCAAAATACATATTGTTACCAGGTTTTTCTGAATGGAATTTGAAATAGCAGTAGGGATGCTCATTTATGGAAAGCAGTTCAACATTTGTGTTGAGGGATATTCATTAACATGGAGCTCTAGTTAATAGATTGTATCAACTGACGTGAAACCAGTGTTGCCGTTTTGATTAGGTTTAACCAAAGATGGTTATTTGTTTTTCTTTACAAGCATTTCGGTTTTTATGTATCTAAAGTGGGTACTGTACATACTTCGTGCAAATGCATAGTTGAAATTGTTTAATTGCATCTTGAAATTGGATATTTTCATTTCACTCTTTCAATATCAGAAGTGATTGACAATTACTTTTAAATTTGGGAAACTGAACCGCCATAAATGTATAAAATAATGCATATGTGTTTGATACAACTTAATTTTTTTGTTGTTAAAATTCACTTCACAATATGCTTAAATAAATATTTATTTGTTGGTAACTTTTTTTCAACAAAGTTTGGTAATTTTTCGATTCACCACTGCATGGAATGTTTTTACGTCAACCGGCTGCCCGTCCACATAAAAATTACGCGATGCGTTGACTTTGCATCATTCGGACATCTCACTTAGAATATAATGACATGTACGGGACTGAAATCAACGGAGTGTGCTTTCTCTTAATTATCTGTGTAAAATGAATGAGGATGGTGTGGATGGTAAGGATTTGTTCGTCCTAAGTTCATGAGACTATTACGCCACGGACAGTTGTTTGTTGACAAAAATTGGAGGCTCTAAAAGCGAAAGTAAGTTTTAAATTGAAGAAAAATTTAAATTACTTACAAAAATTAGCGATTTGGTTGGGGGATTTATTTATGAGATACGCTGACATGATTTTCGGGGTGCTTAAGTCAAAATATTCTTCAAGATTTTTGAATAGAAGGCAGAAGTATCGTTTTTATAAAAAAAGTGAAGTTTTTGCATTTAATTAGTTGGGTGGGAGCATTAGCCTTAAGCTGTATTGCACTATTAACTTTCTGTTCAAATTGTGTATAGCATGGCAGCACTGGTAAAACAGCTGAGAATTGCAGTTCAACTTGACACTTATCAACGTAAACAAAATTGAAGTTGTTTAGTTTTTGGTAACAATTTTCTTTTATTACAGTAAACTATGACTATATATCATTTATACATTTTCGATAAATTCGGCAATATGCTGTACTACGCAGAATGGAACCGCACGAAAAAGTCTGGTGTTAGCAGAGAAGAGGTTGCTGCGAAAGCTTTTAAGTAAATTTCTTTTATTGAAATGTTTCTTTTGCAGGAAGCTAAACTCACGTATGGCATGCTTTTTTCAATTAAATCCTTTGTGAGTAAAATATCACCTCATGATCCTCGCGAGGGATTTCTCTACTACAAAACTAACAGATATGCCCTTCACTATTTGGAGACGCCCTCTGGTCTAAAGTAAGTGAGAATTAATATCTCCTGAGTTATATACTTATGTATGAGTACATTTATTTATCCCCAAATTTGCTGTTCTTTTTAGATTTGTGCTGTACACCGACACTGCTGCACTGAATGTAAAGGAACTGTTGCAGCAGTTGTACAGTAAAGTGTGGGTAGAGTATGTCGTGCGCGATCCACTGTGGTCACCTGGCACTCCCGTGACATCGGAACTGTTTCAAACAAAGTTAGATGAGTTTATAAAGCAGTCATCCCTCTACGGCATTCGTAATATTTGAAAGGAGTTTTCTTATATCTCCATATCCGTTACCAAGAGTATAGTAGAAGAGTATTTGCTAAATGTGCTGATAATTAAGACTGTTATATATTTTTTCATACATTGCTCATATTTGTATGTATCAAGCAGCTTTAATTACCGAGTGAAGATGTTGTAAGAGATATTTTTGTTTCAATTCGAGCTCTTTCTGTCAGATTAATTACTTATTTCTTGAATTAAAAAATTAATTGATTAAAAATTAATCGGTACAAATTATCATTTAACAATTAGTTCTTCATTTCGAAGGACTGGATATCCATATTTTGTGTTCCCTCAATGATATGCCACAGCCTTTTTGCGAAAAAGGCGATCCTCACATATTTAGTTGATTTAAAAATACCACATACTCCTAATAAATGCTAGAATCCATTCTTCGCTCAAACAGCTTAAGAAATATTTCTATTTTATTAATGGCGTAAAATGCAGTTTCACTCGAGCATATAAGCTTTACTAATTTTAGCATTTTTCACGAATTTTAGCATTTTTATAATGCAGACTTCCGAACTAAAGCAAGTATTGTTCGGGCAGTTCACCTGCTTGACTTTTTTTTTTATATACCATATAAGCAGATTACCCCCTCTATAAAGTGTGTAAATTTAGTTGCAAAATACTATACATATATTATTTCCTTCTAAGTTAATTTGCTTGTGCTTAATGTAAATGGGTCTTCTTATTTCTTAGTTTGTTCTAGTCTGTATATAGTCTGTACTGCAAAATAAAAGTTAAATGAATAAATGAGTGAATAGGTAGAAAAGTTTAGTAACAAACGTTTCTGTTCTCACTTAATGATTTTTTACCACGAAGTAACTGAAAAAGATGTAGCCCCTACGACGCTTTTAATTGGACCATGCTTTGTACTGCAGATTTATGTAAAATAAATAAATTAAAAAATACAAATAAGTATTTCAAATATTCTCTTACAGTTTCAACAATTCAATGACGTGTTGATTGCTGTTGTTAAATAGAAAATTTACAATTCACTCAGGAATAGTCTGAAAATAGGGAATAGGAATAGTCTGAAATAAAATTGGGGAATATGGCGCTAGAGTGTGCACATTTTTTATACCCGCGCGCATTTGTGCATAAGTTTATTATATTTTTTCCTATATAACGGTTGTATGTAACGTGATAAAGGAATTCAGATATATAAAGATATATTTACGCATACATACATAAATATGTATACACCAAGAGACTAAGAATGCCGAGCCTATAACAGGAGAAAAAATTAATATATTGCAATGGAACCCATATTACTCTTGGCCAAAAATGGGTCAAATCAATCAACCATGCCTATCTCTCATTTTCTCAGAAATAAACGACATATCTCTGTTACTGTCCCGTTCAATCGGTTAGCGGTAATAATTTGTGTGGAAAAACATGATTATTAAAGCACCGTAGTAATCTAACGTTTGTTGATAATTCAAGTGAAGACTGCACTTTGCTAGAAAATAAAGATGCATGAAAATATTATTTCATCTAACGGTATTTCGCAGCAGTGAAACTTCAGCAGCTGTATTATTTACCTACTTTGCTTGATTTATTAGTTCACTTGAATAGAGGCACTAACCAAATATATATTGTATATATATGTATATAATTGGCGCGTACACCCTTTTTGTGTGTTTGGCCGAAGCTCCTCCTCCTATTTGTGGTGTGCGTCTTGATGTTGTTCCACAAATGGAGGGACCTACAGTTTCAAGCCGATTCCGAACCGAAGATATTTTTATAAGGAGCTTTTTCATGGCAGAAATACACTTGGAGGCTTGCCATTGCCTGCCGAGGGGCGACCGCTATTAGAAAAAACTTTTCCGAGATTTCACCGAGATTGGTTCGAAACGTTCTCTCTCTGAAATCCGAATTCTCCAGATAGCCCAATGAAATTTCCGACCAGGCGGTTTTAATGATTCGAATTAAAGCAATTTTCTGTTCAAATTGTTGCCCATTCTCTTAAACCTTACAAGAAAATCATCACCATAGATTTTCAATAATGTTCCGATCTGAGGAATACAGTGGCAATGCTAAGGTTTCAACGTTTTGGGACGCAATCTAAGCTTTGACCACAAATGAAGTGTGTACAGGTGCATTATCCTGTTGAAAGATTCAATTTATAGGTCTATATGTCCGTATGAGTAAATGTGAATAAACGAATCTCGAGAAAAGCTGATTTCAACACAGCTTGATAACTGTTTGTCATTTTTTAGTCTACAATTTTCAGTTTGAATTCGTCAAAGTACGTAGGTAGGTGAAATGGTTGAAGTGCCCGTCTGGCACTCCTCAAGTAGCACTAAAGCGCCGTTTTGATACCATTATGTGACCTCCCTCGGACAGAGAAAATGCTCTACAGTCTCTTTTTCTGAAAGGTTGTTGTTGTTGTTGTATCAGTAACTTTGCCCGGCCAGTTTAGTGTAATCATCGCTCGTCTTCGTCTAGCTCATCTAACGGTAGGCCCAGGAAATAAACTGTTTCGACAGGTTGGGTCCAGAGGGGAGGTGTTCTAGATGACTGGGTTTGATGGGGCATGTGAAAAGGTGGACATATGTTTAGTATGTCGGGGTCGATTCTGGATAAGTAGGAGTTTAACCTGCTACAGTATCCAGAACGTAATTGTGCCAAGGTTACGTGGGACTCTCAGGGAAGTTGGAGCTCTTCGTCAGCGATTGGTGGTGGTTGGACTCCGATAACGGTATTCGGGGGTCGGGAGCTTAAGAAGGTGGTAATGGTCTCCCGATGAATGTCGTTTATGGTCTGTCTGTACACTGTCCGATCCAGTAGCTGTCTGTCTGTTTTGTCTAGGATCTCGTCCGCATAATTGAGGAAATGCCTCCTGACGGGCCTGGGAGGTGGCTCAGGCTCAAGCAGGTGTCTGCATGGGTAAGACCTGCGGTAACACCCTAGCAGAAACTGCCTGCTGAGCAGTTTGTTATGCTCCTTCACAGGCAGCATGTAGGCCTCGTCGTGTAAAGGTCCCCACAGCTTCTGCAATGGGGATTAAATGGTAACCCTAGCTTTTCTGCGTGTGTGCCGATCGTCCAGTGACCGATTAACACAGCTACGAGCTTGGAAATTGAATGGCGAGGAGTCCGAATGACTTTCTGAGACTTTCGTATATCGTATTGGGGTCAAAGGGTTTTCGAAATAGTACATGAAGAAATGGAACTCCACCTTTTCTGCGCTTTCCTGGGAAAAAGTATGATATTGCTCTCCATACCATAACACCACCTTCATGGCTTTGATATCGAGTCAAGTACCTTTCCTCCTTTCTTACGTCATGGAAATAGTAATTGTATCCATCCGGCTCATCCAGATTGAACTTCTTTTTGTCACTAAATACTACTTTTTTTAAATTTCTTTAAAGTTGGCTCTTTTTGTTTGCTTCAGCTGCGGCGCTTTTAGAATAGCCCTTCGAACGGTGGATTTGCTGGCTATAACATTTGCCATTTTTTTAATTTTTGCTGTCGAGCGGTGGAAATAATACTCCATTCGCACTAATTTCCTCATTTCTTAAATGAATTCCAATTCCTTTTATTTATTCTTCAAATCAGGCTTTGCCTTACAACTTAATTTATTTACTTGAGTATGATTTTTTTTAATACATAAGCTTCATGTACTTATATACCTATATATATGTATTTATAGTAATATTTGTCTTTGCAATTCATATATGCGTAAATTTGTATGTGTGCACATGTATACATATGTACTTAAAGTCCTTCAAAAAATGTACAAATGACTTTTGTTTAAGGATAAAAAAATAATATACATTTTATTTCCGAAATCTTATTTCTAATGCATGAATACATACTTACATGGTATATATGTATAACGGTTTATATAATATTAATAAATAACCATATTCGGATTGCATGTATGTTTGTATGCATGTCTGTATTTACATTACGGCGGGTCAATTTGTAACGAATTATTTTGTTCGACATCGTTCTAAGAAAGAAAGCCCAATAATGCAATGCCAATTTCGATCACCACAAATTCAGAGACATGCTACATTTGCGCTCACAAAACTAAGTCACTTAATCTATTTACAATTTTCGCAATAAATTTTTTTTTTTTGATTTTTGATACAAAAAATCTTATAAATAAAAGTTTCAACTTACTGCGAAATTTAGAAATTAAACAAATTTCAAGAAATTGTCATCAACATTTGTTTTATCTCATACAAACTTTTAGAAAACTTTTTCAATTCTAATACAATAAAGTGAACATTCAAAACCGCTTAACAATCGCATTGATATTGGATATTTTTTTATACACGATGTTGGGAATTTTCTTCCATATAAAGCTCGTCATCGTATGCAACGAAAAAAATGTATTTTGGACATATAGTTTTCCATTTAAAGAATCGCAAGATCGCGCTACAAAGTAAATTGTATTTTTATATATTTTTTAATCTTATTTTTTATCGAACCATTCTTCATTTTAAATCGACCAAAAGCCTGCAGAAAATCACAAGAAAAAAAAAAACTTTTAATAGTTAGCGCCATCTTGAGGTTTTTGAAATAAAAATTTTATATACAAAGTAAATTCTTCGTAACAAAAAACTCTTTTTTAATCTAATTTTTTATCGAAGCATTTTTCATTTAATTTAAATCGAACCACGCAAAAAAATCACAAGAAAAAAATTTTAATAGTTAGCGCCAAAAATTTATATACAAAGTAAATTCTTCGTAACAAAAAAATTCCAAGTACAATTTTGTATTAAACAAAAAAACAAAACAAAAAAAAAAAAAAAGTAACTGTCATAGTACTAAAGTAAATATTAGTCTCCATATTAGCTTCCTATTAATTAAATATAAAAATAAAATATATAATTGGCGCTTACACCCTTTTTTGGGTGTTTGGCCGAGCTTCTCCTCCTATTTGTCGCGTGTGTGTTGGTATTGTTCCACAAATGGAGGGACTTACAGTTTTAAGCCGACTTCGAAAGGCAGATATTTTTATGCGGAGCTTTTTTATGACAGAAATACACTCGGAGGTGTGCCATTGCCTGCCGAGGGGTGAGCTTCCTTTAAAATTTTCGGGGCTCAAAAGTGGCTTTAGAGCTATGGTCTAGTGGTTTTTTTTCTTATTCTATGCATAATCTGAATTTGCTAGGAATGATGTTAAAAAAATTGATCCGCCCTAATGAATTTACATATGAACATATTAAATTGTTTTTACTCCGATAATACTTATGAACGTTTAACTACATAATTAAATGTATATGTAGTGAGCATGTACATACATACATATATATGTATGTAGTTTGAATTGCTCAGTATATGTAGGTAGTCAATTTAATTAATGATCACAGTGTCTTCATCATCGTTTCGCACACTTATCGCCATCCATTTAAAATGACTTAGCTAACTAAGTTTTTAAACATACGTTTGCATTCAAATATTTTATGGTATTTGTAGTACAAATGTAGAATTACGACTAACAGTTAGTTTAGAATCTTTTAAGTTATTTGTAACTTTCAGACTTAACCATTACTAACACTAAAGTTCGTATATTAGCGAAGGCCAAAATTAATTAAGGTATTAAGTAAATTTGCTTAAGTCGCTATGATGTGAATATCAATGGTCACACACTCAGTGCGTTCGTTTTAGTATATCACACCGATTCCTTTTCTTTGAACTGACGGTAGGTGCCATTCTCGCCGCCACTGGGGGGTGTATACAATTCGGCCGCCCTTGCCAGGTTGCCGGTGGCTATGCAACGGTCAGCAGTGTTGTCATTTTTGTGGTCACTTTGTCCGTTGGTAAACATAACCTCTATTGGGTTGTGCTTCTGTTTTTCATTGGTGGTGCCTATGATGGCGTTGGCGTCATTTTGAACATCAAATCCGTGATTTACGTTTGCACCTTTTCCTTTATCCACCGTTGTCAAATCGCTGGTGGCCTCACCTATTATGTACGGTTTATCACCGGGAAAACTTTCGCACCAACGCAATATGACTGGATGCAAGAGTTTGGCGTCGTAAGCATCCTTTGGATCGCGTGTGAGGTAGCTGATTATAATGCCAACACCGACAGTAATTACAGCTCCGAGCAAACTGTAGTACATGTAGCTCACGGAGTAGAAGGTCTCCAATGGGGTGCTGCAGAGAATGGAAGAATTAGTAGTTGGAAAAGTATTTATTTATTATGAAGTAATTTAAAACTTAAACTTAAATAAAATGTTTTATGAAAAAGGTTCCTAATATGGTTTCCTATTGAAAATAATGTAATAGGAAATAAGAAGGGAACAAAAAATAAATGTTAATTACTTCAAATTTTCCATAATTTCCACAATGGCTTAATGAAAAAAGTTTTCCAATAGACGTTTCCGATCTTTACAGCCTATTTGATTTTTTTCTTATTCGAAATAAGGCCACTAATGTTGGGTTTGGTTGCTGAAAATTGATTTCATCTATATAGAGATTTAAACGGGTTCTTGAAGGGTATATGGAATATATGCATCACGCAATACTTTTGCAGCTTAACACTTGGTTGTATTTATTTCGGTAGCCCCACGGAAAGGACACGCTTTTTAAAAAATGGTAAATGGATTTTACTCTTATATTTATATTCAAGGAAATAGGAAACGTTTAATAACTTATTAGGAATTATTTACTTTTTAAATGCCTAACTTTGCCTTCTTGCTTTAACTGAGATAACTAAAGCGCTTTTGCTTAAAATCGAACATTTTTAAAATAAAACTAAAAGCTAAAACTAAAACACTTTTTTCTATTACCGTTCAGGTGCTACGATGGTTTGCTGTAGAGGTGCAGTATCGTTGACAAGCGAATGCGAAAGTAGCCACGCTGCTCCGAGTTCATTAGGTTTTGTGATTGATTGTGAGAAAGTTGTGTTTGTGCAGCCCTAAATTACAGAAACAATCCAATTATATTAGCATTCACATAAATTTGTTGTTTCAATCTGCTTTTTGAATTTTACCTCTGTGGATGTGGGCAGGAAAGGATTCTGACCACTCTTGTCGACTGTAGCGCTGCCAGTGATAATCCAAAGCACGAAAGCGCAAGACGAAATCATGCCAGCTGAAGTACCCTATGTTTACGAAGAAAAATGAAAAAACAAAAAAATATATAAAAATAAAATTAAAATAAAATTAAAATAAAATTTTAATAAAATTACTGTCACATCGCGCTTTGCACACTTATTAAAATCAATGCTAATGGACGAGTACACATTGCGCGTCAAATCGTTGCCGCATCCACAACGCACTAGGCACTTTGATTTTTGGATAACAAGTTAATTACCTTCCAATTAGCAATCGGCACCAACATAGCCAGCATAAAGCAGCCCAATAATGGACCAGATGTGGCCGAAAATGCCAATAACGATGATTCAATTACTCCCGACAGTAGGCCTACGCCAAAAGCGACACCCATGATGATTAAGCCACAAATAACGGTTATGACTTTGAGGATGAAAAGCTGTTGCTTATCGCTGAGCCCCTTGAATTGTGGCAGTTGTGAGATGAAATCCTCCCAGCAAACGGTGGCTAATGAATTTAAATTCGAGACCATCATGCTGTTGGACAGTAGTGCAGTGAGAATGGAGCGCGAAGTTGGCCATCAATTAATTGGTGAGGAAGACGTAGTTGGTACAGGCCAATACATATAAACAAAATATAGAGGAAGTAGAGTAAGAAATTAAAGTGAGGTACAATGTGATTAAGTGCTCATAAATTGCCACTAAATGTGGAGTAATTAAAAAACAATTAATGTTAGCAGCCGCGAATCAACAGCCAAATAATAGGCGCGCAGTGAGTGTAGCATTCGAACTGGGATACTTATCTGCACCAATAAATATGTGGTTGTACTAATTTTGAATGAATATGAATATACGCACCACAAGGCCCCATTGAAGAGCATTGCCATGAAGATGCCCACGAAGCCGGGAATCACCGCCAATTGATCCTCCACAAAGAAGGGTAAAATCTCATCGGGTTTACGTATATAGCCCTCAGCGTAGGGATCACAGTTCACATAGGTTGCATAGATAACCATGCCCGATATCCAGGAGAGTGAAAAGAATACAAAGACGATGGGTATATTTGTCATCATTACCCTGAAAAGACAAAAAAAATGAGTATGAGTTATGAGTAGTGAACAGTGAAAGGAGTAGCGCCCAGCCACTGCCCTGGCTACTTACCGGCGCACCTGACTCATGGACTTCAGCGAGACGTATCGTTGCATGAAGTTCTGCTGACAGCCAAATTGTGACAAAGACATGAATAACTGACCCAGCCAGGCGGAGAGCGTGTCCACACGCACAGTCATATCGCCAGAGACGCTGAAGAATTTTAAACGACCTGTTGATGGAAAAGAAGGTAATAGTTGTTATCAGATACTTGAAGGAACACCAAAGATTTATATTTAAGAGTAATAAACTGCGAGTAATAAACAAGTTTTCTATAAGAATTCAGGGTTAATTAGAATAATTCTATTATTGAAGGTTAATTATTGTAGAATAATTCTATTATATTAAGGGCACATCAATTCCAAATGTTTGGCTACACCACTTTGAATGGCTAATAGAACGCCTCGGGAAAAATGAGTACGATGTGAAGAAACGCACGCACTATTCACACAGATAGGTGTTCGAGGGGATGAAGATAACAAAGTAACCTTAATCTACGTCCAAGAAAGGCCAGATGACGTTGTTCAATACCAGCAGCTCTATCAGAATTGGGAGGTACTTCTGCCGTTTGATACCAAACAAAGTTTCAGACAGGGTGACTCGCTGTGGTGAGACTTCTTTAACCTGATGCTGGAAAAGATCGTGCGAGCCACGTAACTTAATCGCAGGCACTACTTTTTATAAGAGCGTACAATTGCTGGCATCATCGGTCTTAACAAGCCTAGTTCTGACTTATCGAAGCGAAAGCGAATGTGTCTGGTGTTGATCGAGGACAAAACAAAGCCAGCGTTCTCACGTATCGGCACCCACGTCACTGTTGACAGTTATGATTTTGAGGTTGTAAGAGACTTCGTTTATTTAGGAACCAGCATTAACATCGATAAAAATGTCAGCCTAAATAAGTCCTACTTTAGACTAAGTAATCAATTGCCTAGTAAAGTCCTCTCTCGACGAACAAAAGTAACACTTTATAATACTCTCATCATGGCCGTCCTATCACAGAGAGCAGAAACTTGTTCGATGATAATATCCAATGAGGCGCCCATTGGAGTGTTTGAGAGAAAGATGGCGACGAATATCGCAGGCGATGGAACAATGAGCTGTATGAGCTTTACGATGACATAGGCATTGCCCAACTAATAAAGATCCAACAGCTGAGTTATGTCGTCCAAATGGATACAAACGCTCCGGCTCGATGCGGTACCACCTGCCGGTGGCAGAACAATAAAAATCCCTCCACTGCGTTGGAAAGATCAGAGGCCGAAGGGCTTGGCTTTACTTGGTCTCTTCAACTGGCGCCGGTTAGCACGAGAAAGAAAAGACTGACGCACATTGTTAAACTCCGTCAGAATCGCTTAAGCGGTTATCGCGCCAATCAAGAAGAAGAAGAATGATTTTGCTCAACAAACAAGATTTGGGCACGAATTGTGTTCCTTAACCGGGGGTGCACTGCATCGTTATTCCAAGCTATTTGGCATACATTTCTAATTATAAAAAATCTTCAATGCCCCTTACGAGTCAGATGAATATTTTACGTGTCCACAGAACTCTGATTTTTTGCACTAATTCTTTGCTTCATGTGATAAAATGACCTTTGTTGTGAATTTTATGCAAAATTTAGTGAAACGTTTAAAAAACTCCCACCTTCCCCGTTTGCAAACTTGGATTGAGGGCCACTGTATGCAGATGCCTACGTGTTTTTATTTTACTTTTGTTAATTTTATGTTCTTCTATTTTGCCTACCGAGAAGCTATGTCTGGTTGTTAGTCATTGTGTGATGGACAGCCCATACGTGCTACTATTTGAGGCAAGTGTCCAGCATAAACAAATATCCTTGCCACAAGTTGATATCTATTTATTGTGGCACACACATAAAGCTGCAACCAAGCATGGCGTCTAGTTGCCCACATTTGAGTTATTTCACACGAATCGGATATGAGGCGGCGTGTGTGTATGTATGTGTGTATCTCTCATTCAACAGATATTAGTTGACCAAACATAACCATCTATCGAAATTAGAACGTAAGCAAAAGTGCTCTTCCAAAGAGCAGAATAAGCAAAAAAATTATTGTAACAAACGTAAAATTGCAAGAAGCTTAAACATCAGCTGAGTTTGTACACAAAAATTTTAGTTTTTTGTTGTTAAATTCTTAGTTTTATCGTTTTTTACTATGTTAGGTTAGGTTAGGTTCGAATGGTTGCCCATAGAGAGGACACACTTGGACGAGAATCAAAAATCCGTCCTTCGTGATACCATTGGAAAGGAGATAACAAGGCTTCACAATCGAAAGTGAAGTCACACATTCCTTAAGGGGGGATTCTACTGTAAAAATCAAATTTTCATGGATTTTGTTTTCATACTTGTATTAATTTAATTAGTAAAAAAAAGTTTAGGGTTACATAAACACAGGTCTTGAGTGTACAAAAAAATTTTTTAAATTTATTTTCATTTCAAAATGGCAGCTGTACAGCCGCTCCCCCGAAACGCCTTTTGAAATCTGCCCACACTGTCGCGCATTTAAAAAAAATCTGAAATGAAAAAAACCAAATTTTTTTTATTATATATCATTATTTTTAGTTGTTAAGCCTATTACTTGCAAAAAAAAAAATTTTTTGTAAAATTTTTGAAGTTTTTTAAAAAATCGACATTTTTTTGTTGTCATTTTGTTATTAAAAAAGGGGTTATAAATAATAAATTTTTTCCCACCATAGCTTTAAAAACTAGTAAATATTGTTAAAAATATACTATCAAAGTTTGAGCTTGATATGTTAATTTTTCACGGAGCTGTGATGTGGGCAATTTTGAAAACGTGGTTTCGAGAAAAACACGCTTAAACAATTTTTCATACTTACAGCATATGACCGTAAACCGCTCGAGCGCTCAGTTTATACCTGCTTTGCTAAAACTTTTATAACTTGAAAACTATTCAAGATTTCTTTTTAAGATTTTCATGGAACATTCTGGAGTTGTTTCTGAGTATGTTTCAACAAAAAGTAAAAAATCGATTTTTTTTAAGTTTTACAGTAGAGGCCCCCCTTAACCAGTTTCGAGTGCCCCATCATCAGCAACCAATCAGCTGCTCCTTTAATTGCCGCTACCTCTGCTTGGAATACACTGCAGTGGTCCGGTAACCTGAACTTGAGCCTGGGAACTCCTTGCCAACCTTTCTCCCCAGTTTTGGACTATAAGTTGCACATTTCACACCAGGCCAGATTCTATAAAAGTAGACTTGTTTGTTCACCTAAAGTTTATTCAAATGCTTTCAGATATATGTTTTCGCAATGTATAATTTTTTCTGGCCTTTTCTCTTCCGTCGAAATGCCACTTTTTGTCTGATGGATAATTTTTTGTCTTTAACGAGCACTTACGTGCAAAAATATGGAAAAAATATTACAAATTTTTGTTTCCCGAACAAGGCTATTGGTTCAATTTGTTTCCCCTCTGTCCCAAGTTCAGCACAGAATAGCACAATCTTTTCGTTCTTACGACTCATCACGTTCGCCCCCACCTGAACTCTGTTTGCTTTACGTATTTACATTCTCACTTTGCCTTTTACCCGATTTTCGTGGTTAAATTATAATAAAATAAGTGCAAAATCGGTTTTGTACATTTTAGTCTCACCGCAAACATTCACTTGTGTGTATGTCTGTTTGTATTTGTTTGCACACGAACCTTACCCATTTGTACTCGCCCGTACACATCGTCTGCCACTTGTATGTATTTAGTGTTGGCCTTTGGACGGATCTACGGTTTGAGTGTTGGATATGAGTGGCACTTTCTGAGGCAGCAAAAACAACTGTATCAGCAGCTTAAGGATGATAAGGTTTGAATGGATAATAAGGCATAAAATGAATGATTTGTCAGAATGTCTGAGCTTGTTGCTAGCTTTATTGTTGTTGCTGCTTTTGTAGGCCTGCAGGATATTGCCTTCAAAATTGTCTCCCATTTAAATAGTAGGCGGCTAAAAGGCACATATGTATGTACTTCATATCGGTGTTTATATGTATGTACATACATGCGCATATATACGAGAATAAACGACAAACTTCGTCACGAGATAAGAAAAATGAATTGGAGTTACTGGAGTTTCTTTGCATAAATAAGTAATTTAAATAAATAAATACTGCGCTGTCATCTTTTTAAAACGCAACAAATTAATACCACTCCATATTTTCCAATGATTTGTGTTTTATTAGGAAGAGTTAACCTTTCAATTAAGTATTGAATATAATTTAATTCAAATAGTTATCTCGATCGGCCCCGTCCCACAACAGTCGCTTCTACGTAACCGGAACGACCAGGATTTATATCTGGCCAAGGACTGTCACTTCAGTAGTATCCCCATATAAGGGTTATGACTCTACCCCACGTGTGGCTCGGCCTATATTCACCTTGAATGTTTGACTGATTTCTGGTTTATCCATTTCACATCGATCGATAAAAACAACCTGTCATAATAACTGTAACCGCAGCTTCAATACCACCGTGGCTTATGAACATCGCCCTGATGGCTGAAAACACGATTAGTGCCCAGTGATGTAGATTGTGTGGTAGCCTGGGCTGGGTTTTGTTAAAGCAAATTCTGTTCATATCTTAAATTTTTTCCCATAAAAAGAAAATATTTGGAAAATTTGCTTAAGCGATCCATTTGGTACGGCGGACGTATTTGACTGACTTCCAGCCACTTTTTTGAGGGAGAAATAGTTGATTGTTATTATTATTAATTTATTTAGGCAAAATAGATGCCCTTGTGGGTCTAAGTGTTTGTAGTAGTGTGTTAGTATGTTGTTGTTAGATTTTCGCAGAAAATGTCTTTTAAATTAGAATAAGTTTCATAATTTTCAATATTGTAAGTAAACATATTTTTGTTTTTATCTTGCAAAATGTTGGATGGAAGAGCAGGAAATCCTACAAATTTTATTTTTCTTGTAAGTAGTTTCACTTGCACTCTCTGCTCCAAAAACATAACTCCTTAAAAAACATATGGCATTGAGTTTATATTCCGGATGCAAATTTACGAGTGACACAAACAATTTCAATCGGTTGAACAAATGTTTAGTATCGACGATATCGATGCCTTAGATGTCAAAGAAATCGTCTCCAAAAACTAAGAAAATAGAATTGAGGATTCCACAGAAAACTGTGTATTATATTTCGACTGAGTATTTAATTCTTCGTAAGCCAAGAGTTGTGAATGAATTTTTAAAATTAATTCCTTTCACTATTCATAATATTTGCCTGATTTAGTACCCTCCGGCTATTATCCACTCCTGACATTAATTGAAAGAATCCATTCAAGCCGCTGTGATCACTCTCCTAAACAGCATTCTTTAAACGGCTGTAGATAGGTAGATCGCTTGAGAGATAGCTCATTTTATAACTTGGAAAAGCGTGCTGAACTGTGTATCAAAGAAGGTGGTGAACATAGTTTTTCGTAAAAAATATTTGGCGCAAAACATACAAGAGTTGTTTGTATTTCCTAAAAATACGGTTTTTTTTGGCATAGAAGTTGTATATTTAAATACATACAAAAAATATTAAATACTTCGTAAAAAGTCACTTATACGCCGCGTTGCCCATAATAATAGATTTCTATCTGCTTTCCAAGCGCAAGCATTTTAATTCATTTATTAATTATTCTTTTATAAGTTATTCTTTGGTAAGTTAGGAGCTCGTAGTGCCAGTACGTACGTAAGGCAATTACTTGACTCTAAATATTAAATCAAGTGTTTGAGCGTCCTAATCACAAGCGACAATCGCGCTAGAGAGCATTCAGGACCGAATAATTGCTGCAAATAAAACGTACTTTGGCCATATGCACCTATTCAAATCGAAGATGCTATCTGGGCTTGCAAACTGGGTATATCTAAAACAATAGTGAGACCGTCTTGCTACATATGGCTCGGAAATGTGGTCCGTGACAGCATCCGAAGACGAACCTCTCAGAGTCTTTGAGAGAGTATATGGCACCAGGCTAAATGAAAAATGTGATTATATAATACGAACCATTTCGAGGAGTTACTCCAATTTATGTTTAGGAAATTGTCAAATTCATCAAAGCGCCAAGGCTAAGTTAGATAGGACATGTTCAAATAATAGAAGTCACGCGTGCTCAAAAACTAATAATGCTGCACAAACCTATGATAACGAGAAGTAAAGGTCGTCCGCATAGGCGACTAATGGATTGCTTAGAAGAGGACCTACGAACGCTCGAAGTAGCCTACTGGAAATATCTAGCAAGAGACAGAGAGGCCTGGGGAAATATCTTATAGAAGGCTAAGACCTACCCCGGGTTGTAATGCGAAATGGTGAAGGTGGAATATTAATACATATACATGAGGATGTCCCACAAACAAAAATAATATTTCTTGATGTTACGCACCCTGAATTTTTTCTATGGCCAAAAAAAGAATCACTGGAATGAATTCACTCTCCGTATATTTTGTGTGAAACATTTGGAGATCGATATTACTTGATCTCTACTTTCTACTTCCCTTCACGAACGCCTATATGTGATACCCTAGGTTTTATTAAAGAAATAAAATAAATTTAAATGTTTGTTATAGTGATCCAAAAAATTCATCAAAATTTAAAAAGATATTAAAAATTAAAGAAAAATATATTAGTCTCCTTTCTTTACATAATTTTTTTGGCATTATAATCGGTTTTGTGCAATTTCTACATACAAAATAAATATTGGAAAAATGCATAGCACCAGTAAAAATCAAAATTATTAAACATCAGCGTAAAGTTTTCGTAACTTTTTTGTATAAATGTTACTCTAACAAAAAATGTCGATCTAACGAAAAAAAAAAAAAAAATAGCTCAAATTAGTTGACTTAGAGCGTCACCTGGTGGTTGTTTGACCACAGTGGTACTTCAGAGTAAAGCAAGTGGCGCCGAAGTCCTTACCAATTTATTAGTTGATAGTGTAAATTGCTTGCTGCTCCTAGTTAAGCAATCGTTGCCAACATAACCTAAAAATCGAAACCTAGGATTTAATGATGGGTTAAGACTTTAATGCGTCATACAACTGGCAGGATTTGTAAAGCTTATTATTTATGAACACACATCGAGTCGTTGAACGCTAATATTTCTGGGTGTGGTTATCACTGCGGTGCACAATGCATTTGGGCAACGGTGGATGATTTTGAGAATTCCACGCGGGCTGGCGAGAGTTTTTTGTTTGCCAATAAATTAAGGTACTATTTTTTTTATTTTTCATATTTTTATTTCACTCCGACGACATCGTGCTGCTTTATTGGCACTCACTTATTTCGAACAGTACGCAGCCACATCAGCATGCAGCATCGTGATTGATAGGGCAACGCATTCATCATAATGTATATTCACATTCAATATAAAAAAATTGAGTCACTTATTCATGACGGAGTCGTTTTTAGGCCGCTGGCAAGAGGAGATTGAGGATTGAGTTGAAGTCTATGAGCAATGGAACGAAAATTATATGCGAAAGAGATTATCAGAGCAAACAAAAATTCCATTCGAGCTCTCAATAAACAAAAGGGTCCCTGTGGAAGTTTCGTAGGCGTGAATGAGTTCGTGTGCAATTTTCACAGAGTTTGTGTATCAACAAAGGCTTCACACTCCAATAAATATATTTTTACTATAGTTTACTAAGTAAACCATTTAATGATATGGGCTTAATGCTAACTTTCGTTTCAAATATTGTACAATAAATAGCTCAATATTATAATATGTACGTAGGTACATATATATAATACGAATATTTATTATTTATGGGTTGAAGGGTGTCAACAAATTACTAGAAAAAGATAGGAGAATTGACGAGTTATTTCAATCATGAGTTATAAAAAAAAGAAAGAAAACTGTAATTCGAAATTTCAGGATAAAAAGTTAAGGGAATGGGCGAAATACTATATATGTAAAATTAAGTATTTTTAATAAATAAACAAATATTATATTTCTAATAAAAACTAAAATATTTTTAACAGAATATCTTTAATATTAAAATATTAAACACCATTTTAAAAAATTTTAATTAAATGAAATAACTTTAATGTATTAGATAAAAGAAATAATAAAAACATTAAAATCTTAATAAGATTTAAATTAAAGAAATACTTTTAGTAAATAAATGAAAGGCGTATTTCTAATAAATATGAATATAAAATAAAATAAATAAGAAATAAAAAAAGATATTTAAATAAAAAAAAATATTAAGGACATTTTTTGCTAATTGAAGAAAAAAAACACTAGATTGTTATTAAAAATAAAAAGATTGTGAGAAAAAATATATTTTTAATAAAATAAAAATATTACAATACAAAAATATATATTTAAAAAAAGCTATATTTTTACTAAACAAATATTATTAAAAAATATTAAAAATTTTGGATTTAAAAAATATAATATTTTAGTAAAAATAAAAATAAAGTTAATATCAAAATACTAAAACAAATGTTATATTTTCAGTACGAATGAAAATAAAATACATATACAAGTAATAGATTTTCGAAACAAAAATTAAAATACATATGCAACTATTCAGCTAGGAGAAGGCCCTACAGAATGTTACCAAAAATTAAATTACCTCAATATTTCCATTGAAGTTCGATTAAGTATCAATTTTAAATGGTAAACAAAATATTTGCATTAATACATATTTTCATAATTAACTCACCATGATCTCGATTCACTTCGTAAACGTGTTGCGCGCCACCACTCGCCATGAGACCTTTCACAATAACTGCTAATGTCACCACAATCACCGTTGCTATTGGTGAAGAACGGAAAAATAGAAATAAAGTGAGAAAAAAATTGATTAGTTAATTGTATCGCTGGTAGTGGAGTATATTTTGCCATTGCGGCAGGTAAATACTCACCCGTTTGTATGACATCAGCGTTGATTGCTGCCTTTAGCCCACCCTGTTGTTATGGGGAGTGTAGAAAAATAGAAGAAAGATAAATTGAAGTGGTGCATAGGATTCTAATAGAAATCATATTTTGCCAGCACATGTATGTATATATGTATGCACGCGTAAATGTGTACAAATCTCGCATTGAATTTATTACATTATTATTTACGTTCACACGCTCGAACACCCATCCAGGAGATGGACAGAAATGGGGAGAAATGGGCAATCAATTTCATCCTTAGCAGCAGTGAAAACAAATGAAAGAGCAAAAAAAAAAAAAACAATATTCAACTTCAAATTGATCAATAGCAAACGGGAGGTGTAAGATGGGATAGGTATTCCTATAGAGAATTTATCTGCATAAAAAGGTAGTCACAGCTGACTATTCTGCACAAAGATTCTAATTTTCTTTATTTCAAACAACATAGGTAGTTCAACAAGCAAATATTTCTTAGAAAAATTATTTCAAGAATTCTGTGGCTGATTGCATTTTATTTTTGGTTTATCGTATTGAAAAATTAGTCATCCAATTTGTTTTTCAATAACTTTTATATACACATATATATATAATTGGCGCGTACACCCTTTTTTGGGTATTTGGCCGAGCTCCTCCTCCTATTTGTGATGTGCGTCTTGATGTTGTTCCACAAATGGAGGGACCTACAGTTTCAAGCCGACTCCGAACGGCAGATATTTTTATGAGGAGCTTTTTCATGGCAGAAATACTCATACACTCGGAGGTTTGCCATTGCCTGCCGAGGGCGACCGCTATCAGAAAAATGTTTTTCTTAATTTTGGTGTTTCACCGAGATTCGAACCTACGCTCTCTCTGTGTATTCCATATGATCACGCACCAACCCATTCTGCTACGGCGGCCGCCTACTTTATACTAAATAAAAACTTTTCTACTAAATGAAAAAAGAAGTGGTTTTGAGTAATGCAAATCCAAAGCTAATACTTATACAACTGCACTTTAGACTGACGGATCCAAGATGGATTGCGGCGTCGGCGCCGGTGTATATTTGAATTACCTCTAGACTTTTAAGTCTTTTCGCCTTAGCTTTATAGTCACCTACAAACAATTCAAAAACAGTCACTCAGTGTAAAGAAGAAATTAATGCTTTAGCGCGCCCGACAGACATCACTCTCATCTGTGTACGATAGGAACATAGAAGAAAATGAGAAAGCTGATGAACTGGCAAGACAGGAGGCATCCTTTAATGAATCCGAAGCGGTAGAAATAAGCTGTTCCCAAGGCGTGCGCAAAAGGGAGGTCTTCTCGCTATTCCAGAAGTTGACCGTTGACAGATACCCAAAATAATAATATAATAAATAAACGTGACCGAATTTCAAAAAATCGAGAACTGACGAATTGTTGAGAAACACACAAGCAGAAATATTCAGAATTACGTCAACAATAACCGGCCACTGACCTTTGGGGGACCCTGCCGGGAAGAGGGGGTGGCCTTACAACGATAGATGCAGTGTGACATCGGGTGCTCTACGACATCGTATGCTTTGCGAGTTCTCGATGGTCAACTTAAAAGAAATTGCAGAAAACAAAATAGAAGGCACAGGCAGATTCATAGTCAAATCAAGATGGTTCGACTGATAAAAAAACAGGGGCTCTACACCCAGGCATCTTTCGTGCTAATTGAGTCTGGGCTGTGTCACTCAGACAACACCTCCACTATGAATTCAAATCCTAATTTGGACCTGTACTGTACCTGTCTAGTTCATAAGTGTCAAATATGATTGACATACGACGCCATTTGCAAAAATTATGTATTTGCCGAGGTACCTGATGGGGATACCAGAGAGAAGGGTAGGCTTACTATTTTCGTGAATTAAAATGTTAAATTAATTTTTAAAACTTTCAAAGGGTTAAATGAAGGTAAAGTTCTTGGGTGAATGAGGAGTGAGGGGCAAATACTTCTAAATATTATTTTATACTTAGAATCAGTTTTTCAAGGCAGTTAATGGAATGCGGTTTATTTGAAAGCAGTGGCAGTTGTTCAGGCTGCGCTTCTCCGTTTTCTGGCATTGCTTTACAAGTAAAGGTTAGAAAGCCTTCGAGCGAACGTTTTTACGAAACGCTCAAAGTGAGTTCGGAAGTAACTATTTTGCTTAAAAAAAGAGAGGATTTTGAATCCTTTCAGTATGTATAAGCCATAGGGATGGAGTACCCTATAGCGGAAGTGGTGCAAGAACTTTCCTGGTATGGTGAAGTCCTGCAATCACACTTGGAAGACTCTCCCGAAATACTATGGGCCTACATTGCAGTGAATGGCACCAGCTGTGAGTATTGCAAATAAAAAAAAAATCTGGGACAATAATAAAAAGTTAAAAAATGTTATTTGCTTGTAAAAAATTATTTGTACGCCCATACACTTGTAAAAAATCCGCAATATTTTTATACTAAAACTTTCTCCATATACGAATCTTTATTGCATTGAAAGCAAATTCAAATTGAATATGCCATAACTGCAATGCAATGGGTTAATTACTGCGGGTGCTGGGAGTGAAGCGCTTAATTAAAACAATTTCCGTATGGACATAGCAGCGAAAGAAGTGTTAATGTATGCGCACATACATACGCGTTGTTTGACAACATTTTATCAATCTATTTGTGGGTGGCGTTAGCGGTGGTCAACCGCTTGAATGCCGCAAATAAAAAAACCTATAAAAGAAACGTATAATAAAATGTAGAAACACTTTCCAAGTGGATTAAAACGGCAGTAAAAACTGTAAATCGGTTTATTTATGCGCAAAGCGATAAAATAATGGCACACATATTCACACCAACACTCACACACGCGTGCTTTTATACGAATATTTGTGTTTTTCGTTTGTGTGTTTTTGGCTTTTGTTTTTATTTTAAATTTGCCCCTGTTGAACTTACCATGATGGTGAAAAATATGCAAATCACAGCCATGCCCACAATGGATGCCCAATAGGGAATGCCAATTACGGTCGACAACGCGACGCTGGGAGTGTAAACGGTAATGCCCAGATTGCATATTTGCCTCACAATGTAGGTAGCGGAAGCCAGGCAGCGCACCAGTCGACTCTTAAATCTAAAAGCAGAAATGAGAAAAAGAGAATGAAATTTTTTATTTTGATTCAAAAGTTTATGGATATTGCAGTGATTGCAATAAATTGTTAATGGTGTTTTTTGCGTATAACGCAGCCTTAATTAAATTAAATTCAATGAGTAAATGTATTTGTGGTGGAAAGTCCCAAAGGGCGAGGGTAAGAGCAATAGGTTCAGCCTTGTGAATCTGCAAATTAAAGGCTTAAATAAATTTAAGTTTTTACAGATTTTTTTTGTTTTTGTTTTGGTTTTGCGCTACTGTAGCTATATATTTTTTTATTATCCTCAATTTTTTCACGACTTTAAACTCGTGGCATACCATTGGTTGCTTGAAGTCCGACATTTCCTCGCTTTTACTGCTGTTCTAGTGATTTTTTTTTACTATTTTTAGGTTGTTGCACTTTTTTCAATTTATTTTAGTGCTTTCACCTATTTTTCCTGGCCAACGGAACACCTAGCGCGCTTTTTTACGACGGTACATTTTGCTTTTTTACGCGCCACTTCACTGCGCTCTTGATTCTTTTAATTAAACAACAACAGTTGCAACAAGAGCGTCATAACTCTAGAATGGTAATGCGCACTCGAACTATGCTAAGTGTGTAAAAGTTTTTACGAGCGTATACACGCACATACCTACACACATAATTACTTGCAAGTGTTTCACAGTTGTGAAAATATTCCATAAATGAATAAACATGAACAATTAGTGGAGCTCGATATCGAACAAATTTAAATTTAATAACTGAAAAAGGAAGAAAGCGCTGCGGCAAAAGTGAATCTATACATACAGGGAACCGGAATAATATAAAATATATACAAATATTTGATATGGTAGAGCTCTTAACTCTGCTCTAGAGTTGACGAAATTGTGAATGAAGTACAGGGTCTCGCAGATTATAGATGGAGATACCAGACGAAATGCAAAATCAGCAGGACGTTATGGCCCACCTACAACCTCAAACAATCGTCGACATTGATAAACATGAAACGACGGGACGCCTGTAGACTAACGGCATTAATAACTGGCTTCTGGTCTATCGGAGAACAAACTGCCAAAATGGGCATCCCTCACAACACATCCTGTAATAGCTGTAAACAACCGGAGAAAAAGGAAACAATCTTCCATTTTCTCTGTGAATGCCCTGCCCTATAGAAGGACAGAATGTTAACCATGGGCAAACCGATGTTCGAGACTCTCGAGCAACTGTCTGGCTTAGACTGGCAACCAGCAGGGTCTTTCAGAAGACGCGTTGTTGTTAAAAAAAAATTGAAAATTTAGATTCTTTCAGGTTTCACTATTGTTGCCCAAAATACGGCTCTTAATAATTATATGTGAAAAATAACTTAGTTTAAATGTCCACCTCGAGCCCGTCTACAGGCTGTCATACGGGAATTAAAATTTCCAAGGACTCGCTCAAATATTATCGCATTGCGTTCAGCAATCTCGGTCCGAGCGTTGTGTTTTAGCTCTGTAATCGTTATTGGCTTATTCATTTTTTAAATTTACAATTTACTTTACTTTTCAAAAACCCCCGGTTGTTGGAGGGACTTCAACCCGCCCCTTATCATTTTAATGCAAATATTGTTTTTTTTATTTTAAAAATGTATATACGCATATACTAACATACGAGTATTTGGGTTTCGCAATGGCTTGTGCAAAGCAAAGTCTTAAATTATTACAGATATTGCTACTTTCGTTTCTTTACAGCCCTAAATTTCCATACTACAGTCTAAAAAACATACCTGTTTCTCAAAAGTCCGCCATTTTGTTATTAAAAAAAAAATTTCGCAATTTATTTTCTTAAAAAAAAATTCCAAAAAAATATCTATGAAAAATGAGTATTTGACCAGACCTTAACCCATTCAAGTGCGAATTTACACGAAAGTAATATCGCGTGTTAATGAATGTTTGTGCGATGAACCATGATGATAATGAAAGGTAATCAAATAGTAATTAATTTTAGAATTATTTAACAAAGTTATTTTAATAGACTAAAAAATCAAAAATTGCTAACCAAATTTTTCCCAGAATTCAGTTAAACGTTTTTGAAAATGTATTTGTAATGTAAATGTAAAAAAAAAATTGATTGCTTCAAAAAAATTTTTTACAAACACATTTTTAAAGCGCCCACACGGACGGATTGGGTGTATCGGAAATACACTACAAGACACTTTTAAAATAAATATGAAACAATTAGATACTTTTTGTACTAATTTATTTATTCATTTACATAGTACACCTAGAAATACACGATTTCTTACAGACTACATAAAACTAACAGTTTTTGTAAAATATCCATGATTGTTGTTCCTATTTCGTAACTATTTAAAAAACTTAATGAGTGATGATTTCAAATTATATTTAGATAGCGATAAATCTAAAGCCAAAGAACTTGTAAGCCCAGTTATTCCCTGCTTGGCAACTTTCGCTAATCTGTTTATTTTTGAGCATACGAAAGATTGATTTTAACACCCCAGTTGGTATTTTTTTTGTATATTTTGTGTGGATCCACACACAAGTTTAAGCCGTGTCAGCTCCCGTAGCCGAATGGATTTGTGCATGACTTCCTTAGGTCTGATTCTTCGTGCGCATGAAACACCAAATTATAAGAAAGTTTTGTTTTTAATAGCGGCTGCGCATAATAAGACGCAACCACAAATTGCAAGTGCTGAGCCTTTTCCCCCTGATTGTTGGATAGCCTTTTGTGTTCGACTCATAAGAATTGGCTACCAAACTTGCTAGCTTATCGTTAGCTTTACAGCTGTACAAAGTCTACGTTTCTAGAATCCAAAGCTTTGTTCATCCTCTGCATGAAGTACTCTAGATTTTTTGCTTATATCAAAATTTATAAAAAAAAACATAAGTTGAATAGAGCAACAGCGCTTTTACGCAGTCAACTCGAAAAAGAGGCTGGAGAGTGGTGCGAATATTTGCTGTTTGCTTAGCCCCACCTACAGATTTCTTAAAATGTCAAAATAATATTTGTTGCCATGTTAAATAGTTGCGAACCAATGCTAGGATTTATGTTGTTTGGCATTATTCAGCATTAGTGCTTTATAGTTACTCACGCATGCGGCCATGGGCAACTTTGTAAGCACATACATACATATGCAGAGGGATAACAGTCGCATATGCGTAAATGCGTAAATGCAACGCAGGTTGCGATTTCGTGGAAAACTAAACGCCTGCAAAGCGCTGTGCATAGTAAAGTGGTAGCACACACGAAAGTACGCGATGCATGCAACCGGCCAAACCATAACCGAACTGCGTTTGTGGTACGCGGTGACAATGTAGAGCGATGGCTGCGGATACGCACGGAACATTCGGGGTTTTTCGGTAAACTTACCGCGGCGCCCATAACCGAAAACATAGCAGTGCTGCAGGATATAAACCCTTGAGTGCTTTGGTGCGCTCACGCTTCAGTAAACGCCATTAAATGTGCAAATACATGCCACTTTACAGTTTGCTCTGTGCGTTGCACTCGAATAGTGGCACTACTAGCCGCAAATACACGCAATAATCTGCTTTTATATCTTCACGTGCTCGCAATTTCAGTGTAGGTGCACTAAAAATTCTTACTTTTTTGTTGACTCGATCCACTTGCGAGTAATTTATTTGCTTCTTTGACAATTAAACATTTCATGCGCTGCGTGGAAACTTGCATACCCACTGCGGTTTTGCGAATAAATTATACTTTTCTCTGTGCAATGGCTACTGGTTTACTTCTACCAAATATATATAAGTATAATAAACTCCCTTAATATGCAATTGTGTACATGTATGTGTGCAAGAGAGTAATAAACCAAATATGCACCTGCACTTATACATATGTATGTTTGTATGTTAATATATTTTATATAAGAAATAAGCAATAAATTGTCCGGGTCTGCTTGTCTTTTGCCATTTAATCAAATATCCGTTTGCTGTCAATGCGTGAATGCACATAAAATGCAACGAAATGAAACTGCATCCTCCTCGTCGCATCTGCGTCGATGCTCTGCTGCTGGTGTGTGAGTGCCCACGTTCTTTTTTACAGCTGTGCTGGTGTAGTTTAATTTATGATATCACTTTAATATACCCACATGCTGATGCATAAGTAAGCGCACCTGTATGGGCATTAAAGTTTTTCTGAGTATTAAAATGAGTAGAAACGCTTTTGATTGGATAGACTAAAATATCACTTTCGAACACCAAAATGAATAACATTTTGTGAAGTCTTTAAATCAAGAATATTGCAATAAAGCTGATGATACTTTTTGGGCGGCTTCAAGCTAAACGTTAAGGTAGATAGTGAAATTCAGGGAAATAACTGTAAACTGTAGTAAATCTAAACCCACAAGTACGAAGTATATTCCTACCTACAAAATACTCAGAAGTGACATTATGGCCTTCAAAGTACTCTTCAACAACTGCAACGCACTTGAGCCAATGTTTCTCTCGAAACATTTCTGGAACTCTATTTTCGCTATAGCCATCAGAGCCGTCTCCGACTTTGCCCTTACTTCTTTTCGGTTCTTAAAATTGGTGTAGTGGGTTTTTGTCTCGATCAAACAGAAAAAAATCGCAGAGAACCGTATCAGGTGAATTCGATGGTTGTTGGGTGGTATTCGTTTCGTTCTTGCTCCAAAATTAACGGATCATGATGACACTGTGTGATCGTGCGTTGTCATGGTGCAAAATCCACGAGTTGCGTCTAATAACGCCCAAATAATCATAATAATCATCATAGCATTACACTCGGGCTGAACTATGGGTTTCGTTACAATTCGCCTCCGCCTCCACGTCACTCGGTAATTAGCTGTTCATTTGATACCAGATATGCCCATAGCTTCAAAGTCGCCCTCTCGCATCTCTCCATCTTTTAATCGGCTGGTCTCTTCATCAGCCACCCAAATAATAATCCTTTTTATCAGTTAGACTTTCTTACAAAAATTCGTGGTGTACAATGCCGTTATAATCCAAAAAAAGAATGTGCCCGCTCTCGTTTTTGACCGAAAATGACGTGGTTATTTGGTCTTTATTCTTTCGGAGCTCTCCATTCACTCATCTGATGTCTGGATTACGTGTCGTACTCATAAACTCCCGTCTCGTATCCAGCAATGATGCGTTTGATGAAAGTTGGGTCGGATTCAGCGTAGGAAATCACGTCTTTGGAGATATCAATACGGCCCCTCTTTTGCATGAAATTTAGTTCCTTTTGGTTTCAGGTTCAACACGGCAATCCCAAATATTTAACTATATTGTCCCGAACGGATCCGTAAGCAATTTTTAAGTTCTCTGGTTCTGATTAATTTGGGGATTTTGACCAACTATTTCCAACTAATGTGTCCATCAATTTTTGATGGCGACGGCCTGCCATACGGTCGTCATCCTCGATGGACTCACGATCTCTTCTGAAGGGTTCATGCCACTCATAAACGGCTGTTTGCCTTAGAGTGTCATTACCGAAACAGTTTCCTAACATTTCTAAAGTTATCGCGCGTTTAAATCCATTAAAAAAATTTAATACAAATTCCTTGTGGCAATCTTAAATTCATTTTTAGAACTGTAAAAAATCGGCATAACTTGTAATGGCGATACAACTTTGGTGAGAATATTAATCACAGATGTGGCAATTTAACAAAAACAAAAAAAGAATTCAAACCAGTTGACTTAGATCGACATCTGACGGCTGTTCCGGGAACTTTTTGATCAAGCCTGCCTTATGGATGCAGCGGCTTTCAGGCTGAATTGATAGTAGTAAGAGGACCACTAGTTGTCTAAAAATCTACAATTTACACTGACAGTAAAGTCGCCATTACATTTTTACAAAAAACCACCTATCTATCTGGTCTAACAGCTACCTATAAAATATAGAATTTATTTACAAGAAAGGATATTTCTCAGGAAAAATACTTTTAATATTAAAACTAAAGTCAAATTTAAATATTTGTAACATATCTTCTTTGATACATACACATATACACGTATACACAGAATTCAAAATAAAGTTTAACAAAAAACAAAAAAAAATACTCATCGAAGATGGTTTTTGCATAAGAAAAGACTCTGAATGAGTTCGCCATAGTGACAACCAAACTGCGCTTCAGTTGTGCACATAATAAAATATACAAATTTATTCTTCGGAATTTTTGTATCAAGATTTATTAATTTCAATATTTTCATGCAAATAAGACCATGCAAACAAATCTGGAGTAATTAGATTTTGATCACAAAGCTCGAAGAAAAAGCTTACATCGCTAAATCGAACTGAGTTTCTTTCCCTTCGCTCAGTAAAATAAATATAAATAAATTGGCGTATGCAATTCTGTTAAGTGCTTGCCCTAGACGTGCATTTTGATATTGTTTCACAAAATGGCAAATCCGAAGATCAAATGGATTTTTATGAGGATCTTTTTCATGGCACAAATACACTTGGCGGTTTGCCTGCAAAGGGGTGACCGCTTTAAAAAAAAACATTTTCTATTATTTGTTGTTTCATGCATGGAGATTCGAGTCTACGCACTCCCGAATGGTAGTCCTGTATCAACCCTTTCGGCTACCGCAGCCGCCTTCCCTTCGCTCAAAAGCCGTTATAAAAAGAGGAAGCTGTCTGCCTGTTGAATATTGCCTCTGGACCTTCGACGCCTCGCTTTAGCTTCAATGGAAATACTTCATTGCTTGACTAGCGGACCTAAAGTCGTTCTTTGAAGTAAAATTTCGGCTAAAAGTGTGTTATCAATATCCATATCCATGTGTTTAGACAAGCTCAATCATGGTTTACTTATTTGATGATTCGCCCAATTCGGCATTTCATTTAGTGAGTAAAACGTACGCACGTTCGAGTAAATTTAATGAGCATGTCAGCCACAATAATCAATCATTCAGAAGACACAAATTCGTCAAGTGAGCCCCAACTTATGCTGCACGAATATCAGAAAGCTAGTTAACACACAACCACACACACGCGCAGCAACCAGTCTATTAAATTATTGGTGGTTCATAAATACTGGTGCGGCTGCTTGCATTTGCATGGTGTGTGGGTATGTATGTAGATGTGTGTAAAACAGCACTTATTCGTATTTTTCCACCAACCGACCGCAATTGACAAACTGTTACCGAACGCCTTCGCGCCACACCGTCCCTTTTCGGTCAGGATTTTTATAAACAAACACATCTGCATACTGGTACGTACATACAAATGTTTGCTGTGGTGAGCGTTGAGTGGCTGTCGGCGGCTTGTTTTCATTTTAATTTTTCCTTCTGCATTTCGTAATTTGTTGTTGTCATAAATGGTGTAAATGTAGGAAAGTGTGCATGTGTGCGGCTGTAAAAATGCAGTTACACTTGTTGTGCGTACTTTACGCTTTACTGGCGCTGGTGGGTGGCACAACTGACAAGTGGCGGGTTTTTGGCGGATATGTTTACAGAAATACGCTGAGGCGAGTGTAAATGTATGCTAGTATGTGAACATGTAAATGAGCAAGCAAGTACCCACACACACGCAAACATGCACAGAATAAATGCCTATGCAAATCGATGAGGTGATCATAAATTGCAGACATTGTCTCCGGCATTTTGCAATTCGTTGTGGTAAATTTCTTCGCTTTTTTTATTATCATTTTCCAATTTCGCCGCATCCATCAGATGCACATTTAATATTGGCATATTTGTTGGCATGCCACTTTCGCACTCACCATCATTAATAAATGCTATCAATTTGTACACTCACGCCCCTGCGTGTTCGTATGTTTGAGGATGTTAAGAAATGTTCGGCCGCGAACGCAGCGTGTAATAATTTGTTTACGACCACAGACAGTTCACCGCAAAATGCGCAACGCACAGCGCATCGCACACACATGCAAGCAGCACTTCTACCAGTTGAGAGCAGACGCACTTGAGACCAGAATACTCACGCACGCATTTAGCCATTTCGTATGTGAAAAAGCAAATACGCATTAAACACATAGCATCGCATATGGTGCCGTTAAATACCGTAATGATAAATTTTAATCTACATTAAGCCACGTTTTAAATTTTAATTTCATACGCTCATGCCCAAGTGTAGCGATCAAGAGCAGGAAGTACCATAAGTGCTGAAAAGCGCATCATTGTATTGGACAGCGCATGTGTGTCATAGAGACGCCAATCTTTCCGGAAATATTGGATGCTGGGTTTCGGGATATTTTTACAGTAATTTTGAAATCCCGAGCTTCGTCCCGCGACTCTCCTTGAGACATATTTTTTTAATATGAGTAAAACTTCAATAATTGAAAGCATTTAAAAATACCATGAAATAAAATCATTTGAAATTGAAAAAAAATTGATATTAAAGACCACATTTTTATTAAGACTGTATGACCATTGATTGAGTTGACGTATTTGTAAATTTATTTATTTCTTTAATTTATTTGTAAATACTAAAGGTGCTGTTTTCAATTCAAATTACATTATAATTCATTCAAATTGCATAACAATTCAAATTATAATTCAATTTACACTAAGAATTAAAAAGCTTTTTTTTAATCAAAGTTTGTAATAAATCAGTTTACATTTTTTCAAATCGTTACTTAATATTATTTTGATATAATTTGGCTATATAAGATTACACGCTTACTATAATCAAAAATACCAGTATTCCGGAATTGGCGTCCCTAGTACCGATTAAGAGTCATATGGACAAGCAGAGCCACAGACATTCATGTCGATGTTCGCGTTTTTTCCATAATGCTTGTGCAAGATAATTAAAGTTTTGTTGGCGGCTCGCTAAATCATTATATGCAAATATGTTATGTACATACTTACACATATGCAATTTTTTACTAATATATATCGAACAACATGTCATATGAGTTACGTTAATAGATAATATTCAGTGATAAATGAGTTAAAGGGTCTTTCAAAAGTGGCGGTACCTCTTGTTATGCCATCTTTAACATTTGTCAAGTAGACAGATGTGCCATTTTACACGATAGAGCAACGCGTTAAAACTATTGAAACTTATAATAGTATGAAAATGGGCGATCTTTTAGAATAACATAACGGAAAATTAGCGATGTTTTGGAAATAATCGTCCGAATGCACCGAAAACTGAAAGATGGGTGAAACAATTTTAAGAAATTGGTGCTGTCGAGACTAGCAAAAGGACTGGCAGAGCAAAAACTGGACGTTCTTTTGAGAATATTGCTGCTGTAGCACAAAGTGTGGCAGAACAACCTTCAACATAGATATAGTATCTCGAAGTTCTCAACAATTAAGCAGGCATGAATCGGATTTTACTTGCAGACGTGCACGTGGTGTAATTGTTAATTGCTGTTTGAATGAAAATAGTGAAACCTGAAAGAATCTAAATTTGTATAGGTTTTATTTTAAAACGACATCTAGGAGCGTCTGTTGAAGAACCCTTTATTTCTTTATTGTATTTATTTAATATATTTATTTATTTAAGGCAATAGTGACAACCTTACTGACTAGACTTACAGGGTTGCATAACAAAAACTTAAGAAAATAAATTAAATAGATAATTTATTTGACAAATAATAAAACTCAACTGGTGGCTTAAACAGATACCTTGGCATCACAAAATCAAGATCAAGTCTTCTAGGAAGTCGATAAAACTCTTTGAGTGCTCTTACTGGAGCGACATTAAGATTAATTAGATCTGGAACTTCAATATGGATTATAAGAGCGAAATTGTCTGATATAAACATTGAAGCTTATTTGGCCGAGTAGATCACAATATCCCATATTATATCGCATATAAGCATTAAGATTTGAACAAATCGTCGGATCTTAGGTGATAAAAGATTGATAAGCATATACCTAGCACTGTAGGATGGCAAGGGACTAACAAAGTGTAAAGGTTGAAGAGCAAAACGTACAAACTTGCGTTGAGGTGGTCCTTCAATTCTGTGCCTTCGGAATAACAGAGTTATTCCGGATAATGAATGTGAAAGAAGAATCAAAAATAACACCAAGATCACGAAGTTTATTTACTGAGACCAGAGTTACACTTAAAACATAATAAGTTGAGGAAAGTTCATGGACTTGGACAATGTCATGTGATAATACTTACTAGTATTTGCATTGTAAAGCCCAATAATTCAGAGCACTCAAGTCTTTCCGTAATAACAATGTATCCGATAGAGATTCGATTCTGCGAAAAAATTTCAATTCGTCTTCGTAGAGTAAATATGTACATAGAATACTTTAAACAACCGCCAACGTCATTAATGAAGAGCACAAACCAGATGAGATCAAGAATGTTACCTTTGGTGGTCCAGAAGCTGATACATTTGTATGGGATTTAGTATTCCCAATTTCAATAAGTTATATTGTATTTAATATTGAGCATCGCTGTTTGGGGAAATTTACTGTCACTTAGTCCAGCTTTTGAGTTTAGCGGTTGATTTTCGATGGAACTATAGAGGAGTCAGAGCAGAGTGTAAGACATTTTTGAAAAATAATAAAAATAATAATCACTCATTTCCAAGCTAACAAAATCTTATTATTCGGTATAGATGAGGAGTTTTCGACTTGTTTGAGGCTGCCAACGTACTCGAGGATTAAACTAAAAAAAACATTTCCAGTCGTTGAGAAAATCAAGCTTTATTATCTATAAAAATATTAAACTTACTTATTCATTAGCAATAAATTTGGTTTTTTTTTCTATTTTTCCTTCGCTTTGAAGACACACTCACCTCTTATGCAGCCATGGAAATATCTTTACGCATTGCTTTAAATAAAATCAAACCATTGGCTATGAACAATTTACAAAAATTTAACTTCCAGTCATAAAAAGCTATTCAGATCTTAAAAGTTAATATATAGGAATGAAATCCTAGCAAACGAGGGCAATTATCTGAATCAATGACTTCACTATGGTTTCCACGCAAATTCGTCTACAATCTGCATACTTAGATATGTACAAATATACAAATAAGATGAAGAAGCGCTACAGAAGTACCCACTTGGCCCTTAAGAGTGTGCTTAAGAAAACGGAAAGTGCGTAGATAACAACAGCGAGCAAAAATAAAATTAGGGGTTGATCAAAGGTCGTACCCGCAACACCCGCAACTTGCAGAAAGCGTCTGTGCAAGGCATTGTGTGTGTGAATGCTGCTAGGTTGAAGTTCGAGGTACTTCAGAACGCTTTTATCGCACTTGCAAGAGTTCGCCATCACCTACACAACGCACACACACACACGCCGTATATAAATGGCGCACACTTCCGCTACCAGGTGTTTGGCCCAGCTGCTTCTTCATTGAGTGGTGTGCGTCTTCATGTTTCCTTGTCTCTAAATGGCAAATGAGTGCTATGAAAAGATTTTTCATTGCAAAATACGCTCGGAGGCTTGTCATTGCGTACCGAGGGGCGATTACAATAAGAAAACACTTTTTTACCAATTTGATGTTTCATGCCCGCAGTGGGTATCGAGCCCAGTATTAACTGAATGGTTGGCCCGATGAATACAATTCGGCTGTGACAGCCACACACACACACACACACACCCATACATACACACACAAACGGTGAAAGCATGCAGGAAGACATATGTATGTATTTTGGCAAACACTTTGAAATGATAGTATTTCTAACCGTTGAGGGGAACTAACGTGTCTGAAACTTTATTTGCGTGTGAATATGTGCATGTTTAAGGTGCTTTGCGGCACTGTCGCGAAAATGAATTACAGCTCTAAAAGAGCTTATTGCGAATTTAACCTCAAGGACCAATGAGCGTTTCTATGGTTATGGCTCCTTGAGGGCCGATTAAAGTGTAGTTTGTATGAAATCTCGACTCGATAAGCAGATTTCTTTCCAGTTCACGCAGAAGGAGAGTTAGTTCGTGTGCATATTATCTATGTGAGTGCTGCCAATGAGTATACCACTGCCATGCAAACGTCATTGGAAACGATTGCACTTTGTAGTTGCTAACTGGAACCGCTTCCCAATTTACTGAGTATTTAGATGTGTTTGTGGAAAATCTATAGAGATATCACTTAAAGTGCGTTCTGTATTTGCCCGAGCGTCTTTGCATCAAATGAAGTATTCTGCAGGTTGCCTGACAATGAGGTGCTGTTTAAATGGAAATGCTTGGTTGTCGATAATTTATTAAATCAAATAATTATTGTATTGTTAAATGGCATTTTATTCTATTTAAGCATATCTTTTATGGAAAATTCTCAGATGGGAATAAAGTAAATGAGTACCTGACGAAAGCAATAATAAAAGCCGTGAAAAGAAAAGCTCATGAAAATAATAATGGAATGGGCTCGTAAACAATTCTAGGAAATTATTCATAATAACTAATTGTATGTATGACCCATTGGGTTATCCTAAAATTAAAACCCTGTGGTACGCCAACTTCTATTAAATTGCCTGATAAAAAAATAATAAAAATAATAATTTGGCTTTATTGCCCTTCAAAGCACATTCTCTTTCATGATCAATACGCGTTTTAATGAATTCAAATCATTTGACATCATTTTTCCATTCTGACTCAAAAGCTACCGGCTTCTTCTGCCACAACACGTGACAGAAATGGGGATGCTGAGGGAGGCCTGCGGCGAACACGAAATAGAACGACTTTATTCTTGGTTGCAGCAAAGTCGCTTCAATTAGCGCAAAACTTAAAGAAACTCGCCTTCGCTAGTACGGCCATGTTAGAGAAGACCACAGGACCAAGCAGTGCGGCAAGTGTTGCAAGGCAAAAATGTGTAAAATTTCGAAAATCGAAGACTGGAATACAATAATATGATTGGGCATCTATAAGTACACGGGCATCTCGTATATAAAGCACAACGCCAAGACAATACAAAAATGTGGTTTCAATAAACTTTGACCAGGCTGATTTCGGCAGTTAATGAGTTTCATTCACATTGTACAGTCATGTGGTGGACCAAAGGTAGCTTAAAGCAGCCAGTGGCAATGTTTGCTGCACTCTCAATGAACTATGATAACACGTGAAAGAAAAATTCATGAAATTACTGCATACCAAAACTTGATCGCTTTATATCATCTAGAAAAAATGTAAGGCTAGAAGCGAGAGGTAACAGAAATGGTTGAATATTTTGAGCAATTGTATACTTTTAATATTTACATTAGAAGTAACTTAATTCTGCATGTATTTTTGTGTAGTGAAGTTTGTACAGAAAACTTAGATCTGCCTAATACACTTCAAAAGGCTGAATCGCGAATCTTCAAGATACGCGGCATTAGCATCGAAGAAGTGAACGAATTCTGCTATCTCAGAAGCATCGTCAACAAAACCGGCAGGTCAGCAGCTAACATACGCAATCGACTAGCGGAAGGTCATGCTGTACGAGTATTTGGTATGTTATAAAAAGTTTGTAGATCTTCATATAATATATATCCAGGCGTACGAAACTAAGAGTCTTTGTGTAGAACGTGGAGTTTGTCATTCTGTATGCATGCGAAACATAGCACACTCATTCCTTGACTGTTGGGAGCGTTTTCTCGATATTCGTCGTCGAAAATGGAAATGGATTGGGCATACATTTCGATAGTCTCAAGGCGATATTGCAAAAGCAGCCTTAGACTGGCACCACAAAGGAAGTCGCAGGTGCGGGAGACAATCCATTACGTGGAGGCAATTAGTTGAAGCAGAAGCGCTACAAGCAGGCCGCCCATGGAGGTAAATACAATGCCTTGCGTTAAATAAACCTAACTTTCACCTGTTTCTTGTGGCCCTTTGTTCCTCCCAGAAACCATGAGAAATATATATAATACACTTCACATTGTTATGAAAGATTTTTGAAACGCCGCGCCTGGATGTTGCATTAAAATAAAACAGTTTAAATTCTTTAGATTCAGCTTTCATTTCATTTTATTCAAAAAAATTCTCTTAGCAATTATATGTGAAAAACGACAACATTCAAATGTCAATTCCTTGCGCGTCTACAGGAAACACCCGATTCATGAATTCCTAATTGTTGGGATCGTCGATATATCGATGTTGAAGGTTGTTCACCAACACTCTGCGCTATAGCATTGGAAAAATTTGCATAGTTTCTACCACTAAAATATTATAAGAAAAAATTGGTCACTCAATTCACTCACCATTGGAGACGCTCTAGACGGATGCGAGTGCCATATAAAGACAAAAAAGTATGAAATAAAAGAAGATAAAATTCGTCATTGGCTGAGAGTGCATATATAAGTGTGTGCTATTGACTGGAAGACATTTATAAAAACGGAAGCAAGTGTCAAAAATATTCAGGTTGGCTCTCGCCGCTTTTACTTTATGCTATTTTGCCGTCATAGTTCCGAAGATTTTCTATTCGCCATTAACATTTATTGTTTTACGAGCACACAATGTCAAGCCAGCTAACCTTTGCCATGTTAATGCCATGAACATTCACCAATTAGTTTTTTTTTCCTTTTGTTATCCAAACTGTGAAATATGCTGAATATTTTAGTTTAGCTGACTGCTTATGCAAATGACATGACTGCTAGAGCGCGTCATAACTTTTCACAAATTCTAAAGTTGAAACAATGTGTCAAAAAATGGAAAATGTATAAAAAGCGAAGCTTTTACCTAGCCACTCAGTATTCATAATTTATTTATATGTATACGAAAGTATATGAAACGTAGCTGCCACCAAAAACTGTGACATTAATCTAAAAATTAAAATTAAAAAAAGAATATAAATGACAGAAACGATTGCGTTGAGCACGGCAATCAAAGCGAATAGTGCGCGCACCTAATGAAATTATAGGCACGCAAATTGCTTACCTTAAGTGGCGCCATGAATGGCTCAGAGAGGAAGCTTCGTTAAGCAGTTATGCGTTGTGTGAAAAAAATTTATTCGCGCAGTTAGATTTTTGCGGAAATGGCACGCACCCACGAGTCAGAAAGTCATCAGCGTGCCAGATGTACGGATCACACATACCCACACACATAGCGAGATGAGATGCCGAGTGCGTTAATGCCACATGCCAAAGGACAATCAAAGTTGCGTGAGCCTACACACATACATGTACTATTCTATATATGTGCTATGTAATGGTTGTTTTTTTATGAGTATAGAACTTATTTTCAAAAACAAAAAAGAGTACAACAAAGTAATTAGCAGCTTACATTCTTAATAATATCGCGCCTGTGGTCTCCTTCCCTGCCACTTCTGAAGCCCATCCAGTTGACCCACTATTGCCCTATCTTTCCAAAATAATCGGCCTTATGTCGCTTATAATATGCAGAATGTTTGCTTCTTAGTCCTCAGTCAAAGCAGTGGCCAGACACGCATCCACCAATTATTCCAAAAGAGTCATACCAAATGACTTAGAAGCCCATTGATAAACTAATTTCTTGAAATATTGTAATCATTGTAAGGCATATGACACGAACTTGCTGGAATCGCTTAGTACTTAGGCGATTGGTATTGTGTTGATTTAAATTTAAGTTCTGAAAAAGTATGGACCAATGATGTCTCCGGCATGTGAACTGCACCAATTATTAAATTTTTTCGAGTAAATATCATTTACCGTCGTTTAATTTTTAGCCTGTTTTAGCGAACGCACGTCACAAACGGGTACAGAAGTTTCAACCAAGAACCTCTCCAAAGCCTTTAACATTGTAGACAGGTAAACGGAGCTGTAGAGAATGCCATGCAATCCACAAATTTTTATCCTTGATTACGTTGACCTCTCTTAAGGGGGGAAAAAGCTTCAAGATTATTATCGAAAAAGAATGATGGCGTGAGGGGTTTAGCTCCAAACACAGTTTACTTAACCTTTGGGCGAATGGTTCTAAAATGACTAGTGGAGCCAGCGCTAGGATATATTGTGGAGAGTTAGAACTAAACAAGCCATATAAGCTTCCACATCGCTGCAGTGTATTGCAGGCTGAGTTTTTCGCATTTCGAAAGGCAGCAAACGTGGCTTGTGATATTACTGGGACCAACTCCAAGGCTAACTTTTACAAAGATAACAGACAGCCATTAAATCAACTACATCGTCCAAGATCGTTAGTCAAAGCAGGGGGCAGTAGGATGGTTGGTAGCTTGCAATACGAATATTATGCAAGGAACTAGACAAAAACCTGATCAGAAAATTTAGGACAAGATGGGAGAGCTTGTCTACTTTTACTTGATTTATAGTATACTATCACTAACACGAAGAAGTTGCAGAACTATGATAGGCCTGCTGACGGGACGTAGCCGGTAGCCTGTAGCAGCGTATGCTTACAAGTTAGGACTCTCGGATGCAAGGATTGCGGGAAAGCAGGAAATGTAAAGAGCAGGGCTCAAGGGAAACTGTAGAACTGTAGAATACTCTGAATATATCTGGGAGCCCTACAGTTTGATGTATTGGAAGACATCTCAACAGTGGGCTTGAAATGTCTCCTTAAATTAGCAATAGAAACAGGCACCAAGCGGGTGGATTACTTCAAACCACAAAACACATAGCTAATGAACTCCATCTAGTATCGCTTTGGACCAAACCGCTATATGAGTGATTACAAGTAAAACAGGTTCATCTAATCTAACCCACCTACCTAAAATGGTAGAAGGCGCAGAAAATTGGAAACTTATTTAAATAGACAGATTTGATTAACCAAGAGACTAACTTTCATCTTCTTATCTAATTAGAAGATGAGCCGATTGCACTGGCTTTAAAACTGGTGACCCTGGACGCAGGGAGAGTAGAAGAGACAATTTTTATCAAAACGCCTACTTGGATCTTTTCTGTATTCGATAAAATGTTACTGCAGTTCCGGAGCAGAGGAAGAGGAGGACACACCACTCGACGCAGCAGACGACGGCCGCTGTAAGTGCAAAGGTATTTTAAACTTAACCTCACCGCCACAAAAAACAAAAGCAAAAAAAAAAAACGAGATAAAGTTGGCCTCTTCGTTACGTACAGTATGAACCTGTTTTGAAGGAATATTATCCACAAGAGTACAAGAATGTAAATTGAACTTTTATGCGTGTATATCTGAAATTTTGAAATTGAGCAGATATTTCCAAAATATGCGATTGCTTTGGCAATTGATTGCCACATTTACTTCACCAAAGTGTAAAAGAGAACACCCGTTATAAGCACATGTAATTTTGTATATCTGTCAGAAAGCTGCGCGTTCGTCACTCACAAGTACACCGTTTGGCAGTTGTTATTCAATGGGCGTGGTAATGCTCATATGGCGTGCAGCGAATCATCAGCTCATCACCTCATCAGCCCGACGAGCAAATAAGTCAACACAATTGAATTGTGAGGAACTGTGGCGCACTGTACAACTGCAAGATGACAAATCTGCTGGTCAGTCATACACTTGTACATATGTATATATGTATATGCACCATTTTATGTGTATGATAACAGATAAGTTGTGGTAATAAATCATAAGAAATCGTGTTGTAAACTTCTTTCATTGAAAGCTTGTAAATTGACGGAATACTAAGAAGAGTTTGCCACGAAGCATCAAAAAAAAAATAATAATAATAATAAAAATAAAACACGAATATACTCGCATACATCTGCACATGTACGTACTCATACATAAGTAGAAATTCTATGTCATCTGGTGAAAATCTTCTCCAATTACGCTAAGTAGAATATTTCATTGCTCTGCTTTCAGCTTTCAGCTTTGTTTTTTGTTTTTGTTGACCTCACCTCTACAACGGGAATGAGTAATGCCAGAAGATGTATTAAGAGACACAATAGTTGTGCTGCTCTTCATTGTTCAAATAATTTTAGTGTCAGCATTTTAGCTTTTGAGGGATAAGATGCGCAAAGGTGATTTACTTCCGAAATTGTAGTTTACTCGAAATTGTTTTTCCTTTTGATTTTGCGCTTTTTTAATTTTATGTCTTGAGTTTTCGTATCCTGGGGTGTGATTGATATGCAAGCTGGGTTTTCTGGGTATTTTCTAGCTGAAGAATTACAATTGGGAAGTAAGTTGACCTTCTGGAGGCTTCCAGGTTAAAAATTCATTTGAGTTTGAGATCAAAATTGCTTTGCGTTTTGTTAGTAATTGATATTTCAATTATTTCATTACTAAACAAATAGTTATGGAACATTTTTTATTTCCTAGTAAATAAAAATAACCTGGGGCTAAACAATTACGGAAGTCTAAAAACCAAAAAGAAAAGAATAAATAAATTTGAGCTATTTTTATATTTACTAAAAATTCTCAGAAAGAAAATTTAATAAAACTCAGTTTTATCAGTATGCACGTGTGTGCTTGTAGTTTTTCACTTTGTAAATGGGTTCATCAATTTTAATTAATTTTGTTTCTGTACCTAGCTGTATGAGCTACATAAAGCAAATATTGTATAAATCATAGGTTAGGTAAGGTGGAAGCGGTTGTCCATGTGGGATACACTCAGGCTCGTAGCCCATTGTGATGCCACGTGGGGAGCTTGTCCTTTTCTCTACTAAAACAGTATATCCTTTCCAAAAAATGTGAATATCCCTGATTTCCACAGTACTGAGATCTTCCAACTCATTAAAAAATTGTCCACCCAAATGGTCTTCCTCGGCTCTTTTTCTTCCTCCTCTAGACAGCTTCTGCAGAAGTGATGTGTTTGCACGCCTATCCTCTAGGCATGCCTGCCGATGAGGCAGTTCCCGTTATAACGGAAATCATTGGGCTAAGGCTGTGCTTGTTTTGGCTTAGCAAAAATTCTGTGCGTTTAGCATTGAGATTCGGCCACAAGTGTCGGGCGATTCTACAGGTGGTTTCATTGCGCCATCTTTCGGTCACTGCTCTTATAATTTCCTCAAAATAAGTAACAGTCAAATCTGTGAAGTTGTCTGTGCTGTTGTCTGTGTATTCATCAGTCAACTTGGTACCCGAATTTCGCTACTACGCTGGCGCTACAGTTACCCTCATTGTTGCAGTGGCCAGAAATTCATGTTACCTTTAGATGAAGTGACTCCGCCATCTCACTAAGAGGTGTGTACCTTGGAGGTTGTCGATTGTTTTGTGAGGGATTTTATCGCCACCTGGCTATCAGTGCATATTTAGATATCTTTTGCAAGAATCGCATCACTCTGTATTTTAGTCGTGGTTCACACAGTTTTGGGCCGTCTTCGAAGGCGAGATGGTTTTATGAGGAGCTTGACATGAAATATACTCAGAGGCTTGCCATTGCCTGACCGAAGGGCGACAGCTATTAGAAAAAAATTCAACTATTATTTAGTATTTCATGCCCGGGATTTCGAACCCGTGTACTTCCGAATGGTTGTCACACATCAAAGCATTCGGCTATAGTGGCTGCAAAGTTCGGATTCTCTCATTTCGTTACCATAGACATTTTTGTAAATATCAGTGCCAAGTATGTATGCGCATATATTTGTGTAAGTATGTATTTGTGTATAAACTTAAGGTAAATACCTATATTATGTTACTGCTTCTATGCTTTTACTTCGTTAATTGTCAACTTATTCCACTGCCTTTGTGAACGTTCCTGCCCATGACAGCGATGAGCAAAGCCAGTCGCCTGAGAGCTTCACAAGTAAATGGCCTGTATTGCTTATTGCAAATATGTCAAATCATATGGCAAAGCACAAAGGAATGCAAAACTAATATGCAAACACACACTCACACACGCACACAAACTTGTCAAACAACCAAAGCATTACAGATTAATAATACGAAGTCGCCCGCATCCAAACGCCAACGAATAGGAATCAAAGTGACATGCCATGATATTTGCATAGATATGTTACACATAGACACACAATTTTGGCCAGATAATGAACATTTCGATATTCTCGCAAAATAAAGTAATAATAGAAAATAGTAGCGAAATGATAAGTCAACGCCAAATGGCAACATGTCAAGATTTACAAAACTGGGAAGTGGGAGGCGTGTGGCGATCGAAGCAGGCATCAATGTCTTCAAATGCATATGTGGGTGGGCTAACAAAGGAAAAAGAGCAAATCTGGTTGTATGAATGTCTGTGCGTTATTTGACAGACACGGGGTGTTTATTTGTTTTGGTGTTAATAAGGTTTGAGTACAGCCATCCCTGTGCGTGTGCAGTTGTATTGCTGACATTAACAAGATGTTGTAATAGAATTCGGCTTGAGGCAGCGCCATTTATCATTACATACATCTAGCAGGGCGACTGTCTTTGCCACCCGAGATCGACTCTTCGATTTTTTCAATTTCATTAGCAGATTATGAAAATGTACGTGGTGGATTATCTTGCTATAAGAGCCAAGCTTCCTTGAGTTTTATATTTTCTTTGTTATTAAAAGGAAAAAAAACTAGAATGGATTTCTGCTCACCAACAAGTTATGGGGGTTTTTAGAGCATTGGGAGAAATGTCAATCAACATAACACATTTCCTGCTATTGTACCCATGACTTGTTTATTAATTTTATTCTGTAATAAAAAATAACATTTTATAATAACATTTCTTAAGAATAAATAAAGCTTCAGAACCATTCTTTATGCTCTCTTTAAACTTCTTATTGATTGCGTAAATTTTGAAGCCTAATATATGAGCAGCAAACAAATTGCGCCAGTTTTAGTGCATATGCGCTTCATTTTAAAAATAAAAAGTCTGAATTTTTGTTCCGAAAATAATGAGGAAAAACATTTCAAGCAACAAGAAACAAAAATTGTTCGGCTTCGAATAATTTTAAGTCTATTAATATTTATTTAATTTAATATCTACCAATAACCCTAAATATATATTACACTTACTTCTATAATTGACACTTACTTCTCTTTGTGGGTGGTTTTTTCCCACTTCCGGTGTGCATCCTGATGTTGCTACAAAAACAGAGGGATCTACAGTTTTGTGGCGTCTCCTAACGGCATCTGGGTTTATATGAGGCGCAGAAGTACACTGCCAAGTTTGCCATGTCTGTCAAGGGGCCCGCTATTAGAAACAACTTTTTCTATTATTCCATGTTCGAATCTTTGAACCTGCGCACTACTGAACGATAGTCACTCACTTTTTCATTCGCAGCCCCTACAGCGGCCATCAAAACTATGCTTACCATAAGAAAAAAAACTGATTCACAACAGCATCGACCAACATTCCAATGGTGAACCGAAAGTAGCGGTACACCAACACAACATTTGAATTCTAGCATTTAGTTTACTGACCATTTCGCTTCTATAATTCCGAGGCCACTTAAAAATTAAAAAAAAAAAACCTGTTACCTTGCATTTGTTCACCGTTGCGTATAAGCAACATTTTAGCACATGAAAATGCCTAAATAACTCATACGCCCCATGGTGGCACGCCCGAAGCGCATTGTTTTATCAATTATTTTTGCAAACCAAATCAACACAATAATAAATCTCGCAAAATTAATGTTATCGTGTGCGCCATCCACCAATCTCTAGTGGGCAATAAAGTTAAAGCAGATTTGGCAATTTTTCGCTTAGGTTTACTTTTAACTGAGTTTGTGTTGCTGTTGTAGTTATCAGCGGACACTGTGGTAGAGCCAGCAGCTTAACTGCCCCTCTCATTTGTCGGCCATTTGCGGCATTTGTTACCATCATCTTTTATCAATGGAAATACAAAACAAATTTGATTCTATGATGCCCCAAATGTGGCAATTTTCTACAGCACATTTTTTTCTGGCTACACTTAATACATACATACATACATAAATCTTTGAAATATAATGCAGAGGGAAGATAAGTTGAAAAGCCTGCATAAGCGGGTGTAATGTATTACACCTTCTGTGCATGCAGGCAGAGAAGGGGCGAATGCTCTGGGCATTTCAGGCTAAAAACAGCAATTTTGCTTAAGCGGCTGTTGCTGCGAATATTTATCAAGAGCTGTGAATTGATTCATACAATAATATCTTTAGTTTTAGGGCGAGCATTATTTTGAGCCGCCTACAATTTATAATATTTTCTTTCTTTTTCTATTTTCTCGGACTTTCGGCATGCCAAAGCAATTCTGAAGTCAAGGCGGGAACAGAGCAACTTTGTCAGAGAATACTTTAAACATTTGAAGTATAAAGTTTCAAAGCGTTTTTTCAATCAAAATAGTACCCAATGATTACAGCGCATTTATAAATACTTTCGAATCATAGTTACAAGTGTTGTTGGCATTTGCCCATTGAGCTTTAGTGATTTGTTAATGTTTTCCTCAACTCCCTCAGGTGTTGAAACAAGACACCAAATATTTCATTTCTAAATCATTTTTTTTTCTTTCACTGCGCTTACCGCCGCTCCTATCTATGCAATGTTATACAACCCTGGGTTGGTGTCTATATGAGTATGTCCGCTCATGCATGTGTGTGTGTGTGTTTCTCCGCTCTTGCCTTTTTGCTAAAGTTTTGCAGCTTGTGTGGGAATTGACGCAATGTCTTTCCTTGTGGGAGAATGGGAATTGGTTGGATTAAAAAACTATTTGCGCTTATCCATAAAATATATACATAGACACAATTTAAATACGTACAAATGTATGTTCTATATGCACTTATAAAAATTGTTTATGATCCACTTGGACGCGCCACCTGTATTTTCAGCTGGTTTCATATTTTGTGTCTTAAATAATTTAAAATAAATTTCCTTTCCTTCTTTGCTTGTTGCTTGATTTCTTGGATTTTTAAAGCCAATACTGTACAGCAATGTTTGCTATTGCGGAATATTTGTACCTCCTAAAAGTATGTTGCATAAACGTGAATTGCTCTCGCATCAACACGTCGGAACATCTACGCGCATCTTTTTAATTTATATTTCCAACAGATCCAAATTTTCGCTTAATGATCAACAGCCAGAAGGACTTGAATGCTTTAAAAAATATTCAAATGCAAGTAATACCATTTACAATGTCTTCATAATCAAATTACAGTTTTTCCAAAAACCCTATTATAGCCCTGTCACAAAAATAATTTCATATACTAATTTTCTATTTCGAATGGGTTTAGTACAAACTGACACCAACTATTCAATAAAAGCGTAATAAGAATAATTAATTTGGGCTTACAAAATTAAATCTGGTTATAGGAAAAATGCGAAGAATATTATTTACGAGGGGGCTAACAAAAGTTCGGTAAGTTGAAAAATTTAAATTAAAAAAATTTTAAAATGCCATTAGTTTTGTTACAGTCTTACGATACTTCATTTAAAATTTCAAAAAAATCAATTGGAATGGAGACGAGAAAACGTAAAATAATTGATGTAGTGGCAGTAGGAATTCCGCCAGAGGCAGAGGAATACTCAATACTATGCGGCTTTCGACGTCAACTCAAGCAAATGGAAATTTGTGACGAGTTCAAAGCTGCATATAAAACCGACACCCCATATCTTAGGACTATTTGTAAGTAATATCAGATACTCCAGACGGCACATTTTTATGAGGAGGATTAGTCTCAAGAAGGATGCCCAAAATCTCCGACTGACGAGTTAAATGTGGTCCTGGTGAAGCGAAAAATTGACGGAGACCCATGAATGACACAGGAAATGATAACCGTATAGGAATTGGGCTTGAATGCCATGCCAGTTTTGAATGAAAGTCAGAAAGAAGTTGGAGTAAATTTTGCTTAATATTTTTGAGAAAACTCGAAAACGAATAGACTAGCAACTTTAGTATGATTGTAGCATATGACTAAGCTTGGCGTTTTAGGTATGGCTTGGAACCCAAACAGTTATCTATGGTATGGAGCCAGAAAGGAGCAAATCGTGCTGTGAAAGCCTTCACCAGAGCAAAAATTCTTGCAGCTATTCCGTTAGATTCTACTCAGATAGTAATTGCCAAATGATATACTGAAAACTGCTGAAATGATAAGTAACTTCATAGCGCTTTCTGGCTTTGTTTCCACCGCCATTTTATCTGGTTATTTCCAAACATGAAAAAAAATCTTGAGAAAAAGTTTTTGGTAGCAATGAAGAGATAGTTGATGCGGTTAGATTAGATTTGTGGGGGTTGGGCAAGTCCAAGAACTCAGTCAGGAAGACCATTATACTACACCCGGATAGATTATTGAGAAAGAAATGGAGGGACAGGATAGATACAGTATGGGTGGTAAGATCACAGGCGTTGTGCCTTGTGATTACTCCCGTCAGTACTTTCTACTGCGTTTTTTCGCTAATTTCCATTTTGGTTCTTTCACAAAGCACTTGGGTACTCTGCAGGGTCTAACTCAGTAATGCGGCAATATCCAGGCACTTATTTGTATGTTTCAATACTGTTCAGTTTTGCCTTATATTCATCGACTAATTTTGCAGGCTGACTGTCACTAAGTTCAATACTACTACTCCGCTACTTTTTCTCAATTAGCCAATTCGCTACATTCAAGATGGCATAGACTACCGTTAAGCATACCGTAGCCATCTGTCCTGTAGCGTAGGAGTACTTAGTGTCTTCATCTAAGTAACAGCCAGATCCACTACCATCACTGGTTTTGGATCCGTCGGTGTAGAAATTTTAGTAGAAATAAATCTCTGCTAATAGGTGCTCTGGACTTAACCATTGATCTCTATCTGAGTTTAAAACATCCTCCTAACGAAGCAAACATAAGGCACCCGATTGTCAGCTGCTATCGAGAACAGTGAGCACTGCTCCGACAACTGGTGGCTTATCTGACAGTGACGAGTGTTCTCTTTATTTTCCCAGACTCTATTTATTTTGAGTCTGAACGCCGCCTTCATCACTTTCTTTCGAATTTGAAAGCGGCTAATGCTGAATTTAAGTCGCGATTTTGAAGACTGTCTCCAACAGTGGATTTACAGATTAAAGAACGCATTGAAATTAATGGTGATTATATGGAGGAGATAAAAATAATGAAAATTAAAAATTTAACGCAAACAATGCATCCTTTCTTCAACCCAATTTACGGAACTTTTGTTAGTACCCTCGTATATATACAAAATCCATTTACGCAATAATGCAGAGGTCTAATAATATTTAAGCTTCAAATGAATTAATTAAAGTTTTCCAAAAATCTAAATATCTGGATTGAATACATATGCATGCTTAATGTGTGTGTAGGGGCGGCGGATGTGGAGGAAGGATTAAATATATAAATATATTTTAATAATAACTAACGCCATTATGAATATTACGCTTTTATTAGAGGTATTTGCAGTCACTTTGTTGCAATAAATATGTATGTCACGCATCGAATAAAAATTGTGCTTTTTTATATAAGTGAACATACAAATGCCGGAACACTTAATCAGATATAATGTAAGTGTATGTGGGCATTTAAAGGCTTACGCCAATTAATACATACATAAGCACATACGAGAAGATAAGCGTCATCGGCATATAGAGATATATGAATATATTTGCCTTAAACAATTTTGTTGTCGAATAAACAAAAGTGCAACCAAACCGAAATCACCCCAAGCACTCGAGCACAAACGCATACCAGTGTGAGGACACACACATAGGCTTTTGTTGTGTTTACTTGTATATGTGGGCGTGCGTATGCATTCTATGCATGAAGGTCTATGGAGGCCTATGGAGCGGAAGTGAAGCGCGAAACGAGTGCGGAAATTGACGCTTTAAGCCATTAATGTCAATTTAAGCGCATATAATTGAATATTTTCGCAGCTAGCAGAGAGATATTAATAATAACACAGTCAGCGTGTGAAAGCGAGTTACGTGAAGTATATGAGTGCGGAGTGTTTAGCTGCCAAATAGCGATGATGTAGATGTGCTCCAGTTGATTGATTGCACACCCTGAGATGTGGGTGTTTCGCACACGATTTCGCCACGCGCATTGCAATATACTGTTTGATTTTTTCTTTACCTTTTAGTCCCTTTTGTTTATAAAAAACTTTGTAAAGTGTATATCAATACATATTTATGTATGCATGCGCTAATATTGATGAGGTGTACTTAATCAGCCACAAGTATTGTGTTCGGCATGCCTGACGTAGTGCAAAAGAAACATGCCGCTCAAAGTGGTATTTAAATTAGCGCTCAGCTGTATCATTTGTGGTGTACCACGCAGCATATAATTTATTTAGATTGCGTTTTTTATGTATGTTAAATATACCTGCGTATGTATGTACGTACTAAGTCTTTGTTGCTCCTTGCGGCATACATTTAAATTTCGACGTCTCTCGCTGGAGTACTTAAGAAATGTTTTATGAGATCAACAAAATCCATTTTTTTTTGCTTCAATCGATTCCTTATTTATAATATAAATAAAGTTACATAGTCTGATTCTCAATGTCTCCGCGGATGAAAGTTAAAAGGAGACCAGTGCTAAGTAGATAGCGAGCTTATCGAACACTTTAAGGCTCGTTTTCTCGAATTTTCAGTTTTATTTTTTTCTCTGAATCTGCTCATTTTAGAATAAATATGACTTGTTTTCTCCAGTGCAAAAATATCTTCCATTTCGACTATATATTTTTTTATTTACGATTCTTATTCAATTTAACTTGTTTTCGAGAAAAATTCAGCCGAAGCAAACTGAATGCTGCCCTGTGGACACGATTCGTTAGTCGTAAAAAGTCAAATAAATCGATAAGAAACACTGTTTTGAGACAGTCTTAAGCAGGCTACGGTGACCGCCAAATGGGTCGGTGCGTAACTATCATTCGTCATGAAGAGAGAACGTAGGTTCGAATCTCGGTGAAAGGCCAAAATGAAACAACAGTTTTTTCTAATAGTGGTCGCCCCTCGGCAGGCAATGGCAAACCTCCGAGTGTATTTCTGCCATGAAAAAGCTCCTCATAAAAAAATATCTGCCGTTCAGAGTCGGTTTGAAACTCTAGGTCTCTCCATTTTGTGGAACAACATCAAGACGCACGCCACAGATAGGAGGAGGAGCTCGGCCAAACCCCTAAAAGAGGTGTACGTGGCAATTATATACATATATATAGTATATAAAGCAGACATCCTCCCTTCTTAGTCGAATCACTTAATAAAGTGATATTGAAGGAATTGAAATGCAAATGTTTCTTTAAAATACAAGGTGGTCACGCTTGTCATTGGCTGTCGTTTGCATATCGCAGCTGTGAAGTGTCAAATATGAATGACGTACAACGCCATTTGCAAATATTATAAATAGGGTGATTAATTTTGCGCCACCTTGCAGAAACTTTTGCCGAAATTTTACCAAATTTCTGTACATTAGAGAATATTGGAAATTGGTCAACAAAAAAAATCACGGTTTGTAGGATTTCTTATTTAAATATTTATATTTTAGAATTTGAAACAATGATTCCAGAACTCATTTCCAATTTCATATCATTGAGATTTCCTGCGTCAACAAATGTCACCATTTGGTGCGAATTGACGTCACACGAGCACCATGTAATAGAGTCCCAAAATCTGCCTAGATAATTAAAGACATATAATAAAAGGGCCCAATTCAACAAAATCCTCTCATTATTTAGCCAGATGGAACATGGGCAAGACGAGTGCTGAGAAAGCGGACTGCTTTGCTAAACATCTCTCTCAATTTTTTTTTCCCAACTCAGACGAGCACCACATATATCCAACTCAAAGTTTCTTCACTCTTAGATGAAGCTCTCCAAATGGATTTGCCAATAAGGAAGTGGTCTGCCTGCCTCATCAATGGTATCAATATCCCACAATCTAAGTAAAACACAGCAAAACTAGGTATTTAGGCATCGATATGGACTCAAAACTCAACTGGAAAACTCATATTCTCGACAAAGGAAAAGCTTTGGGTTAAAAACTTACTTTTCTCAACTGCTTACTAAACAAAAAATCTTGTTTGTCACTGTATAACAAAATTCTCCCGTATAAGACCATTCTCAAACCCATTTGGCCATACGATATCCAGCTATAGGATACTGCAATCAACTAAAATATTAAAATACTACAGAGATTTCAGTCCTCAGGATGATAATAAATTGCTCGGGGTATGTTTCCAATGCCCACATCCACAGGAATATCAAAATAGCGACGGTTTAAGGGGAAATAAAAACACAACAATCCGCCATAAAAGGAGATTATTCTTGCACCCAAATACTTTGGAATTAAGGCTAATGAGAGACGATAGTCTTTACAAGAGGCTTACAAGGAAAACCTCGCTCGAATTACTTTACAAAGCTTATATTTTTGTTGGCGATCACTGCATGCATCCGCATGCATTAATCATAAGAAATTTAGTTGTCTGTCATAATTTTTTTTTTCATTTTACGACTGAATTAATATTATTTTAAAATAAGTTTTCAAGTATTGTAGATGTTTATTAGCAGCAATAAATGGAGTAAAAAACATGTCGACAGCAGACTGCGACTCTTCATTTATGGGTCGTGAAGAATCTGAGTTAACTAGACGAATGTGAAACGCGCTAACCAAATGACTCTCATACAGATCAGGAAGCAATATTTGACCTTGTATGTACGTATGGATTACATGTTGCGATCCGTAAAAACTTCAAGTTGGTTCAGAATGAAGTTTGAATAATATTTCCTTTCCGCTACATTGCGCTGAAGCTGTGAACACAGCCAATCTACTACTTTCAGCTAGTCTAGGTGATGTATCGAAAAACCGCCGACATCCACAAACACCCTACACTGTTCACTAGTGGTGGGACTATTCGAATAAAAATTATTCGCATAATAAAATCTTTTATTCGAGAGGTATTCGTAATTCGAATAATATTTATTCGAATTTTTTATTCGTTTATTCGAATAATACTATTCGAATACCTCACTATTCGAATACCTCACTATTCGAATACCTTACTATTCGAATACCTTACTATTCGAATATCTTACTATTCGAATACATCACTATTCGAATACTTCACTATTCGAATATTTTTGGTATTTACTTAGATTAGCGGACTACTAATCGGTTTCTGTACAAGTGCATGTGCCTATGTATGTAAATTCAAAAACCACGCAAAGGCTTACATTAAATGAAAATACTACCTACTTTTTATTGTGTCGGCGTCTAAACACAAGAATTGTTACGAGGGAAAACCAAATATTTTTTTAGACACGCTCTGATGTTTTTATGCACATTTAGTTATGCACATACATATAAGTATGTATACCTGTCGATGTTATATCAAGAACAATACCAAAGAAATCTTATCATATTAGCTAATTGAAACATGAAGTGGTCAAATCAAAAAATCACAATGTTCAAAAATCGAGAAAAACTGATTAGCACCATGAGAAGGGCCAATGTAATTTTTATATTTTTAAAAGCATTTTCTCCCTGATATAAATGAATATATAGTGAGGTATTCGAATAGTAAGGTATTCGAATAGTAAAGTATTCGAATAGTGAGGTATTCGAATAGTAAGGTATTCGAATAGTGAGGTATTCGAATAATGAACTATTCGAATTATTTGAAACGAATAGTATTATTCGTTTTATTCGAATAATGTTTATTCGAATATTATTCGAAAATAATCCCACTCCTACTGTTCACCGTTCAACTGCAGATGTGTTTAGTAAAACTGTATGAAATAGAATCCATTCGTAAAATGAGCCTTCACTTCGGAGCATGGCTACCAACAATTCTATCTGGCCATTTAATTTCAATTCCAAATGGTAATGCGAACGACGAATGCGATTTGTACTGTGTCAGAGTGACGGTGACGAGTCGACAATTAATTAAATGTACACTAAACACGCAAACATTTGATAACAAATTTGTTAACTAATTTTCAATGCGAAAGCAATTCAGTGACAATTTTATGTATTTCGCTCTACACAAATTAACAAACTCATCCACTCAGATAAAGAACAACATGCGCCGATAGAAAGGACCTGCGCCAGTTTGCCACTGGTCAGAACTGGTGTTGGTACCGAAGACGGAGAGTGGAGAGTGTTTGTTGCCTGCTCACTTAATGATATTTAAATGTACGCACAAAATAATTTAAAATTTGTCAAATGTTTGTGTGTTTGTTTTCCTGTTTACTTGGGTTGCACAAACAGCGCTCCTCTGGTACTCCTGCGTGCACTGGCTGTTAGTGTCCGCGCTTTTCTTGCGCTTAATTAAAAGTTGTCGCCAGCACATTTGAAGGTTTTGTTAGCGCGTTGAATGCTAGTTGCTTGGAAAGAACGCAGTGTATTAACCAGAAGCTGTGCACAACAACAAAAACACACACACACACAAACACAAATAGGTAGTATAGCGTGACTGTGCCAGCTGACATTTAAAACTTGGACTATGAAAAATTTAAGAAAATTTAGAAAAACCTCTACCGGTAACAAAATTCGAGTAACAAGAATGGCTATGGTGTGAATGCCTATAATCATCTGGGCCACGTTTTCGATATTTTCTTAAAAATCAGAGATGTAGTCCTTTTTGAACTCAAAATAGTGGAAGAAAACGTATCGTAAGATAGATGCTGTGTTTTCGAAATTTATGCAAGGAAAAAGGTTTTGGAATAATAATTCCTAGAGATAATTCCTAGAGAGTCCAAATTATAAAGGAGGATTGTTCCATGTGTAGAAGTCCACTTAAGTGGAGAAAGGCCCTGATTGGCTTTCACTTGGGAGTGGCTAAGACGACTCTTCTGCATACAGTCCAAGTAGCTCATAATTTCCGGTTTCGGCCAAGAATCCTTTAGCAAGCTTCCGAAAATTCGTTTGAGAGTGCGCCAATGTCGGAAGGCAAAGCAACCCAGATTGTCTGGTTGTGCGCTAGGTTTGTGAACCGCCCCGTAAAAATCATCCCGCAATGAAAAACAGCACTCCCACTACCAAGTATATAAAACAGTACAAATACGTAACTGCACGCTACAGATCAAACGAATATATTCTTTGTAAAGATATTTTTAAATATATGAGCCATAAATGCAAATTTAAGGGGATGCAACTGAAGTGACAACGTCTGCATAAACTCGAACCGTTCTGGTACTGGATGCCTGAATTTCGAACTGGGAACAAACTTAGTTACATACTTTGGACTACTTTCGTAACACCCTATATCCACATAATTTGTCAATTTAGTTTGCTTGTCTCTAATGAGTTTTGCTGAAATATTCAATTTTGCAGTAATTTGTAATTAAAGGCAGGTAGAAATCCGATTGCTTTCCGACGCCGATTGGTGCAGCTGTTCCCACGTCCACCAATGGAATTGATTACGCTCATGATGCTATGAAAATAGTTAAGAATTAAAGAAAAAAATACAACTTACCTTAAATCTATATACTGGTAGACGGACGTTATGCCCAGATTAAAATAAACTGGCACAAAAACGAAGCACACAATGGGATACGCGCTGACCATTCCGTAGATAATCTCCCACATTGCCGAGCCGCGGTAGAACAGCTCACTGGGATAACCTGTAAGCAATGAGTGTTAGTATATAAGTTACTTAAAAAAAAAAAAACAAAAAAAAAATGAAAAATTAAATTATTTTGTTTTTAATTTCTTAGTACGGCCGAAGGCCACCGTGGCTAGCGCTGCGAGACGTACTGTATTTGTAGAATATTTAATTGATTGTGCAAATAAATAAAAATAAAGAATTAAATAAACAATAATAAATAACTTCGTAGTAGAAGAGAAATTTGTTGTAGTAGTAGGTGGTGTAAATGTAAAATTAAATTTACAAGGTGGTAGCCAAGAGTCGAGCAGTTACTTTATTTGCATAATTTGCATGTAATCTCTTGAAGTCCGTACAAGCGTATTTTGGTTGGCTAAATTTCAACTTTTTTATCAGCAGTGGCACTTCTAACTTGGGTGGAGAGAAATGTAGTTACTCAAAAGGTACTTAGCTCAACAAGCTCAACAAATCACCGGATTAACATGAATGTGTAGTAGGTAGCGCCGACTGCCTCGAGTGCGCGAAAGCCCAGAAAACTTCGGTTGTGCTAACGCAAGATTCAGATAGTGGGGGGAGGGCGCACGGATATGCAAACAGCGATCTCATATTTCCGTACGTGAATTGTCTCATAGTTGGCGTTATTCAGCAGCTAAAATTTACACTTAAGCAAACAAGTAGCGTAGACCTTTTTTTTCATTAGAGTAGACATAATAAATGGCAAAATAAAACAGTGAAGAAAATATTTTGTTTAGCTAATGATTATTATTTACATATACGCTTTTTTCTTTCTTAAAAAAACGTTAAAATCAATTTCGTTATGAGTATTTGTTTTGCTCCACTTAAAAGGGGTCCCGCATTCTTCCATTTCCCTTGTAAGATACATGCCAGTGAGATTATTTAAGCCATTAGCCAGAAAAAAGAGATTATAAAGGATTTCAGCTATTTAATACTACGTCCCGAGAATATAAAGTATGAGAATAATATGAATGTTAAGTTGTTCAAAAAGTCTTGCGGTTCAAAAAGAGTGGTCGTTGCTTTTAGTCCAAATTATTTCTGTTTTGTTGGTAAACTCTTCGTATTAAGGTACGGGAAGTTTCATTTCAATTTTTGAATTTATTTTTTGTTTACAAGCCCTTTATTATCGACGACTTTAAAATCAAGTATCAGCAGCGATTGAATTTTTATTTTTGGAAGGTTTAAAATCAAAGGGAATTTATGAACGAATGTTGAAGGTGTATAAGGGCTTTTCGCCATCCATTAGAAGAGTAAATAGATGGGTTGCTGTATTTAGATGTGGTCGTACAAGCCTTGAAGACGTTCCACGTCAAGGACGTCCAAAAACAGCAACAACAGCGGACATCATAGAAAAAACACAGGCAAATCGTCGAGTGACTGAAAGAGATTTCGTAGTAGCCCTGGGCATCTCATTGGGTAGTGTAAGCAACATTTTATCTGAAGCATTTACTTTCAGGAAGCAGTGGGCACAATGAGCGCCGCATTCGCCAACAATGCAACAAAAACACATTCGAATGCGACTTTCTTAGCAACATTTAGTGCGTTTTCCAAAGGATTAAGTGGATTTGTGAGTAGACCCATTACTACGAATGAGAGTTTTTTGGGACGCGAAAGGAATTTTGATTGTGGATTACTTGCAAACTTGTAAAACAGTTAATTCAGATTGTAACATTTTAGACCAGCTGTAGGAAAAATTCGTGAAAAAGACCCAGTTTGAAAAGAAAAAAATTCTTTTCCATCAGGGCAACGCACCGAGTCACAAGAGTATTTTGCCAATAGCTAAAAATCATGAACTAAAGTGTGAATTGCTGAATCATTCACTGTATTCACAAAATTTGGCCCCCAGCGATTTCCATATGTTTCCAAAGCTAAAAAAACTCAAGCGTGGAAATCGATTTTGATCAAATGATGAAGTCACAACAGCTGTGCAGCCCTTACAGATGCTCACTTCAGGGACGGGAAGTTAACCCTTTGCAAGATACTTATTTTGAGTTCTTAAAAGACATAAAGGGGGTAAAATATTTCCTTATATTAATTTTCGACAGCCTAATTTGGGGTAAATTCCAATTTTCATCGAACAAACCCTTTTTAAGATATCTCAGCATCAAAAATACAATTAGAATTATGATTTAATACTCCTTCTTGGCCAAGATAGAGGCTTGATGTTAACTTAAGCCAAACAAATATTGGCCGTACACCAAAGCGGCCGAAGTACTTTGCTTTAAAGCATCATGAGTTAAATTCCTTAAATCCATATTGATGGGCAATACCCAGGTGCCTCCATCTCAAAATATAAAAGGCACACCTCGAAAGCTGTATTTTGTTATTTTGCTATTAACTGTAGTATAAAACTTACCCAGTACCGTGCGTACGCCCAGCGTGCCACGTGCAATTGATAACATAATTGCCACAATGGATATGCCACCTGTGGCAAAAACATAATCAGCCTTGCTGCGTTCTTTTTTCTTGCCAAAAATCCGTTTCCAAAGTGGGCCAAAGACGGTAATTAGAATGAATAATACAAACATGAAGTAGTCCCAACCAAGTGTATGTAGCTCTTTAGCCATTTTTGTTGTTGTTGTTGCTTTCGGTTTGTTGCTTTAATAATTATAGGAACTGTAAGAGAAAAAAAGAAGAGAAATTAATACTAGGATGTGGGATATTAAGAAAACAAAGCAAATGTATTTATTATAAAATTAAAGTTGTTGTTACACCTACAATGTGCGTATGTATGTATGAGAAATTGGAACGGCCAAAATCAGGATCTGCAGCTAAAGTGGATGGTTTGGAGCCTATCAAAAATTATGGGATTAAGTAATTCATAAATAATAAAAAATAACAGAAGACTTCTAAAATTGAACGGATTTATGTCTGAGTTGAAACGGCATTCCAAAATTTTTTAAAAATTCTAATTAGTTCCTGATGAACTGAGGTCCAAAGAAGGTAATGTTAATGCCGATAGCCACCCAGCAGATAAGATTGCAAACATCCAGTGGCATTGCTATAAATCGTATGGTTGATTAATTCAAGAGTTTCTCTCAGCAAGGAGGCTAAGAGTAGATTCCTTAGGTTGCCTGTTATACTCTTGAATAGATGGGACCTAGTTCCGCTGAGCCAACACTTTGATATGTGTGATGTAAAAGTTAGTTGCCCTTCCTTCGCGAGGTTAAGATTCAAAAATTTGCTTCTACTTTATTAAAACTTCAAAAGAGCTATGAGAGGTGGATATTAGTCGCATGTGGAGCTATGTACTCTACTTATGGTGAAGCCACCCCTAACCTATTCATCAGCACAAATTAACATTTAATTTACAACCATTATCGCTAAATATACCTCTACATGCATATTTTTAACCTACGAAATTTAAAAGCTTGAGTATTTCGAATTTTTCCTACGAACTAATAAATGTAAGTAAATTTTTTAGTTAGTGTAGAATGGTCCTTTATCGTTACCGCATTTAAATTCTCATATTTCCTTACTATTACCTCCATTTGTAGCTATATTCATGCCTGTAACTACTTAATCCCTTTTGTACGCTAAAAATGTGTGACCTTACGGGCACAATATGAGTTTTTTGCTGGCTGCTCTATCAGCATCGGACACAACCATTAAGTAAACCAACTAAACGTAGCAAAATGAACTAAGCTTTTAATGCTATAAAAACCTGCATATTGTAGGATAAAATGGACATATTTGTGAAAATTACACTCACAGTATAAGAAAGGAGTTGGAGCTGAATCGGTTGGGTCCAATAGTTAAGTAAAATTTAAAAGCCAAAGCGTGCTTGTAATACCAGATAAAATAGAAAAGCGTGAGGTAAATTTGAATTAATTTTTTGCTGCATATAAAATCAATTAAGTAGTGTTTACTATGGGAGTGTTTGATGTTAACATTTATGCACACAGTGAATACAGTGCGTATGAGTAACATTATGGATTACTAATGTGAGGCTATGTGGAGTTGTAAGACTAGGCGTATGAGTGACTAAGACTTTAGTTAGTTTTCACTCGTTTTCTAGTTGGAATGTAATCTTTTTAGCAAAAATAATATTGCTTCCATGCCTAATTGCAAAAATATATTGTAGTTCAATGCGTTTAAGCTGTCGATCAAACACGAGTTCACAAACACGAACAAGACTTGTTATTGCGTGTGTAATTGTGTATTGCGCAGCGACACGAGCTAATATTTTCAGAATATTAAGCATTGTGCCTCACTTGAATACTTATGCTTCGATACTTATGCTAGGTATTTTATTTAAGTTATTTAAATTGAAACGTTTTTCCGTAGATTCTACTGATTGAAAAACTTCTCAGTCGACAGTGCTCGTATGAATTGCAGATCATAAAAGTAAAAAATAAATAATTGACGCGTACACTTCTCTTAGGCGTTTGGCGAAGCTCCTCCTCCACATATTTATGGCGTGCGCCTTGATGGTGTTTTACAAATGAAGGAACCTAAAGTTTTAAGCCGACTCCGATCGGAGAAGCTTTTCAAGGTGGAAATACTCTCGGAGGTTTTCCATTTTTCTATCATTTTGGTGTTCATGCACGGAGATTCGAATATATGCACTCCCGAATGATAGCCTCGCACAAATATAACAAGCTTATTCTTTACAAATCTGTGCTCAAAGCTGTCTGGATTTATGGAATCAAACTATGGGGCACAGCATCAAATTTAAACTTCATAATTCTGTTCCTTTTCAGTTCAAGACTCCACGCACTCTGGCAAATATGTATTTCACGGGTTACAGATATTTTCCACAGTTAATATTATAGAAAAACTAAATGTCAAAGAATTCTTGGTATTTTTAAACTCAGCCTAAAAATCTTCATCTCACAATTTGTATCCTAGGCTATTACTTACAAACATCAGCTATTTCAGTGCCGACTTGTCTGTTTATGCTATAAGTCTGATCTTTCCGTACAAGAGGAGGGCTCCTTAATCTAATTGGCCTTTTAAAGAATTAACTTCTACCGCTTGTCCAGTCTGTAACTTGGATGTCCCAGAGAGTATCCAGCACGTTATTGGTACCTGTCCTGTCTGTCCAACTGACAACTTCCGTGATAGTCGTACATTCTGTTATTTTTTATTATATCATTGCAATGGTTTGAATTTAGTATGAAAATTTAGTATACATATGAGTATAAATATACAATACATATGAGTAAAATTGTGAATTGCAACTAAGTTTTTTATTTTTTTCACTGTTGTTTTATGTACTTATGTATGTATGCTTGTCAATATGACTGTTTTCACCTCAAGTACATAATACATCACAAACGCATAAATGATTGATCGTTTCAACAAATAAGGTAAACTCAATTAGTGAATTCAAAACTTGTATTTCTAAAAAGCGTTAAAAGTTCTACTAGGTTTTGCGCCAATTTGCATTCATTCTGAGAACTGCAGATGGCATAAAGTTTATATTTTTTAAGTTTAGTTCCTTTTAAATCATGTTGCTGATTCTTTGGCTTCCCATATCTTCCCTTTGTATTAGCTACAGGAAAACTTTCATTTTAGCCCTTTTACGTGTGCTCAAAAAACAACAAAAAACAGTCAGTTATACCTGTATAAGTTGGCGTACACAAATACTATGTCACAAGGTTTTGTTGACACATGGCTCATGCACGAACATTCTGTATAAAAGGTATCCAGGTAGGTATATAAATTGGCAAACGCTTTTTTTGAGGCTGAGTAGTACGAATTTGCCTTTCGCTGAATTGATATTTTTATATATGCATGTAAACTTGAATATTCCTTCTGCTCCATAGAGAAGGGCCCAACAAAACTCTTAAATATTTCCCTAATCAATGACATTATTTTTATTTAGTTCCAATTTAATTACCATAATTTTATTTCCTTCTCTAGCTGTGGGTTCGATGGCTTGCTTTGTAATATCTTGAGCTGGTTTTCTAAGCGGGGGACCAATCAAATTGAATTTTATTTTCAGAACATTGGTTTTGATGAATCATAGTCAATTCACACAGCCTGTTTGCTGGATATATCGTCCCCTTTCTATGTTAACATCGTAATTTAATTTTTTTCGAAATTGAGGTTTTTAGTAAAAAACTCTCAATAACACTCCTCTTACGTAAAACAAAACATACAATGTTCATAATGATTATAGAATTTTTTTATAGAGCGTTTCGATTTTTCTCGTATCTACATGTTCGAATTCAAAAACCTCGTATCTATTATAAGCATCGTATCAAATAAGTTATATCTTTTCATAGAAGTTAAGTAACTCTAAACATTTTTATCGATTTACTGAAAATTATGATTTTGTAGATACGAAGTTAACACAGGCGTTGTAGTTTCTGGCCACCTTATCGTTAGTATACGCCTAACGATTTGTAAAAGATTGCACGCTGTTTTAGAGACATTGTTGTGTTCCACTTAGTATACTCGGGCCGATTCGAGTTTGCGTACCATGTCGTCATAGTTGTGCACAAAGAGGCAAATATCATCGGCCTAATCGAGGTAATTTACAATTTTGACGATTTCGGTGTAGTCAGGGGCTATGTCTATCTGGGATCCAGCATCAACATAGACAAAAACGTCAGTCAAGAGATACAGTGAAGAATAACTTTTGCCAACAGGAGCTTCTACGGGTAGGGTAGGCAATTGAAAAGCAGGGCCCTCTCTTGACGCATGAAAAAAACGCTCTATCAATCACTTATCCTCCCGATCTTACCGTATGGCGCTGAGTCCTGGATACAGTTATTAAAAGCTTTCGAGAGAAAAATTCTTCGCAAGACCCATGGTCCGATTTGCGCGAATAATGCCTACCGAATAACGTGAATAAGCTTTATCTAATACTTTCCTGTGCTTATTAAAGCTATAATACAACTTCTGTATAATAAAACATAGAGGATATCAGTTCTAGTCCACTTGCGATGGAGGTGGATTTGATTAGTCGTGGGCATACTCATATGTATTTGGCCTTTACTTTCGTATCAGCTTAGCTTGAATGCAACGCAAATGATTGTAGTGCAAATTGGAGAAACGTTTGTTTATCTACACAATTGCAATACTTTTAGCACAGAATGTAAGTGAAAATTAAACATTTGCAATGTTTCCGTAGTCACCGCATGCTAGAATGGCAAGCCGGGTAATACGAGTAATCCTTCATTTTCAGTTTTCCCTTAACATATTTCTAGTAGACTCTGGCCAATTTTGCTTCGTAAGCAATCAGCCAGGCTAAGTTTTTATTTATTAGTTTCGTCCCTTTATCTAAACTCTATTTTGTTTGTGGTTAGCAGAAATTCGTGTCAGTGACATAGAAAGTGGTGCAACACAAATAAATAATCTTCTTTGTCATTGTCAACTTTTGTAGGTACAAAGGATGTACAATTTCGGGATTTTACTGATTGCGAGATTTTACTGATTTCGAGATTTTCGGGATCGCATTTTGTAATCCCAGCTGTTTTAGAAAAAAAGTTGTTGCAACCGGTTTCCGTGCGGAATTGTTGTCTGTCTCCCATTGGCGGCGGATTGGGGAAGGCTCGACATTATGCAAGGTAAATGGGAAATAAAATATCACTCGAGGATGAAAACAGGCAAACATCTGCTTGGAGGAGCGGATAGTTTATCTATTACCAAGTTAGAGTACCTAAAACACAATATGCCATCAAATCGTCAAGCAACCAGCCTAGGATAACAAAACCAATTCAATCGTCATTTGGTTGCCGTACAAGAACAAAGGTCGGACTTGGAATGACAAAATACCTAGAGATAACGATAATATCGCAAATAGTACAAATGAATGCGAGGCTTCAGAAAGTCGAACGTGAATTGATGCGATATGGTATCAGAATTATTTGCTTAGTGAAGCGCGATGAACCGGCTCTGGTAAATTTCTATCTGCTGCCATACAGTCCTACTATACTCTTGCAAGATCTCCGGTAGTAGACACAAATTGGAAGTTGGCGTCCTGTTTAACAATGAAGCTAGACTGGGCCTAATATCATGGACACCAGTGCCAGGCAGGATTATATGGACGCTTTTTAAGTCTCGATCTGATTGGCCGATTTTTTTTATACGATTTGTGTTTCTACCTCGAAAATGGTAAGAAGCTTTGGGTGATGATATTTGGAAATGATATACTCGTAAACTAAGCCTCCCTTGAATTGCGATTCCTCAGGCCACAGAATATTCGAGCGAACTTCCTCCACAAAATGTTAGTCTCGGTATGTTCTAAACACTTTATCCGATTTGTTTCTGAAATCCACGGCTTCTTTCTTTGCATACATTTAAACCAGCTTTCAGAACTCTTCTTCTAGCTGTTCGAGCACTAACGGATTTTCTAATTTTTTCCGACAGAGCAACTGCAAGGGTTGAAGAGGACTTTTTACGATCCTTGGGAGAGTCGCTTATAAGATTTCGGTCTTCCTGTACACTAGTGAGGCGTTTTCCACTTTTCACTTTCCACTTCTTCATCCACTTTTTGATTTATTATGGAGGGATTTTGTGCCAATAGCTTAAGAGCATATTCGACTAAGTACCGCGCACTGGTTATTTAGACGTGCTCCTCCTCCTACTTGTGGCGTGTATTTTTTCTGTTTTCCCACTAATGGAAGGACCTACAGTTTTATGCCGACTCTGAATCGCAGATAGCTTTTTAGAAGGAGCTTTTCCATGACAGAAATGCGCTCGGAGGTTTCCATTGCCTGCCGAGGGACAAGCGCTATAAGAAAAAACTATTTCTATCATTTGGTGTTTCACACACGCAGATTCGAGCCTACGCGCTTCCGAATGGTAGTCATGTACCAACCCATTCGGCGCCGGTGGCCGAACTCTCGTATATACCTTCTGCTTAAATATGAACGAGACTTTATCAATCCGCGGATGACATATTTTTTGTTAGATGGTAGGACTGTTATAAGCTATAAAAGCCTTACAACTCAATCAATGTTGCAAAGAGTGTTTTTTCTCCCAAAAAGACAGAGTTTTGTGACGAGATTTTATACTCCATAATTCGGGATTGATATCCCTCGTAGGTGTATATGTAACTACTTATGTAATGCTTATGCATGGATTCGTTAGATATCGCAAACGTTCTGTGCTGCTTGAATACTCTGCTGTTGTAAAATAGTTGTGAGTTATTGCAACCACCTGCAGACATTTGTGTTCACTTTCTGTTGCACCAATAAAAGTTTTTCTGCCCGCTTTATCAATGCAATTTGTATTGTTTTTACCGAAAATAAAGTACGAGTAAAAGTTATATTTGCTTGCAAACAATGTTCGCTAAAGTTTTGGTGCATTTTTTTCTGTTTGTAAAAGTAAGTCAAGTTCAGTTTCACGATGTAAAATTTTGTACCAACTACATTTTAACTTCTACAGCATCTTTTGATATTTGATTTCGAAATTTGTGTTAATACTGAGTAGGCGAGAACTTTGCACTCGATTATTAAAGTTTCTAATGCGTGCATTTCAACTTGGCATTCTGGCATTCTATTAAATCGATTATTTTCATTTATTAGTAGGTGGCTGAGTCTTAAGCTCTTACATAAAAAATTAAAAAAAAAATTTGAGCGGAAAACAAATAAAATATTGTGCGCCTTGCAGTATGCTAAGGTAAAGTAGTGTCAAATAACTTAAAGCAGGCTGTGGTTATTTAAACTCAAACAAAAGAAAAACAAATAGTTTGAATAAGTGGCCACAGCATAAAGCTATCACTTCCTGACAACGCTAATAAAAATATCCAAACCACAACTACTTGTACTAAAAATAAATTTCCCAATTTTCCGAGAACATGCAAAGTGCAAGCCAATGTAAGCCAACTAGTAGGCCAACTTGTAGAGAAACCTAAAAGAGACCACAAACAGCGATGCAGAAATCTACTTGTAAATCACACGAATCGTCGCGGCCCGTGATTTGGCCTGCAGTGATAACCGACAAATTGAATATGCCGCTCTTGGCACACGAGCACACGAGCTGAGTCGGCTGGACTGACGGCAACTTAGAAGCAAGCACTTTTTGTTGCTGTTTGAAGCAGTTGTTTGTTTTGCCTGTCGGTTGGCTGGCTGGTTGACTGTATGGTTGGATGCCGTCCAACAGTGGCATCAAGGTGCCAGCCTAGAACGTGAAGCATCTGCATTTAGCACACTTTGCTATGGCTGCTTGCTGCCACATCAAAATTTTCTGGGCCAAAACTCGACTACCTATCTACTCATCTATTTCAACTTTTGAACCATAACCGACCACCTTGAATGCTTGCCACATGCTGTGCGGCATGCTATTGTTCTAATGTACATATTTATGTTTGGGCGTGAGCCTGCCAAGCGGCAGCATTTGCGTTTCTCATTCAACATTTACTTCTATTCTTTCTACGAATATTCTATTGTATTCAGATTTTTGGCAGAAAAAAATTCAAAGCATAAGTCCTCAACAAGACTTGTGTAATTGAATTACTTTTTTGCTGCACTTCACTCCTCGTTCCCCACCACTTTCCTTTCACTGCTCTTCATTTTTTTTAAGTTCTGTTTAGGTTTTAATCGATTTGCTTTGCCATTGCAATAAGGAGAACAATACAAGAATTAAAGAAAAAAAACCTGAAGAGTACTGCATTTCCAAATCCTGGGCAAACGAGCTGCCAAAGAGTTTATAGTACTTTTCCCATTGTGGTCAACTCTTTAGTTTGTGTTAGATTGCAGCAATTCATGCACGTGTAGCTGTGAAGGGGAAGAGGGGCAATCGTTGAATGTTTACTAGATAATGGCATGGCTCGACTGCCTGCTAACTGCTTCCTATTGCTGCTGCTGTAGGTCATTTCACAATTTTTCCACACTCATACGCAAGCAAACATAAACCTATTCATGTATTTGCACACATACGCAAGTGCTGGTTTCCAATGGCTCGCAGTTTTCAACAAAAAATGTACGCAAAGCAAGGAGTCCTGTCCGACAAATGAAATGCCACTTGACATTGGTGCTGCAGGAAAAAGTTTTGACATTTGTCTCAAATGTATTTGATTAATAGAAATAAGCCAAATTAATGGTGTACGAGTACTTGGTACGCAAATGTGGTTGAAAAGTGAAAAGCAAAGCTACTAGAGTTAACTATTTTGTGTTCATGCCATAAAATTCACTAAATTGACATATTTTACCACTTAAAGTTGGTACTACCTAGGCTTAAGTATAGACTGGGCTCTTTGATGCTCGACACAAAAATTTGCGATGAAAGTATAGAACTTTATTTCTGAAGTGTACTTCAAAGTATGAAAAGAAATACTTCAAGGTAGAGAACGATAGATGGTGTACCGAGCTTTTCTCTAAAACTGACAATTATACTCGACACCTTGGTAAACGCTCAGGCCCACGAACTACAGGCGCTCGACTTCCATTGAAGACTTGAAGAGGTTCTCCTGTTTCTGAAATTTTTGTTGCAATAGTCTGGTAGTCGAACGGATAGTTTCAGTCATAATTCCTTCGAAAATACTCCATAGCCAACCCCCCTCTCCATGGCCTTGGTGTCTGCCACTCCCTTCTTGACGGTATACTTGTCTTGAAGAGCCTTTCGAAGGTGAGCTTAAGGATAGAATAGTCGGAGACTGCAAAATAGAAGCGTAGCCAAACCACCGGTCTTTCCATAGCGCCATACTTTTACTATACAGACCAGATTTCCCATTGAATTCGTAGCCCATTATGGTATAAAAAATCTGACCAAAATTTGCAAGAATATTCTTAAATTTTATTTTCTTCGTTGTATTGCGTATGAGAAGGTTTAAAATATCTAAATCATCCTCAAAGCTGCCGTCGCTGCAATGGTATGTTTGCAGACTAAAAAACTCCCCCTCGTTTGGAACCGTCGCTCACCCTGGGACCGCTCTCGCATTACTTCAGAGTGGCGTTTTAGCTTCATCACTTACTAGAATATGTCTCCTCTATTTAACGATATCAAAGAAAATTCTCGAGCTTTTTCAACTTTTGCGTGAGGAAGAACCTTCGGAAAGGAGGTATTTTTCTATGAAGAGGAATGAAAATATCTCCCCATGCAACATAAATTCTTGGCACCATTTCCAATTTGATAATAATTGCAGATAAATTTTCAAGATTTTAGAGATCACTGTATACCGCCCGAACATGTATGTACAGTTTATTTGGAGCTCTCGATGACGCAACCATTTTCAGAAAAGCAGTACAATGTAAGCATTCTAAATTTTTGTATATTTATAAGGGAGGTCTTAGGGCTCTAAAAGTAAATTTTCATTGATTATAACTGAAAATCTTAATATGATCATATTTTTTTTGTAATAAAAAAATATCTAAATATTCAGCCGATAAGCTTTGATGTCCTGGCCTCGCTGCAATGTAATGGAAGAAATTTTCATTGTAATGAGCAAAAATAAAAAGAAACATAAACAAAAACATGCGCATGGAAATTTGTTTTCCATTGCGCTTGTATTTGAAGGCATTTTAGTGAAACCTGCACCAAAAATATTATGCGGTCAACTGCGAAAGGTGAAGTGCTTTATATCTACCCGAGCTTTACTTCTGCTTCACTTTTTTGCTTCCAGAAAACAATTAATAATTAAACAGCTGCCATTAGGGAATACCAAAGTGCTTAGCCAAGTTATCAGCCAATGAGCAGCATAACCTATGCTGAGGTGGCCAGCTAAATTGCCATGAACAGCTCATCCTGTATGCAAGGTGGCAAGTGGTAAATTGCCACAGAAGGGTGCAAGAAATTACAGCTGTAACAAACCGGAAAGCATTTGAATAAAACATACAGAGAGTGAAATTATTGGAAAATTGCAATACAGCAAAAAAAGAAAAGCATTTCCAAAAGTGCTGTTAAGCATCTATTTGAAACGTTCGCTGGCACTTTTCAGGACATTATTATGCCGCTACTTATAGTTTTTGTTGCATGGTGAGAAAAACACATAAGCCAGTAGATAAATACATATATAAGAAGAAGAATAAGTAGAAGGAGTATTTATAACTAATTAGCATGCGGATGGATGGTTGGCTGGTTTTTAAAAAGCGGCTGAAATTACAATAAAGCCGCTAAGTTCAATCAACTCAGGTAGGGAGCTACGCAGTCAGAGGTGTTCTGGTGCATTGAAATTTGGTTATATTATTCATAGAAATATTGAACATTGTATTGAAAGAGTATTAAGGTATTTTGAAATACTGTTTTCTTCCTACCAATTTCCCCTCTCTCTCTGACGCTCTATGTATAGATATATATTGAAATTTACAAATACATACTAAAGCGGACTAATTAGTTGCTTGCTAAGTAGTATTAGCCAACTTTAAAACTTCCTCAACTTTTTCTACTTATATGCAGACGCACATACATACATACTTACAATACAACACTTTAAACTTTTATGCCAAAAAAATAAACTGAGTTTATTTTCACTTTACCCTAACACCAGTTGTTTGGTTTTTGTTGGTCTTTAAGTTTCAATTGGTTTCATTTATTTTCAAGCGCATAAAGTTTTCTTTCCGCTCGCCATTCACTATCCGCGTTGGCCATATTCCTTGCCAATGTTCGGAGCGCTTTTATTGCCACATTATTGCCTTGCATGGCGTGTCGCAAGTTTGTGACGCAGCTATTACCAGAGCCAATGCGGCAACTGCAACAGCGGCTGCTGCCTTGTTCTTTAACGGTACACTTCGGAGGAGTGGCAGTGGGTAGCGTGTCCTTGCACACCACGTAGCCAACTATGTGTTGCTATATTTCTTATAACTACCACCACCGCCATGACCACTGCAAAATATAGTAAAGCCATTCTTTTGTGCGAAATTCTGGTAATTTATTTTGCGTTTTGGCTTAAAGAGTAAAGTGAGAAATTGCTAATGTTGCACAAGTTTTGTTTAGTTAAAATTAATTTCTAGCGTACGCGTTCTACAACTAAGAACAATAGGCAGCCGGAAAGGGGTTTTGTGAGCGTGGCGGAGGTCAGTACCACCCGTGCCGGCTCCCTTGTCGAATGAGCGATGTGCGCGGAAATTGCAGAATGCATACGGAATTAAGCAATGGTTAGCGTAGCGGAGACATGCCACAAGCGTTTTGCGATAGTGTAATGGGCTTAGGAAGCATGAAAAATGTGAGTATTTTTTGTGTGTGTTGGTGTTTTGTTTTGTGTAATTTAAAATTGTGGTTCATGAGAAATGTTAACTGCCAGTAAAATTTGTATTTATGTGCTTGAAATGGTTGTGGCAAGACACCCGGTTCAAAAGTTGTTTAGTTATTTGTGCAGCAATAAAAAAAAACATAAAAATATTAGTTTCGGGGAAAATAAATCCAATCGATTATTTCTGTGATGTCATTGACATTTTCGACATTATCGACATTTCCGTTAATATCAGAAATATCTGAACGAAATCGACGAAACCAAAACTGCACGTAATTAGCTGTTACAGTATCGGCATCATAGACACCATTCACAGTTTCAGCGGCCTAGCTTGCATTTTCGCCTTTATCAAAGAAAAAAGTTAAAATGTTCCGAATTTTCTCTCTGTTGACTTTCATTGTTAGCACCCTGTAACTCACAACTGAATAGAACAAACAAAAAAATAGCAAAAATAATTTGTTTTAGTGTGAAATGTCGCCTTGAAAACGAGAATAGGCTTTAAAATTGTTTCATCGATAGTTTACGAGGATGTCTTTCCCCCCAAACTAATATTTCTTATATCCGTTATGTATATATCCTATATAGGGTGCATTTTTAATATGTAAATTGTTGTAAAACAGGGTTACCCTAAACTAAAGATGACGAAAAAGCAGAAGAGTTTCCCTTAAAAAATTGTTTTGCATTTCGGTGCCACTTCACCCGTGAGTTTGGCAAAGGCCACACCCCCAAAAAGAAATGAACAGAAAATTAAAAGGATTTGCGTTCGAACTGTAATCCAAGCTGTAACACCACCGCAACGGTGCCACAGAAAGTTCCTGCACTGAGTGACTGCAAATTTTAGTAGGAAAGCGTAAAAAACATTTGAGTTTTCGAAATGTAGGTAGAGCCTATGTTGTGGCACACATATATTCACATACCTATAAACTATCGCATGCTTATTAACTATAAACGTTGAAATGACAAAACCGCTGAAACCCAACCGCAAGCTGGCGGGCTTTTGGGAGAGCTTCAAATTAAATGATTTCATCAAGTCAACACGTACTGTCAGTCAGGCAAGTGAATAATTTCGCAAGTATTTATTGATTCCCCGCAGGAAAAGTGGTTGATTCCCGTTTGCGTGTGCACCTTTCATGTATTTTTCAACGAGTTGGGTAAGATATATGAAGATAAATCTATGTTGTTCTAAAACAGTTGAAATAAGCCCGTTTTGTGGTATTGAGGTGCAATTTTCCACAAGAGCTTAGATTTGAATAAAGGCATTCCGTATGGGGTATATAGTTAGTCCTAATGAATTACGAGACTATAATAAAATTTAATACTTTTTTTCTATATTCATTTATTTACGCTTTTTGAACTCAAATATTTTACACTTTACAGTGTTGTTATAAAAAAATAGTAGAGCTACAAATCAGCGATTCTCTTGCATTTTTTAATTCAATAAAAGGTGGAAATCCGGATGTTCGACCCCTTTTACTGTCCAAGTTGCAATGATAACTTCAAAATACTCCATCTTTATATAGAAGCTATTTATATTTACAGTAGAATAGGATTCAATAATTGTTCGTTTTGTTTATGCAGCGACTGCAGTTAGTCTACTGTAATTATTCTTTGTGTGCTGGGATATACAGAATGCCCAATTTGCATTTATATCCACATACGTGTCAACAATTTTGAAGAGGCAACACCACCAAATAATACTTTCGGTGTGTACTCAAGCAACAAAGTATGACCTGCTCGTTTTGTTCTGCATTCAATAGATAAATTCTGTTATTGCATTTCTTCATATGCCTGTGCAAACAAACATTACCAACTACAAACTTCATTCATGTGCATCAGTGCACTTCCTCTGGCTTCAATTTACCAATACTGCCCCAGGCCCTCAGCCGCAGCCTACTGCTGACAACGTCATCATTAATTATTACAAGTAGCCCTCGAACTTGCATTGATTATATATTTGTATGTACACTTAACGTAGTTCCATGGCTACCTGACTAAATGTTATTCAGACACACTAATTGATTCAGTTATGTTACTATTCGTAAGCGTATGCCATTTGTTATGATATGATATATCCCAAACCAATTCTTCCAACAAACTACAAATCGAAGCAAATTTTGAAACCTTCCTCCTTCTGCATATATCATAAATATCAAATCATAAAAATCGATATGCATTTTTTTATATTTTATCCGCTAGCACCATTACTTTCAACCATAGCCCAACGAAGGTATTAGAACAAACGATTCGATATTTTCTACTTTTTATTAATATTATATATTTATATTATATTATTTTGTAAAAAAAGAAATTCGATATTTTCTAGGTAGACGGTTGAAGTGGTCGATATCTCGCAAAGCATCGATCAAACAGTTTAAGGTTTATCCTCCTTGTTAAGGTGGAATTTTACTAACTAAAAATTTCGTTTGCTATTTTTTGTTTGTTCCATTCAGTTTTGGGTTACAGGGTACTAACAATGGAAGTCAACAAAGAGTAAATTCGGTAAATTTTAGTTTTTCTTTGATAAAGGCGAAAATGCAAGCTACGCCTCTAAAACTGTGAATGGTGTTTCTGGTGCCGATGGTGTAACAGCTAATTATGTGCAATTTTGGTTTCGTAGATTTCGTTCAGATATTTCTAATATTAACGAAAATGTCAATAAAATAGTCATAGTACCGCCCGGGAGCTAAATATCGACCATAAAACAGTTTTAAGCAATTTGTGCAAAAATAATGAATTTCTGTTTTTCCAAAAAAGTATTTATTTAGCAACAATAAAAATGCAACCAAAAAAAATTTTGCTATGTGCAAATGAGTGAAAGAGCAGCATTGAAGTGCTAAATGTAAGTACATTTTGTTAAAACAAATATTTTTATGAAGTCGATATTCTCATTTTTCTTGTTGGATAATAGTTTTTCCGCTTTTCAACAGTTTTCTATAATTTACAACTAGTTTTATTTATGCTTCCGTAGAAGAAACCGGAATATAAAACTCTTTCATTATTTTTCATTTAATATGCCTTAATTAAATGAGGCTATTTCCAATTTTTGTTCAACGCTTTATTAATTCATATAGTAAACGGTTAAGCTTAATATAAAGTGCATGAAAAGCAAAAAATAAAAAAAAAGTTATTATGAAGCAGCTCCCCATTTTCATACAACTGTTGCAGGTGTGCCCTTATGACCTGCATGGTGCATGACCAGCGCCATCAGTTTCACCTCATCTTTTGTCACCTTATTCAATAAAAAGCAGCGACTTCTATATTTCCCTGCCATTTTCTTCTGCCATTATCTGGAAAAAAACATATGTTTTCTGTTGTTCTTTGGCACATTGCCTCTTCTTAAAGCAAATATCGAGTTAAATTGTTCCCTTTGGCTGTGCAACACTAACACCAGCAAACCCATCATCGTCGTATATTTTTGCGTTCACGTTTTCACCTAAATGCTGTGCTGCCCATCCTCCAGTTCCACGCCGCGGCGTAATTGCGTCAGTTACGCTGGCGTCTGGAGTGTTGCCAGCCAGAATGCGTCATGGTGCGCCAGGACACCAGCGCCGCCACTAGAGCACTGTAGTGCGCACAGCGCTTTTATACATACAAATACACGCACATATATGTGTACACGTATACGAAATATGAAATACAAACACACGGGTAGTTCGTTGGCAAATTGTTGGCCGGCCTTGCCAATGCAGAAATTAGAATTTATTGTCTGGATTAAAATGAAATTAATGTAGTGCAAGGATATCCGCTGCCAGTCGCTTGAGTACAAGTTGAATGCTGTTGCAATGTTAAGTGAATATTTGTTACTATTCGAGCAAGGCGATGAGTGGCAAAGATTGATTTATCGGTATACTTAGTTATTGTATTTGCATTAAGAAATGTACAGATACGCGCACACTTAAATGGACAGAGTAAACATTTTAAAGCTTTCCGGCTGTGTAGTTTTAAGCCCGGTTCTTAAAGGATTGAAATATTTAAGTTATGGCAGCAGAAGAGGAAGAATTAGAGACAATAAATGGCGAAATGAAAGTTCGAACCGAAGTTGGAATTGGATTCGGTGAAAAGTGGGATGAATAAATAATTTATTTTCAAACAAACAGAAACACACAGAACATCTCGCGATATTATGAACTGATGTCCATAAGAATTTGAATTGTAAAAAATTAGCTTAAGTTGACCCTGTCTTTCTACATCTTTTTAATGGCGTAAGTTTATAAAATAGGCGCGTACACCCTTTGCTGGATGTTTAGTAGGTCCCTCCTCCAATAATTAAATAAATAAATTCATAAAAGGAGTGGCTTTCAGTTTTATGCGAAGATTTATGAGAAGATTGCGTTCCGAGGAGCGACCACTATTAAAAAATAAAAAAGACCTTCATTGAGATTTGAAGTCTCCTGCCAATAGTGAGCTTTGAATCTGAGGCAATCGAATTTCAGATACACACAAATTCAACCGGCTACAATGATTGCTGTGTTTTCGGTTAATGCGGTTGAAACTTTTTTTCAGCGATATATATAAAATAATATATAGTAATGCTTTGTTTAAGCAATATTTTTCTAAATTCTCATTGAAAAATATTGCAAATTGTGTGTGAGTGACAGTGAATCTTAGGATGCACCACGAAAAAAAGTTCCTTTGCAGAATAAAACATAACTCCCAACAGAATTTTTTAAAACATTGGCTAATTTGTTACTGTAAGGTTAATACGAATTAAAAATAAATAATGGTTTGGCATGTTTTTAGTGGACGTCAAAACTGTCAGTCTTGATATAGTAGACTTCATATTAAGTTTCAGAAAAACGGTTTGGAATCGGTAGAGAAATCCAACGGACCCCAAAAGACTTATAGCTTCGCCAGTTTTGCTCAGATCGATCTGAAATTTAATAAAAATGTTTCTAAGAACTCATAGTCTATTAGAAAAAAGTAAAAACTGTGCAAATAAAGCTTAAGTAACTTACTACTCCTAGGACGTCAGCCAGTGCTTCCTATAAATCTTATATTTAGACTATCAACTAAAGTTTAGAATCTGGCCCGAGTCCCAAGGAAGGTATGCTTCAGAGCTTATCCTATAACGCCAGGCAGCTATTCCCCGTAAATCTTAAATTTAGACTAACAACCAAAATTTAGAATGAGGACCGAGTCTCTAGGAAGACATGCCTTGAGAGCTTATCGTGGGATGCCATCCATCTACTTCCCGTAGATCTGAAGTCTAGACTATCAACTAAAATTTAGAATCTGGAACTAATATCTAACGTTAAACTTGCGTTGAAATATGGGCAAACACTGGTGAAGAAGGCTAACCAGAATATACCACAATTCCCTTAGCGTTTACCATAGGCTAAAGAGGTACATGGGATAACCGCATGATAAATGAACTTGAATGGCAAGCTATGGCCATTCAGTTTCATACTAAAAAAACGCCTTAAGATGCCTGCAAACAATCTGATGAAAGCTCGATGCTTCGAAGGCATCGAAAGTCATTACTTAAGTGTGCATCTCTGAAAGATGAGTAGATAACTACCATCATTGAAGCTGTTATAAAGCATTGCGTGCTGGAAAGCAAGGCAAGAAGCCTAGTATTGGTTTCTAGGACCACCTTTTCTAGCCTATCTTAATCAAGTGGGGACTACCACCTTTAAATGCTTGGTGAAATTCATGAGAGACACTAGATGCTTCAACAAGGGATGCAAATAAATAAGTAAACTAATCTAAACTGTCTAACAGCGATGAGTCTCAATTCTTGGCCTAAGTTGCCTGCTAAAAAATTAAAAAATAAATCACAGATAGTAAATTTATCTTCAATTTTGCTCAATGCTCGGGCGCTGCAGTTATTTTGATGAAATATTATAGTATATAAATCTATTGAATATTCTAGCGAATTTTACTTGAATCATTTTAAAGAAGCTCTTTGAAAGAATTTTGTTTGCTTCATCTTTTCACGGCGACATCGCCAGTAGCATTCAACGTTTTATATTTTAAGGAGTGTCAGCAAATTCAGCGAAATTTGTCGTTGCTACAAAATTTGCTAATGAGTTGCAGTGATGCCATTAAAACTGTCAGTTGGCGCAAGACGATTGTGCGAGTGCACCAACACGAATGTTACAAGCAAATACAACGAAAACTTGTAGTTGCTTGCAAGCAAGTGGTTTTATATCAAAACTACAACAACAATAACAAACAAGGATAGCAACAATGAGGTAAGCAACTTCAGCGTAAAAAGTAAAACTGAAACTAAAACAACAGGCGCCCGCTTGTCTGTTCAAATTTCACACTTCACAACAATACAAGTTGTGGCAGTAGCAGCCAAAGCAATTGCAACCGACTGTTTAATGTACGTAACATTTTGTGTAAGTATTCGTATTTATTTAAATTGCACGAAATATTCTGAAGACCAAGTTGTTACGATCATTAGATTATGTGGCAACACTTGCTGCTGGTGCTGCTTTTGCTGTCGGATGTGAGTAGGGAAAACTCAGTAACACTGACAGTGGTGCACAACACCTCATACACACTAATACACATAAAGTATAAGAGCGAACCACACTAATAACATAATTGCGACAGCTTGCTGCAAGAGTGGCTACTACAGTCAAATTGCCAGCAGCATTAACAGCATCATCAGCAGCAGTTAGAGAATGGGAATGGGTACGACAAAAGTTCTCGCTGCTGACAATGTCAACAGGCAGTAACAAGCAGATAACTTATTATTCTTGTTGCATTCCCCTTACAATAGCCTTGGCTTATGAGCTACGAGTGAGTACGATGTACTTTGCTTGACATTAGTGTCACTTACAAGCTTTTTGCCATCATCATTCCGATCTGCAAATGACTATGTCAAAATTTTTGTTAGCTGCTTGTAAGAGTATGATTGGCCCTCCTCTCTGACCTCCGAACAAAATTCATTATAATTTGTTTCCCATTAGTTGAACAAACTATTTTCTAATTATTTGTTATATGTAGGTGCGTATGAGAAATTGCGATGACGCATGCAGTTGTATGGAGTTGTTAATGCAGCTTTACAGTTGCCACATTTCATCATTTCCTGTACATAAATTCTGTTCGGCTTCTTGCTTTCCATTGTAGTTTATAAGCATTTCCGTGCGAATTGTGTAAAGGAGAAAATACATACATGTAATAATTTCACATATGCTCATTAGGGAGACCCAAAAATTTTGTTTCCTAATGCTTCGCGTACTACTGTCGCCAACAAATAAGTCACTAAATTTTTTTGAATATTTATCCATGCAGGCAATGCTTTAAAAATTACCGCACAATGAATTTTTTCGTAAATTTGGCATAAAATTGGCAAATTTGGCACAAAACTCTGTTTTAATTAAAACAAAAAAAAAACTTGAACTATTTTTTAAAGTGACCTTGCAAAATTTAAAATATGTTAAGATGGCCCTTAAAGATTTTTTTTCTTGTTCTACGTTACTTTAATCCTTAAATTTAACTGTAACATTAAAAATTACCACTGAATTCCCAAAGGGAAAAATTAACTTTCCCGTAATTTTTATGTAATGTTTTTACAGCGCGATACTTAATCTCCTCTTTGAATTTCCCTTCACAAATGGCCAAAAAGTTACATCCTATGCTTTAATTAGAAAACATAGCTTGAAAACCCCCTGAAACTTAAAAAATGTTAAAAATTAAAAATATTTTTAGTGCGCATCATTTCGGTAAATTACAAATAACACATCGGTCAATAAGTCCCGAGCCTGGCCTCTAGATGGCGCCACTAATACCATATCGATTTTGTTATTTAATAGTGCTAACCTCTAAAAGTGTACTGTCAAAATTTCAAGACATTCGGTTTATTATTTACCAAGTTGCAGTGCTTTAAGTGACGTTACTTTTGCTATTTTTAAAAACAATGAATTCAATGCAATTTCGTGTGCTGATTTATCATTGTTTTCTATGAAAAAAATACCGTTGAAGCATAGCAATGGCTCGGTAAACGTTATCCAGACTCTGCTCCATCGGAAACAACAATCAAACGTTGGTGTGCCGTACAGACACCGATGATGCTGAACGTCCTGGTCGTCCAAATGAGGCAGTTACTCCAGAAAATATTGAAAAAACCCTCAAAATCTCCATGGGTAATCGCAAAGTGAAGTTGCAAGAGATAGCTGACATCCTGAAGATATCAAAAGGCAGTGCGTCCACTGTTTTGCACGAACATTTGAGTATGAAAAAGCTGTTGTCGAAATGGGTGCCGCGATTGCTCACGCCGGAACAAAAACAACAACGAATTGATGATTCAAATCGCTCTTTGGACATTATTAAGCGGGATAAGTCTGAATTTTTTCGTCGATGTGTGACAATGGATGAAACATGGATCTACCACTAATTAATTAATTCTGATTATTACTGTGAATTATTGGAACAATTGAATCGCAGAAATACGGCCCCACATGAAGAAGAAAAAAATTCTCTTTCACCAAGACAATGCACCCTGTCGCAAATCGATGAAAACGATAGTCAAATTGAATGAATTACGTTTCGAATTGCTTCCCCACTCACTGTATAGTCCAGATTTGGCCCCCAGCGACTACTGGCTGTTTTCAGACCTCAAAAAAATACTCCAGGGAATGAAATGTCAATCAAATAAGGAAGTTATCGCTAAAACTGAAGCGTATTTTGAGGCCAAAGATAGATGTTCCACAAAACAGGCATAGAAAAGCTACAAACTCGTTGGAATGAAGAATTTTTGAAAATAAATGTTATTTTCTTATCCAGACCCGGGACTTATTGACCGATGTGTTAAAACAAAAAAAAAGTCCCGCGTTTTTCGACATAGAACCAATTCAGGGATTTCATGTGTATGAAAAGCAAAATTTGGTTTTGAGCCTAATGCACATAAATATAAGTACTGCAACTCGAGCAGTGAATACAAACCTAAGGGACTGAGTTCGAACTGTGAGTAAAATTTGGCTGATGCGATCATTTTCTAGCGTTATTCCCTGTCACCCATTTACTTAGAAGCAACGAATATAAGTTCTTAGAGTGCTCCGAGAGACTCCAATTATTTCTGAAAGAGCTTGCAAGCTTCCAGTCTCCACGGAACTCTTCGCACATTTACCTGTACTGTCCGCATACAGCAAATGCTCAAAAACTTGAACTTAAACTTAACTTGAAAGTTCTCTGAATTAGCAATTATTTATTAAAGGATTCCAGTGGCGAAAATTTCTAAATACTTCTATGATATTTCAAAGCTTCTCTTTTAACACGTCTGCTTAATCGTCAAGTTTGTGTATACTTGCAAGAGTAAGGGGAAAACGACTCTTCCTACAAGTATTTTTTCTGTATTTTAGAGACATGCCGCAATGCAAGCGTCAGAAAAAACGTCAATCACCACTAACGTTAAGAGTAGCACGGCTTTTTTGCTTTGTGGCTTTACTGTCACGCACAGTTAGTTGAAAAATAAATAAGAAAATAAATCATTGGCGCCTCTCCTATTGGTGGTTGCCGGACGGCAAATGGTTTTTATGAGGGGTTTTTTCATGGAAGAAATACACTCGGCGCTTTGCCATTGACTGCCGAGAGTCAACCGCTATTAGAAAAAACTTTTTCCATCATTTTGCTGTTTCATGCACGGAGATTTGGGCCCACGCACTCCCGAATGGAAGTCTCACATCAACCCGTTCGGCTACGGCAGCCGCCAAATTTTTCGAGTTTTCCCAAACCTAAAGAAATTTTTGTAAGGGGAATTTGAAATAATAAATACAAAATGTTGAGTTTTTTATTTGACTTCTTTTTGCACTTATATTTTAGAAGTTTTTTTTAATGTGTGCATAACTGCTTAAAGTTCAAAGACGAACCACAAAAAAAAATATTTCTGAGATAACTCATATGAATTTCTTGAGTTTGGTTTCCAAATTTTGTAGTTGCAATTTTAGTAAATTAACGTACGTAAATGAAAAATATTTTGTACACATAAATTATTAAATTCCGCAATTTCAAAGAAGCATGTTTTAAGTACATAATAAAAAAATATTTAAGCATTAAAAATTGAACTGCGTTTCTTTAAGTTATAATTTTTTTAATTCTTTAACTGACATATTAAATTTTACTTTACTTAATTTTTTTATTATGGAATCCAGTCCGAAAAAAACAATTTGTCCAGAAGAAATTGCTTGAAGTTTTTAAATCAAACTTTATATTTATGTTCGTTGAAAGTTGTGCGTAAAATTCTGACAAATTGTTTATCCGTCACCATTAATTCTGAGAAAGCTGGAATTGGTCTGTTTGAAAAGGTTTAAAACACAGAATTGGGTTTCCGAAAGTAAATAGGCGTATGTAAAATTTTGATTGTTCCCTAAATTTTCTTACATCTAAAATTGAGTTAAGTCCTGCTTTGGAATAATGCTGAAATCAATACCACTGAAATTAATGCCTTTTAAAAAATTATAGGAAATGGAATGCTGTGAAAAATGTTATTAAAAGTGACAATGAAACTGACTTGTTTTCTATATCATAGGTACATGTTTTGCAATTCTTGTGTATCAACATTCTATGTACATTAATTATTAACTACATCTTCATCTTTATCGCATTCTCATCTACATCTGCGTCTTTGTCTTCATCTGAGTCTTCTTTTCATCACCATTTTCCACTGCTTTTTTAATTTATATCCATTGTATCGAGGTAAAACTTTGTCCTTGCGCCACAATACCGCAACGCTCTTAAACTCCTACTAACTATCCCCCATATTTCTTCTCTTTAGCAGCCTCATTCTGCAGTTAAACTCTTTTTATTTACTAATTCAATTAAAGTTTTAATTTTGCATCGATGATGCGTCCCAATATCGTTTAATGTGTTGACCGAAGCATCAACTCTTTTTTATTGTTCCTACCTCCGTTAGTGGCGTACCAAACTTGCCAGGGTATCGCGTTGAAGTGTTGAGCGCTCAGGCCCATCATTGCGGATGAGTAACCAGTAGTTTTCCTTTGCTCGACTTTAATTTTCCTAGTAGCAAAAAACTTTGTAAGAAATTGTTGCTGTGGCAAAGACTAGCAACACAACCAGCAACATAACAATCGGCGGTATCGTCATAAACTTAAGCATCATTCATTTACTTCAAGTTGCTCGGTTGTTGGATGGCTGTCGGTGGGTCGTTTGTTTGCTTGCTTGGCTGTTCAAGTTAATTGAAAGTGGCTGCTTCTGTGTTCAGGTAAATTACGGTTGGCTGACAAGCTGACAATTGCGGGTGGAAGAGAGGAATATTTACACTCACTTTGACAAAAGAATGCATGAAATGACACAAAATATGTCAACAATGTTGCAACAATTAACACAATTCTCAGCTCTTTACGCATAAACTTTAAAATTTTCAAGGACTCGAAATCACATCATTAAATTCGTGCAATCAAATTAAGATTCTAACTTAGCTATGTTGCAGCGCTCCCTCTATATAACATATATATATATATATGTATGTATGTACGAGCCCATACAAATATAGCTTGCATCTGAATGAGTAGGTATGCATTTTTCATGCCACCCATTTTGTGTATCCGTAAATTAAAAATTTTCTTAATTGAATTAAAAGCAGCTCAATGACTGGGCACGAATGCAAAATGTTGCAGCTCGTTCAACGTGTTGTTACTTGTTGCCAACTGGCTGTGTATGTGTATAGGTGCGTGTGTGAGTCTGACTGCAATGGCTATATAGATGCCTAGCACCGAGAAAGCTTTCAAGGTTGAGCTTCGTTTCAGAGATGAGGAAGGGGTTGTGCGTCTATCTGGTACTGAGTGGTGAAAATTAAAAATATTCCCCCACAGAATGTCCGTATCGAAAAGGTTGGGGAGTGAAGGAAGTTTCATATTGGAACGCTATAAATAAGGATTGATTTCTTTAGGGTAGCATAGACAATTGAATTGCTCGGCGCTCCAAGAATACAATGAATTTTAGTAAAATGGCAATACAAAAGTGATTCCTGTGTAAAAGAAAAAATTTATTTGGATTATAGTATAGTGAGAATGTTCAAAAAATTATTCCAAAGCAAGAGCAATAAAATTTATTTGCATTTTTGCATTTATAGAAAAAATAGAATTTCTTGCGTCTATTGGAAAGTTTTAACGACCTGTGCGTGAACCTCAATGCCACAAATTTAATTTAAGGCAATTTGTTTTGTTTTTTTCTTTTTGTGCTCATACAAAGCTCGCATTTGTTTCAAATACAACTCACTAATCGGGCTATTCATATTTTAGTTGTAGCTTTTTTTAATCCCCTAGGAATAGTTACGGAAAAGTGTCTTTAAAAATATTGGTTTCAAACCATCTGTCCGAGCGAATTATAAAAAAATAGTGGTTTTAATATTCGAGTTAATTATAATGAAATTAAACCACAAAATAATTATGGAAATTGTGAAAAAGCGCACGCACACACAACACCAACACGAAACACATAAAATACTTGACACGTACGTGCGGTGCAAATAAATGGTTTTGCGATTAAAAGCAAATATTATTTTTAGCAAAACAATATCGCGTGAATTTGTATTAATCAATTTCCAGAAATAGTAGAGAAGAGGGGCACAAAGAATGAAAAACAAAAATAATTAACAAAAAATTTAATTATGCATTAGCAGAAATGTGTTGGGAATATTTATGCTTTTGTGGCATTACAACTGTGGCCTTCACTTTTTGTATGAAAACTAGGACGGGACGTTAGATTTTACTAAGCTGCAATGGATCGAGCTGTGGTGTGCAAAATGTGAGATACCATCGAAATTCGAGATTAAATCGTAGAAAATAGAGATAAAAATAAAATAGTAGAATTTTGAAAAGTAAAAATAATTCGGTTTCCTTTCATTTCTTCCGGTAAAAGCGATTCAATTTTGCGCCTCAAATTTGGGGCTGGAATATATTTACTCTGTTGTACATATACTTTGTTGTACTCAGTAGCAATGTAAACATATATATCTGTGTAAAAGTAACAAATTTTACTTTAGAGAAAATTGTTGGATTACACTACAAAATATTGCTATACGAAATTTCATACCATAAATATCATTCAAGTCTCATCAAAACTCTTGTTTTATATTACTGGATATTTCTGGACCTCTATTATTAGGAAGCGTCCAGAGTTTTTTCATTAGAATCGTTTGCGTGGTCATCCCCAATTATTTTTTGGAAAAAATCCTTAACTACGTGAGTTAAAACCAAAAATAAATATTTGGATTAACAATTTTTTTATTCTTATGTGGAGTTCAGTTTGTGGTTCTTGGAAACACTTTTGATTAAATAATAATAAATATTTGTATATCTTTGGATTAACAATTTCTTTATTCTTATGCGGAATTTAGTTTGTGGTTCTTGGAAACACTTTTGATTAAATAATAATAAATATTTTTATATTATGCGAGTAAACGCGTCACATTGACTGCTCCATCGTTAAGGCAAAGTATGTACGAGAGAGTAGTGGGCAACACAATAACAAATCAGCAGACATGGAAATCCATGGAGAAAAAAATTCAAGAGTTGTGGCAAAGATCAGAGCGTTAACCGGCTCTGACGTCACCAAGGTTATTTGTTTACGGAAAAACTAAGATTGGTTGCCGACTGAACAAGATTGGAGGCATGTGCAAATGATAGGCAGAATTCAGTTGCCGAGTCCCCGGTGACGTGGCAATCGAAATTGTCCGCACAATTTTGTTTTACAAAATAGCCAATTGGCCAATGATGATTGGCCCATGGTGAAATGATTTTAAAGGAGAGTTCTTTAACGTACCTCTGAGCGAATTGGACAGAATCAGTTGATGGGCTGTCGTCACTTGGGGTATGTTAACAAAAAAAATTAGATTGTGTTGGTAATATACGAAAAAAAAAATTCATCAATGACACACTTGACGAGTGTGTGAATATGCGTGAATTAATTGTGCAAATTTCGGCTGGCGATAAGATTGTGTTAGTGATATACGAAAAAAAATCATTACAATCTTCGCTTATGTTGCTTCATTGCTACCTGAATAAGGCCTGATTGGACATTCGGCTGCCGAATCCCGAAGTGACGTGACAGTCAAAGTTCCCCTCATAATTTTCTTTTTTGCTATAGCTGAAGCACAAACTTTGTAATCGAATCTTTCTTCGGCTTAGCCAGGTAATATATCAAGTGCTCTCCTTAATAGAAATCAGTGGGCACACCATATGTTAATTTTGCATCTTTGCGTTGCCTGCTTATTCCCGCTTAGTGGAGTTCGGTATAAAAAGAGAACAACACACAAGCAAGAATTTTCTGATAAAAATGCTTCTTTTATCTTCGAATAGGAAATAATTGGTATATTTGATCAATGCACAGAAGTAGTAAATATTTCGAAGTGTTTTAGTAAAAAAAAAAACAGCATTCCAATAATTGAGTCAATTTTGTTTTGTTATAGTTTCAAAGTTATTTTTATGATTTTTTCACATATTTTGGCTTGTAGACACGCCACTTCTGTAAGTTTAAGCAGTTTATACTTAGCAAAACTTTTCAAGCGGAACCAGCTTTAAAATAAAAAAATCTTGTACTAATCGGATTATTCTGTGTATTGTCATTTGCGTACATACATACTTTGCGGCTTTATTTTATCAGGCATAGAGACGTGGATAGAGTTTGTTTTTGTTTTATGCATTAATCTATTAAATAAAAAATAATTTGAACTTTTTTAAGTAAGCAATTTTATTTATTTTACCCTTAGATGTTCATGAGGAATGAATTCTGTACTGTGAGAAAAATATTTATTTGCCGATCTTCAGAGCCTCCTGAGAGTTACACTTTCTAAAAAACGGGCAGATTTGCTAACTTATTCATGCGACTGTTAAATCTACAGAAGAAACGTTTGTGCTTTAGAGCATTGCAATGCATTTTCATTAAGGGATCTTTCATTTCGGAGTCGGAATTGGCACGATTAGATTTACCTATCTGATGCTTAGGGATAGAATTGCCATGGTATTGTCATGTTAATGAATCGTCTTGGGCAGTAAAAGAGTCAGATGTTACGCTGATTGATTAAATGACGAGAGTAGAAAGAGTTTCATTAATATGGAACAGTTTCTGTAGACATTGCAGGTACATTTCTGCCGCCACTGACGAGAACATTTTCTATTTTGAGAACTTCCAGGTGAGCAGAAAATTATTTCAGGTTTACAGTTTTCTTTAACATATTTGCTTAAATTGAAACAGGTAAATATATAAATTAACCCATCCTAATCAGTGTACGAGTTGTTAAATATTGTACTATAAATAAATAATATAAATAATAAAATAAAAAATAAAACAATGTAATTTTTCAAGTTTTTGTGCCATTCACATTGACTGCTAATTTAGAAGAACTGAGTTTGTAACTATGTTGTATATTTTTTAATATTTTTAGTTGCTGAAAAACTGTGGAAAATAAGGCTTTTATTTAAATATAAAATTTATGCATACTGACGTTTTTACGCAGCGCTGCAATTCAAAGTCTGACAAAATTTTTAAATTGCATCTACCACAAATCCCAAAAGCCAATGACATGTGGAATTGTATCAGCTTTATAAACATATGTATGTATGTAGCTACATATCTATACACTTGTCTATAACTGTGTGATAAGCGTGTGAGCGATTCGTGAGCAGTAGAAGGCTAAAGGTTAACATCCTAAAAAAACGTGCTGTCTCTGCATTCATCGATAAATTTTTTGTTGATTGATTTCGCAACTGAGTGCATAAAAAGAACGAAATAAAACACGGTGAATATGAAAGCAAGCACAAATGAGAAAAATAGGTATTTATTTTAGGAAACTGAACAAAAAGTGCTAAAGCCAATTTTCATGCAAATCGTATTAGTTGCGCTCGCTGACAACTTGGCTTAGTTGGAGAAACAGCAGTTGGCAAGAGCAAAAAATAAACAAAATCAGCCAATTCAGTGCAATGAGAAATTGCGTGCAAACAATAAAAGGTTACAAAATATTATCACTTCAGCTAAAAAGTAGAAAGTTTACAAAACAAAGCGCACTCAGCATTGTTCTATTCGTACAAAAGAAAAACGAGTTCTTAAGTCTAGACTTTTTCGGGCATTAAGGTATTTTTTGCATAATTTGGCAAACATTTTCTACGTTCCATATTTTATTTTGAATGATAAAAAGTTTACTCACATTAAAATGTAGCATTAAAATACACAAGACATGAATGTCATTGCCTCTTAAAAGGTGCCTCCGATTGTCGCTGTTGTGGTAGTAGGAGGCTCAGTGCTCGTGCGATGTAATTGTTGAAGGCGTTTCAGTGCTCTATTGAAGAATGGTATGCATATTGGGTATGCCATTTCCATTTATTTACTATATATGGAGCGCACTATTTACCGTTGCATATACAGAAATAGGAGTACAGGAATTTACTTATAGTGCAGAGTTTCTTTTTAATTGAATTAAGTTTCTGTATTGCATTCTCACCGATTTAAGGTATGGCATCGCACATTAACATTCAAAGTACGAGTATCTATATGTAGATGTAATAAACGAAATTTAGAATAGGAAAATATGAAATAAGAAAAGAAATTATGAAAGCTCTGGTTTATAGAAGAAATACGAAGAGGAGTAGAACTGTGAATTATAGGAAATTTCCAAAGCATTCAGGCAGTATGAGCTATTATATATATATATATACATATATATATTCATACATATATGTAATAGGTGGTTGAAGGTGCAGCCTACTCCAGTCTGGAGAAGGAAGTAGAGAAACTGAGTCTTGCGGTGAACGAGAGTACTTTACCTGTAGGTAATTGAAAAACGAAAACAACGTCTTTGTATACGGCACAGAAGCTTGGTAGATGAAGCTAACTGATGAGAGAGCACTAGGAGCGTTCGAGAGAAAAATTGTCCTAAAAACCGTTGGCCCGTTTCTTAAGTTTCAGCTCTTAGGTTAAGTTTCAGTTTGTCCAGATATTATTTTCTCCATATTTTTAATTTTTATTAATCTATAGTTTATGTCAGATTCCGTTGCAATTACGCTTACAATAGCAAATTAATAGCAAATTAATAGAAAAAAGTGGCATCAAGATCTTGAATCCATATTCATTTTCCTCGCTCATTTCCATTACAAAATAGCAACTCCTTTTGATATTTTACCAGTCCTTCTTTGAATTATAAAATTTTTCTACCAAAAATATTAATTGAACGGTTATGCTAAAGTATTTCTGTGTACTAAAAATATTATTCTCCTTCTATTCTCTCTGAAACTGTCCAATTTCAACGTGAAATAACTGACAAAACATCTGAGCCTATGAAGCGTGACTTTTGCTACGTAACCATAAAAGGATTATTCAAAAGCCATTTTAGGAAATCTTGAAAAGGAATTCAAGTCAACTTCACACTTTTTGTATACAGGTTTCTCTATTTAACGCACATGGGTACATTTTATTGTACATTTCATTTTCTGCACTTTATTACAGATGCAACATTAGGCTTAAGCCCAATTATTCTTATTCAATTCGCAAAATCGAGCCAGTGGAGGTTTTGTCATTGCATGATGAGGAAAAGTAGATTATTTGCTTCCAAAGCAGAAAATGAGCTCGCAGCTATTCGATTACTAACCAATTTGCCACCCACAAACACACTCCGTTACGGTGGTGATTGCTTGGTTACTTTACTACTACAAATTAACAATAAACACCTGATGCCTCTTTTCTACTCATTCTCCTTTTGCATTACTTTCTACATCACGTGTTTTGTTCATGCGTTGGCCGACGGTCGCTTCGAATTACCTCTTTAGTTAATTGGACAAATGAATTGTTTGGCCAAATGGTCTATTATGTGTTCCAATTAAACTGCCTGCAGCCATTTCGGGTTGACCAATGAAGTTATTTGCTAGTCGATAGTTGTCGTGGCTTTCTATTGAATGTCGATGCAAGAATTGCTTGGAGCACAGGTGCACTTCTTTGTATAATTTATATATATTAGTTCACTCAAATTTGGGCAAATATTGTATTTAAGGAATATTTAAATACTTGTTTATTCCATTCATCTTTTACCTGAAAATGGTAACAAATAAGTAAAATTGCGCATTTCTTGCACGCTAGTTTTTTAGTTACAGTTTACACCTTTACTACAAACTGCACATGACCATGCACATAAAATACATCTTTCGAATACTCACTCAATTATCACCCTTGTGCTCTGTGGACTGGCCCGATCGTGGCCGGGTCAACTACGACATTTATTGTGGGTGTTCATGACTGGGTTAAAAATGATTCAATCTGGGTAAATAACACCAAATAACACCAATAATTAGAGAATAAAGTTCAAATCAGACAAAAACGGTATTGCGCTATCATTATTATTACCCTGTAAGAAATTGAACCATACATTTTTCACTTCTATTTCAAAGATGATTGAAAGCAAAGCAATGACAAATGAGATTTCTGTTTTCAACTAGCAACGACAAAATTTCTAAAATGTTGACGATATAAAAACTATTTATTTATTTTTTTGTTGAGAAGTGCTGCAGAATTTCCGCTGTTCCCTAAAAATGTATTTATTTGCAGGTTTTCCAGCAGGGCTTAAATCAATTACTGAATTAGTCACTCGCTCTTAGCGCACGGCATTAACAATTCCATAGGTGCAAAGGAACAATTATTTACATACATCCAAACGATGGGTGTAATAATATTAGATAATTGTGAATAATGAATACCAATGCTGGCTTAACACACACACACACACAGTTACGAATAGCCTATACACGTCCATTGCACCAATCACAGCTACACCGCCTAAATTGCTACATTGGCGCATTGCACAGCTAAACAAAATAATTATTTTTTCTTATGCCTAGTTTTTAATAGGATTCCTGTTTTATGACTTTTCACACGTCAGGTATCCGATTGAAAAGTTTGTACGTATCTAAAGAAATTCATGAGTACGAAGTACAACATCTTCAGAATTTCCGAAAATATTTAATAATTTGCGCCTATTAAAATTTCTTTAATCCGACCAACAACCTATATGCAAATAGCTACATAAAATTATATTTAATATAGCGGACATAACTTTGGCATTTGGTTGAGCTTCTCCTCCAATTTGTGATGTGCGTATTAATATTGCCCTTTAAATGAGAGAATTTAGAGTTACATGCAGCATATAGCTTTATCGGGCGCAGTCTTGTGGATTTTCTCCATGTAACACCTACTCCACATTTTTTTATATGGAAGAAAACACCCAACATCGTCTGCAGAAAAAATGGTAAAAAATCAACGGGATTTTTGAACCACTTGAAACTTACACTTTGTGCATAGAATTCAATGTTCTACAGAACTGCATACGCGAAATTTTTCTAAAAATTCTAAGTAAAAAGAAACTTGATGGTTACTAATTTTTATAAATTCTATTCAAAGTTCGAAACTTTGGTTTATGTGGTTTTTGTTATAGTATGAATTACAAAATATTAAAAAAAAAAACTAAACTTACAAAATAAATAAATACATAAATAGTCCATATGTCGTGTACACCTTCTTTTGAAGCTGACAGTGTAAGCTGCCCCTGAACGGCAGATGTATTTTTGTGAGAAACTTATCTTCAAACTAACTCTTCAAAATATACCCACAGTCAACGGCAATTTCTCTTGTCTGAGTTCTTGGCCATAGTAACATCAGGCAAAACGACAGAGTAGACGATTATCTAGGGAACTTTTCTGTAGGTAAAAATATACCCCTATTTCCTTGAACTAGCAAAATAGAATTAATCGAATTGCCAAATTATGATCAAATAATTTGAAAAAGAGGTCAACGGATCTGCTAAATACTATGGCAAATAATAATACAATATATTTGAAATTGTAGCATTGGTTACTAGCCTGCTGCAAGGAAAGTCTGCTGAACCTTTTAGCTGGACATGAGTGTTCGTTTGATAACTAGGATTAGTGTAGAAAGTTTTGCATTGAAGCAGAAGTCATACAATATTTGACATCAAGTGTATGAGGTTTATGCAAAACCTATGGCGAATTTTTATTTTTCTCCAAATACATTGATTTATTACTTAAAATATATATATTTTGCCCCTCATGTCAGTCCCCTGAAATATAACACCTTGTGGGAACGCTTTTTCCAATTCTCGAATTACCTTTGACCAAAAATAGCTTTGCTATGGCCTGAGCTTTTCCAATGAGCTCTTCTCTGTTGTTTCTTTCTTTTGTCACTGGGGAAATCCTAAAACAGCTCCCACCAACTACTCTGACTAAACTAACCAAAATTACGAATGCTATATTTAAATTGAAGCAAATTCCTATACATTGGATAACTGCCCAGATGATCATGTTCAACAAGCCAGGAAAGCCAGCACACGATGTATAAGTATATGGGTCTATATCACTTGTACCCTACCCCTAGTTTATAAAAACTATTAGAAGCATTACTTGGCAAATTTCTTGCCTTAACAAAGTTATTGATCAGAGGAACTTGATACCAGCGCATCAATTTGGATTTCGGGCAAAGCATCCAACAATCGATCAAGTCCACAGGCTAACTCAAGTTATGAGAAATGCCTTCGAAAAGAAAAAAGTGTGCTCTGTTGTTTTCTTATATGTATCCAAGGAGTTCGATAAGGTATGTCGCGGTGGCCTTCTCAACAAACTAAAAGAGAATTAAATACGACGACACGTATTCTAACCTGAAAAAAAATAAATTGGTGTCCTACAGGGTAGCGCTTTGGGACCCATAATTTACATAATTTTCACACGCGATTTGCCTACCGGTCAGAACTGCGGCACAGCAACGTTTGCAGACGACATCGCTATCTTTCCAGTTGGAAATACACAGATTGAGTTAATCGCAAATCTCCAAAACATTTAAACAGAATCGTACAATTAACTGAAAAAAGCAAAGAAATGCTAAAACCAATTTAGACGTATGTGATCCAACTATGGGGTTGCTCAAGTGCCAGCATCATACTTCAAACTAGAGATCCAGAATAAATGAATGCGATCTCGACAAATGCCCTATCTCATATGAATAGGCTATCTCGTCACGTCAAAAATAAATTTTGCGAATGGTGTAGAACGTCAATCATAATTGACACTTGTGTACTAGACATTGTGGTATACAGCAGACAAGCATTGTAGCGCGTAAATGTCAAAATAAAGATTTTCAATTATTGCATTACATTAAAATCGTAAAAGCATTAAATTCAGGTAGAATAGTGTAATTTTCAATTGAGAAACTGTTGTGAAATGCAGTGGAAATATTTGAGGCTATTATAGTAATTGCGCGTGCCATGGAGGCGTGGGAATAGTACGTCAATGCACAAATGAACACAGGCATACCTACAACTACAAGACATATGTACATATTTACAATTAGATGTATGCATCCGTCTAAATGCGAGTTTACATAAAATAATACAAATCCTGCTGTATGCCACAGGTATCATTTGTTGTGGTTTTACTCATTCTGGTGTAGCAGACTGCAATTATTATTATTACAATAAATACAAATGGCTGTTGTTATTGTTGCAAGCAGCATTAATGTCGAAATATTGCATGTGGCTAGTATTTGGCGTCGGTTAGCGTTCAAATCAATTGCCGGCGTAAATGTTGCTGCCATTAATTCATTTCAGACGTATATTGAATTTTGTTCGATGGTTGCGGCCATCTCGCTAATTAGGTTTGAGTGGTGGTGGGCAGCGAGCCGATGTGCGCTTGAACGTACTTGTATGTGTGTGTGTCTACTTATGTGTAAAACTTCATTCATGAATTCGCAGGCTAATATGCGGCGTATGGTGAGTTTTGCATAAATTACAAATTTCTAATTGAAAACGAGTACGCTTAGGTATTCACACACACACAGCGACATGCACAAACAATGACATCGCAGTCATAAGGCAATCACTGTTTGTGTTAGCAGGTGAGTAATGCAATCCATTTAAGTGTGTGTGTGTTTGTGTGTTATATTAATGTTAATAATGCTTTATAAAATATAACTGGTTTACGCATTCCTGTAGCTGAAATGCATTTAGGCGAGGAGTTGTTGTGATTTGGTTACGCCAGTACCGTATTAATGTATCGGATGTTTTCTTAGCTGCGTGAGAACTATGGATATCGATAACTATGCTTTGACAGCTGAGAATCGCAAACTGGAATCATCAGGAATTGTTTAACGGCAGGACAACGCTTTCAAATTGTGGACATTTTTTTAAAAAAAAAAAAAGAAAAATCTGTTCCCGAAGTTCATAGAGAGCAGGTGGCATAATCGGCCCTTATTTCTTTCGAAATGAGGAAGTAGCTACCGTTACGGTGAATGGCGATCGCTATCGAGACATTATAACTGAATTTTTATTTCCAAAATTAATCAGATAAACCTCGACGACATTTGGTTCCAACAGGACAGCGCAACTTCCCATACACCGCGCTTAACAGTCGCTTTACTTCAAGATTCAAGCCACCACTGAGCCATACGGAAAGATTTATTGGAAAAAACATTTGCTTTCATTTGAAAGTAAATATTAACTACACAGATCATTTAATCAGTAAAGAAAAGTTATCGCCTGCGCCCACAGCTTTGCTCCTCACTGCGTTGGGGGTGTTTGTCTCTGCTAAGGGATCGGAATAGTCAACCTTAAGGGGTAACACCACTCTACACGCGTAAAATAAACACGATTTTTAAAGAATTTTTTTTGTGTAGAAAGAAAAGGAAAACAATCACTCTGATTTGGGAAGTTATTACTTATATACTAAAATACAAAACTACAAAGTTTGATCGAAAAATTTTACAAAATGGCGGCATTGGAGACTTTTTTGTAATGTGGTTTCTCTTGAAGGAACTCCGCGGCACGCAACACAGAGGGTGCAAATTTTAATCTGGAACAAGGAAATTTTTTTTTTTTAATCTAGATAAGAATATCTAGAGAAACACGTAGGGGATTTAAAAAATATTTATTTTTGTCGAATTAGCAAGCATTTGAAGGAAAATACTCTATTTTGGACTAAAAAAACGGCACTTAAATAATTATAACAATCGTTTAAATTAATCTATCGAAAATCCCCTACGCTCTTCTCTTAAGAAGGTTATTATACAGACGTAGTGAAAAACCTGATTAAAAATATTTAAAATTGTTTGAGTTATGCTGCGTGCCAATTGCAGAAAACGTGTTTTGAGAAAAACGCGTTTAAAGTTTGGAAATTTGGAGAAATCGTTAGGTAGCAGTCACTAATGCTTGGTTAAAAGCTTAAAATATTTATGAAATAAACTTCGGTAACGTATAAAACATTTTGTTCTGTATTTTAAAAGGTTCAAAGAATTTTTTAAGCTTATAAAAAAAAAATTTTTTTTGAAATTTCTACAGTGGTGTTACCCCTTAAGGGGTTTGTTTGCTTCCATTTAAGAAAATATTGAAACAGCTGTTTTGTTCTACAAATATTTGCACATGTTTTTCTATGTGCAATACTTGTTTATAAATTAGGGTGGTCCAGAAAAAGTCGGAAGGCAGAATATTTCAAGCGACACCACTTATAACTATTTTATGTAAATATTATAAAATGATGAGATGAAAAATGTTATGTCGTGCATTGCTTTATACTCAAATTAGTCTATTAATTAACGATACTTTCATTTTCATTTTTTTTTTTTTAATTTTCCGAGTTTTTGAGTATACATCGAGTTGCAATTGCGTTCGTATACAGTTTACTTTTGTGTATCTTTCAAATCGGTTCAGTATTTCTGAATTCTTGAAACCTTATTTGGCAAGAAATTTATCAATAATTTTATCGAACTGAAGCTCTACAAAAATTGAATGGTAACAAAATGGTAAAATTAAAAATATTGTTTCCATTTTTTGTATTGCATTATTGCGATCTAAATTTCTCGGTTGATTAATTCTATTTGGAGACGTTGCTATTATTTGAATTGAACGAGTTCAAAAAGTTATTTTTAAGTGGTTCTCGCTCCTCTGAATTTCTCTGATCCTGTCCCTTCATATAAACCTCGTTTACTTCTCATTAATCTTTAGCTATTTAGAAAGGATAAGATCGATTTTGCCGCTCACTTTTTTATTTAACATTATCAGGTGAGAGATAAACTGTCACTCTTTTCTAGAAATTGTTAACTTTTCGGTCCCTAACAAGGCCTTACGTAATAGATATCCGCTCCATTTGAATAGGTGCAGAACAAATTATGCCTGCAATACTCCTTTTGCTCGCTCTCTTCATAAAAGAACCTGAATTTGTACATGTTTTATTTTAAAACAACATCTAGACGTGCCCTTTAAAACACCCTTTACAAACCATCAGAAATAATTCGCTTTATTTTTTATTGTTTCTTTATTTTCGAAATCTTTCATGAATACCAAACTATTTCGAACGGTGTTGTGCGACAAAAGTTCTACTACCTGGATGTGTGCATTGCGTTGAGTGAGCCAGGCACTCGACCGCTAGTCAGATGCATTTATCATACTTATAAGTCATTAATTAAATTGTATTTCGAAAATGTTGTGTTAGTGCAGTATTGTTTTGACTGATTGTGACTCAAGTTGAATTAATCCTATTTAGCTGAGATGGAATGGTTGGCAGTAGTGCGGTGCGGAGGAGAGTTTGCTTTGTATTCATTCCGCAGTGCAGGTGGGGCGAATTAGAGAATTTGTGGCTGCTTAACGGAACTGTAATTATAATATGAAGATAAAGTGAAATGCATGATTTGTTGATGTCGCAAAAAGGGCACTAAGCTCGAGACAATTTACTTAATTTAGAAAATAGTAACGATGAAGTATTATACAGAAGTGCCACAGCTTTGATCTTGAGCTCTATTAAAGTCAAATACGTTTAGTGTAATCCGCTGCTATTATGAACTACTCATATTGATATATATATGTGTATGTGTGTGCTGAGAATTTTGTTTCTGATGGACTAATTGAGAATAATAAGGAGTATTAGCTAGGGATGAATACCTTAATATTTGCCTAAGAGTGTGTATGTTTAGTTTGCACACAATAGATCATAATTTTGAAAGTTTCTATTTCATCCGGAATAATAGCTTAAGGAAATTCTATTTTGTTTGTTTACTATAATTAAAAAAAATCCAAACAATTGAGGGAATTAGCACAAGGGATTCAATGAACTTTATCAAATCGCTAGCAACTGTTGATATCGCATATCAATGAAGGCCTTGTCGATGAATTTATTTCAACACACTGAATAAACAATTACGACTTATATTTAACTTCGGACTAAATTGGTGCTTTTGTAGTAAATCGCATATATAGATTTCTAAACAATCATTAGCGAGTATTATACGAAACTAAAACCTATGTGAAAATGGAAAGTGCAAAACAGGCTGAATTAGTAGTTGTTTTGTTAAATAGGCTAGCGCGTGAATGTCTCAGTTTGTGTTGCTGTGTTTAATATATTACTTAAATTTCTTGTCTTTCAGAAAACTCGAACCGATTTCGTTTTTTAAATACATCAAACTCCTTTTGAGTAGTAATAATAAAGGGTGATCAGATTGGAGGCACTTTTTCGAATAGGGGTTTTGACAGATTACCCGAGACTACTGTCAATACATAATTTCTCAGTATTTATTAACATTTCATTATGGAGAGACCTTCGTCGACGTTTACAAATCGTGCATTTGTATTACGAAAATTGACGCTCTGTGAAAGGTGTTGCCCGCGCGCTCAGGCCTGAAATTTGCTCAGCGATGAGGTCCATTTTTAACTTAATGGCTACGTCAATAAACAAAATGCCCGTATTTGGACTGAGGAGCAGCCCGAAACCATTCATGAACAGGCATTACAACCATTGAAAATAATATTTGGAGCTGCCGATGGGCTAAAGGTAGCATTGGTCCATATTTCTTCAATGACGAGAAACAGAGAATGGCGAACGCTATCGCGCCAGGATAAACTCGCCATGACCTTTTGATGCCGGAAATTGAAGCTCGAGATCTCCAAAATATTTGGTTGCAACAAAAACGCGCTAGTTGCCATGCAGCCCGTGATGAAGCAATGGATTTACTGCGTCGTCGTTTCGGTGAGCAATTAATCTCTCGTCTCGGATCAGTGATTTGGCCACCAAGATCGTGTGATATCACACTTTTGGAATTTTATTTGTGGGGCTATGTAAAGTCTAAATGCTTTGTAGATAAACCGGCTTCGATTGAGGAATTGGAAGCCAAAATTACTGAAGATATTCACGAGATACCGACCGATCTCCAGCGAGTTATTCAAAATTAGTGTATAATGACCGAATCGCGTCGCAGTTGCAATCAACATTTCAAAGGGGTTATCATTAAAGAATAAATGTCAGCAAAGGTTCTACACAAAAATAATAAAGATTGCCCAAATAATTCGAATTTTCGCTGTTTTATTTGAATTTGAATTCCGAAGCGTCTAAATGCATGACCCTTTAGTAGGTTTTAATTATATTTTTTTCAAAAAAACACTTTTTCGGTTTCGGTGGCAGGGAATTTTATTCGCGCGAACTAAGCAAACTTAAAATATATTAAGTGGATTCGCGTGAATGAGGTGGTTTTAGTGTACAGCTTTTATTCGCGCATATTTAGCCTTCTATGAACTTTTAATTTGCTTGCGCCTTTACTACTTTAAAAAGAAAAGAAAAGTGAAATATTTTGATTGGAAATTTCGCTTTTAAGACGCACTAAAATATACGACATACACGGTGGAGAAGTTCGCGGATAAACCACCAAGGGTTAAGTTAATCAATTTTAGTTCTGTTTTTATTTTTTTGTTAGTGTTAGTTACATATGTGACTATTCCTACCAAAATTTAAAATATAAAAATAAATTAAATTTTGCGTTAAAAATGAGTTCGTTAGCGCGAAATCGCAATGAGTTCCTTGCGGCATATCACATCATGCATTGGTTATGATTATAGTCGCAATAGGTCCAATTTCCACGAGTAGTTTGCTACCTTTTGAGAAACTGGCGAAGAACTTAAAGAGGTTTCATCTAATCCCATGATGTTCCAGTTTATACAAAAGTACTGCGCAGTTCACCTTGTCGAAGTCTTTCGAAACGTCTGTAAAAATTGAGTCTAAGTGAGAACAACCACGCACTTACTTTTAGATTTGTAGCTGAAATGGGATTAGAGCAGGTCAACCCGCTGGGGAAAAATCCATGCTGGCAATGAGATATAACCTTATTTATATGATCGAGTAACTTAGCCATAGTGCTGTGGCCTATAGTTACATACAGACGTCGTTCCTGATTTATATACTGGTTCAATCGAGCAAAGTTTCCATGAGCCGATGAAAGTTCCACTATTTAAAAACATTCTGAAAATCAATAACAAGAGGAGCTGAGAACATGATGAGAACTCCTCACTATGTGATCTAGCGCTGGGCTTAAGTTTAGAAATCGCTTGAAGCACATCATTATTATCAGCCTGAAAGGAGGCTGGTAGTTTGCAAGGGTGAAGCTGGGAAGGTAGGAAATAATGTGGTGTTTTAACTTTCATCGAGCGAATAAGTCACATGGGCATTATCAGAAATACTTCCATCATATTCTAAGCTAGCAGGAAAACTAGTAGTTTTCTTTCGGTGTAAATAAAATGCCAGAAGCTATGGCAGAAGCTCGTTTAAATAGATAGCACTACTTTGTGAATAAAAAATTGTGAAAGGAGTTGACCTCCATCGTCGTCTTAACACTCTTAAAGCCGGCACAGAAACATCCGTTTAAGTAACAAAATTATAAAATTTAAAGCTAATAACCAAAGCTTTAGGATACAAAGTATTCTTTGAGATTAGAGTGTTACACTCCGTACAAGTAGTTTCAGCAAAGCGATATAATATATACTTATATATAAGTGGCCTTATGGCAAGAAGTAGTGTTACGGAAGGTAGGAAGGTAAGTTTGCTCTCGGATGCTTATCGGATAATTTATTAGAAGTCTAATTAAATTATTTGAGTGGTGGACTCTATGCAATATATGCGCATTTAATGGTCCCCCATCCAAGTACTACCCGCGCCCGACGCTGCTTAATTTCGGTGATCGGACGAGAACCGATGTTTTCAGCGCGGTATGGAACTGGGTCAGGATGAGGTACTATGATGAGCAGAGGGCACAAAGAACCATGAGGTCGAGTAATCTAATCTAATCTACATTTTACGGCAAGCAACCAAACTATGCAGTTGATAAAAATTTTATTATTGACTGAGAAATTTCAATGCATTGAGCTGTGTGAGTATCGCTGGGAAGGCTTAGAACGCTACTTAAGGCCAAATATTTGATTAGCTGGCTTGAATTATTCTTTGCACCATTATTAGTGGGAAAATGAGTGCTCTTCTGGAAAAAGCGGATAAAGTGGAATAAAAAATATGGCTTAATTTGCATTTCGTGTACTCAAGTGATTTATTTGAATTTATTTGCATAAACTGTATTAAAATTTTTAATTGCACTACAGGCTGAGACTGATGATACATAATGGAAACGTGATGTTGACAAATTAAGTCGGTAGTTTATGAAACGGCAAGTGTGCATATTTTATAGTTTCATTTATTTGTCTATAGTTTAGATTATTTTTCCATATTCACGCTATGGCGTTGAGCAGGTGTGCCTTTGCATTTATGAATTCATTACATCCTATTATTATTTATTTAAATGATAACTGTACAATGTTGAAATACTGTTGCACAACAAATCTTTGCGCTAATCTCAGGCAGTTTGCCTATTCAGTAATTTCTCATGGCAAAAAGTGGAAATTTATTTTCATTTGTCTAGCCGACTTGAAGTAAAGCCAGTTTGCGTAAACAAATATTGCACGATCATAAAATTAAAATTTGAATAGATTTTAAAATTACTTCATATTTTTTGCTCAATACATGCACGATTTTATAATTAATATTTGTAAAACAGAAATTAATCTAAGTCTTTCTCAATGAATATTTAAAGGGTGTGCCAACGGCTGGTCACTTTTCGAACCTTTTTTTCTCACTAACTGCTATTTGACGCCCATACAAGGGCCGATATATCATACTTGGGGAATGTTTATGACATATGGAAAATTTATTATGGAAGTACTTTATGTGTTGCTGTAATGCGCGCGCCCAAGTGAAATCCGTTAACTGGAATATATTTATGTTAATTTAATTAATTTCTTGATTTAATTTTTTGTCGCCAGTATTCAGAATGTGGAGGTGTTTACAGTCATTTCAAGCCTTAAGCTTTAAATGCAAGATTTTGTATGAGGTTTGTTTTAGCTGTGTGCGAACTATCGATATCGATAACTATGGTTTGATAGCTGAGAATGGCAAACTATGTTGACATTTCTGTTCAGTAAGGTTTGGCAAGTCATCATCTAAATTGTGGAAATATACTTTGAAAAAATAAATCTATTCGCGAAGTTGATAGAGCAAAGTGTTGAAGAAAGCGCCGAAGTGTTGATTCGTCGTCATATTAAACTCATTGGCCTTTGTCTTTCAACTACGTTGAACATTTTACGTGAAGATCTGGGCCTACGTATTTATAAAATATGGCTCGTGCTAGAATTGAATCAAGTGACGAAATAGAAAACTGTACTAAAAATCGTATCTGTATCAAATAAGGTGCGGAACGAATAGAATAGAAAACAATGGAAAGAATAGGAAGAATTTAAAAAGAAGTATTTGCCGAGGTAAACCACCAACTACGTATAATTTACTTCACACTGTGAGAATTTACGAAAAATTATTCAGTTAATATACGACAGAAAAGCGTTCGTTTGGTCTGTTAAATCAAGCATATTGTTGTGGTTGTCTTGAGCCCCGTGATTATCAACCCACCACAAGCCCCAGAAGTTAACAGTAGCCGCGCTTACCAGAGGCAAGTGCTTCAGAAAATTCCCTGCATTTTCGCTTAATGAAATATTAGAAATAAAAATAATAATATAATAAAAATATGGCTCAGAAATTGAATGCAGATGACACTTGTCAATTTTGCTTTGTTATTACTTTGATATTACTTCTCCGTATGAGTTGTGAAGCATCACGTAAATGACGGCAATTTTGCTCAAAAAATCATAGTTTCAAGGTAATCACATTTTCATCTCTCTTCGGATACATTTCCAAGTAAAAGTACCGTGATTTCGCTTAGTCATAGAAAAGCCAGTTCTTGTCATACAAAACTTTGATACTAAACTTATCCACCTGCGTAGTAGCATAAATTGTTGTTATGCATACGTCCAGGCCAGCCCTAGCGCCCTTATGAAATAGTTAATTCATGCTTACTACGACGCGTTGATTAACCTTTTCAACTGGTCGAGAGAATGTAAGCGAATAGAATAATTTTTATCTGAATGTATTAACTATTAATTGATTGAGGTTATTTGATTCGGTGTGCCGATTGCTCACCTCAGACCAAATTACTCGCTCTATGTTTTAAAAATAATTAATACCATTTAAAAAATTATTGAAGTATTAAATATTCGTATAGGTAAGTTAGAAAATCTCCCATAGTGTCTGAGTAGACCAATAAATTAAATTACAACAACAATTATTTAGTCGAGCAACTTGATTTGTTAGACTGTTCGGTCGAGTCATTGGCTATGAAAAAATGATATAAATTTGCATTATTTACCATGTATTTGTAAATACCTAGAACTGGCCTTCTGCTGACAGAATGAAAGAAGACATCGCATACAAATTAATGTAAAAATAGTTAGTCAATTGCTTTATTTCATCCTTGAAGATTTAACTACGTGGCTATCACGAATGGATAGTTGTATGACCGTAAAGGTTACCCTTCATTTTCCGTATTCAATTAGTCCTCTCTAAATCTTTGCGTAAGTCTCTTTGCCCTAAGGATCTTATTAATTGTGAAACTATGAGTATTTCCACTTGCATATGGAATGCAGTAGTTGCGGATTATTATTATTTTCTAGCGCGCCGGCTGGGGACGCAAAATGCCAAAATAATTATTAACTTTCATTGGCACCGATTCCTGGCATTCAGTTTTGTTTGCGGCCATGTCAGCGAGACGTCAGATGTCGTGAATTTATCGTGCAGGCTTCTTCTCCAAGATTCTTCGGTCGACCTCTACGCTGCGAACCTTGTGTATTCCAGTATGAGAACATTCTGCTGATGTCAGTCGCAAGTTTTCGCAAAGTACGACCAGTACATCTCCATTTATACTCGTGAATCGCAATTTCAACTGGTATTGGCCTACATCGGGTGAGGAGCTCACCATTTGACACCCAGTAATCGATTATTGAATTTTAGTATAATGAAGCGCAATTTGAAGTGCAAGTCGGCAAATACTAAAATTATTTGCTTATTTACTGCATTTTGAGATTTAACAAAAGGTGCACACTCTGTCATTCTTTTAAAGGGTTTTTCAATGTAGATGTTGAAATGGAATAAAATGGCGTTTGCTGTGTGGCACGTAGCGCCGACCTGCTTGAACCATATGTCGTCTAGGTCCATATGGTTCAATATGGGCCATAAGAAATTGGAAGGGCCACCACGTCTACCGAAAAATGGCTGCCACAGGGCGCCAAAATCGACCCGCGCCAATTGAAAAACCCTTTATTTTATAAGAGGCGAAACACTGATTTACCTACGTCTACTTCTTTCCGGACTTGGTATTATATAAATACATGTCTTAGTAATGTGTAGATTTTCAATTAGAAAAATTCAAGAAATCCACCACACAATTTCTATGGTACTAAAACACAAAAGTAGGTGCATACAGGGTTTGATTGAAAAGTAATGAGCCTTCCCGCGCGGAGCGTCTGCCAAGCGATCAACCAAATCGGCTGGTGGGGAAAATGATCGTTGGACCTTCCCCTCCCACTAGAAACCGGTCCCAGTTCGCTGGGAACAGCGGTGCAGTCAACATCGGTCCGCGCGTGAAAACTGTTTTAAAAGTGTGTTAGGATTTTGCAGTGGCGATCGTTGGAGCAACGTTACTCGATCAAATTTTGCGTAAAGCTAAACAAAATGAGTACCGAAACCATTAGGCCACTCAAGGAGGCTTACGGGGGTCAATCTCTGTCCAGTGCCCAGGTAAAACGGTGGCACAAGTCGTTCAAGGAAGGCCGGGAGTACGTCGAAGACGAACAACGATCTGGAAGGCATTCGACGACGCAAACAGACGGCTTCCTCTGCACGTCTGCATTGACCAAGATTGGGGTTCCGGTGCTTCCCCCCCCCCTCCCTACAGGCCAGACCTGTAAGCCAAAAGGTTTAATAAAACTGCTTAAAATATTACTTTTCTCATTATTTGCTCATTACTTTTCAATCAAACCCTGTATATGGATTCATATGTGTGTAAGTTGTAAGCATAGAAATATTATTTTTTCTACTCTGACGTGCAAATTTCGTCGCTGACTCTTCTTGACTGCTGATAAGACTAGCTGAGCTATCATCAGCTTTAAGTCAATTCAAACAGCTGGGTCAACACTCGTTAGCAGTAGCGTAAAGGAGAAAGCGAAAGGGTGTTTACTTTGTGACCGTGAAAAATGAAAAATTTACTTACATTTACTAAGCAAACGTATACAATCATTTAAAAGGTGTCATAAATCTTGTGTTCCAATTTGATTATTTTGCGACGCGTTTGTGTAAATTATATTTTAGTGGCATACTCCGACTTACCCTTTAACACGTAACGATATCCGTTGTAATTTGATTATGGCTGATCTGCTTACGTTCGATAATGAAGTTGTTGTTTTTATAAACTTTTTCTGTGTCTTTGTAGTGGAAGTGTAGTTTCATGAGAGTGCATCAAAATATATACGACTATACATATAAATATTTTACGTATGTATTAAGGTAGCTTTCGTTGTTCTTCTCACACTGATTCCTCTGGCTTAATTGCTTAACTTTGTTCTTGTGTTGTAGTAAATTGTCTAATATGCCGTCGCTTAATAGTTAATTTAATCAATTTATATAATATTAATAGCATACAAATTGTGAGATTTCTTCCTTTAGCCAGTTTCGTCACTTTAATGACTTTCAATAAATAGTTTGCGTTTATTCGTTATGGAACCTGTAATTAGAGAAATAAAAAATAGTTTGTAAGTTTAAGGCTTTTGTATTCTCAGAAATTAAGGTATGAATTTAATGAAAAAGAATTTCGCGAAAAATTTTCCCCAGCAATTGTAGGCATTTAATTGATGTATGATGTAAAAGTTTTGGGGCTTCCCCATAACTATCGTAGTTGGATTAGCATTTAGATGGACTTTGAAAACTTTGAAGTTTGAACCGAATATATTATAGTACTTATGAGGTTTTAGTACTTAATAGTGATTGATTTCTAAATTTCTAGTTTGGTTAGTTTTCTAGTGAGCGGCTTGATTTTGTAGTCCAAATTCGAAGGTCATTTGAAAATTCATTGCAAAAATAAAAACTGCCACCAGCTATTTCTTCAAATTGTGAAGCGAATAACAGCCCGAGCGAGCCAAGTCTGGAGAATAAGGGAGATGTAAAACGAGATGGAGCCCTATTTCCATTTTGCGACCACAACTGCTGCGGCGTGAGCTGCTGCGTTGTCGTGATGGAAAATAACTCGAAAATAACTCGACTTCTTCGTTTCAAACACAAAGAAATACAGTAATCTGGCTGAAATATGATGTGTGTTTTTCTGAGAGGTGTTGCTAACTAAACATAACCTCGATACGCGCCAGTAGTGCCATCTCTCTGACTTTGCACGGACTTTTCAAGCGACCCTCGAAATTCGATGGCGAAATTTCATAATTTCAACGATCGCATGCTCATGAACTTTACTGTTATAAATATGTAAGCCATTGTAGTATAATTACAAAACTATTCCATAAATAAAAAATAAATAATTGGCGCGTACACTTCTGTTAGGTGTTTGGCCGAGCTCCTCCTCCTATTTGTGGTGTGCGTCTTGATGTTGTTCCACAAATGGAGGGACCTACAGTTTCAAGCCGACTCCGAACGGCAGATATTTTTATGAGGAGCTTTTTCATGGCAGAAATACACTCGGAGGTTTGCCATTGCCTGCCGAGGGGCGACCGCTATTAGAAAAATGTTTTTTTTTTTTTTACTAATTTTGCCTTCACCGAGATTCGAACTAACGACCTCTCGGTGAATTCCGAATGGTAATCACGCACCAACCCATTCGGCTACGGCGGCCGCTATTCCATACCTATTGAAAAACTCATTACAAATGTAAAGTATATATCAAGCTCAATTATGTTGGTTTGCTACAAAAAACTGCTATATGAAAAAAGTGGCAATAGAGGCTTAAAGTTGTAGCATTTTTTAGCTTCTGCTCGCTTTTTAGTTCAGTATAAAAATAACGCAAAATTTTCGATAAAAACCAAACTTTCGTTTTTCGCTTATCTTGATGTGAAATTAAAAACAAATTCTCTAACAACCGGAAATATGTTACAAACGAAAGGCACAATGACAAATTAGAATGGAAATTCCACGAAGATAATATTATGACTGGTACAAATTGCCTGGCAAATGCAATTTAATTCTATTGGAAATAGAATTTGTTTTTCATTGAGATTATGATTAAAAAAGTAATATTATTAATGAATACAAAGTTGTATAATCGGGGGGAAAAAATTGTTGAGCAATCATCAAAATAAAGTTTACAAATTTGTGAGTAGCAATAGATTTTGCAATTGTTTAAGTTTGACAGAATACATAGATTAATGCACCTACACATGCATATAAATGAGTGAAAATATAATATCGGACATGAACAATTAGTGCGAGTATGAAATAATTATATTTGATTGCGCAAATATTGTCAACAAAAAGACATTCTAATTGTTCGTGTAAAGCTGAACTATCAAAATATTGTAATAAATCAACAAATGAATATTCATGCAAAGAAAGATTGAAAGGTGCATTATTGCGGGATGTCTAAAATGCAAAATTTCAAATGATAATTGTGCATATGTATATAGTTACAATACACACATACACACATACATATATGCAGTATGCCTTTGTGCGACTGTTTGTCAGGTGCAGCTTCCATTGAAACGTTACGGGCAAGAATGACTGTGCAGATATTTAGTGATTCTTTACGCCCCCGGCAAAGATAGTCACTGCAACAATTATCTTAAATATGTAAATATGTGTATGTGTACCGACGTAGATATGCATGTTACTGTCATTAGTTGTTGTGTTTACAATTGTCTTGACTGTCTTTGCTCTACGTCGTCACTTGTCTGACAATATGACGTGATCATATGAGCTATGCTTCTACCGCATACAAGTTTATGTATGTTGATACAACTACAACAACTACAACAATAATGCGTGCAAAAACATGCACTGGTAATTTACAGTTATGAAAAGAGCACTTTCTCTACACACTTGCACACACACATGGGAAAGGCTATGCTATCAGTGACAGCAGCAGCTTGACAGAAATTGAAACAGATATTTGCGCTCTACGCCGAAGTGGCCATAAATACTTGTAATTTACCCCGTAGGCATCAATAACTCATAGCCAGTTGAGTTATTCGATTCAAGTGAAATTTCATAATTGACATTTATGTATTTCTAATTAGATCGCTTTTAGAGCATTGTGCAAATTCTTGCTTTTGTTTACGAATAGATAAATGGACAAAATACCTTTTGTTTAATGGAACTGAAATATCTCGATTTGCAGCTTTCTGCCAGAAGCTGTGCCAAGTATTTATTGAAATTTAAAATTATTGGCATCTTACGTCGATTGAACTCAAATGGAGTTTGCATAACACAACAATGCCTAAATTCCTGTAGTGAACCAAAGGACAAAAGCAGTTCCAGTTAGTTACAAATTAGAAATTTTCTCAAGAGAATTTTTAAAATGCATTAAAAATACATTCGTGGAGTTTTTTGCTTGAACAGAGAAGGTTATTAAAATTTGAAAATTGCATGATTTTTGGCTGAGTATTCATTTGAAAAACTGTATAACCCTAGTTCGGTTGAAGCTAGAATCTAATTTCCTATAAAATTTTGAAACTAAGAAAATTAAGTAGTAGAACCAAAATAATTTTTATAAAAACTAGAACAAAAAAATAACAAATGTTTAACATTTAATTTGTTTATAGTAGCAGCAAGTTTTTAATATTTTTGAAGTGAAGCTTCTTAGGCGTTGATGGACGAGCGATAATGGAGAGGAAAATTTCAAGGCCATGCAACGTTTTGGGCATTTTCGTTCTGCGAAAGAGAAAAAAGATATAACGTAGAGGAAAAGAAGAGCCTTATATGTATCTTAGATACACTTTAGGCTATTCACGTCTCCCTTTTGTGCGGTCCTTCGTTTTTTCTCCCACTCCTAATGTTCTAGTCTAAGTCGCACGACGTTACTTATACATTATATACAAGGCTTTAGAATATAACAGAGAGAGAAAGAGAGCGACGCGTAAACGTACAACACTAACGCCATATTACTATAGTATAGTGAAAGAGAGCAACTTATTGTTAGAATAGAATGGATAGTATTGCGCATGCGCGTATCTTGTCTATGCACGTTAGACTCTATAGACGCTATATGTGCGCACGTCTCTAGTTAGAATACGACATATCGTATTGGGCGATTTTTCGCCAAAGAAGAAAGGGGGAAAACAACTCCTAGATTTTGCACCATGACAATGCACCGTCGCACAATGCTATCATTATCGTCGAATTTTTGCTGAAAATGAAACGAATACAAGCGAATTCAGTTGGGCGATTTTTTTCTATTTGATCGAGTCAAAGAATCAATGCGGAGAACGCGGAGTAATGGAAAAACCGAGGACGGCTTGATGGCTGTACTGAAAATAGAGTTCCAGAAATGTTTCGAGAGCTGTATCAAACGTTGGTATAAGTGCATTGCAGTTGATGAGGACTACTTTTAAGGTGATAATATAACTTTTGAGGACTAAACTTGTATTTTGAATATTCTGAATATATTTCGCAATTTTTTTTATCAAGCTCTGCTTCCAACACTATTTATTTATTTCTTTATTTATCTCAGTCCACAGGGATATACCTATCTTCAAGCCTAGTATAATTAGTTAAATGTAATTAATATTGCTACTGATAATAGAGAAAACAAAATTTAATGGGAAGTAGATGCTTTTATTATAAAGTCTTCTACCATAAACTCTTCTATTATGACTGTAGGTCTAACAATTTCCGTCTTCCGATACATATTCTAGATATCTTCTGGCTATATTCGATACCACTTCTCTCTGAGGCAATGTAAGGTGACTTCTTCTGATGAAACCGATCATTGCGAATGCTTTGCACCTAAACACAGTTCTCTTAAGAAATCTGAAATTATATTAGGCTGCGTTGACCATCTGAGCATTTCTTTCAGCCACACCAGACCCAAATTTTTATGCTGCTTCTCGAGAAGGCATCACATTCAAGAAGCATGTGTGTTGGTGGCCATTGGACCATAATCCAACCCAATTTTTGATAAAGTAAGTAAATCGGCATGGGCTTAGAAAACATATTTTTGTTACGATGGGTCAACCTGCTGTGTTGTTGGTTTAAAGTAATTCTACGTATTTCTGTCTTTGGGGTATTTGAAGACACCATTATATATATATATATATAATTGGCGCGTATACCCTTTTTGGGTGTTTGGCCGAGCTCCTCCTCCTATTTGTGGTGTGCGTCTTGATGTTGTTCCACAAATGGAGGGACCTACAGTTTCAAGTCGACTCCGAACGGCAGATATTTTTATGAGGAGCTTTTTCATGGCAGAAATACTCATACACTCGGAGGTTTGCCATTGCCTGCCGAGGGGCGACCGAGGAAAAAAAAAACGACATTTGCCAGAGACCGATGTTTGTCTTGTGCAACAGGACTTCAATAGTCTTGTCATTGAATATTACCAATGCTTCCACATTTCTATTTTTGGGTCTAAAGAAGGCGGCTTGTGGCTCTGATTTCCAACACCAGCAAGCGCTGTCAAACATTTTGAATTGTATTCATTAGGATCGCTTGATGTATTGCTATAGCCATGAAGTTCACTGAAAAGTGTACAAGCGATTTTGATATATAACAATGATTTTTTCATTAATATTTTTGTAATATGCTGATATGGATGGGAATTTTTCTTAGCGCTTGGCTGAGCACTTATGAAATTGGTACAAACTCTCCAAGCCACACTTGGGCGAAAGCAATTTTTTTGAGTTAAATTCCTTGTATTTATATTTATATTAACATGATCGCAAAAAGAAATTAAAAAAATAAGTTTTAAGCTTTATTTTTTTAAGAGAATCGTAAAATGAAATAGCTTTCATTTTATTTGTGCCTACTTAAAGACTATTTCTTAAATAGCAATAAAAAACGAATGATATTAATTCCTCTGGAAATACTCTATGAAGAAAATTGGGCGTCACTTTTTTCGATTGAAATTTAGCAGGTAAGAATAATGAATATATTTCTATTAAAAATAGGCGTTAGACAAGTGCAAAGAGATACAGTCGACTCCAGAATTACTTTTGATACCTATACATTTTTAATTCACTCCTTCTGTCGGTAGGAGTTGTTGTGTTGTAAATTGTAAGTGGTTTCGTTTTGCTTAGTAAAAAAAAATTTAATGGTTTATATGTTGGAAAAATAACGATTTAGATGATGATTTAGAAGGCAAGAAGATAATTGAAAAATATTCCACTAAGAACTGTGAGTATAAAATAAAATTATTTCAACAATGAAGAAGTGTACAAGGTAATCAAAAGGTTCGTTTACGAGAAGTTGGTTATTAATCTTCACCTTCTGAGTTTCTCACTTCAAATCATCTTTTCTAACCTATGCACTACTGCAATATTTAGCTCGTGGGCTTCCAATGCCTACATTTATCTACATATTGGCGTTATGGTAAGATCATACTAAATACCAAGCAACATGAATGAAATGCGGTCGAAGGTTTCCACTCCACTGCCCTGTGTAGATTTGTATTGGCAGCAAAGGTATTTAAATAAACATGAATTAAGCCTTACAGTCGTGTAAAAACTATTATATTTACCATCACATTTGCATACTCACGCCTAATTAAAACTGTTTGTGAACTAGTTTTATTTGCTTTGGAAATTACAAATTTATGATAACAAGCCAACCCGTTTTATTTACCTAAAAGTCGACAAAATGTTTGATTTCAATTATTTCCTCCAATATTTTTTATTTCATTTTGAATTCATAATTGTGCAGAGGTTACACAAAAATGAAATGGTTCATCTATATTTAAATTAAAATTTGTTTTTTAGTAAAAAGTCTACTTTTTACACACAAGCAAGCCCAATGAAAAAGCTTAAATGTAAAAATATTTACTGAAGTATAAAAAAAGCTTATTGATTAAAAAAAAAAAATAAATCGGTTTTCGAAAATGCCTAAGGCATGATATTTTGTAGCTTTAAAAAGATATAATACTGAATTTACTAAATATTAATATTTTTTTCGCATTTGCTGTTGCTATAATAATTCAAAGGCAAGGAGTTTTGTGGAGTGAAAAATTCGCTCGCTTCCTTTTTAAGGAACATTATTCAGCTTCTGACCCAAGATAAAGCGACTTCCCCGATTTTGCTATCTTTTCATAGAGTACTCATCATGTTTAGTGTCTACTCTCTCTCTCTACATACATTTATGATTCAGAGGATACACATGCCGACTCCACATGCATATATATTCGCATATTTTTAGCCTTAGATTACAAGACTCAGAAGCAAAAATTTGTTTGGTAGCCGGTCAAGGTAGCTCTGATAAAAATGAATGAAGCTTTAAGAAAATGTAAGGATTTCAAAAGAATACGAGTATTTTCACTAAGAAAGCTCGGGTTAGATTCGATTCGATTGGTATGCTAAGCAGAGCTTTCAATATAAGATTTTTATATCTGGTGTATCTCTAAATTTATTTGTTTTTTTTTATTAGAAATATATTTATGAATAATTATATTACAATACGAAAGGCACTAGAAGCTGAGATTATCGGTCTAAAATAATACTAACGATTTTTTGCTTAATTAAAAAAAAAAAATTTGAATAAAATAAAATTGGTATCAAATCAATAAAAAAAATTATAAAAGACAAATTTGTCCAATTTGATATATAAAGTCATAAATATTTGACATATTTTTTAGAGAAATATCTTTTAATAAATCTGAAGGTTCCCTGCCTTTAAAGATGTTGTTGCTGCCTCTAAATTTATTACAGCTCTTTATAATGAATAGGTGGGAAATAACAAAATATGTTTTGTGGTGGTGTCTGCCATCAGCAGCCATACACTTCCTTTTATGAATTTTAGTATTTGTTGTATTTCAAACTTTTTTCCAGAGTCACTTTGTTAATGGGTATGAGTAAATACACTGCAGTGTCAACATTATAAAAGTATGATATTTAGAGGAAAAAATATCGTAATTCAACTGATGAATATATTTTGACAAAGGGCTTTTTATATAACTCAACCAAGTTTTAAACAAAGGATTGTTTTAACGTTAGCAATCATTAAAAGCAAATTTTTAGTTACAGTTCACGCTTTTCTACTAAGAAAAAGTCGACTATTGTGGCACACTATTTTATTTGAACTTTAATATCGCAGTATAACGATGACGTACCCAGCTGGTTTACTTACTCGAATGCGTACAAAAATAAGTTGGCTTGTGATAACATTTTTCAAATAAGCAACTGAAATATTTCGAAGAGGGAGGTAGGTAGGTAGGTCAAATGGCAAGAGTGCCACAGGCACACTTCAAGTAGCACTTACGTGCCGTTTTGATACCATAATGTAGCTTAAGCGTTTTGTTACTTTCGTATTGGGGCCATTGTGTTTTCGAAATAGCACACGATCAGACAGATCTCTATCTGTCTTGCCCTTTTCTTAGAAAGAAATTGTGTAGATTCCCTTTAACAACGGACAAAGGGACAACGATGCCTGAGAGAGGGACAGCTTAAACCGGTTCTGTCGACCCCTTCCTGGCAAGATCGTCGTCAATTTCATTTCCCCTCTATATTCCTGCGATCTTGAAGCATTTTGCATGCCTGCAGGATCGCGAAGATCTCTGCTTGAAAAACACTGCTCGTTTCCGACAGTTTAAAGCAGACTGAAATGCTGGCTGATTTAGGGAAACCAGATTCCATTTTGGAACCGTCTGTGAAAACAGAGGTACCTATATCCGTGCCGACTCTCACCTCCTTCCAGTCTAGCCTGCCCGGAAAGATATCCCTAGCACAACCTTCAAATCACAGTTTGCGGATGGAGAGATCAGTGCGAAGAATAGAGAAGGATGGGAGATCTGCTTCAACATGCTACTATGTCCTACAGGAAATTGTCTCCAGAGGCCAAGCTTCTTCAACCTGATAGCGCTCTGAGCAGCAATGGATTTAACCTGCAGATCCACAGGAAGTAAGTGCAGAATAACGTTGAGCGCAGCAGTGGGACATGTTCTACAAGCACCAGTGATGCCCACACATGCAGTGATGCCCCATATTGCAAAATTGGCAGAACCTCAAAGAGTTATATCCAAAGTACGTTACGTGGCTTGAGACCCCATTTTTTGCCGAACATAGATTTACAGGCGTAGAAAGCAATACCGGCCTGATCGAAGAGGGAAAGAAGAGATAATTTTGAGATATTTTTGCACACGTTTTCATAAAAATTATGAACTCAACATGGACTTTTGTGGGCCGTTACCAAGAAGAAATATTTTTTTATTGAGTTTTCATTGCGACGTTACAAAATATTTTAAATTAACGAGCAATTTGCAGTGAGTTTGTATAAAACGAAATAGTTTTGGGATACTCGTTTCTTTGGTTTGTTTTTTGAATTGCCCAGGTCTTGTAGCTTTTTGCGCTTAAGCCTTCTTCTCCATTTATTTGTGGCAGCAAGGATGGAGGTGGTAGCAAGGATGGAGGCCGTGTTTATTTAGTCCCTCTTTATGAGAATTGGCTATCTTCTTTATTTTGTCTGGAGCTGAATCAAGAAAAATCGAGACCAAAGATGGGCTGCCACTTTTTATAGAATACATTTTTCGATGTCTATGTTACATAACCTATATCAAATATCAATAATTTCGAAATTACTTTCTATATTTTCAAGCTCAAATAATTTTTGGCACTTAAGTATTCAGACACATAAAAAAAATTGCTAAATTTAGTAGTTTGCTAAATTTTGTAGTTTAAAGATCTCAAAATGGTAAGGAAACGGCGCTTTAGTGCTACTTGGTTGGTACCAAGTGTAGTCAAAAGTCAATTCTAACTTTCATAGTCGAGTTAGAGTTGATAAAGACAAAGTGTTTTTTGTTTACATTTAAGGGTGTTATTTATTTCGCTCCGACTGTGACTTCATTCTGACTATGCAACTATTTCCTTATTCAGCTCACACGTCTTGCTCACCTGACGCATTTTATGGGCTTTACTGGGTGGTAAAGTGCACCCAGTGGGCAATTACTTTAAAATCTCACAGATTTTTTCTATTTAATTTGATCTACATAGCTGGCATCCTGAGCACTTTACAACCGCTTAAATGAATCTAACATATTTTCCACTTATCGGTAAATGTTCCTGAACAACTCCTTTTCAGAGCTGAAGGATAGGCTAGCACAGTTCTCGCTCCTGTTACTAAGAAGTCTGCTCTTTCACTGGTTTTCATGCCATTTCATGCAGAAAAGCAGGAGAAATGCAATTTTCTTGCGTTGTTACAAAAATATTTAAAAGATTTCTCTGGAGAAAGTAATACTGTCTGTTTTTATAATCAAAAATACGTTATTTTTGAAATTGCACCCCTCTGTGATGCTTAAAATACTTTTAAGGGCTATATATTTATAAAAAATGAATTTATAAAAAATATAAATTTGAAATACTTACATTCCGTAACTAAGTATGTATGTGTGTAATTCCTGACGTTGGAAAAAAACGTCTACTTAATTTTCATATATAGATATGTAAGCATATAAAACAAAAACACTTTAGCCTCTGACGTATTCGAGTTAAATAAAAATCAAAAACAAAAAACAGAAATTATTTTGTTATGGGTATTATTTTACTTTAAAACTTTGCACCAGAATTTGAATCACATAAATTCGCTTTTCAAATAGCACACACAGTGAGAGCGTGACCCACTGTACTGTAATTCTTAAAATATGATATTTTACGTTCGCGTCGCGTCACTCACGACCGGGCGGCAATCTTTAAATAAATGCCAAAACTAAATGCTTTATTAATTTTATATAGCGCCAGCCATACATCCGATTAGATATACTGGTACACATGCACGGATAAATACAGCAGCACTCGCACACACCCGCACTTTACACTCATGCGTCGATCCGTTGAACCGTTGGTCGGCCGATGCTAATAGGCCAGCAGCAAGTTCAGGCATTGAAATCGCCTCGGAAGAAACGCTTAATTTTACGAGTATTTTTCTTCCCGCTCGCTTTTGATTTGATGCTCAGTGTTGTTTTTTGTAATTTCTTGGAATTAAGTACCTAGTATTTTGAGCAGTCGCTAGTATTGGTGTTGTTGGCTTCTTCGTTTACGTGCGCTCATATGTACGTGTGTATGTAAGCACTTTAAGCCGCGAGTAAATAACTCTTTTCACGCTCTTTATTTGAACTACTGAGGTGATGTGCCACTCACCGAGGTGTTGATACGTCTGTCCGGCGATGTTGGGATCTGATAAAATTACGTAGGACTAAATACGAAAATTACTCTAAGCTATGTGAGTGTGTGTGTATACCACAAGTGTTGCTGCAAGGGCTGCTTGTTGCCTATTGTCGAGTTTTCGAAAAAAAAAACAAATATTTTGTTAACATTGAGACTGCAGGGGCTATAAACTGGTAGACATATATGAGCGATACGTGCATTAGCGTGAATAATATAATATTTATATAAAATTTGAATAAATAAAGATCGTAAGTAGCTTTTTAATTTTAATGACATCGAAAAATGTGCACAGACATATCAAAAACTAGATTTACTTTGTAAATGGTGATCTGATTGGAGGCCCTTTTTTCAATAGGGTTTTTTTTGACAGATCACGCATGACTACTGTCAAACTAAATACATAATATAATTATTTTCAGTGTCCATGGATATTTCATTACGGAAAGAATTTCGCCCAAACAACACTTACAAATCGTACAAATGTATTACGAAAATTGAAGCTGTGAGAAAAGTGTGCATCGCGCGTTCAGGCCAATTGGTGCATGGTGATGAGACCGATTTGGGCTTAATGACTACGTCAGTAAGCAAAATTGCCACATTTTGGGCTAGAGGGCAACACAAACCCATTCAAGGTTGGAGGAATAATCGGCCCATATTTCTTCAAAGACGAGATTGGCGCCAAAGTAACAGTGAATGGCGAACGCTATCGCGCCAGGATAAACTCGCCATGACTTTCTGATGCCGGAAATTGAAGGCCGTGATCTCTACAACATTGGAATAACAAGACGGCGCTGCCGGCCATACAGTCCGCGAAACAATGGATTTACTGCGTCGTCGTTTCGGTGGGCAATTAATCTCTCGTTCGGACCAGTGGTTTGGCCAGCAAGATCGTGTGATATCACACCTTCGACTTTTATTTATGGGTTTATGTAAAGTCTAAATGCTTTGTTCATAAACCTGCTTCGATTGAGGCATTGGAAGCCAACATCACTGAAGTTAGTCACGAAATACCCAGCACTGTCCTCCAGCGCAGTTGGCATGAATTTACTTTATTTTTTCTATATGAGTTTTTAGTTGTAAAGTTTTCAGTTTAAAAAGGTAAGTAAAAGTATTTTGTAACTTAAAATTAACAGTTAAATTATAAACTATGATTTTTTGTTTTTTAAACGTGCTAAATATTTTTTTTTATTTTATTACGATTCCTCGAAAAAATATTTTTATCACCCAACCAACAAAAAAAAAAAAAAAAAATGTGGGTTCCACATTTAACGCGATTACGCTACAGACCATTTTTCCGAGAAATATTACGCTGAGCATTTTAAAACATATTTTTATAGTCAAGAAATTGGAATTCGCCATGTGCTTACAATTTATTTCACTCTGTAAACATATCCCAGTCTGAATGCTTCTTACCAGTTGAGGTTGAAATGTGCCACGAAAATATGGACCATTAAATTGTATCACAGACTTTTAATACAAATAATTTAGATTAACTTGCTTCATTAGCCTACCTCAATGTCAGCAATTATTATGACTTATATGAAATGGGTACTCGACTAGGTTTGTGTGCCTGCTAACCTTTTGGGATCATCTTTTAGGTTCATCATTGCTTTATCATCACAGCCATAAAGTGGTAGGAATTCCTTTTGTTCTAGTTCTACTAATGTAACGAACTATTTTTTATTGACATTCTCTTTTGGCCTTGTCTTTCAAGTCGACAATGATTCGAAAAGTTTCTTTCTATTTTCAAGAGAGATCTCCCCTTGGGGAATCAAGTGCACTTCTATTATGAAACAACTTCTTTTTAAGGCTTCCTGCTATTCAGCAATCATCATATGACTGTAGAAAATTTACATACATAACAAATATACGCTAAAGAGGACGTTGAACTTTAAACAAACAGTCTATACATTTCTATTCATCCCCAAACTGTGACTTGTGAACACCTACACGCAGTTGTATCCAGTTTGGCTCTTATTCAGTACACTCTTACATATATTTATATTTATTTGAAATGAGTTAGAGTTTGGTCTGCTATAAATCAAGGCTCCTGAAGGACAATATGCTTTTTTCTAATATTTATATATCTACTTTTGTTTTGTTAATGCGCCTTACCGGAATTTTCCATGAGTTTGAGTGTTATGCAGATGTAAGAGAATTAATCAGAAACTGAATTTAGTTATGCCATTTTAGAGAAAACCTGATCTGATCGAAAGAAAAGTTATCTAGAGGAACTAATTGAAAAATGGGAAATGAGAATATACTTGAATTATGTAGGTAAACAAGAAATAAGCAATTGAAGGTTAAACAACAAACAAACAAAAAGCCGAGAAAAAAATAGTTTGGATATACCAGTGTATTTGTGCTTCGGAGTAATTGCTCCGCAATTAAGTTAGGCGAGCACTACAAAACATATTTAATTGTCAATAAACTAAGAGCTGCCCTATAACTGAGCCAGCGAAATAGGCGCCGCAGTTGAATGAGTGAATTACTGGTCGGAAAGTTGGTTTGACTGCTGACTGCTTAGCTGAGACTCATTCATAAATGCATATTTGTTTATTTACTTATACATACACACGCACAGCGGGTAGTGCTTGTGTTGGTTGAAGTGGTGCTTGAGAATTTTTATTTGAAATCAATTGAGTTATAGTTATGAATTCGACGCTCATAAATAAATAACCAAATAAATTGAGAAAAATGCTAACCGACTTATTAGTAAACAATAAAAAGCTTTGGAATATTTTATGAAATTGGATTTACATAAATTCTTCTGTTATTCAATAGTTTGCCTAGGTCAAAAACATATGCAAATGCTTACTAGCAATAATTCTAATATCCCCACTTCAGATTTTTGGTTTCGTGTATATGAAATCTTAGAGAACTTAGTGAGGCGAATATTTCGGTATCGACTTCGGGACTGCATTTACTTCAAAGTAAAAAAAAATGTTAAATTTTAATGAGCAAACGAAGAAATGTTCCATGCATTATGTATGCCAAAATTTCGGGATTCAATTTTCTTTAAACTAGCAAATTTTTGATAATTTAATAGACAAAGGGAGCATTTTAGAAAGAAAATTAAATTGAATTGCATTCGTTAAGTGGTGTAATACGAGTACATGCGTTCAAACCGCTCATTTACTTCAATAGGTCTTAACTCAAGAAACCCAAATTTCGAAAAGAACGGCTGTAAGTTTTCAATTTATTTTGATTCTCAGTGTAAAAGTAAATACTTATTTTCATCAAATGTTACTGTTAATAGATATCGCCCTGAATTTTTGCAAAACCTAAAAGAAGTGCTGTGGCCATTTCTGCATACTCATCTAAAAAAAAAAATTGTTATGACACTATTGAAGTAAATGAGCGATATGTGAAATAAATCGATAGAATTCATCCGAAGCCATCAAAAAAAAAAAAACTTCCATATAAAATGTATTGGGTCAATATTTGTTAGGTCTATTAAAATAATTATTATTATTTGCTAGAGCACCGGCCAGGGACGCAAAGTGCAACAATCTTTGCGTCAATTGAATCTTATACGGGAATAAATGCAAATCAATGCGGATAATTCGTTGTAAAGTGGTCCGAGCAATGCCCAACTGCTGATAACGGCGATTTTGGGATATCCTTGGCGATGTCTCAACATTGGCCCGTACAAGAGCAATATTCTCATCCGATCGCCGCATGGCCGGTTTTGATTTGACCTATTTGGATTACAAAGAGATGCTCGACGCCAATCGAAAACCTTTCGTACAAACGTTTAATGGTGTTCTTAGAAGGCGCACTTTTCACATTATTTAATTTTTTATACGCACGTTGAGTTTTCATAATTGACTTATTTTGTTGAATGTAAATTTCAACAATTTGGGAGCGCTCGCGTGGCGTGTACTGTTCCATAGTAAAAATCTGCTTGGACTGACGCTTCCAACGCGGTATGTCATTAAGCGATCTGACGTCTCTGTCAAAAGATACAAGGTTGCCAGATGGGTCCGTCGAATATACGTTGCATTGGGGTCGGTTTGTAGCTTTCAATTTTATCAGTGACCACGTGAGCGAATCGTCAACAGTCGTGATTTCATTTAATAGGCCTCGCCCTGTGATCCTTTTGATCGTTCCCTACGACGAGAGCCTTGTGGGTTCTAGTCCAACGACCGATTTAAAAAATGCAATATCCAGAAAAAAGCATTTGAACTTTTGTTTGCTCCAAAACTAAAAATATGCATTTGTATTTAGACATTTTTTTCATCCTAATCTTAAGTATATGCAATTTTTAGAAAAAAAGTTTCCTACGGCGACTCAATGCCTAAGTTTTTCATAATTTGACTCCAAAACTTTGTTTGCAGATCTAGTAGATGTTTGTAATTCTTTTCTGCTTTAACTAGTCTGACTCGCGATGAAACTTTCGGTCCAAACATGAATCTGACGAGCCAGGCTCGTGTACAGATAGTCGGATCAAACATAAATATCACGAGCCTAGGTCGTGATTGAATGTTAGTTTTTATCTGTACGCCACCAGAGTTAGTCTCGAGTCTCATAATTGCTGTTACAAAATAGTTTATATTATTCTGATCTGTTTGCCACGCATTGACGCGTAAAACTTGAGCCCGAGTTTCGTCCAGGTAAATGGCACCGCAAGCAGTTAAGGTGATTTTTTTTGCCATACAACTCTGTGCAAAATATATATTATATCCTATTTTATGCTAAATAAAAGCTTTATCTAGAAATTTCTTCCACCTGAGACTAAAATTTTCACTACCAGAAAAAAATATAAATAAATATATGAACTGAATATAAAAAGTATTGAAATATCTTCAAACTTGTCTAATCATTTACCTTTTGCCTGGCATTTCGGTACTAATTAAAATATTTTTAAATATTTTTAAATACAAATTTTATTAATTGGACGCCACAATAGGATGCTTAACGACTTTTTATGGTATAGTATAGCGAATTGTTACTGCATTCGTCTTTGGATTCGAATTATTCTTCTTCTGGCTTGGAATTAGATAATGTAGGCTTTCACGCAGCTCTATTAAAATATCGGTGTTCAATTATTTTTCAAAGTTAAAAATTTCCGTTACTAAATTTATGTACCTATTAGGTGCGCAACTAAGTTCCCGCTGTTTGTCAATAGATGCCGCCAGCAGTGTGTGCTAGTCGATTCTAATATAACCTAAACGTCATAAACCAAGCTTAGACATATGGTAAACAAACTGCTTCGACTTCGACGCTGATTGCGCACATATCTCGTAAGAGGGTGCTGGGGGATGGTTGATGACCCAGGGCTCATCTCACCGCTGCTGCCACCGGCTTATTGTCAGCAATCATTCAGCTGTTTTTTGTACTGGTGTGGGCAGCGCTCCTTGCCAGTTATAGAGCCGATACATTTCATCTGCCAAGAGGTCCAGAAGTATCTTTCTAGCTATTACGCAGAATGCACCATTCGCCACCATTCTATACGCGCAAGCTTCACGCAGCGCTCCTTGCCTGTATGGCTGGGTGACTTCCCTGAAACAAAGTCTTGTGTCGATCCCCAAGATATTTGATCGCCTTTTTCGAGATTATACCTCAAGGCTCAGTTCAAAGGACTTTTGCCCTCCAGCACTTTTTGGAACTGCTTCGGTTTTGTGGCTAAATTTCGAGGCTAAATCTAACATAGCCTCGTTAAGCCATCGTTTAGTATGGAATTACAATTTTACAAAATATTCTACTTGAAGTTGCATGACTTTTGCTATTGTAATGCACAATATTTAAATTTTTTAATACTAAAAACAATAAATTCTGAATGCAACATATATTAAACTTCGCACATTCTTCATAGTTTGCAGAGATTTCTGTAAAATGCCCACTAAAATATGCACCACCAGCATTTCAGCTCGGACATTTCAGATACTCATAGAAGTATGAAGAAACATTTTCACCTAACCCTGTGGTGCTCCTCACGATGTTGACAATATCACCAGTGCGACAGAAAGCCGGTAGCAAATTTTGAAAAAATTAAATGTGTTTTAAAAACATGAATTACGTACTTATACAGGGTGGCTGATGAAAGCCGCTACCAAAAAAAAATTGAATAACTTTTTTTATTTTTAAGTTATCTGTTCCATTTTTGTTTTAATTTGCAGATTGATCTTTAAAATTTATTAAAATGGGTACTGGGACACGCAAACAAGAATTTGGATAGTCCGCCCCTATCACGCACTGGAATCCGTAGTTTTCGTACAGAGAGAGTACAGGCGGATGTTTGGCGGCGATCCCCCGAGCAGATGGACCATAATGAGACTGGTGAATAATTTTGCTGAGCAAGGAACAGTCGCAAGAAGGCCTTATCATCGAAACCCACCAGTTCGGACGGAGGAAACGATCGCTGCTGTAGCTGCAGCTATACAAAGCAATCCAAGGTTTTCAACAAGAAGCTTATCTGCTCAACTTGGTGTCAGCCGACAGTCTTTGCAAACAATAATGCACAAAGATTTAGACTTATTTCCCTACAAAATTCAAATGGTTAACAAACTGAATGCAGCAGACTTGCCGATTCGCTTGGAATTTTGCCAGAAGATCCTGCAAATGGTGGAAGAAGACCAAAACATGTTAAACTGCCTTTTCATGTCTGATGAGGCCCATTTCGATTTAAACGGCAATGTGAACAAACAAAATTGTCGAATATGGAGTACTTCTAACCCACAGATACTCCACGAGACGGAATTGCATCCTCTTCGCGTGACAGTGTGGTGTGCGGTTTCTTCACGCTGTATTGTCGGGCCTTATTTTTTTGAAGAAAATGGTCACACCCTTACGGTTACTGGAGACCGTTATTTGAAAATGCTGAAAGAATTTTTCTATCCAGAACTACGCCGAAAGAGAATTCCTTTCAACTCTGTGTGTCTGTGTGGTTTCAACAAGATGGGGCAACGTCTCACATAGCCCAGACTGTTATGACAGAGTTGCGACGAAAATTTCCCAATAAACTGATTTCAAGAAACTCCGAATTTCGTTGGCCCCCCAGGCCGCCTGACTTTTTCTTGTGGAGTTTATGTAAACAAGAAGTTTATAAAACAAAGCCAACAAATTTGGATGAACTAAAACAATCCATTCGGGCAACAATTGCGGCTATTCCTGTCGCAACTCTCAAAGCAGCAATGAACAACTTTTTACTAAGATGCCGCACTTGTGTCTACGAGCATGGGGGGCATTTAAATTCAATTATTTTTAAAACTAGTTAAGCTACATTTAATAAAATTTAATGACCTTCAACTTGAAAAAAAAAAAATAAATGAATTCCATACACTAAAAAAAGTTATTTGAGTTTCTTAATGTAGCAAAATTCATCAGCCACCCTGTATATAGAAAACCATGTGCTTTCCTGATATGTTAATTTATCGGCAAAATATTGTTTTATTGTCTGTACGCAACTAAAAGTTCCAAAATGCGCAATATCAGGTCAGTGTTAGAAGTGTTTACACAACCTTGTTCGCAATTTATCTAACAACTCATTTTAAAATATCGGCGTGTGTCTGTGTTTTCTGTTTGGGAAAACTAAAAAATGCAAAGAATTTCAAAAAATAGTTTTTTATGAGCACATAAATTTCAAACCGAAATTCGAGCTGCTATTAATTCTCTGTTCTGTTTCATTTTCTAGATGCCAAGTACAAAATAAATAATATTACAAATGACTATAAATAGAATTGATACGTCTGTGATTTGGATATAAAGGCGTTTTTAACTCAAGTGGTTATCGCCATAATCTAAGACTGCGTCTGTTTATCTGCCTGTTTACAGAAAGTATTATAGGCTGTATGAGGAATGTGAAAGGGAGCCACGAAATAATATCCACCTAAAACTACCTATTTTTAACATTTTCATCTGCATGGTTTTAGGGGCGTCGCAGTTTACTACTGAGATATGAAATACCTGCAACAGTTTTATGTGAAATACTGCGTGACTGATTTCTCTGCAACTTACTAACTCTCTGCTTCCTTCTCATTCTCCTATGAGAATGAATTGTGACTTTAGCGAATTTATACGTCTTTAAGTATATTAAAAAATAATTGGTTTATATTTTGCGCTCAATTATAAAAGTACAATAAAATAATAATGAAAATGGATTTAGTGTATTCTAAATTTTCTCCTCGAAAGTCAATACAATTCTGCACTCGCTTGAATAAAATTTCAGATCACCTTTGCCACTCAGAAGTGAGCTGTTTTAAGGCTTCCACAGCTTTTTCAGGCCTTGAAAAACGTTGATCTCGAATTTGGTTTTTGATGTTCGGGATCAATTATTATTAGGTGTCAAATCAGGGCTGTAGGGGGGTTGACCCAATAATTTGATCTTTTGGATGCTCAAACACTCTCTCGTGTCAGCCGATATGTTAGAGTTCGAATTGTCTCGTAGAAGAATGGTTCGTCTTTGGCGGTTGATTTTCCATAATTTTCGGAAAACTTCTGACAAAGAAATTATGTACCATTCAGAATTGAGACTTTTAAGTTTCTTTAGTGGTACAGTTGCAATATTACCAGATTTTCTGAAAGAACACGCCACCATTTTCGTTGAAGTGCTTCTTCTGCGAACAATTTTTGTTGGATGAAGCTCGTAGAAGCTTGTCATTTGCTGTTTCGCTTACGGCTCATATGCATAGATCCAAGAGTCGTTACCTGTTACGATGCCAGATGGTAGACGTGCTTTAAACACCCACGGCTAAAGTTTTCCATCATTTCTTTACACGAGCCCTTTTTTGGACATTTGCTAAGCTATGATGTATCCAACGAGAATAAATCTTCTTGACGACCAAATGTTCAATCAATATTGAATTTATGTCAGTCCCACTAATGCCTAAGTATATCTCTATATCGCGATATGTCACATGACAATCTTGCGTTATTAATTGATGGAGAGCACCGATTGTTTTTGGTACAACAACCAGTTTTGGACGGTCGCTTTTTCCAGTTGTTGAAAGTGGTGGGTCAACGTAAAAAGTTGCTGTCTGTTGATCAATGCATTCCTGTCTCTCGGTAATCGACGTCGAAAATCGTAATAAATCATCGCATGAAAATTTTTACGAGTTAATTCGATCTTTTGGGTGAGATCAATTTTTTATCCTACTAAAAAAAATAATAAAAAAACAATAAAGCTCTTAAGTGAAAATGTTATATGTAAGTCTATGCTAAAAGATATCAAACTTTTCGATAAAAATGCCGAATTACAGTACATCATACGTATTGCTGCGACAATAACAGAAGTGACAATTATCAAAGGCAACAAAAACGGCTTACCGCGGAAATAAGTTATTGTTCAGTAGAGATTTAGGAAATGCTCAATTGAGGTGCGCCAGGGAAGATAAGAATAAATATTCTTTACTACAATCCCCTCTCCTAAATACAAGCCCAAGAAAAATTAACGCTTGCTGAGCATTGGTCGGGATTAGCAGTTACACATACAATGCTTAAAATCCTGTTAGATTTGAACCTCAGTGAAAACCCTAATATGGAACATCTTCAAGTACAATGATAAAGCCAGGCGAATGAGGCAAAAGCTGGAGGGCCAGAAATTGGTTTCGATTCTGTTGAAACTTTGACATTTTTTTTCATTTATTCATTTATTAAATACTATGTGTCATAAAATAACATTCAGTATTACATATAATTAAAATGTTTTAAAGATGACCCGTGTAAGAACTCCCAATAGAGTCCTTTATTTAAAGTCTACATTTTAAATCTTTGTGGCAGATCGGTAGGCCTAAAAGTTTTAAGTATGCGTGAGACGTTGGTTTGGTGCGAATGGTTTGACGCCCGAGTATTTGAATGGTGAGCAAGGCGGTTGTTATATAAGATAAGATTAGGTGTTGCCAATTCCTTCACGTACCGATAGCAGACAAACCATGGCTCGTTGGAACACATGCGCCACTGTTTTCATTGGAACGTCTGTATGATGTCAAGATTTGATTTTGAAGCTGAACACTCAGGTTTACACTCCGTACATCCACATCGCTTTCAGTATTGCTTTATATATGAGTAGCTTGTTGTCCAGCGAAAGCTCTGATTTATGGCCAGGTAGCGAATAAAGGGAAATAAGTTTTATTTCAAGCTGCTTCCGCTTTGAAAATATTTGATCGATACCCTTTTGGGGTATCTCGCAGTTGCTAAGATGCACTGGGCACTCTTTGGCTTTTATACGCCATTTGTTAAGCCATGTGCTAAGGGTTTCAAGGTTTTATAGTGCTGTAGAAATTTTAGTGCTGTATCACAAAACGCCTGAATACGAGGTTGTGTTCAAATAAAGCTTGGACTAACAACTCGCATGCCAATGAAATATTCTAAACTTTTAACTTCAGTTGTGTTTTGTTAAATGGGTCTCGATGATGTTCATGTTTGATCAGCCAATATTAAGTTTTGCTGTGTTTGCAACTTTTTCCTCTTATTCACACAATGTGACGGCTTCCAAAACACAAACTTTTCTGCGACGTTTTCACTTTTATTAAAAGCAGCTCGAACTTTAAATTCAAGAAGCTGTTTCAAGCCATTACATATACATATACATACATCGCTTTGCTCATCACATGCGATTTATTGCTATTCTAACTTGGCTTTGCCATAAATTTAATTAAAATAATTGCAATCCGTAGAAGAATTCTCGTCACGTTGCATTACCGGATTTCATCGTGTTTCGCGTTGCCAAAAAACTCTCGTCTGGCATTAAGCAAAAAAAGACACTACGAATTTATTTATTAAACGAAAAATTGTTAATAATTACTTCAATGAAGAGAGAAGTCCATAAATCAGCTCAGATTTCATATTAAAAATAACAACGAAATAAAAATGTGAATCTTTTCAGTGGCTACCGCAGAGCTGCATAAATAAAAAGGCGAGATTTAGTTTGTTTTGCTCTCTTTAAAAAATGGCAATCATGAGAAACCTCATGTACTTCCATGTATTAAGATAACTTACTGCTCTTAATCTTTGAACAATTATAGTAATAATATAAAGTTTTTTGTGGAAAATTTTACCGTTTTATTTCGTCATATATATTTTATTACTTCTAAAGAAATCGCTTCACTTGCAAACAAACTAAATTTGAGTTCAGTTATTTGTGCTGGCGTCAACCCAAAGAACAGCTGATAAAATAGTCAAAGATGCAAATGTTTGCCACAACTAAGTGTTCAAGTGTTTCTACCTGAATTTATTTGCACTTTCTTTAAATTTCAGTCTATTTTTGGGCTATAAAGCCTGGAAACCTGAAATTTACGTCATTTGTATGGAAACGTGAGTAATTTACCGGATTAGAGCAAATTATGTGAATTATTCTTGATTTATGTTTACTGGATTAAATTTTGACTAGAACTAGACGTATTTCGCTGCTTTTGATCAGCTTCGAAAGTGCAGCCAGCGTTGTTACGTCAGTAAACTGGTGTAAACCAGAAAACAGACTTACGTGCGGTTTTAGGGCGACAAACATTTCAAGATAAGGAGTTGTTAAGTAGTTTTCCGAAAGTACAAAAAATAATACTAATAATAACACTTGGACCATTTCATCTGTTTGATTAGCCTTATAAAGTACTTCGGTTATTGCTTTTTTCGTGCAGGCTGAGTTGAGGTAGCAGGCTGGTCCGTAGAAGGTAACGCTTGTTGCCTCAAACTTTCCACTGGATACAACTAATTTATTTATTTATTTATTTGAGCCAATGAATATAATAATTTCTTATAGGCTAAGTGCACATTTTTAATGTTAAGAGGCATTAAAAAAAGTATAAATAAATTACACAGGCCGACAAAATTTAACCAACATTCAGACCCAGAAACCAGACTATATATTTCCGAAGGTTTATGATGCGCTGAATCCAAATCTGGCCTCAGAATTGCTCTATTAGTTTGAGTTTTCGAGATATCCTAACCTAAAAGTGTAAAAAACCCCATTTTTGCCCATATTTGAGGTTATGTAGCCTTGCAGATGTTTTCTTTCACCAAAATTAAAGGATGGCATCTTTAAATACAATCCTTCTTTTTTCAAATGGCGTTTTGTTTGCTCAAATATCATTTTTTTTCGCAGAGATATCGCATTTTGAAATTTTCATGTTTCGAAATTTTCCTACACCTGAAAATCGATTAAGATAACATAGACATGATATATTCGATTACTAATTTTCTTGAATTGAGTCTTATTTTTCTTAAAATTTTGTCTCACACCATAAGTGTGCTGACTCACCACATCCCTACACTATCTAACCTTTGGGTACCGAGTCACACACAGCCCTAACCCCTAGAAACCACCCCTATCATACCGCGAGCAGGCTAACCCACATAACCGCAAGCAGGCTTTCCCACAAACTCCAAATTTACATACTATTAATCCATATATTTCAGGCCCTCAAACCCAAGAAAATTAGTAAGCGACTATATCATGTCTATGTTATCTTAATCGATTTTCAGGTGTAGGAAAATTTCGAAACATGAAAATTTCAAAATGCGATATCTCTGCGAAAAAAAATGATATTTGAGCAAACAAAACGCCATTTGAAAAAAGAAGGATTGTATTTAAAGATGCCATCCTTTAATTTTGGTGAAAGAAAACATCTGCAAGGCTACATAACCTCAAATATGGGCAAAAATGGGGTTTTTTGCACTTTTAGGTTAGGATATCTCGAAAACTCAAACTAATAAATTAATTTTAGTTATCAATCCGAATTTTGCATGGACAGAGAAGCAGATATTAGTTTAAATTATTTCGGATACTTTTCCTTGTAGACTAGTGTTATTTATAATAAATATACAAAGAATTGAATAGATGAACATCAATAGAAAGAGATTGAAATACCAACATAGAAAGCTCCGAACTACGACGAGAGGATTATTTTGCTGGTCTGCAATGATTTTAAACTAATCAATAAGCATTGCGTTTCAAAGGTAGGCATAGGATCCGAGAGGCGTAAATTACGCAACGCAAAAATGATGAAAACTTTCTGGACTCGTTCAATTCTAGAGGCACGGTACGTATAATTCGGATACCACATTGAGGATGCATACTTAAATTTGGAACGCCGTATACAAAAGCTTCAGTGTATATGGGTCAGAGAAATCGGAGCTATAATGCTCAACAGAAGCAAGAATAGTGTAAGATTTGGTTATAATAAAATTTATATGACTAGCGAAAGTAAGTTTCGAATCAAATACTACACCCATTCATTAATTTCACTTACACGTGACAGAGGCGTTCTAGATATATGATAAGAGGTGTCAATGGCAGTGGCACGCAAAGAAAAGATAATTTGGAAACACTTATTTATGTTTAGCTATCAACGTTTATTGATACACCAGTCACTAAAATTACACTGTGCTACAAAAAAAAAAAACGAAATACACCTGACAAATTACACACTGTAGTTTGTTTATATGGTCGAATAATGCATACAAATATTTTTGTTATATTTTTTGTACCCTCCAATTTTTATTTATTTATAAAAAACCGTTTTTTCAGACTTTGCGCGGTAATCTACGGATATCTCAGTCACTTTTTCACCGATTTTCAATATTTTATATGTTTTAAAAATGATATTGTCAATTTATTATCTAAATCAATTTGCATTGTTTCAGAATCGAGAGAGCTAGTGATCACCGAATACATCTTAACATCATCTGCATAAAGAAGGAATATTTTTGATAAGCAAAAACAGAAACAAGCGTGCCCATAATACTACTTTGCGGAACCCCAGGGCAAGCAACGAAAGGAAGAGATCTAACATATGACACAAAATCCTGATTCCTTCACAAATACAAACAACCCAATATTTTTTAGTAATCAAATTGTGGTATTCGCCTTCTGTTTCGATACTCCTTTTAAACAAGTTAACAATGCCGTTTCTAAGGGTATTTTTTAGTTTAGACACAGAAGCTTCAATTGATTCATTGCGCTTTGCTCTTGTCGCCAAATGCAGTGACGGAAATAAATAAAAGTCGCAGATAACTCAGCAAGTTTGAATCCTTTTGAGTACAGTTAATTATATCTATCTCTGCACTCGCACAACACTCAATTTGATTGATTTGTTGTAGTCTGTCAGTTTGTGAGGCACAAATCTTGCATTGAGCTTAGGAATATCCATAACAATTGAACAATTGTTCAATTTTAATTATTGTATTAGTGTTTATTCATAAGTCAGGCATTCGATTAGAATTAGGTTAGGTTAGGTTAGCCTGGTTGGCATTAAGCCACGCATAGACCTTTTGATCCCTAGCGATACCAGATGGAGACCGACCTCTATGAATACCTAAAGTAGACATCATGTAGGATGGCAGCGCTTTTGGCGAATCTAAGTAGGGCTGGGAGCTCCGCTTTTGAGACGTCTTCCAGACCCTCTAATAGTGGGGCTTCCAGGTATCTTAGTCGCGTTTTTAATAATGCCGGACAAACGCACAGACGGTGTTCTAAAGTTTCCTCAACATCCTCTCTGCATTTCCTGCATTTGTCCGTGTTAGCAACCCCTATCTTGTAGCATGTGCAACCAATAGATTATTACCTGTTAGCATACCTATGATAGTTCTGCAGTCCTTTCGCGAGAGCGGAAGTACGAATTGAGTCAGTTTTTTGTCGTTAGTTTTACACATAAATTTTGCTGTTTTGCATGTGGTCAGATTAGTCCACCTAGCTTCCACTTGCCATTTCATGTGGTCGTCCATTTCATTGTATATTGTATTTAGCGGTTTTGGTATGTCGTTCTCTTGCTCAAAAGGTAGTCTAACAGCACTTTTTGCTATCTCATCTACCCAGTAGATATGCAGCTTACTGTGTGCGGCTAGCCTTTCTATGGCCTCCCTGTTCCGTCGAACATTTTGTGACTTAATACAATATGAACTTATTGCTTTTGTTGCTGCTTGACTATCCACGTATATATTAATTGAAGAGTTCTTTCTTGTTATAGTGTAGGCTAGCTTTGCGGCTTTCCCCACAGCAAAAACTTCCGCTGGGAAAATACTGCTGTGCCACAAAAATGGTTCCTCATAAAAAACTGCTTTTCAGTAGAGTTTTAAAACTACAGGATAAACAGCAATACATAGAATACGATTTGAAAAAGTGGTTTGGCATAAGATAGATTAGCTCAAGGTCTTTTGTGCCCTCTACTCATCACAGTAACTCATCCATTCTCTTATTAAACTTAAGGCGGCAGTTGGCCGAGACGTTTCAGCTTTCTTCGCGCTATAGCGTTGCGTTCAATGAGAAGGTATGTTGAGGTCTTCGGAGATTGGTCGCAGGAATGACAAGAGTCAGTGGACCATACACCTATCCTGGGTTTTGAGTTTTCTAAACTCCTTTTGGTTATGCTCCGTCTGATTGTCGCTCAGAACGGCAATTCGCTCATTCCAGAAGTTCTTGTCTAAATTTTTCTCTGAACATAGACAGATAGCATACACGTCCGCTTGGCACAGAGCGCTTGGTTCTAGGGTCATATATTCCAGCGCCTATTCCTTCGAGCCATCTATGGATCAATGCATGGTAAACTCTTGGAGTTTCTTTTCCAAATGCAAGTGTACTCCAGCTTACTTTGTTGTCCAGTTCAATTTTGAGCATCTTTTCAAATTTAATGACTTTAGCGATATCATCCCTGGTTACTGAGCAAGTGGGAGCTGCAGACTCAGCAAATCCATGTTCACTTCTTCTTTACCGAAACTTTCTCTAGTAATATTCAACAGGGTACGCTTGGCTTATTGCTGAAGTTATGTGAAGCGGTGTCAGCTCAAGACTCACCACCATCGCCGTGGTGCACACGCGTTTTAAGCGCTGAAGCTTAGTTAGTGCTGGCCCCACTGACGAGAGAGCAACCAATCAATCGCTTCAGCACTAGGTTTACTGAAGGATCGATTGCCTGCCTTTTAGCTATTCTGCGATGTGACCTTCTCAATGAAATGAACTAAAGATTTCTAGTTGTACTACTTTTTTACTAATGCGTAACACTAAACTGAGGTTTCTACTTTATAATAAATTATTTATTTTCGGAATTTTTTAAAATCATTAAATTCACCAACTATCATAACAGATGTCAATTGAAATATAGTGTCATATTTTTATTTCTATTTATTATTTCGTCAAATTTGCTGAGAATTTATGCTCTAAATTAACACGCGTAGTTTATGTGGAAACTTATCAAAGCAGTTATTTCTATGTTGAGTTGTTCTGAGCACATAAATAAAGTTGTTATTAATGTTTATGTCGTTTTACTTATTCAAATTAAAAATATCAGCGTTGTTTACCCCTTCAGAGATAAGAAGAAAGTTAGCTGTTCAGCAAATTTTGACTCACTTTTCATATTCTGTGCAAATATTATGTAAACTTGACATAGTTTCGGCTCACAAAATTGATGTTGCGTTCACCAATGTTATATGTTATGAAGAATTCTGGATTGGAGCTCCAAGTGTTGTGCTTTTATTAGGTTACATATCTGAATCGTCTCATCCCTGCATTCAAGTGAGTCCCGTATACGTTGACGATTGAGGCTATGAAATGCGTTTTCAAACTCTACAAAGAAGAATTCATTGCTCAACCCAAAAAAAAAAAACTTTATCCCTCCAATCCTTACTTCCGCACAAAAGTCAGCGCATTACTTTCATGGTGGATGCTAAAACAAGCAAAAAACAAAGAAAAATACAAATATTGCATCAGTGGCGCCAGCAAAAGGAAGCGGGCAATCGCGGTAATAGCCCAGACACACCAAAATGTCTTCCTTCTGACAGAAAAATGTGAAGCACAGATGGCACTCTAAACAGTTGGAAGGTGTTGTTCCTAAGCAACGACAGGTGGGTATGCCACTATTTAGGACTGATAGCAGCAGGCTAATCACCTACCCTGCGAGAAAGCAAAATAGAGTAACGAAACCAACGCAAAACTGAGTTTTGTCGAGGCCCTATGATCCCGAGTGGAGTGAACAAGGGAAAAAAACAAATATGGTGGTGGTGATGGAGGTGTTGTCTGAGAGACACACTCCAGACCCAATTAGCACAAAAAATGCCGTTTTGATACACCACCTTTAGAGACACTACTTTTTATCAGTCCAACCGTCTTGCTTTGACTGTGAGTCCGCCTATGTAGTTTATTTTTCTCTGAAATTTCTTTCAAGTTACCATCGAGAATTTCTCCAGGATTCTGTATCGTCATGCACCCAGACTTGGACACTCACAAAGATAGGGAAATACTATTTCCCTAGATTCTTCTAGATTGCAGCTTCTGCATCTATCGTTGTAAGGCCACCCCCTCTTCCCGGAATAGCCTCCCAAAGGTCAGTGACCGCTTATTTCTACCGGTCGGATTCGTTAAAGGATTGCCCCCTGTCTTGTCAGTTTATCAGCTTTCTCATTTTCTTCTATATTTCTATGGTCAGGTATCCAGATGAGAGTGATGTCTCTCCTGTGCACTAAAGTATTAAGTTCTTCTTTGCATTGTCTCACAATTTTTGAATTGGTTATAGGCAACTTTAAAGCAAAAATGGCTGCTTAACTGTCTGAAAAATGAATACTTCCGACGCAAGCATTCCTTAGCCCCAGAACATCTGCTACTATTCCAATTCCACAGGCGAAATTACTTGGAAGTTTCGAGGTCTTTCCGATATGGGTTAGCATTCCAAAAACCACCCCAGTTCTATATAGTTGCTTCATTTATGGATACAGATGTACCTGGAGCCTACGATTCTTCGCTGACAAATGCTTATACTTCTGCTCAAATATGAACGATACTTTATCAATAAAACGGTCCGCGGATGGCATATGGCAAAAATAAATTTTTTGTTTTATGGTAGGACTGTTATAATCTTACATGCCAAATTTCAGCGTGATATGTCACATAGTTTGTTTTCTGTGCTACTGTAAACAAGTGAAGCTTGAGTGTGTTTTTCGAATTTAACGATGGAAATTCAAGTTGAACAAAGAATTTGTTTGAAATTTTGTTATTCCAACAAAATTTCGGCTTCAGACGCCTTAAAAATGTAGCAGACAACCTATGGGGACTCTGCTCTATCGCGTGCACGTGTTTTTCAGTGGTACAAATCGTTCAAAGAGGGCCGTACATCGGTTGAAAACTTGCCTCATGAACCACGCCCAAGTAGCTCAAAAATTAAGGTTATGCTGACGGTTTTTTTCGATTACGAATGTGTGGTGCACTCGGAGGTCCTTCCGCAAGGCCGATCGGTTAACGCTGAATATTATTTAGACGTTTTAAAGCGTTTGCACGAGAACATTCGTCTTAAAAGGAAGGAATTGTGGGACAACAAGTCATGGTTCTTGCATCACGATAATGCACCAGCTCACACATCACGTCTTGTTCGCGATTATTTGAACAAAAATAATGTTAGTATCGTTCCGCAAGCACCGTATTCGCCTGATATGGCTCCATGTGACTTTTTCCTGTTTCCCAAGCTCAAGTTGCCGCTCCGTGGAAAACATTTTGAGACAATTGAAGTCGTAAAAGAGAATTCGAAGAAGGAACTGAAATCCATACCGAAATCGGTCTTCCAGAAATGCTATGATGATTGGAAAAACGTTGGCATATGTGTATCGCCTCCAATGGTGATTACTTTGAAGGAGATAAAACAAAAATTGAACAATAATTAACCGTTTGTGTTTTATTAAATCTGTCTCGTTCATATTTGAGCAGAAGGTATTTCGAAAAAAATTAAGATGTACGTGAGCTCATCCAATTTGAAATACTTCCTAAAATTGATTTTTTTGTAAATAAATTTATTATTAAAATATTTTTTAGAAAAATGTATTCATTTTAATGTAATGTTTATTACACGAAAGAGTATTTTAATAGAATTTATGGTAGTCGTAGACGGTGGAGGCGACCATAACTCCGAAATCTGGACGCACATTCATTTTTAGGCTGTCACCCGTGTCAGAAGTGCGATTCTTTACCATTTGCCACGAATTCTAAAAATTCACAAAGAATCTATTTAAATGAACTACGCTTTTAATACCCGAGTGAGAAAGCATGAAAAAAATCTCTATAAGGCCTCTGCGAACATTAAAATTATGCTTTTAGTCATAATTTTTAGTCTGAGAGTGGTGAAAAAGAGAAAATTTTCACTATCACTGTTCATATTTACACAAATTTTGTATTTTAAATTTAGCAGCGATGACACATAGATAAGTGCCTTTTTTGTATCACGTCGCTCGACACTTGAATCTCTGTCATTTCACTCATGAGATAAATGCAATTATCTTGGCACGCTTGTATGCTTAATATATTTAAACTGCCCATATTTATTTATTCCCATGTGAATAGATAAGCCTTAACAGCTCACACATTTTCTAACGAAAAATGGACAGGTGTAGGCAAATAATAATATTTACTCTAAATCATGGCATGTACGTGTATGCAAACAACATCAACAGTTTTGCTGTCGCTAAGTAATTGCATGACTCAGTTCGTTGAAGATTTTAGAAAATACCCTTAAAAGCCACAGCATCTATAAATATTTTGTATGCGTAGAGATGAACTCTTTAAGGTAATTAACACTTAGATTTTTTTTAAATTGATTTATTGAAGCTGAGCCGTAAGTGCTACATAACTCCATAAAGTGCACTTAACAGCCTTTTAAATTATTCATCGATATTAGTAGAGGGAGTGCTGCATTTATAGTGCAGTAGTTGGTGGTGCATAGCTGAATTTTTGACATGCAAGGGTGCCTTCAAATGGAAAATAAAACTTATGGGTTTCATACAAATGTTTCATAAATGTTTTTTTGCTCTATTAAATTTTTTTCATAAAGTGTTAAGTCTCATAAAATTTGATTTTTTTGAAAAGGAATGCGCATTCTTAAGTACGAATATATGTGCATGTATGTATGTATAAAGTGGCGCAAAATTACAATAATCACCCAATTATGTATTTGAATAACTTTACATTCGTCAATAAAATCTCCTGTAGATAATGACTTGTTGCATATCAACAGGAGAGGATAGGAAAGCGAACTGGTTGTTTAATAAAGAAATAAAAAGAAAAGAGTACGCCACCTTCCCTAGTATTTTTAGAATAATATGCAACTCTCATTAGCTCCGTTTGGGGTATCTGGCAATTTGGAAATTCAGGAAATCGGCACCACTACTTCCGAATGAAACCAAATTTGATAAACTCCTGTGATTAAGGGGTTGAAGTTAGTATTTTCAAAAAATCGATTTTTTTTAATTTTTTTCCTTAATATATCGTTCCGGTGAATATTTTTGAAGTTACACGCAAATTTGAAAAGGCGTTTCAGGGTGCTTGAAAGTACAAGGCAAACTTTAAACGCGTTTTTCAAAAAATGGTGTTTTCAAAGTCGGTGACCAACATTACTCGAAAACGGCCAAACCGACTAGTCACAAATTTTAACACGACTAGACTTAAGATTTACTTTAACGAAATCTGTGTGGTTTTTTTATTTCAGAGAATCCAGTTCAGAGATATAGTGGGCAGTGCAAAACATCTTTTTTGAGAGGAGCTCCCGGAGATCAACTCTAGCTCCTTTCCAAATAAATATTTTTACTAATGCTAAGTCTTGGAATACAGTTAAAAGATGACATAATGTATGCACAAATTCTTAGATCAATAAATTTAAAAGTAGTCTCAGAAAAAATTCTGGAAAATTCACGGCGTGGCTGGGCCAACTGAACATATTTTTTATATTACAAAATATACCAGAATAGCCTTACAAAACTAAAAATAACTTTTTCATGTATCGGTTTTTGTAAAAACCATGCCCGTTTTTTTAACGAAATTCAAAATTTTGTAAAACAAAAACTTGTCGAAAAATTGCTTACAAATAACTTTGTACAATACATCGAACAATCAATCCATACATGTAATGTCAGTGCATGTCAGCAGTTGTTCGAGTTCTAGAAGTAATTTTAAAATCATTTGTTTTTATAATTCTCATGCATTTTTTCAGCGCAGTATTTATTGTAGATAACTCTCGATCCCAATTGGGTAATGAAGAAATTTAATTAGACCACGTAAGCATTCTATAGGGTTTTCTAATAACATTTTTGGGTCATCGTGAAGCGCCTTGACGGACCGCAATACAGAAATTGGTGAAAAAATTCGAGCTGTTGGGACAAGTTAGTGATGTGAAGAATAAAACCCGTGCACGTCGCTCAAGAACAGCTGAAAATATTGCTGCTGGAGCCAAAAGTGTTGAAGAAAACCCAGGTTTGTCCATTCATCGTGTTTCTTTGGAATCAGGCATTCCACAAACGTCATTACACCGTATTTTGCATAAAGATTTGGGTCTTAAGGCTTATAAAGTCCAGCTAACACAAGAACTCAAGCCGGTCGATCATCAACAACGTCATGTCGCTGATTGGGTCGTTGAAATGCATGAAATGCACGAAAAATCATCCGAGTTCCACCTCGGTGGCTTCGTCAACTAGCAAAGAAAATCCAAGAGTTATTGTTGAAAAGCATCTCTATCCTCAACGTGTGACTGTTTGGTGCGGCTTATAGTCCGGCGGAGTCATTGGACCTTACTTTTTTGAAAATGAAGCTGGAGCAACAGTTACGGTGAATGGATTCCGCTATTGAGAGATGATTAATGATTCTTTATGGCCCGAATTGGACGGTATTGATCTGGACAACGTTTATTTTCAGCAAGAAGGCGCTACGTGCCACACCCGCAAGTAAACCCGCATAACAATGTCGTTTATTTTTGCTTAGTCAGTCTCACTACAACGTCAATTCAGAATATTTATTCAAGCTCCCAAAGGACATAATATGAACATTGACACCGTAAATTGGATAGTCAAGATTTTTCACAAATATCTCAATAGCGCAATTAATTCTTTTTCCAGCGTTGCTCTCACCGTTGCATAATTTTTTCATTCCTTTTTCAGTTCTTTCCTGTTTGGTGTAGGAATACGTACGAGTGCGAGTATGCAGTTACATAGATCGGTTTATCGATTACTTAATAGCAACCACAATTGATGGCAATCTGCATTTTTCGGTTACTTTGTTGTGGATTTAATGAAGCTTTTGTTTACTTGCTGCTCTTCCCAGTTAGAAAAACATGAATTTTGCTTTTCCAGCAACAGCTCACTGCCACCCTAGCTACATATTTCTTCGCTTTCACTTTTTCCCTGCTTCTTCAATTACTCTGCTTTGCTTCACCGACGTACATCCAGCGGTGCTGCTTTCATTTTATCCTTCCTATTTCTTTTCTACAATTCCTTCTACGCTGTTGCTACTAAATAAGTAAATGTAACTATAACTACAACATAAATTGCTATGTTATTTTCAATTTTACTCAGCTCGTTCATTCTATGAATTTGTGGTAATCAATGGTTACCACCAAAAAGTGTTGTTGATTTGGATTCTTATGCGCTTTGCAATTTATAGCCAATCACTTTAAAATATGCAATACAAGTGGAATTAAGAGCAAACAGTCCAAATAGCTGAGCGAAAATAATTTCGTATTCTATTAAAGACTAACACGACTTTCCACAAGAAGTGGAGAGTTCTGTAAAGACATGGATTGCTTATTAAAAAAACAAATTATTATTTAGCAAAATAGTCTCATTAAAAAAGAAACACCCTCCTTTAAAGCAAATCTATGAAGGAAATCGTATCAGAACAGGTAGAAGATTAGCTTTTGAGGAATTTCTATTCTGGTTTCTCGACGCTGAAAAGTTACATCGGGTATTTTTTTAAGATATTGAGAACTTAAAATTACAATATTAAACATTGTTTAAATGATTTTTTTATTATAATCCGGTAGATAAATTCGTTGCATTTATTTTTTGAATATAATATCCGGCGTATGTCCACCGCATCTACGAATGCCGTTGATGTTTAGCTGATTCTTTTTTGGAAACAAACATTTAGTCAGCAAGGGTCAACGGCAGCTCCTTCCTCATTTGGAAAGAAATAAGAAGCGATGATGCTGCCAATGATCTATGCACTTCGCGAAAAGATGTTTCTTTTTTTCAAAGTAAATGGCCACAATGTGGAAGCATTATTCTGACGTTAAACGATTCATGATGACTTGCCAAACTTTACTGAACAGAAAGCTAGGAAGCCAGATTACGCAAGACGGTGGTGCAAATCAAGATGTTGAGAGTAGAATAAGGGAAGCAAAGAGCACTTTTGGCACTCTAAAGTGGTACGCATATTTCGAAGTAGACCCAACGGCGCACTTCAAAAGTGAAATCGGTTTTGCGTTATGAGAGCGAAACATGACCCATGTTAGCAGAAAGCATAAGAAAACTTCACACATTGGTCAATCGATGTCTCAGAGTCATTCATTCGTATGTGGTGGGTACCAAACGACGAATCGCTCAGGCACAGTAAACAGCAACCAAGCCATTTGAACCAATTGAATTATCATCACTGTTTCCTTGAATCCCCAGTAAGACACAGGGCACCAACAACACCTACGCACCATCTCGTCCGGCTACTAGCTAACGCCTTCACTTACTCCAGTTTAGCCCGAGTTGAACCGTCTCGCGATCCACAGTTCTTTTCCAGGTTTCCTTGGCCTGCCCGGCGCTCTTCTTCTCGCTGTGAGTGGATTGAATATAAGGGGTACATCCCTCACTGAATCAGCCAACATTTTTTAAGTATGCCAATATTCAACGCTAGTCTGCTCACATTTATTTATATTTCACCCACATTACACAAAACTGTGTCACGTAATATGCTACATATTTACGTATGCACGAATTTGTATGCAAATCTGCAGGCGACCTCCTTAAACTCCTCACCAACGTCGCTTACTGGTTTCGTTACTTTCGTACTCGGAGTCAAAAGTTCATTATCCTTACTTTCAAATCAATTTCAGCATTCCACAGTCAACATGCCACTCAATTGTGCCACATTATTGTTGCTGTTGTTTTCTTTACATTACGTTCTTAGGTAATCATAAAAATCGACTTAGAGTAGCATCGAAATGGCAACAGAAACCAAATTGACAGTAAATTTACCCACTCTCCCGCTCAAAGTGAAATGAAATCAAGTCAAAATCAAATTTTTGTAGTCAACTGAATGCCGAAAAAAAAAATTTAAGAGAATAAAAAAAAAAAACGAAAAGCAAACGCCGCCATTCCATTCCATTTCATTCAATTGCAGTGGATTGCATGTTTGAGTGTTCGTGGAGTGAGTCGAAGGCACCCTGTAGGGAAAAATATCAGTTCAGAGCAAAGAGTTTGTCTATACTCAAGTGCTTTAAGGTTAGTGTCAGTGTAGTTGGAGCCAGTGATGGTTTGTTATTAATTAGTACAAAAGTCAATCATAATTATATAAATCTTCTTCTTAATTGGCTGCGATATTCGCCGTTGCAAAGGTCCAACAATTTTCCGCAGAATCTTTCTCTGAAACACTCGAGGCGACGCTTCATCGGATTTTGTCATCGTCCACGCTTCTGCGCCATACGTTAGGACGGACATGATGAGAGCCTTGTAGAGTGTTAGTTTTGTTCGCCGAGAGAGGACTTTACTGCTCAGTTGCCTACTCAGTCCAAAGTAGCACTTGTTGACAAGAGAGATTCTGCGTTGGATTTCAAGGCTGACATTGTTATCGGTGTTAATGCTGGTTCCTAAATAAACGAAGTCTTTTATATCCTCGAAATCATGATGTCAATATCATCGGCTTACGCCAACGCTCTTATAAAATGTTGTGCCTGAGCGATTAAGTTCTGCGGCTCGTACGATCTTATCCAACATCAGGTTAAAGAAGTCACACGACACCGAGTCACCCTGTCTCAAAAGACTCGGAGAGGTCCTTCCCAATTCTGACGGCGCTGCTGCTTTTGAGCAACGTCATAACCGTATTAGTTTTGCGGGGATACCAAATTCAGACATCGCGGCATACAGGAAACTCCTTTTCCTACTGACGAATGCGGCTTTGAAGTCGATGAAAAGATGGTGTGTGTCGATTTTCCTTTCATGGGTTTTTTCAAAGATTTCCATGAAGTTAGGGAACTGAAATTTGACACGAATGCATTATTTGAGGTGCCTGACAGTTCCCACTAAACTGAAATTTCCAAATGGCTTCTATCCGGATCCACAAAATCTAAGATAATGAAATTTGATACAGTTATGCAAATTACCATTACCGCCTATGCTAAAAGTAAACCAGAAGTACCAAAAAAGTACAATTTAACAAAATACAAAATTGTGCCATCTAAGAAGTGAAAGAAAGGGAAGTGAGTCGAAAACAAAATATGTTTGGATTTAGTTTGGCAAACAAAAATATTTGCTCATTAGCGAAAGACGATTTTATTTCACTCGTGACACTAGACACTCTTAATACAAATACACTATTCTACCTAGAACGCAAAACAAATACATTTTTTCTTAATGGGATTGAGTAAACAAATTCGAGCACTAAAGTGCGTAATTTCTTCGAGACAGAAACCTTTACCTGTTTTGCTAAGATCAATAAAGTAGAGTGTAAACAAGTGAGCCCCGTACGGATATACAACTCCACTCAACTTCATCCAAGTGAAGACTACACCCAATTGCACTAGTAAACAAGTCAATTCCATCCATCCACAATTCCATCAAAATCAGATAGATGCGTCGTTGATATGAGTAGAGTATTTTGCTGTGCATTATTGAATTGAGCTTCAGTTGAACTTAATGACATCGCCAAGTCGCACGTATTTTACGTAATCACAAACTTTGAAAATATACTAATTGTAGTGTAGTTTTTTATACATCACTGAAGCAAAAAATAGTTCACTTAAACTTGCTTTTCCTCTAAATAAAAAATACACTGTACCAAACCAGGAACAGGCAGGCCTACGTGTACCACCAAATAAATTCCCGTAAAATAAATTTCAAAAAAGTGCATTTTTTCCTTCCTTAGCATGGAAATATTTTAATTTTAGAATTTATTAAATTTATTCACATTACTAACAAAATCCAGCATTCGTTGCTCCGATTCACATTTTTCTCTTGTTGAGTAGTCCGAAAATTGTTTTTCCATATTACAGTCGCTTGAAGGACTTCAGCCAATTTGAACTTTACTTTAAATGCACTATTTCTCAACTACTTGCCGCTGATACTTCATCAACTTTAGTGACACCGCATGGAAATATCTATAATTTTTTGTATGTTTTTTTATTTTATTTTCAATGAAGCCACAGTAATAAATTTTATTTCTCCTGCCATAAATATTTACGTTACGTGCTTAGATTTTTTAAGGTTTCCGCTATTTAGGCTAGATAATAACTTAATTTCGCTGCATACTCTCGATTCATTCATTCAACTTTTCCTTATGGCGCTGCCAATCCGTTTTGAAGGGGAGAGAGTTCAAGCTATAGGCGGATTACTCGTACAATTTTTATTAGCCACCAAGCGATGCGGACTGTCAGCAGTGACTGCCATTGACAATCATAGTCACGGAGTAATAGGCCTGTCATAATGGGTTTGTTGCGGTAACGAATTTGACTGAGAGCAAAATAGAATTCAGAATTGCAAGACTATATTAGTACACTATACTATATGAGTATACTAGGTTGTTCAATGAGTTTTGCGGTTCAATAAAACAACATAATTTTATGGTTTAAAATACACTTTGAAATTCATTTGTTCCAACGAGATTTCACTGCAGTTGTGACCTAATCATTTGATGAAAAACGCCTTCCACGCAACAATTTTTTAGGTCTGGAAGCAGATGGCCACATTCAATGGAAAGTCAAGAATACGGTGAATGCTCCAACAATTCTAACTTTAATTCATGGATTTTAGCCATTGTTGAAATGCGCCTGTGACTCCGTGCATTGCCCTGATGGAAAATTATTTTTTTCCTTTTGCAAACTGGGCCTTTTTTCTCGAACTTTTTCCGTCAGCTGCTCCAAAAAGTTACAGTAATATTCAGAATTCATTGTTTTACCAGTTTGGAAGTGTTAGCTGCCCTGATACTAATATTTATTTATTTAAAAAAAATTGAAATTTCAATTTTTCAAACTGCTCCGAAATATCAAAAGAATTAATTTAATTGAGAAGGCGTTAGTGTAAACTAGCATAGCATTCAGGGTTCCTTGTTCTTCTGTTTAAAACATCAATTTTTTTTCATTCACAATAGATATTGACTGCCATTTTGCGGCAATGTTGCAATCGAAAATTCCCCTAATCCGCTTAAATTATGAGAGTTGGGTCTAGTTGTCAATTCACATTTGTTGTACTTGATTCCTGAGATATTTTCGAATAAAGTCGTTAATCCCGATTAATACCACCGTATGTCTAGTCTATAAGGGCCAAACAAAAATAACATAGCTTCTTCTGTCCCTACAAGGTGTCTTCTATATACATTTGCGCGCTCTTTTACTGGCCGAATATAAAAAATGTATAACGGAATATGCTTAAAAAGTCGACGAGGTACAAGCGGCAGCTATCTTAAATTCTATCGGAATCGAGTTGATGGCTGCGCAATAAATTACCAACCTTATTGGCAAAAATTCACTTGTGAAAGTGCTCTTCCCACCACCTGCATAGATGAGTTCACGAGTTCATAGTTTATTTGTTGTCGCAGCGCATGTAAGTACGTGAAAGGTATTGCAACTACCCTACAGAGAAAACCTGAGTTAATTGTCGGAATTTCTGGTTCGGAATTAGTGCCATCAGTACCTTTGCTAGTCAACGATGCAAGTAACGATAACCGGCTTCAGAGTGTCACGGCATCAGAGTTGATAAATATACGAAAGCGCGAGTAAGGTGACAATTTTTTTAGTAGGCATATTTTCTCAAATTTAACACCAAACTACCAAAAATTTTAGTAGTGCCTACTAGATCACATCTGTTAAATCTAGCACTGGCATTCAATTAAGGAAAGGGCTCCAACGGCCGAAATTTCATGCTTCGTAGGACAGCACCGTGTAAGGGACACCATTTGCTTATATGGAAAAGGAACGGATTACGAGTTCGTTATCGATATAAAGTAACTACAAACACACCACTTCGGTTGATTTTCCTGCCGTATATGTATCTATCCACATATGTCTGAGTGCGTATGTGCACTTGTGTGTAAAATATTGTCTGATTTGCCAGCCATTTAAGTATGTCACAGTTTAATGGAATTTGCACAGTAAGTTCGCGTGTTTTTCTCGTGACGTTACGGAATTTTATTGCACATTCGCGTTAGCACAAAGTATTACGCGATAACAGTTTTTTATTGGTGGGTATAGGGAAGAGGGTACAATTAGCTGGTTACTAGGTTTCACTCGAAAAGTGTAGCCGTTTCACAATCAGACTTAAAAGTATGGCGCTGTGGAAGACCCGGCGGTTCGGCCGCGCTTCTGTACTATATACTATGAACAGTTATAATCAAGAAATCGACTATTCTCTCCTTAAACCCACTTTCAAAAGGCTCTTCAAGTCTAACATCCCGTCAAGAAGAGAGTGACAAACTCAAAGAGCATGGAGAAGAGGGGGAATAAATTTGTACAGGAATGGAGCCAAGCTAGAAAACAATGCAGACTGTCGAGTTTGTTTCTAAAGAATATGAACTACTTTAGCGTCTACGTAACAGTTTACCTTAACACACACGCCGTAACAAAAACTACGATAAATATCTGCTCGGATTGCCGGGCGGCCATCAAATCAATGGAGGAAGTTATACTAAAATCAAAGGTTGTTCAAGATTGCCTGGCAGCTCTAAATGAAATCAGCACCGTCTTCAAAGTCAGTCGTATATGGATTCCGGGGCATAGAGATACTGAAGGAAATTGCAAGGCCGATGAGCTAGCCAGAAGGGGTACTAATCTTCCACTTCTTAAAAGCAGAGACAATATTGGGATTCTTATGGCAACTTGCAAATTAAGGATACAAAAATAATATTCTCTACGAGGCCAATAGAGATAGGTCATGGAGAGAATAAAATACGTGTGTTAGAATAAGGCTAATTTGGTCGCAAATAGATAAGAAAAGATTAGGAGAATTGATCAACCTCTCAAGAGAGAACATCTCTGAGGTCGTGGCTTGTGTCACCGGTCGTTGGCTTTAGATAGGCACTCTTCAAGGCTGGGAGTATTTTCTTATGAAATCTGCTGAAGGTGTAGAGACGAGGAGGAGGGAGAAACAGTAAAACACTTCCTCTGTAACTCCCAGCCTTAACTAGGCGCAGAGCAATGTTATTAGGAAAACATTCTCTGGACTCTCTTGCGAAACTATCCGGTGTTGGGATAAAACCCACCTACGCTTTATAAGAGCGAATAATGGTTCCATGATAAATAAATGCTTAGGTTTCCGTGTTACACAGTGGCACCACAACGGACCTGCAGTGTTTAAATGACTAAACCTAACCCAACCTAATGCTTGACAATACAATTAACGCAAAACTACCCTAGAAATGGAAGGGCGTGGGATAATAATAATTTTATAATCCCCAGAAATTTATGTAGATAATACATTGCCCATTAAGTACTGCTGAAATCTCTATTTAAAATTTCTGTTCTTCGGTAATTAGAGTACAAATGAGTTAAAACCTTTCAACAGTGCACATATACCAAATGGCTCTGCCAAGTTTTGTGTTTAATTTCCGAGTAGCGTCACCACAAGAGCTTGCGCAAGAGCTTCTGACATCAAAGTTTGTATTTAGGCCTCCAGATAATAATAGCATTGCCGATATTTGATGGAGGTGATGACGTTTTTTTAAACTGCGTATGCAATATTTTGCTAAGTACTACAAATCGACTTCTTAATCCACAAATGCGGCCACAAAAGAGTGATTTCACTGTGGTGTTGCTTCATGCGCCTCAAGGCTGGCCCTCTGGCAACGCGAACATTGACTTCTTATTTATTCGCGTCAAATCTTTGCGGCTGTGAGCTTTGCTATTTTTGCGTTTTTATTTACTCAGCTTTTTTTATTCGCTTATCCCACTAACTCACTTTCACTCAGCGCTATTTCTATGTTGTTGCTTCCTGCGCTTGTTGAATTTCCATAAAATTATTATTTAATACCAACAATAATAACCAAGTGAATACCTTTCAATTATCATCCATAATTGTTTTATTTATGGGCTCCTTTTTTTGTCAATTTCATTGCTGAGCTGATAATAGAAAATTGATGTAAAAATTGCGCAAATACGCAGTTATCTTTAGGCTTCAAGCCAGGCTTTGCTCGCTATTTTTATCATAGCAAGCGTGCGTGCATGCCGCGTGATTGGAAGCTCTCCCCTATTAAAAATGTGGGTGCGTATGTACATATTTATATGTATATGCAAATGTGCGAAATAATAAAAGTTTCTCTTTGCGAACATATTTTAGCGATGATGTGGATTTCTATGCTTTTGCCGGTCGTTAAATTATCGCTGACCGCACGCAAAGAGTGCAGAAATATCAGTAAAAAATTTATATTTAGACATACATACAAATGTACATAAAAAATAAGAAATATGTAAATTAATCGCTCAGAACGCCCCTAAAATCGCTTGTATTCCTTCACTTAAAAGTGTTAATAAAAATTAAAAATAAAAAAATAACTACGATAGACTAGAGAACAGATTAACAGAAATAATCTCCCGATTGGCTTGACTTTGTTGGTTTGGAGCGAAATAAACTAATTAGCTTAGAATTCTGATTCATGCAAATCTTGCTATTGCGGTATTTTATTACTTATTTATTTGCATTTCAGAACATTTGCTTTTGGTGTCATGTGATTGTGATTTGCATATCAAATTTTTAGCGCCATGGATGGGAAAAAATTAAAAAAACTGATTTGGTCTTTTCGGGATTATTTGATGTCGAATTTATTAAAATATTAATAGAAACAAGTACCAAGTACCGTTGATATAATGAAGAAGATTGATTGGATTTAGATTGACGCACTACCCCAGGCTGTCGAAGAAAGGAGCTCCAGTGACCTCAATCGTCTAGCTGCCAAACCCGGACATTTACAGAGAAAATGCTCTACAGTCTCCTTCTCTGAAAGTTCCCCACAGCTTCTGCAATAGGGGTTAAATTGTAACCTTGGATTTTCCGCGAGTGTGCCGATCGTCCAGTGATCGGTAAACATATGATACTACGAGTTTGGAAATTGAGTCCAAAAGAGTGTCCTTCATATTTCGTATTGGGGCCAAAGGGTTTTCGAAATAGAACATGAAGAAATGGAGCTCCATCTTTTCTGCGCTTTCCTGAGAAATAATTTGTGCAGTTCCCCTTTACCAACTGTCAGGGAGATGCCGATGACGGCTAAGAGGTCTCTGAGGCCATTTCAATCCCCTTCCTGGCAAGCTCATCAGCAATTTCATTTCCCTCTATGTTCCTATATCCTTGAACCCAGATCAGAGAAATGTTACCTGCACACCCAGGAAATTTGATCTCTTTGCATTTTGCGCGCCTGCAGGATCGCAAAGACTTCTGCTCGAAAAACACTAGCAATGTTCGGCAGTTTAACGGAGATAGATAAATTGGCTGGTTTAGAGAAAACCCCTGCTTCGAGTCCCGATTCCATCTTGGATCCGTCAGTGAAGACAGAGGTGCAAGCTTTGATGCAGATTTTGCCTTCGTTCCAATCCTGCCTATTTGGAAAGATTGCTCTAGCACGACCCTCAAACTCTAGTTTGCGGATAGAGAGACCTGTTCGAAGTTCGGAGAAATACGGTGTTAACTGCCCGAAAATCCTACCATGTCCCTTGAGAGATTGTCTCCAGAGGCCAATCTCCTTTAACCTGATTGCACTTCGCCCTGCTATGGAAATGACGGAAAAGTCGATGGGAAGTAAGTGCAAAAGGACATTCAGGGCAGCAATGGGGCAAGTTTTACATGCTCCGTTGATGCCAATGCATGCAGACTTTTGCACCCTCCACAGTTTATTGATGTTATAGCCCTTCCGAAGAGCTTATTTGGTACTCGGCGCGTACTTTAAATGAAATGTGAGTGGGGGTAGAATCCCCCACACTTCTTCTGTGTTGTCGAATATCTTTTTTTGTTTATTATTTTGTCGATTTCCTCTTGGAACACTAGCTTGATATTGATATCCTTTAGATTATCGGTATTCCATGTCTTCCTTTTCGAACTTTTGGTTTTGGGTACTTTTGAGAGTTTTTCACGAAAGTTAGCTTTTACTAAGACAGCGTCGCAGCTTGATCCTCTGGGGCTTTTCACGTTAGTTATATTACTTTTTCCTCTGGTGATGATGTGGACGGAATCACTTTGATTTGCATTATAGGTTCCTGGTGTTTCTTTATGAATCGTCTCATGCGGAAACACGATGAAGTAGAGGTTGCGCAATTACATAGCCGTTTGCCATTTTCGGTTGTTTCCTTATATAGCGATTATGTGCCAGCTGCGCGTGACGTAAAACTTTCTGCACCTATCTTAGGGTTTACGTCCCCTAATGCGACAATAGGGTCGTATTTGCTTCATTTAGTAATAATGTCTTGCAAAGCAGGATAAGTGTCTTTGCCATCTTCGTTTGCGTCCTGTATCCGTGCGGACGCCGATACAAGCGTTACGTTGCTGAATGCTAATTTTATTCTTAGTTTGCATAACCTATCATTAAGTGGTTCGAGTCCCAGAAATTTGTCTTTCATTCGTATACTCATCCAAAAACTAACGAGGTTCCTTCCAGCTTTGTTTTTTTGCCGCTGTAAAATAGTAATCCATTGAATGTCATTGAAAATTTAACAAAAAGTTGACGGGAGTTCTCGGCTTTACATTTTCGCGTATTGTAGAATATAACCGAACCAGTTGGCCGATTGTTTAAAAAATTAGTTAAAAAATATCAAAAATCAGGGGTTCATGAACTAGAGAAATGTAAAAAGAAGCAAAGAAGTAAAGATCTAAAGCAACGAATGTTGCCGAAGTCAATTGTGCCCGTGTGACCGCAAATGAAACGTCAAAATAGAATTTCCAGTGTGTTCCTTCCAGATATCTCTGTGTGCCAATCAGGACTAACTAACGGACATTTCAATGACGATTTATTCTACAATTACACTTTTGAATAAAGTCAAAACCTTTGAAAAATGTTGAGTGGTGTTTTGATAGCATTTTTAAAAGCACCCCAGCCGATGGCCTACCCTTTATACTTTCATGCAATCAAACTCACTCTGTATATACGTCAATGAAAGATTAATTTAATTGTTATGGCTGTGTAGGCGAAACAAAAGCAAAAGTAAATTATATAGTTTTTGTTATTGGCATTGGCTGTTTTGATTTATCTGAAACAAATGTCGTGCTTGTTGCACATGAACATCAATTAAGTTGATAAAAATTTGCTGAAGTCTTGATTGATAATGAGATGTGCCAGACATTTTTACATCACAAAGAATCGTTTATACATTTAAATTATTGAATCGAGGCTCTCTTGGATTGATCTCCGAAATTTCAATTGAGCGACGCTTCTGGGAAAGCAGATGACGGATAAATTTATTGCATGGTAAATTTACAGAAATATGTAAATCTGCGTAAAAAAGAAATTTATAATGGAAATAAAGGGATAACTAATTAAGTGAATTTAGTAAAATTTATTTAGAGCGCATTTATGCTGATTTCTGTTTATTTTGTTCGATTGATAAGGGCCACTCAAGCATGCAAATGTGCGGGCAGTTACAAGAACCGTATGCATGAATGTGTGTATGTATGTATGCATATATGTATGTATGTTTGTATGTATGCATGTATGCATGTATGTATGTATGTTTGCATGTTTGCATGTATGTATGTATGTATGTATGTTTGCATGTATGCATGTATGCATGTATGCATGTATGCATGTATACCTACTAACACATCCTCTAAACTCTTGCGCCTATCTTCAGCCAAAAGTGTCTGCTTGTTTTCTATAAAACACATAATTTGATAAGCTCAGCTTTGTCACGTGCTCAACTCTGTATGTACCCGCATTTCATGACTGACAATGGGTTGTTATGGTTGTATTTATACCCAATAGAGCTTTTGATTTCATGTGGTTTGCTGCTTTGCGGCTCTTGCATTTCATGTGTACTTCTGCTAATGGTGGACAGAGAGCCATCGGTTGTTGGTTTGCGTGCTTGAGGTCATTATTGGGTTTGCAAATACCCACACACACATACATTCATATATGTATGTGTATGTAAATGCGCGATTGATGGGAATGCTCCATAATTATATGGGGCGAACTGGGCAAGACCTTACCAAAAAGTACGAAAGAGAAGAAATTTTACTTATTGCAATGGAGATAAAAGCGTGAATTGACTTTGGTGCACAAATACAATGCAATTTCAAATTAACTGAAATTTAGAGCGGAATATCATCTTGGAAATTTATCCTACATACTATACATATTCATGCGTATGCACATATGTTTAAACATACGTATGAGCGTGCGAATGAGTAAATAAAAACCTATAGATTCGCATGCTATTAATAAATGTCTGTCCACAGTTGTTTCAATAAAACATTGTGTTCTTAAAGTAAACAAGTAAGTATATCCAACTTTTTATTTACACGGTAGATGACGTTCCTTAGAAAAGCGTGCAAAAAATAATTGTGCAAAAAAAATACATTTGGGGATATATTTCCCAATAAAATAAATAATATAATTTTAAAACTTTCAGTTAAGTATTCATAAAACAGAAACAATAAGTGTTTATTAAGAAATAAAAAAAAATAAAAATAATGTGCAGTGAAAATACAATTCATAAAACAGAAAACATTTAAAAATTGTTAGAAAAAAGGAAAAAATTGAAGTTAGGAAAAAAATGAATAAACTGGACCAAAAATGCCATCATCAGTAGATACCATATGTCAGATATGTCCAGCGATTATTTATGGTTTTTTCGTTCGTACAAAATCTTGGTTGGTTCTAAAATGCATGGATGTACGTATAGGTATTTCCTTCTGTTACTTTTCCCCGGAGTTTTTATTGAAGACTGGAAATTAACTTACATTACGGCTATTCTTAAAAGCGGCAATAAAAATAATATTGGAAATTATAGGCCGATTTCTAAACTATGTACAGTTTCGAAATTATTTGAGTATATAGTCAAAGACAAAATATACTAGTACTTTGCTGATAAACATTTTGTTATGTCCCATTCAACATGGGTTTATTGCGGGCAGATCTACATTAACAAATATATCTGTCTTTACGGAGGAATATTGGGAAACATTTCAAAGAGGTTTCCAAATGGATGCAATCCATCCAGATTTCTCTAAGGCTTTTGATAAAGTATCTCACCCAATATTAGTTGCTAAACTTGAGCGTTTCGGCTTTCACTCTCAATTTTTTAAGTGGTTAATTTCATATCTCAATAATAGGCTCTGTGCCGTTCGACTTGATAGTGTATCGTTTTATTCTTTATTGCCTGATCGGGTGTTCCCCAAGGTAGTGTCCTAGGTCTGCTACTATTTATCCTCTTCATTAACAATGTTTGCTCATGTTTTGCTGATGATCTGAAGATCTATTATGAAATTAAATGTCCCGAAGATTAAGCCACTCCCCAGCGTTAGTTGAATAACTTATATAATTGATGTCTGCGTAATCGTTGGTTCCGTAGCATTAATAAATGCTACTTTACTTCGTATGCGAAAGTTTTTAATAATGCTCCAACAGCTTACTACATCTCAAACTCGCCGCTAAAGACAATTAGTGAATTAAAAGACCTGGGAGTTTATTTTGTCTCCAAGCTCAGTTTCACCACCCACATAAACTATATTTTTTCTAAATCGTTGGCAATGTAAGCCTTTATTCGTCGCAATAGTTCTTCGTTTTCAGATCCCTATACTCCCAAACTGTTGTACTCGTCCTTAGTTCGGTTCATGTTAGGATACGTTGTTTTCGTTTAGAGACCGTTCCATGTAGTCTATATTAATAGATTAGAGTCTGTTCAGAGACCTTTTGTGCGCTTTGCTCTGCGCTTGATGAAATTCGTTGTTTCCACTCCGTCGTATCGCTCTCGTTGCTTATTAATAAATCTAAAGTCCTTTTTCTTGTTTTGAGATTCGTAAATAAACGCACAATGACTGCAGTTGAGCGCTGTTAAGGCTGTTCCCAATTTATCTTCAAAGGCGCGGCAATTTTTTGAAGGTGTCATAGGTTAAGTGGTTTCCAAACAAATTGCCAGTGGAGATGAAGAATTAATTGTTCAGCCAATCACAGTTGATGCGGAAGAGGTAGTTCGCTCGCCTGATTCGGCAAAGAGAGCACAAGAACGACTCACTGACATGTACTCCAGTGCGTCTTCGTAAAATTCATCGACGTCAAATAGTCTTCGGTTTATTTTATTGTTCACATGCATGACTATTTCGTTCAATTCATTGAATTCTACAGCGGGATCTACTCAATGTTAAGCCAGTTTTTCTATTTCGGTATTCTTTGCTAAAAGAATAAATGAATCATAACGTACCTGAACGTAGTAGTATAAACCTATCAACGCCGTATTCGTGACAAGTATTCCTCTCTAAAATGGTGTTGGACTGGTTTTCATTGGGGTAATAGGGTTTGGCCATTTCAATGGGGGTTGAAACCATTTCGTTTAATATATAAATCTGATTTTTAATTTCGGAGCCAAATGGATTCTTGAGAGCGGTGTACGTAATAATTTCGAGTTTTGTATTTAGGGTATCAAATACTTCTTTAACTGCATACGTCGTGCAAACTACGAGTAGTGAAATAACTGCGTCTTTGTGCTGCCAATTTAACTTTTTGGCGGTTAACATTCGTAACGGTCAAAAGTTCTTCCGATAGCTCAAACTCAATCGTTAAGTCCTTAAGTGCTTTTGCGCGGCATTTGTTTTTTTAAATTTTTTTTTTCTATTGTTTAAAAAAATTTGTTTTCAAAACTTCCACAACTAAAGAATAATTTCATTCCGGTTAATACTAATGACACTAAATAAAAATTTCAACCAATAGTCCAGTCAAAAGAAGATTTAACTTAGTAATTTTAGGAGTATGCGAGTTTATGGTTTTATTATGTAAAGCCCATCCCTGTGAACTTAAGTTTGAGTTTTCGGGGTCGGGGGTTGTGTCCCGCAGCCGCCATCTTGGAAATAAAGGTGCAACTGGTTTTTGCGATTATCTCGTGAATTTCGAAAGTTACGAAAATTTTATAAATTGCTTTTTTGTAGATAATAATATTATCTACAACTTTCATCCAAAACTTTTTATTGTAATATAAAATTAATAATAAAAAAGTTATAAACAAAATTACGCGAAAAATTAAGGGATGAATTGTTTTAAAGCGTAATAACTTTTTTTTTATTGATTTTATGGAAAATATACATCAGAGCTTTTTTATAGAGCATTCTTTTGTGAACATTTTTGTCTATTAGTTTTTTCCGCTATCTTTATTTAGGCGTATGATTTTGAGCTGCTAAGCGGAGCAACCAATACATTAGCGAAGCGCGTCCATGATTACACAGGCCGACAAAATTTAACCAACATTCAGACCCAGAAACCAGACTCTATATTTCCGCAGGTTTATGATGCGCTGAATCCAAATCTGGCCTCAGAATTGCTCTATCAGCTCTGGTTTTCGAGATATCCTAACCTAAAAGTGCAAAAAACACAATTTTTGCCCATATTTGAGGTTATGTAGCCTTGCAGATGTTTTCTTTCACCAAAATTAAAGGATGGCATCTTTAAATACAAGCCTTCTTTTTTCAAATGGCGTTTTGCTTGCTCAAATATCATTCTTTTTCCCAGAGATATAGCATTTTGAAATTTTCATGTTTCGAAATTTTCCTACACCTGAAAATCGATTAAGATAACATAGACATGATATATTCGATTACTAATTTTCTTGAATTGAGTCTTATTTTTCTTAAAATTTTGTCTCACACCATAAGTGTGCTGACTCACCACATCCCTACACTACCTAACCTTTGGGTACCGAGTCACACACAGCCCTAACCCCTAGAAACCACCCCTATCATACCGCGAGCAGGCTAACCCACTTAACCGCAAGCAGGCTTACCCACAAACTCCAAATTTACATACTATTAATCCATATATTTCAGGCCCTCAAACCCAAGAAAATTAGTAATCGACTATATCATGTCTATGTTATCTTAATCGATTTTCAGGTGTAGGAAAATTTCGAAACATGAAAATTTCAAAATGCTATATCTCTGGGAAAAAGAATGATATTTGAGCAAGCAAAACGCCATTTGAAAAAAGAAGGCTTGTATTTAAAGATGCCATCCTTTAATTTTGGTGAAAGAAAACATCTGCAAGGCTACATAACCTCAAATATGGGCAAAAATTGTGTTTTTTGCACTTTTAGGTTAGGATATCTCGAAAACCAGAGCTGATAGAGCAATTCTGAGGCCAGATTTGGATTCAGCGCATCATAAACCTGCGGAAATATATAGTCTGGTTTCTGGGTCTGAATGTTGGTTAAATTTTGTCGGCCTGTGTAATCATGGACGCGCTTCGCTAATGTATTGGTTGCTCCGCTTAGCAGCTCAAAATCATACGACTAAATAAAGATAGCGGAAAAAACTTATAGACAAAAATGTTCACAAAAGAATGCTCTATAAAAAAGCTCTGATGTATATTTTCCATAAAATCAATAAAAAAAAGTTATTACGCTTTAAAACAATTCATCCCTTAATTTTTCGCGTAATTTTGTTTATAACTTTTTTATTATTAATTTTACAATAAAAAGTTTTGAATGAAAGTTGTAGATAATATTATTATACTAATACTAGATAATACTATTATCTACAAAAAAGCAAAAACCAGTTGCACCCTTATTTCCAAAATGGCGGCTGCGGGACACAACCCCCGACCCCGAAAACTCAAATTTAAGTTCACAGTGATGGGTTTTACATAATAAAACCATAAACTCGCATACACCTAAAATTACTTAGTTGGCTATTTTTTTGTCTCTTTTGACTGGACTACAATACTTTCAATCGAATTGTCAGATAAGCATATTTACATTTGTTATTTTGCCTACATGGCTCACTGTATACACTGTGATTCATATAATCGCCAACGAATAAATGTTTTAAATTCTAAGTTTGAAATTATAAATGACTATAGCATAAAGTTGGCACATAATTTTCTGCAGCTAAGTAATAATAATAATAATTTTAGTATCTGTAATATCTGCCTAATGGCCGACACTTCAACCTAAAGGATAATTTGTGTCCTGCTACATGTTTTAGAAGTAGTTGATACTAGTCCTATTGACTGGCACGACTATTATTAACTGTACTTCATCTGTAATGCGATTCACTAACACATTTTAACGATATTCGCATTCCTCAATCACAATTTCAACGATTTTGCTATTCGATAATCGATTTTATAACGAACATCGATAAGACAAAATCAGCGGTTTGGTTAACACCATCGACTATAAACGGCAACAATTTTTTTGTAGTTAAATTAAACGAGCAACCAAGAATTAGTAGTTTGAATTAAAACTGTGAAACTTATTAAAACCACGCGTATATGTCGCGTTCGAGTATTTGGCTTATGACTTATCGCGTCGAGAGGAGGTAGTGAGGCCTCACACAGTGAATAGATGTTTGCTCCGGGGTGTGAGCAATCCTTGCGATTAATGTTGAAGGGAAGTTCCAACAACTATTCCTTTTCATTCTTCTTTTACAGAGGACCTAATTTCTCAGCTTGATGGTCATCGTTGAGGTTCCAGAATAAGAGCTATTCTGACTGAATAACCTTGAAGCTAATTGTAAATTCTGGCTTTATATTACTAGGTTCTAGCTGCACTGCCCGTAGTTGAGCAATGGGGAATATCCATGAGCCAGTCGTCCGTTAACCGTAGCATACATCGCGTAACAAATGCGATCAACCGTTTCATGTTTCGCGCAAAGGTGAAGTTTCCAATGACCTAAGTGGAGCGGCAAGCTCCAAAGAAAATTTAGATTGGGTGGCTCGTCTGTGGCGCGGTTCTTTTAAGAGTCGTCGATGATATCCTAAAGCAATACGCGTGTAAAAAGTATTGCGTAAATATTCATTTCAAATAAACAATTGCTTTTTACTTTGTGCAAATATCGAATCGTTAAAAGTTAGTGAATCGCACTACTGCTTCTATTTGCTCTAGATGTTCTCTGCCTCAGGCTGGAAATTGGGTGAATGCCAAATTCTTTCAGTAAATTAACCGCCTTGTGGACAAATATCAGAATATATGCAACATAAGCATTCTTGACTTCATTCGGATCCATTTGATCTAGTTTAAAGATGTGCGCTCTTGTCTTGTTCTTGCAGTTAGCGATGAATATCGTTATCTTTTTCAACAATGTACTTAACGAATTTTGTCGCTAAGGGTGTTTGTGTGATTAGCAAATTCATTACTGTAAGCCACAAACGTCGCTCTTAAACAATAAAGATTCTCGACCTCCAGTAATTTGAGAATCGACCTATAGAAATCTCTAAGTTTAGTTAAGAAAATAACAACCAGCAGAGCGTTTGCTTGTCTGAAAGTTAACTTTAACAAATGTGCATAGGTATGGACTATGTATAAAAAAAAAAAAAAAAATAATTGGCGCGTACACTTCTGTTAGGTGTTTGGCCGAGCTCCTCCTATTTGTGGTGTGCGTCTTGATGTTGTTCCACAAATGGAGGGACCTACAGTTTCAAGCCGACTCCGAACGGCAGATATTTTTATGAGGAGCTTTTTCATGGCAGAAATACACTCGGAGGTTTGCCATTGCCTGCCGAGGGGTGACCGCTATTAGAAAAATGTTTTTATTAATCTTGCTTTCACCGAGATTCGAACCAACGACCTCTCTGTGAATTCCGAATGGTAATCACGCACCAACCCATTCGGCTACGGTGGACTATGTATATATGTATTTAATATATGAATTTGAGCACGCTCTTGTACATCACACTAAAGTAGGTCCAAATTTATATCGGAATTCTATATTTATTTATTAAGTCTAAAATTCGTTTGTCCAACATATTAGCAAAATTTATCAGCACGCTCAAAGATAATACTTCATTCTCATACAAATATAAGTAGACATGACTTAAGAGTAAACAAACATACATACGCATGCATGCGCACTGAAAAGTGTTGACCCTGTGTTCATAAGCAAGTGAAATATATTTATAGCTTTTCAATTTTAACTGTAAATTTATTTACATTTACACTCGCACACAAATCAGTTATGTACACACACACACACACACACACAATGACACTAAAGCTTTGATTCTCATACTTAACGATTAGCTACAAAAAGCACGTCACAAATAAACGTCAGCAGCTCGCGTTTAAGTCAACTCATTTGAAATTTCCTAATGGGAAAATAATTGCAAGTCATTAAACGTATGCAAACACACACACATATACATATGTACATACCACAAAATCTGTAGGCCATAAAAATTTTGCGACGCACTCATGCAACATGCCCCATGCCACACATACGTTATGTGCAACGTATGGACGACGCCACTCAGCACTGGAATAGCATTAAATTTATTAAAATGCCAATGCGTTTGCTGTCAGTCGAAGTGGTCACGTGATCAGCAATGACAGCGGAGGCTGCCGAACGACTGGTTGGCTGTCTGGTCATCCTCTCAGTTCTGTAGGTTTATCTTGCATGTGCGTAAGTGTGCATTTGCCACTTAAGGTATGTGTGTGTGTAGGTATGTATGTAGGACCACAAACGCAAGGTGCAGATTGGTGTGGATTACGTCGCGGCTTTGCAGGAAGTTGATACTCTTTTACTTGTTGGTAGTTAGATGTGGTTGTGTTCAAGGGGGATAAGGGGTATGATGCACTCGTATGTGTAATATATAAACAGTTCTTGTTTATTTCGGGCGCAATGAAATTTGCATGAATTCGCATTCAACATTCACGCACATGAATGGATAAGAAGCATAGGAAGACAACAGTTTCGGCCAGTGAGACAAATTTTGTTGGGATGGCATACAAATAGATAGTGGGCAGTGGGATCACCATTCGAGATTCTTTTAGGATTGCGCGTTTTACGACTCAGCTCTCTAACGCCGGAGGTAGCACCAATCGAACGTGTTTTACGAGCTTATTGACGATCAATATTTTTTCAGCCAATACATTCACAGATTGGTTAGCCTTACAAGGGAAAAACATTTTCTTGATGGTATAAAACTGGCTTCAATGGAGAGTTGTGAAAATGGGCTGACTATTTTTTTGTCTTTATTTTTATTATTTTTTTACCAATAGTCGGCTGGTTCTACGTTACGAGAGTCACCTGTATTTAAATACGGCCAAGGCCTGTCACTTCAGCTGCATATCTGTTCCCCACAGTTTTATGCTGTTACAACGACAATAACTACAACAGCACTTCTTCACTCGCAGAATTGTGATTCTATTGACTTTTTTTGTAATCCAAATCGGATAGCTCAATACATTAAATCTTTTTAAGTTAACACTAAGCGAGACTGTTTTTGGAGTTTTAGAAATTCCTTTGCAGGACGATGGTGTCGGGCAGTCATATCAGAACTTCCAACCTTGAGTTGGATCTTCCTTTTGATTGAAAAATTAAATTTTCATTTTTGTGACCAAACTAGTTTCGAAAATTAGGAATTAACTTTCAAATATCAATCAGGCAGCTGAAGTAAATTTCAGTGGTAATTTTCGCGTAAAATATCTTGACCCATTATTATCACTATAAGCCTTCGAGATTTAACTTACGTCGCAGAGGCGCAAGTCCCACAGTACGGCTTTCAAAGCTTTGTGCCACCTACAACAACAAAAAAGGAGATATGTATGGAATGTTTCAGTCGCTCATTTCCTGCTGGGACATATACCAATTTCTTTCCAGCAAATACTTACTTAAGGCACCTTTGTGTGCCATAAGGATATTTTGCATGCTGGTAAGTGTATTTACATACATACATACAGACATATGTGCGTGAACATTCTGCACCACTGCGCTAAGTACTTGGAATGTGCCACAAGTGCTGACACGAAGTTAAGTCGCTCTTACCAAGCAAATATGCAGGCAAGTAAACACCCAATTCACAATCAAACTAATCGCATACGTGGCGTAAGCATCTAACCGATCAGCCTACACCCCCCTCCTTAGTCAATCCGCAATGCGACGATACTTAAAATCAAAATTTATGCTCGACTGAGTTGCAACTGTCGAATGCCAAGCAAATGCGGCAGGTAGATGATAATATGCAATGAGAAGAAGACTGGCTAATGCCCAAAGAGCAACTTGTAAGGGACAACATCAAACCCATTGCATGTGGCTCTTGCCGGTGTCACCAATGCAAGCGGTGCCACCGCACTGTATGGTTGAGTGATTTTGGATGCGAGTTCCATAGTCGGTAACGACAAAAGTGGTATTTGCCTAACGCAAATGGGAAAGAGCATTGAAGAGGTTGGCTGAGTCGAAGCAGTGGCAGATGGAGAGGAGCTGAGTGGGAAGCCAAGCAAAAGGAGCTCGTCGATGCAGTGAAAAAATTAACTGACGCCGTTTGGTTTGCGCCCCAATGCGGCACAATGGGTAAAGATGCTGCCTGCTGCACTGAGTAGCAGCTTGTTGGCTGCATGCTTCGATTGCGGGTGTTGTGGACGAATTGGGCTGTGGCTGGTTGTCAGATGAATTTAGTTGCGGCAGGGAAAGATAGCCGAGAATTGATGCTGCAATAAATGCGGCGGATTCTCAATCAAGTAGATGGGAAATATGCAATTTCCTATTGATACTGCCGCAATCAATGCCCGACCGCCCATTCGACTGTGCGCTGCTGGTAAGCTGTGAGAATTGTTAGGCTTATTGTTGCAGGTGTTGGCTATGCAGGGGCTGTTGTTGCAATTGCGTGTGTCGTTAAAGCAACAAATCGGATTTAAAGCTACAAACTAGCAAACGCATGCGAATACGTACATATGCACGTATGCATATATATATGTACATATGTATGTGTGTGGCTATGCTCATATGCGCAGTTTATTTCATTCGGGCGCATTCGTATGTATGTATGCATGCATGCCTGCGTTCACGTGAGCTGACGCGCGCCCATAAATACACAGCATATGACTTATTTATGTTCGCAATCGCATGTATGTGTGCACATAAGTGTGGATGTATGCTGTATGCTGATACCAACAGTGGAACCGGTTCACCACGGTCATTATTTGTCGATTGTTTACAACTTTTTTTTGTTCTTCTTTTTTTTTGTAATACATTTTGAGCTTCACACATTGTCTGCTCTTCCATTTTCTCCTTTTCATTTTTTGTTGCTGTACGGCTGTTGCTGCATTTTTATGCGTTTGTGGCTTACGCTATTTTTAGCCTCGATCAACAACAGTTCGCTATTTAAGTGTTGCAAGGCGCCTCTCTGCCTTCGTCAACTCCCCGCAACTTTCTTTTCGCTGCCCCTGCCCAAACTGCATGCGCCGACTGTGGCTGGTCGCTCTTCGCTCGCTTTGTACAATTTGCAAGTTGCAGATTGCCGGTGGTCACTACATCGTCGGCACACAAGCACATTCGTCCTTGAGAAACGTGCACAATTTCTGCGGCCGTAAACCAAAACAAGTCTGTAGAGGCGTGGTAAAAATGATAACAAAAATTTTAGCTAAAAATAACGACCACTAGAACTAAGACGGCAGTCGACTGTTACTGTTGCTGTTTCTATAACTGTTGTTGTTGATGTTGCTGGTGGTGCCGATGAGCCGGTACAAATTATTCGCTCGCGCCGCTCACTAACGCTCACTCCTTCCTCCCTTTGCCACTCTCAGCGGCCGATGGATTTTTTTATGCCATTTCATGCGATAACTCGAATGTGCGAGTGTTGTATGCTTATGTGCATGTGTATGTGCATGTGTGATTGGATGTGTGCATGCTTGTGCGCTTAAACTATTCTTGTTGACCATCAAAGTGCGCTGTGGTTATTTTTAAACTTTCGCACAACATGCAACAGCCTATCATTACGTACCTACTCGTACGCTGTATTCATGATTCTTTTTGACACACAAACAAAATTCGCATGCAATTGGCGTGTTCATCATCTTTTCGGCTTAGCTGCATCTATATAAGTACTTAATTACATACATACATACATACACACCTATGCCTGCACACAAGTGAAGATGATTGTCTCATTTTATGTTAATACTTAAGGTTGCTGTTGAACCTTGTGTGCCTTTTATTTGTATGTATGCATGCATATATGTTAGTGGAATACTCAATTATAATGATTTGTGTGTGTGTATGCATTATGGAATGCATTTCATTAAAATTACAAATAAGGTTTTTTACTCAATAGTACACTTCTTCACGCCGGCAAAGTACAAAGAAAAATAAAAAATTAACTCTGGCAGGTGAGTAGAAAATTCTTTACAGAGAGTTTAATTACCGGCATCTCAAAACAGCTAATATTTTATCTTTTGGATGTAAAGGGGAAAAATTAGGTAGAAATTGAGATCCGTATTAAGTCTTTGCCTCTATGGAAGGGTTTATTAAAACATTATTTATTTATGTTATTTATTAACGACGTAGGGGTATTTGAATACTACAAAAACAGAGTTCACTCCAAACGTCATATCGCGAAAACTATAATAGCTGTCTCACTGATTTTTCTTCTTAAGAAAATGTGATATAATTTATTCTTTCTGTAAAAAGCTATGAAATTTCGAACGCTTTTGCCGTTTTATTTTATCCAATATGGTGAATGGAAAAAAAATTGAAAACCTCTTTGCTCATTCGTAAAAATTTAACAGTTAGTAAAATACGAGTAGTAGTTAGAAGTTCGGAATCAGTTTATCTGTAGCATTTTCTAAACACAGCAGGAACCACAACTCGATCATGCTAATGAATTGGAAGTCTTGGTCTTATGTCTTAGTGGGGGTATTTAAGTAACTATAGCTGCATCAAAACTATTCATTAGCAACGACCAACCCCATTTCTTGCCACGTATCGTCGTAGCATTGAAGAGGCGGTCAGCTTGCACTTTTTTAAGCTTTTATTTGTCTGCATGATAAAGTAGCGAACTATGCTTTTGATATAGATAATTTATTTTCCCAGTTGACTCTTATGATTTTCCCTAATCTGCTCAGTTTTCATTCCTAAATTTCGGTAAATGGCTTCTCACTACTGAAAACATCTTTCCATCCCAGACTGATGTGGGCGGCCTTTCGGTAGTTCTCTTTAAGAAGTGTTCCATCATTGAAACTCCGCTAAAAAAAACATTTAATAACTCACTTGCCGGAGGAATGTTCGCTGATGATGGGAAAGTGACAACAGTTCCTTAAATCTTTAAAAGTGGCAATAAGAATGATGTCCGTAACTATAGACCAAAATCAAAGGTGCCCACTACTTTCGAAATCGAAACTATTAATAAAGAAAAATTGTACTTTGCTACCAAATGCCTAACTTCTTCCACCAGCATTGTTTTGTAAAGGTAGGTCCACTGTTTCACCCTGGCTGTCAGTGAATATTACATTGAAACATTTTCGTGTGGATTACATCTATACTGATTTCTCCAAGGCCTTTGACATGGTGTCACATAGAATTCTTTGTACACTGGGTCCTCTTGGCTTTCACTCGGTTTTCCTTTTATGGCTAAAATCTTATCTAATACGAAGGAATTGCCTCGTTGCAATTGAAGCTGAATCTTCTGCCCCTTTCATTACCACTTCTGGGGTACCTCAAGGTAGGGTTTTGGGCGCCCTACTATTCGTCTTATTTATAAATGATATTAGCAGATGCTTTTCATTTGCCAGTCATCTATTAAATGCAGACCAATTAAAAATGTTTGCCTGGGTGCACGTATTCATGCTCCTCTTTAGATTTTAAAAAATATTTTCAAGTCCTTTACTCTAAATTTCGTGATATTCCACAATCGTCTTAAATCTCTAATAATGCCCTCCAATCGGTAAATGAGCCCAAAGGTCTTGCAGTAATTTTTGATTCTAATTTTTCTTTCTCAAGGTATATCAATCGTGTGCTTTATTAAAAGTAATAATTCAAACTTCTCAGACCCTTACACGATGAAATTACAGTTTACCACGATTGTTTGATCCAGGTTGGAATGCTTCATTTATTTGGAGAACTTATCACCAGTTATCACTAGAATTCAAGGCGCGCAAAATATGTTTCTCAAATTTTTCTTTAAAAATTTCTGTCCCCTTTCCTTCCTATAGATCCCGCTTGGTTTAATAATGCCCTTAAGTGCAGAAAGCTGATTCTGTCGCTTTTTCTTTTGTGTTTAATTTAATTCAAGGTGACACTGATTGTGCGTTTCTTTTAGAACGCATCAACTTTCTTATTCCGGCGAGAACTTTACGAAGCTTTTACGGTTTTTATCCGAAGATATTGAACACAATTTCGAATCCAATGCATCTATTGCTCTGACTCTTCGCGAAAGGGTCTTGAACTTCATAGCGTTAGATTTTACAATTATTAAAAATTAATTGCCTTCTTTGTTGCATTATTTAATTCGCAAATATAATGGTTATTGTTATGATTACGTTCTATTTTAGTTTTAGCTCCTTTTATTTGCAATTTTATTAGGAAATTAGTTATATTCGCATTAAAGCAATAGTCAGCAAGAACTTTTGTGTTTTTTTTTATACTAAATGAAATAAATTCTGTCCAAAAAGTACCGGGAATTGTTCAATAAAACACAAAATAATTGTTGAGGCTCCATTCGAGGTAATAGTCCACTCATCAAAGCTCTTTCATCGAATTCTCCTTAATGGTCTCTATCGACTTAAAGCGGCGTCGCGGAGTGACAATTTAAGTTTTGGGAAAAGGAAAAAGTCAGATAGAAAAGGAAGCTAAATGCGGTGAATACGGTGGTTGTTCGATGATATTTGTCCAGTTTTTGGTCAAAAAAGTGTCCACAATATCAGCCTTGAGAGACGGTGCGTTATGATGGTGCAAGGTCCATGAGTTTACTTTCCACAAATCGGGCCATTTCCTACGCACATTCTCTCTCAAATGTCGCATAACTTAATATAATAATTTGGAACGAATTCCGAGGGCACAACACTATGATAATCAAGGAGTAGACTGAATTTCACTTTTGACCGACTTTGACTATGCCCACGTCTCATGACCTGTTGTGATGCGTTGGGGCCGAAAAACTTGCTCGAGTATGTCTTCAGCCCCCTTCTTTCGATGAATTTGTTTAAAGAAATTCAACTTCCTTGGAACGAGTCGAGCAGCCACGCGTCTCCGTCCCAATTGATGGTGTAAAATGTTGTGAGACACGCTAAGGTCACGGGCTACCTCCATCAAACTTAAATGATGGTTTTCCACCACCATTTCCTTGACTTTATCGACGTTTTCATCCATTGAAGACGTTGATGGGGGACCAGATCGGGGCAAATCTTCCACGACTTCTCGACCCTCTGCAAAAACCACTCGTAGGCCCTTGTTTCTCATTCAAAACACAAATTCTTTGTTCGATATTGTTATCCATAGTGAAAATCGATGAGCACACTTGCGGTTGACTGATATAATTAAATGCCAAAAACAAGATAACTGACAGATCAGGCTCAAATTCTGCCACACTATAGAGGACAGTTGCACCAACATTCCAGCAAAAAAAGATTTGGACTCATGTGTAACGCGCGCTTTTTAAATGAACAATTCCTGTTATTTTTTTGACAGAATGTATATAAATTAATAATGTCAATGCTATGAACAAATTTCTAACCAAGACACACAGACTTTTCTTTTACCCGAATTTAAAATACCACTTCAAAAAATGTTTTTGTTTTTTACTAATACCCATTATTTTTTTGACTGTATGTATACAACACAAGCACATTTCTCCTAAAGGCTTCTGATTAGAAACGAAGATGATGAAATCGATTGATGTGCCCTAAATGAGTTGGATAATGAATCATTGCAATAAAAGGAGAAGTGACTGCATTTCCTTTAAAAAAAACAAGACCTGTTCCTTTTTTTGCCTTATACGAGCACTTACTCATTCCAAATGCTTAAACAGTTAAATTGATCAACGCGAGTCGATAATCTTAAATACGACGTTAACTGTAAATTTTTTATAAAACAAATATGCATTATTCAATTATGTGATATGTCACATATTAAGTAACTGGTTCATATTTATTCACACGCATTAATTGCCATATGGGTAAATACTTAACAGTTTCATGACTGAATGCGGCAAAAGGAGCGCAGCTTCGAATTCATGATTACTCTTCCCCTTATATTTTGGATTATGGCGCAGTATTTAAGGCCGATATGAATAAAGATTTTTTATTTCGAGATGAGTGAAAATGTTAAATATAAAATAAAGTTATATAAAATCTTCCTAATGAAAGGTAATCGCTTATGGTAATGAGCAAAAACTAAGAAAATATTATTCTATACCAAATTACGGCACTAATTGTTGTAAAAAATAGCAATTAAATTACCAAATCAGTGGCGTAACTAATTGAAATCTATAAGGTCAAACATTTTATTAATCGCTGTTCATGTGCGCCATACTCGTGCAATTACTTATACGTACATATTTTTTTATGCAGTTGCGTACAGTAAAACCCTATGGGCAAAACGTTAGGTAATTACAATAGTTCAGCCGATGTTTTAGCTAAACTCCACCATTTGTTTAGTGCCATAATAGGAGCTATCGGTATTTGCCAAACCAATGCTTTTGGCTGTCCTATAGCTGTATACCAAACGTAAATTAAGGAGAGTTGATTCTCAGGGTCTTATGCTGGTCTGCATACCATTCCTGAGTGATGCTGTTATCGATTGCTCCGAAAGATTCAAGTTTTACTGAAGACACCCACAATGTGAAAATTCTTTAAAGGAATCGCTGTGTAGCGATAATATCATCTATGGGTGAAGGTCTTCAAGTTTGGTATACAAACAGCTTAGAGATGCTTAATACCTTGGAAGTCGGCCTATAATAACGAGCATAATTTTTCTTCCGCTTTTTAAAAACAATTGATGATTGTTAACTTTCATTCATTTAAGAAAGTGCTTGCAGATAAATATTTACTGGAAAAAACCTCAAAGGGAATTGCCAACGCCAAACAATTCTTGAGCAAGATAGCCGAAAGACCGTCAGATGAGATGTGCAAATTGCCAAAATTTAGGAATGGAGGTATAGCGGATGAAAGGTTATCTCTCATGAACCGAGACATAATTTGACCTAAAAAAATCTGCAAATAAGTTAACTGCTTCCTTGGCCGAATATAAATCCGGGTCGTTCTGTTTACGTAGAACCGACTGTCGTGGGAACGGTAGGTGTTGCTGCTGTAGTGTTCTGTTGAAATAATTCTAATTTGCGATTAACGCCATTTTACTACCACTGTTCTCGATTAATGTTGTTGTTGATGTGATAACGTCTTTTAATTCGATGTAGCTGGCTGCACGCACCAAAGCATGCGTCGTTATCTTGCTCATGCGTCGTTACTTTGCTTGAACTGCAAGCGAGAGCGCTGAACGAACGACAAAGAGGCACAATCGGCCCCCGCGTTCGGCAACGTTCGACATCTGGCTCTGTCCTACTTGAGTGAGCATATATATGTATGTATATGCGCATATGTAGGTATATAAATTCACATACTTGTATTTGCATATGCCTTCTTCCTGTGTTCATGGTAATGAACCATTTCTCTGTTGAGAATAGGACGATGATAGGAAAAGTAGGAAAGGAAAGGGAGTGTTTCGAGTGTAATGTGTCTTGATAAAGTCAAATCGATGATGGTGCCTTTTAGTGTTGTTGACTTATTAACGTCTGATGCACAATCGAAATTGAACATATCTTTCATGAATTTGATAAATGTTTCGTCATTTTTCACGTTTGTGTATATGTAACTTGACCTATTCCATTGCGATTCCATTTACCTCCTTTTCTATATCCATACAAAATATCTACCAAACAAATAAAATTAAAATTTTCTTTTGAAATATGCAACCATTCCACCAGTATTTTCTTACGACGTTGTCACGTTAAACTATCGCCAGTAAACCGACTTTACAGACAACCTCGTTTTTTTTTTTGTTTACTTGAATCAAATCCATTTCATGGGATCCAAGGATATCAGCAACGTTTTTATCTCTGTGTCTGAGATTTCATTATTTTGCTGTAGGAAAGGCTTACCGAAAGAGCGAAGTCTTGCTGTGGCTAGACCTAGAAATTCGCATAAGTACTGACTTTCTTTCCCTCAACCTGACAGCTTCGGCAGATGAGATTGAAAGAGTTGACCTGTAAGGGTTGCAGTGATAAGTGAAATGCATGGGCGAGAGCTTCTTAACAGATAATTCGCCCTCTGGATGCTGTACGATGGTTCTGTTTTTTTGTTGTTGTAGTGTATGTAGTTAACTCCTTCACTCTTTCTTAGGAGTGTGAAGCAATGGATGTTTTTATTGTGTTGAATGGGGTAGCAACTGCCATGGCGTCTGTTGTGGCTAGTGCTGAACGTTTTCTTGTTAGCTCATCTGTTATCTGCTATCTACTATCTTCTATATTCCTATGACCGGAAACCCATATCTGAGTAGTTTGAAGCCAATGACCAAGCAATTCTAGTTCCTCTCTACACTATAAAACTGTAAGTAGTTGGGATGAAACGGAAATGGAATCTAAGGTCTTGCTGACTGCTTAATTACAAGAAGTGATATAATAGTTACTCTTGCACAAATTTCTTTGCAATGTTGTAGTGCTTTGTATGCTCTCTGATTGCTAATAGTTGTGCCTAGATCACGCTAGCATAGTTAGCAAGTCGAATGGATTTGGATAATTTGAACGACTCCGAATAGAGGCCAGCTCTTACACCACAGTTCATCTTAGAACCGTCAGTGTTCAATGTAAACCTCAATGTCGAATCTACCAATCACCTTCCCTATCCTCCATTCGGATCCCGGTGGGAAACGTACTGTAAAGTCTTTCTTTAAGCTAAGGTCGGAGATTGTGAACTCTGATTTGTTTTTGAGCAGCGAGGGTCTCTGTTGGAGGATCTTGCTGTGACCGTATAATCTTGTTGTCCAGCTTCCTATGACTGTGAGTATCATCGCGCTGCATGTAGCGATTGTGTTTATGGATCGGCATGTGTACTTTTCATTTTACATCATTTTCATTTATCATCAAACATCACCGAAACCGGGATACTCGAACTCGACTTTTCTGTTTCAAAACGATTTCTGATTAGCTCTGATGTTCCCCTCAGTGCTAAGAATATAGTTTTTGAAAAGCGGTTTATCTAAGCAACTTAATTTCTTTCTGACCAAAATTCCAGAAAAGTCTGCTAAGTCTGACAGCCTACAGTAACCACACTTATGTATGTAAAACGACATAGAGGGTCGTGGGTGGCTGAAAAGCTCTTCTGAACCAATTGGGTCCTCACAACAAGATATCACTGTTTGTTGTTTTGGGGAGTTGTAAGAGCAGTCTGAAAATACTAAAAATGCAAACTCTACTGTCTAGAGCTGACTGTTTATTTTTAGGGTAGGGGTGATAAAGTTATATATTTAATTAATTTCAAATACTTCAAATACTATCATGATTAGCTAATTAAAATGGAAATTAAATTGTATAAAATATTCAGGGAATTGCCTGCTTATCACTTACCTGTTGTTGTTGTTTTTTTCAAATTATCAGTTCAAATGGGCAGCGAAGCGGGACAGGCTATCGATAAAATGTTGGCGGCTCTGAGAGGCACAGCGTGAATGCAAATCAAAACGTTTTTACTTTACACTACTGTGTGAATTCTTAACACTTCTTTGAGTTTGAAAATGTTGTTAAATTCCTTTAATTCGCAGTTTTTATTTTATTACTCTCGACACTTTTTCTTCACGCTGTTCGTCATAGCATTTCGTTTTTGCTTTTATATTTTGGATATTATTTTTTTTGCGTTCTTCAAACGTGCGATATATTTCAAGATCTCACAAATTGCTGCTGAAAAAAAAAAATATCTCGATTAATGAAATTCTCAACGGAGTTGCTGCTTTTGCTGATACAAATATGTGAATAATTATCGTAGCAATATTTAATGAAACCCAGCATATCGCCAATAAAAAAAGTAGCCATTATTCCTAGATTGAATGCGAATGTCTTGAAAGTGTGTCGCATGTGGCTGGAAGCGGTGACAATAGCAGAGAATGCCAGAATGGAGGTGTGAAATCGAAATACACACTTATTTATGTATATAAAAGCGCGTGAGCGCTATAAAATTAAGCAAACACAATAATTTTGTATTGGCTGAAATAATTTACAGGTCTGAAATGGCATTATAGTGACTTTTCACCTTGTCCCTTAAGGTGATTTTTTCTGATTTTATAATTTCATTTAAACCATTTATTTATTTATTTCATTCTGCTGAAGTGTTTTTTTTGAAGTCTTCGTAGAATAATTTACAATAAAACTACCAACAGTTCATTTCTACCCAACCGTTCATATTCTCCGGTGCGATATTTAGTGGGCAAAATAAAAAAAAATTAAAGAAAAGTTTTAAATAAAATTAAACATATTTCATTGTAATATTGCAATGCACATAAGATATACATCTATTTATTTATTTTTTATTCTTCTTCTTCTTGATTGACGCGATAACCGCTTACGAGATTTTAGCCGATTTTTTAGTTTAACAAAGCGCGCCAGTCGTTTCTTTCTCGTGCTAACCGGCACCAGTTGGACACACCAAGTGAAGCCAAGTCTTTCTCCACCTGATCTTTCCAACGCAGAGTAGGGCTTCTTCTTCCGCTGCTACCACCAGCTGGTACCACATCGAGTACTTTCAGAACCAGATCGTGTGTATCCATTCGGACGACATAATTTCATCCAACAGGTCAGCTGGATCTTTTTTCGTTGCGCAATGTCTATGTCGTCGAAAAACTCATACAGCTCATCGTTCCATCGCCTACGATATTCGTCGTCGCCAACCTGCAAAGGCTCAAACATCTTCCGCATAATTTTTTTCTCAAATACTCCAAGGGACGCCTCATCGAATCTCGTCTTCGCCCAAGCTTCGGCGCAATACAATAGGACGGGCATAATGAGAGACTTATAAAGTGTTAGATTTGTTCGTCGAGTGAGGACTGTACTACTCAAGAATCTACTTAGTCGGATTCGAAGTACGTCAAAAACCGATAAGAAAGTATTGTGCCTTCCAACGCTTCCAAACTCATCGCATTTTCTACAATCAATGTTCTCTTTATTACCAATTTTTGTTTCTCCAGTCTTAAGTTTGGTCCATATTTTGTTATTAAAACGGCTTATCAAAACCAGTAAAACCATCAATGAACAATATTTACCTATGTGGTGTGCAATGGAGAGAATTTCGATTATCTTTCAGCAAAAAAATGGGCACAGTCTCTTAAGAGTTAATTTGGTACAGCCTATTTCGTGACTTGTCTCAAACTAGTGCAAATTTGCTGCAGAGTGACACAGTTGGTGTTCGGTTTTACACTGGCAGTGTTGCCATCTAAACTGTTTATGTGTGATTGCTACAAAAAAAAATCTCCTCACACATGAGGACAGTAGTCTAGTGACATCACCGTCGATTCTGATGTTGACAGTTGCTAGCACTGGGCATATAGCGAGAGCCAGTGCCGGGCTCTGAAAAATGAGTTCGGCACTAATTTTTTGCTACACAACGTAGTTCGTTTTACTGCAGGGATATGCTTGCTTACTTAGTGGTGTTGATATTTTCCGCATGCTTACATAGGTGTATGAGTGAAGCAAGTTCTCAGTGACTTTTGCTCTTTTTTTTGTTAATTTATAATGCAATGTTTTTATTCAAACTGAGTTTTTGTTTTCCATAAACTTTCGATGTAGAACAAGCTGAGTAAACAGGGGAAGTACTCAAAGGTGGATTAGAAAAAATGTTTGCTTTTCGCGGGTTATCAATTGCAGAAAATGTTATGCCGATTACTGTACAATTAAAAGCCTTTTTTAACACAGAATAAGGTTAATATTCTATAAATTCAAGCTTTGGAAAAGTTTTAAAGAAATTCTTATTAATTAAATAAAGAACTGCACTGCTAGGGAACAAAACAGAAGCTTAAACAAAAGAGATTGACATCCGTTCTTGGGTATTTATTTGAAATTAGGTGGTTTTATATTTAATAAATATGAAAACTGAGTATTTCACAATTAAAAATATTTATATTTATTTATATTTGGTAGAAAATAAAATGTAATTATTTTTGATTTTCATTCTATAGTTATTCGGAAGACGAGCGGGTATACCGAAAAATGTTTATAATAAGGGTAAGAAATGCCAACTTCCTGCGATGATTTAGTAAGAACTAAAGTATAGTCCCCAAATAGATTAGACAGGTTAGCTTAACCCTTTATTGCTTGAATTACCATTTTTTAATTATCAATAAGATATATTAAAAGATAAATAATGAAAACGTTAGATATTTTGGTTTCTTTTTTACGGAACCTCAAATAAGAGTTAATTGTAAAGTACAGAAAACAGGGGAGAAGCGGAAAAGCGGAAAAAGGACCATCCGTCGAGTAAATTGAGTAAATCGACTGAATGAAAATAATTTTTTTTTTGCCAGAAGGTATTTACATTTTACTCTGTTATCGTTTTTTGAACATGCATCACTCGCACTTCAATTCTGCTTTTTCACCCACTTCCACAAAAGTGAGGTCATTTCGAAATGTCATAAAATCAATTTGTTTATTATTGCTAAATATGCATTGAATGGATTAAAATAGTTTGAATTATTTTATAGTACTTAATTTGGAAATGAAATTGAATTAAAAGTGCCGTACCGTATATGGGCCCATATGCGGTAAAGGGTTAAGGCTTGTAAAATTTCTTCAAGGTTTTTTGGTTTGAGTGACCCTCAAATGCCTGGCATAAACTACACGTGGCATGTGGTGTAAATGTATTTGAATATTTAAAGAGTCTTCCACGTGGCAATGCTATTCAAATACAAGATTTTGGTCAAAAGAAAAAAACAAAAATTCTCACATAATGGAAAATTTTGTCTCACCAACTGCGTCAGACGTTTTACACGTCCTATTAGTGTACGTTCCCAGTTTTCTTCTCAAGTGTTAGGGGTAAAATATGTGTTGACAATTGTCACATCTCTATTAATTTGCACACTTAACATTTGCTTTGTAAATACTACATTTTCTTTCTTCCCTTTGCGCCAGCTTTGTCGGAAGCAATGAAATATGCAATTTAATCATCATGAATTGGCGACAAAGTGCAATGTGCGGCGCCATTAAAGGAACGCCAAAAGAGTAAAAACATAAATAGCTAAAGTAAAAGCAAAACAAAAAAGCAAATAAAACGGAAAATGCAAATGAAAAGTCAACAAAGAATAAGGAAAAGGTGCAAGCGACAATTAACATCTTCAGCGACAGCTTGAGAGACTTGTTTTATGAAATAAATAACTAAGTAGCGTGCGTGTGTGCGTGTGTGTGTAGGTGTGCGTGTGTGAGCTGGGTCAGCTGTTTGTGTGTTTACGGGGTAATAAAGAAAAACGTTGCCTTTCGCTGATATTATTGTGCGATTTTTTCATATTTTTTGTATAGCATTAAAAAAAATTTTTTTTTTCGTATTCTTAGCTATAATTTAAAGTGAGCGCACGAGACGACAAAGATCTGCTGGCAGACAGCCAGCTACTATTTGTAAGCACATACATGCGCACATGTCTATATATATGTAAGTAAGTGTATGAGCATCCCGTGCCTACACGCTGAACAGCCACGTGAATTTTCACACAAAGCAACTGAGACAATTTTTAGTATTTTCATTTTTTTTCAGATGAGTTTGCTTTCATTGAAAGTGAATTTTGGGATGCTAATAGTTCGGGTGTATTAAATTCGCAATTTCCAATGCTAAATAATTACAATTTTTAATAAAATTCGGAAATTTTTTTAAAGAAAATTCCTTTCCATGAATCTTCAAAGCAATTTTTCGCGTTGGGTATTGAAAGATTTCCGAATTCAGAGCCTATAAAAGTCTGTATACCTGTCTGATTTTGACACCTTCTTTCGGTGGGTATTAAGGCGAATGTTTATGGCGTGCACAACTTATGGCGAGTAAGTAACGGGTGTTTTGTTTTAGACATATGAGATTTACAGTAAAATGCCTTTGACATTCCTTTCAGTATTATTCAGAATATTACCATGCAAACTGAAGGACGCTTACAATTCGCGAAAATAAATGGAAAATTGCAGCTTCTTGAGCTAAACTTAAGTATCGACTATCGTAATTATCTTATCTTATCGAAGTATCGTAAGTTATCTCCATTGGGGAGAGGTTTATTTTTCATAGGAACCGAAAGAAGAAAGACAAATTTCATTAACTGCCCAAAAAGATGCGGGAGTTGCCTTTATGCCACTGGTGTCATTGGATTCTACTTTTTCAAAACGGCATTTTTTTGTTTGGTTGGAGCCCAAGTTACGGTTACTGGTCAATGGTGGCAGATATATGCAAAATATGCGCGAGTTTTTGACTACTTACAATAACGTCAACCACAGGCTATGCAGTTTGATATATTGGAATTACTTTTTGTGTGAGTATGTCAAGTCATTGGCTAACGCTAAGGCTGGTGACTGCCAAGCCACTATTAGGAGCGTTAGTGGCAAGACACGACGGGAGTGGTTAAAAAAAAGCGATGCAGTCGATGTAACAAATATTTAGAAAATATTCAATTCTCAATAAATTTGCCAGCCATGTCCCCATTCCACCAACTCTTTTGTGTCTAATTTAAAAAAGTCCAATGCTTCTAAAAAAGCCCTCCTTATATTTACCCAATAAATCGTAAGTTTGTTTCTGTAATTTTGCCAAAAATCGCCACGGCCAAGGCGCTTAATGATGATGCTTCTGTTTTTAATTTTGTCTGTGATTCAAGAGTAGGTCTGGCACAGAAATACGTCGCAATTCTTTTGCTAAGGTTTGAATGGGGTCGTTGCTTGGCGGTAAGCGTGTACAGTTGGCTTTGTAAACGAACGAAAAATGATGTGGTGATGTAAGAATTTTTTTCAATTTTTGTTCGCATTTTTCTTTTCCTGTAATACCTACAAATTTTCTTAATTTAGAATTTTCTAATTTGCCTACAGTGCTCTCTTTCTCTCTCTCTCTTTGTCTTCCTCCCTCTCGTGGCTCCCTCCCTTGCTTTTTGCTGATATATGCTTTTGTAAAATTTTTTTTAATTCGATTATTCGATTCAGCGATTAATTTTAAATTTAAAAACAATTTTTTTAGGTGCATTAATAGTATAAATAAAAGTGTCACATGACTTTGTTATTCGCAATGTTAATATAATATATTGCTGGAAATCAATTGAGTTTTTTGCTTGTTTTGGCCACTTGAAAAAAAGTATTTCGCAATAAATACTTTTATAATATTTGCTGATTTAATCAAATGCAGTTGCTCATTAGATTTTATGAAATTAACTAATTTTGTTTTTGCGTTACTTAATATTTCAATTACAGAAATGCCTCTTCGGCGTTTAGTTGTGTTACATTTTTACACATTTTTCTGCGCCTCAGCATGCGAAACTCCAATTATTTTTAATAGGTGCGCATTTTGTCACTTTCGTTCGTACCCCATCTGCATTTGTAGTCACAGCTGAAGTGTGAATGAATCACATTTTTGCAGTTGTGTAAGTAATTAGGGTTTCATGTTAGCAATACATTACCTTAGTTGAAAGAAAAGCATTTGAAGAAAAAAAGTTCAACAATGGCATTCATGTAAGTTGTTTATCTAGTTTTGTGAAAAATAACTGTTCCCTGTTGCACTGCCACTCAATTTACAATAATTAATATTCAGATAGTTTTATTGCGCCTCCATTAGAATATTTGATCATCCAATGATTTAGTAACAAAATTGGAAATGGAACAAAAGTCCCGTGGCTAACAAAGAAAAACCATTATTTTGGTTGAAATCAGCATTATTCATCAACGTAATTCCCATCAAGAACAACGCAATCATTCCAGCACCGCTCCAACATTTCAGAACCACTTCGTAGAACGATTTACCTTTTGTCTTAAAAGAGACCTCAGTTTCAGCGATAATCTCTTCATTCGAGCGAATAGCCAATAGTCGCCATTGTTTTGATTGGCTTGTGACACGGTGCGTCTTGATGAAACAAAACAGTGAGCAATCGCGGCACCCACTTTGAACAGACCTTTCTAAAATGCTCATGAAATAGGTATAAAGCCAACACGAAAAAGAAGTTTTTTGATATCTTCACAATGCTAGTCAACTCACGCAACTTTACATTTCGATCATTCAAAACGATTTTTTTGGTGTTTTCTGGTATTGTCGCCTCATTAGAACGTCCACTGCGTTGTGCATAATTGTATTGTTATTTCTGATGGAGATTTCAAGCCATTGAAAAACGCTTTCCACGCATGCATTTTTTTTAGGTCTGGAAGCAAATGGAAACCAAATGTGGTGGATACGGTAGATGCTCCAACAATTCGAACATTAATTCATAGATTTTAGCCATTGTTAAAATGCTGTCATAAGGCTTTACGGATGAAAAAGATTTTTTCTTTTGCAAAGTGGGTCCTTCACACGAATTTTTTCCTTCAGCGGGTCTAAAAGATTACAATAATATTCAGATTTTTTGTTTTACCAGTTGGCAAGTAATTCACACAGAAATTCCTTTCGTATCCCAAAAAACTGATGCTAACACCTTCTTGGCTGATTTCTGGGCACGAACTCTTTTCGGAGTCGAAGAACCAAGCTCACACCACTCTTTAGCCTCTTCTTTTGATTTAGTATCATGGTGATAGACCCAAGTCTCATCCATAGTGATGATTTGACGCATAAAATTCACTTTATCATTTCGAAAACGCTCTAAATGTTGCTACTGTGTTGCACACAGCTTTCTGAAACCCAATACTTCAGTCAAAATATTGCTTACACTGCCTAATCTAGTCACCTCATCTCTTCTTCTACTAAATTTCTTTCATTCACTTGTCGATTTTCCGATACAATATTCTGTATTTTTTCTACGGTTTCTGGTGTTTTTTCTATGTTTGAACGTCCTTGACGTGGAACGTCTTCAAGACTTGTACGACCACTTTTAAATTTAGCAACCAATCTTTCTATGGGACTAATTGATGGCGAAAAGTCCTTATAGACTTTGAACATTCGTTCATAAATTTTCTTTGCTTTTAAACCTTCCAAAAATACAAATTCAATCACTGCGCTATACTTAATTTTTTCCATTGTAACAAATACGTCGATACAGACCGGCTTGTAAACAAAGAACGAATTGGGATACGTCCATATGAAGAGTGTACCAATATAACAAATGTAGGCTAGTAGCAACGCCTTGCCTTATGGAACCACATGATTTATTGAACAACCTAGTCCACAGTTTGCACATCAAATACAGAGCATAACTTTAGCAGCAGTTCTCTTTGGCTGTGACGAACCATATCTATCACTTGCCACGTAACAATACAGAATGAAAACCAATTTTTTTTTTTTGCTTTCAACTTACACAGATTTTCAATTTTCTGTCAATTGTATAAAATATTTAGTACCACTTTAAGGGGCAGGGGTGAGGTTGTAGCGTTGAAAAAGGAATGCTTTAAGAATTGGTTTTGCGACACAGGCAGTGTTAGATTATTCAGTCAATAGTGAAAATTGAGCGAATGCCAGTGAATCTCCAGGGACATTTATTAAAAATGGTGTTTCTCGAAGTATTCCTGTGACGATTTGCTACTTGATTTTTAAACTTCTCATACCACTTGGAAGCCCAGAATTTTTAAGATTAATAATTATTGAAGCAAATGAAAGAGCTAATGTGGACCGTTGCTTAATCATATCTAGAAATAATATGCATAATTTCAAAACAATTGGGTGAGTAGACTATGAAATTGGAACTTTCAAAACACGCTTTAGTGTCCAGCAGGCATAGAATCGTATAACTTCCTAAATTTTGCTCCAGGCAACTTGAAATTTTTGCAAAATATTCTTGAGACAAAAGAATGTTTAATTATCTTAACCTTCCGCTTAACAAATTTCCACTAGATGGACCGGTGTCATAGTTACGTAACAGCCCTTCAAAATACATCAGCTTCCAAGTTACATAACTACAATCAATACTTGCAATGCCATATTTTACAAATGAGAAGTTTAACAGCCAATAAAGAATTTAAATTCAATAGTATTTCAATAATATTTTTACAGCTGAAAGCTCTAAGGCCACCAGCGAATAATAAGCGAATAAAAGCGAATAAGTGGCAGATCTTGAGATGCCGCGAACAAAGATGAACTAAGTAAAAAAGAATGTTGCAATTTATTGAGAAATTAAGTAAAATTATTGTTAGAATAAAAAAGAGACAAAAAAATTTATATGTGAACTCGATTGAATATTTCATATTGAATAATGCAAAGCAAAAGATTTCTACCCAGGCTTAAAAAAATTGTAGAACTTACATTGTGTGGCAATAGGAGTAATAAAAAAGCAAGAATCCATATTTACAATAGTTATTACACTTACATGCATGTAATTACATAGCAAAAGCATAACAAAAATGTTGAAAAGTTTTTCCATAAAACTAAGTAGGTTTCCATTTTAGTAGTTTCAATAAAATTTTAGCATAAAACCAATCAGAGTTTTTATATGAACTGGGCGTTTACTGAGTTTAAGAAGCTACGAATGCAAATGAGCTTAAGAAAAACTGATGTAATACATTTTTTCTTTACTGATTTTAAATATATATAAATATTTTTAAATAAATAACACAAAAAAAAAAAAATTATAATAATAATGAGAAAACTCGCTAGAAATACCGAGTGGCTCATCTGGCCCATGGGTCGCCACGGCTCTTTGGTTGTGAAGGTGCGTCTCTTTAGTTCCAAACGCAAATATTATTTATTTTATAAAAAAAAAAAAAAATTTAAAAAAAGATTTAAATTTTTTACTTAAGTAATAATATATATGTATTATATAACTTATTGTAAAAAACTTTGCTTTTTATATGAATAAATAGATTTGTTTTCTTATGAATAAATATATAACTTTTTTTTTTTAGATTTCCATTTATTTCATACAATCTGTCATAACAATAACAATAAGTACTATTTTTACCTACAATTTTAAGAAGAATAACTTAGAGTAAGAACTCCCGGGGAATTCGTTACTTAATAATTAACTTCACATAACATATATATTATACAACTTTCTAACTTTCGCATTTACGTATATTACGTTTCAAATTTTTGCATTAAATCGTTAGGCTGACATTTTTTTAATCTTGAAGAGTAGTTTATCTTGGAAAGTTTATTTGCTCGGTTATTCGGATGAGTGGCAAGTCGGTTGTTATATCTCTGGCTGAGGTTGTTTATTTCTTCGAAAACTGTCGTAACTTTTAGGTCACGGTGCAATATCTGGTTTCGTACAAACCATGGCACACATGCGGAGCACCTTTGACGGAAATCTTTGCATAATTTCTAAATTTGATTTTGCAGCTGAGCCCCATAATTGAACACCATACGTCCGTATCGGTTTCAGAAAAGATTTGTAGATAAGCACCTTATTGTCTAATGTAAGTGCTGAATTGTACCCGATTAACCAGTGTAGTGATCGCAATTTCAGTCAAAGTTGCTTTCGCTTTAAAAATATATGCGATCGCCAAGTAAGACGCCGGTCTAATGGAATACCTAAATATTTGGCATTATCTGTTTGTGGTATTGGAACGCTGTTAAGAGATACGGCAGGACATGAGCCGTTTCGAAGTGTGAATGTTATCTGCGCCGATTTGCTTTCATTAGCTTTTATGCGCCATTTTTTCATCCAGTCGCTAACACGGTTAAGGTTTTCTTGTAGATGATCAGAAGGAATTGAGGGAAGGGTACCCCAGGCTATGACGACATTATCATCTGCGTAAGTGGTTGTATATGTGTTCTTTGATAGTGGCAGTTCTGCCGTGAACAAAGTGTACAAGACGGAGCCTACAACACATCCTTGTGGTACACCTGTTCTACTTTAAAAAGAAAATGTCTATTTTGCAAGTATGATTTTAAGAGCATATAACAGTTGTGCGGTAAACCCTGCTTAAGCTTGTATAGCAGGCCTTCATGCCAGACTTTATCGAAGGCTTGCATTATATCTAAAAATGCTGTTGTACAGTATTGCTTTTTTCTCAAGTGCTTGTTTAGCGAAATCATACACACAATTAACTTGCTCTGTAGGGGAGTGATACTTACGAACACCAAATTGGTGCGCTGGAATAAGACTCCTTTGCGCAATTATTGGATTTATCCTTTTTAAAAGCAGTTTAGCAGAAGAGTTTAGAGGCAACAGGCAATAAACGTATTGGCCTGTAATTGGAGACCGCGTTCCGGGTCTTCCCTGGCTTTTGTATAAGGATGATTTCAGCAACTTTCCACTGAGTTGGGAAATATTCATGTCTGATTATCCCGTTAAATATAATGGTGAGGAATTTGTATCCACATAAGGACAGTTCTTTTAAAACCTTACTAGTTATTAGATCCTAGCGCCATTATTCATATTATATTTACATTAATATTAATATTTTGACGCGATCATTACGCGGACGCGCATTTCCGGCGTAAAGGTCCACCCAGCGCTTTGAATGCAGTTGTTGAAAATCTCTACGGCCGTGTCGATTTTAGTGGAATATTTAGGCACAGTGAATCCTCGACCAGTTCTTTAAAGTATTCCCAATTTGCCATTTTATTGTGCAGCTTTGGTGGAGTTTCCATTTTTTGAAAACAAGAGTTTATTGTTAACAGCAAAGGAGAGTGGTCTGATGAGAGATCTAGACATGTGTCTTTGGGGACCTGATTTTTAGATACACCTTTGCATATGCAAAACTCTATAAGATCCGGTGTTTTATTTGAGTCACTAGGCCAGTAAGTGGGTTGTCCTGTCGAGACGTGGAATAATTTATTGGCCTGCATTGCTCTGAGAAGTTCGCGCCCTCTTGGAGTTACTAAGCGTGAGTCCCATTGCGGATGTTTCGCATTGTAGTGGCTACCTGCTAGAAATCTAGGTCTCAACGATTATGCGGTTACTATTTATTGATGACATAAAAAAAATTGCATGTACTGTAAAACTTTGGAATTTTGTACTTTCTAGGCGCCCATCTATTTCAGTTTAAAATTTCAAAACGAAAAGCGATCCATGCTGTAAATGTCTAAGCGTAAACAAAATTTCGGTCTCATCAGTAATGTTGTTTTAGCCGTTAAAGAAAAAAAAATTTCTACTTAAAATTTGAAATATTAGTTGGATCTCTGCTGGCTGCATTACTTTTTTGTCCAAAAAAATTCAGAGAGACTGTGCGGTGGAAAAGATTGATTTTTATACAACAACTTTTTATTACCACTCAAAACATAAGTAAACTTTACTAAACATATACGAGTATAATTAATTCATTGGTTTAGCGACACTATTTGTTATGCCAACACTCGCTCGGCCGGGCAGAAAACACAACTTGACTTGAGAAATTACGTAGTCAAGTCGCTCTTTTATTCAATGCACTAATTAACAGCACACAGCTACGCAGTGAGCTAGCTTTCTGCCTTCGGTATTTACATGTGGCGCTGAGCTGGCGCTAAGCAAGCGGTTGGCGGCTGGCTAGAGTACGAACGTTAGGCACTCGTGAGAAACATAGGCAGGCAAAAGTTTGCAGCAATCAACAAATAAAAACAGATTAATATTCAAAATAAAACAATAATATATTCAATTGCTTAAGCTTAACAACAACTAATGGAAAAGTCTGAATATTCACATAATATTACGGTACTTGCTTCCCTTAGTTTCTCATTCTGGCTTAGGTGCTAACAACAATTTCAGAGAACACGACACTCGGAGTGTTCGAGAGAAAGATTCTTTGCATTCGCATGTTGGCGACAGAGAATGCCGTGGATGGGGAAACGGAGCGCTGAATAAATTTTATGTAGTCGTCGACATACACTGAAGAGCAAAACTGTAACAAAATGTAATACTTTCTATTTCAACACATTTTTTTTTAGACATGTTTTAACAAATCAAATATTTTTTTTGCATAACTTTATTGGCATGTATGTACTCTCTCTCTCAAACCGGTTTGGTGTCAATGCAACAACAACAACACTAGTAGCAAGCAATAATGCAAATAAAGACAAATGTTACAGTTTTGCACTCAACCCATTTTTTATTTTTTACAATAAATAAAATAAATATTAATAAGATGTCCAATATCCTTTGGATTTTTTCAGCTCGTGGATACGATTGGGCATACTTCGTGTATACCTCAAGACAAAGTCAGTCGGAATAGCATCCCATACATCGCGTGTTCGCTCCCACAGCTCATTAACTCCACTGGGCGGACTTGAATATTCGGCAAGCTTCGATTTTACATGACTCCATAAATTTTCGATTGGGTTCATGTCCGGTGATTGTGGAGGCCACTTCAAGTTACGAAATTTTTGGCGTTGCATCCAATTTCGTACAACATGTGCGGTGTGCTTAGGGTCATTGTCTTGCTGAAAAATTACTTTTTCAGCAGCAAGACCCATACTTTCCACTACACCCGGCAGATTTTGTTGCAATATGGCCAGGTATTCCTCTTTCCGCATTATACCGTCTATTCGTACTAAAGGACCCACACCATTTTTGGAAATGCAGCCCCACACCATAATGGAGCCACCACCATGTTTTACTGTCTGCTTGATGTGATGTGGCTGGACTGCATTTGGGTCTTTAACCCAATACCAGGCCCGACCATCTGACTGAAATCGATTGATTTTGGTTTCATCAGACCAAATAACCTGCAATCGTTTTGAAATTTTATGAAAAAAGGTCTTTTATAATCCATTTATAAAGACGTACCTGATCCCAATCTTCAACTGTCCAGCTTTGGTGAGCCGCAACAAAATCCCGCCTCAACCGCACATGTCTTTTTGTCAGCATTGGCTTGGTTTTCTTCTCCGCTGCCTTTAGCCCCAGTTTTGACAGGCTGCGCCTGGCTGTCCACTGACTGGCATCAATATCCAGCATCTTTAGTGCTTCTTTGGGAGTGACCGCCTTGCTGCTTGTTACCAAATTTGCCAGATGGCGGGCATCGCGGTCGCTTATGTTCCTTAGCCGGCCTCCTTTGTTACTGGGAACAGCGTCTGGTACATTTTTCCGCAGCCTTTGCACAGCCATGTGGCTCACTTCGAATTTTTTAGCTATTTTTCTTAACTCGCCCTTCTTCAGCAAATCAATTATTTGGCGTTGTACTTCCCGATTTAACATTTTGTCTTATTCATGGTCACGTTTATAATAATTAAAAATCCACCAAATATATAATTACGAGAAAAATAACGGAAAATTTGAAAATTAAGAGTGAGTGCAAAACTGTAACATTTGTCTTTATTTGCATTATTGCTTGCTACTAGTGTTGTTGTTGTTGCATTGACACCAAACCGGTTTGAGAGAGAGAGTACATACATGCCAATAAAGTTATGCAAAAAAAATATTTGATTTGTTAAAACATGTCTAAAAAAAAATGTGTTGAAATAGAAAGTATTACATTTTGTTACTGTTTTGCTCTTCAGTGTAGGTGAACGTTTATGAAGGCCATTTCTATTTAAAATAAAACATGTAAAATTGTAGATTCTCTCAGGTTTCACTATTTTTATTAAAAATACGGCTGTTAACAATTATAGGTATATCAAAAACGGCATAAGTCCACCATGCGCACGTCTGTAGCTGAAATCCACCAAACAGTCGATTCATGAATGCCCAATTGTTGAGAACGTCCAGATATTGAAGTTGAAGGTTGTTCAGCAACGCTTTGTGCTACAGTAGCAATATTCTCAGCAGATGGTTCAGTTTTTAGTTTGCTAATCCTTTTTCTATCCTCGACAGAACCAGTTTCTTTAAATTTTTTCCCTAACCTTTGAATTTCCGACACATTCGGAGAATTATTCCCAGCAAAAAATCACAATTGTGCACATTGTGTTTTTAAAAATCGACCACTTTCATATAATTGCAACGCGTTGTTCTGCCGTTTAAAATTCTACATTTTCCTACATGCGTGACAAATGTCGAAGATGGCGTAGAAAAGATATCGTCTAGGAATTATTCACAACTAACATCCAGGGGTCATTTTTGAAATACCCTTTATAATTATTAGTAACCATTTCTTCGCTGCTTTGGTCAGAAAGTGACATATCAGGATCGAGTAGATAATAATACGGGTTTGTTTGCTCTTTCGTGTCAGCTCAAAAACAATATTTCAATAGCAGATAAATTATTTGATTTGTCACTTATCAGGCACGTGACATTGCTGCGTCGCATGTTTAGGCCGCATTAATGGAATCAGTGAATTGAAAGAGAGAAAACAGCGAAAAGGCAGCTCTCAAAAATATATACTAAGCATATCGATAACTGAAATAAATTCTAACACGAAATAAATACTAATAACATTATAAACAACAACAAAAGCAACAAACTTGACGGTAGAAAATTGATGCTGCTGCGGGCTTATCACTAATCTGGCTTTAGAGCGCCGCGTGATCGAGTTCGCTTTTTATGCCGCCGCTGATTGTTCGATATTCGTACTTGTACTATGTATTTTTCTATTCACATATATTATACTTATAGGTATACATGAAGTTATGCCGGCTAGTTAGTTCAGTGTTCATTCAAGAAAATATTAACGCTTAGAAAAGAGTTAGGTTAGGTTAGGTTGACTGCCCCGACAAAAAGGAGGGAGACACAACTAAACAGCTGATAAGGAAACTACCCATTGCGATACAGTTTGGAAGCAAGAAAGGGAAGAAGGGAATAAAAGGATCGTGATAAAAACCAAATGTTGAATAATATTGAAAATATATGTAAATTGAAGAAGGTTCTGTATGCTGCTGCAGACACCCATGCCTGAGTGCTTTATTTTGCTTTAGTTACTTGATATCGCTTTGCTAACTTTTCATTTACGAAATTCAAAACTTGTTTTTTTTCACATAATGCAAATATGAAACAATTGCAAAGTTATAGTAGATAAAAAAAAGTGTGTCGGAACTGCACGTTTTTGAGGCTATTTTATTTTATTTTTTCTTATTAAGTATTCATTGCGATTAGTTATAAAATATTTAAAACTAAGGAGCAATTTGTAGCGAGTTTGTCTAAAATAAATTAGTATTGGGATGCTCCACTTAAATATTGTGGAAATAATTAAACGAGTTTTTTGTTTTGTTTTAATTGACCAGGTCTTGTGGCTTTTTCTTAAACCTTCTTTTTCATTTATTTGTGTCAGCAACGCTCGGGGCCTCTGTGTGTATGAATTTATTCAGTCTCTCTTTATGAAAATTGGCTATCTTCTTTATTGTGTCTGGAACTGAATCATGAGCGAGCTCACGTTCGAGATCAGAGCGATGTATATACCAAGGACACAGCGGCACTTTTTAACCTTTTATTCTGAAACCTTTGGCTTAGTTGAATATTGCTTTGGATGAAACAACCCCATATCTGACCGCCGTAAGTCCATGCACAAAAATAAAAAAACGTTTTTCTCGAGCAAATTTTTTTTCCAGAACACGGATGATTAAAGAATATTATTCTTTCACTTTTACACATGGCATTCTGAACTAATTACAGTGGCTCTTCCAGTACTTCCTTTCTTCTTTTTTTCTATTTTCATCGAAAAAAGGGACTATTTCCGCACCTATCGAGGAACAAAATTTTACCTGCAAATACTTGTAATAATTTATTTGATTTTATTTTGCTTTAAACAATATAATACATGGAATTCGGAAATAGGGGTCCAAACACCAAAACTTCGGCTGGACCCCAGCAACTTTTTATACTGGCTGGCACTCCGGAGGCAATGGCAATACTTTGCAATGTATTTGACTATTAAACCGATTTAATCTCCGTAAGTGTGTCGAAACTTTCATTTCTTTGAACCACATGGAATTCATATCAGACATTATAGGTGAAGAAACTGAGAATAATTCGATTTGACATTGCTTCATAAGCCTTTGTTATTAAAAGATGAAGCTATTACTAGTTTCGCTTAAAGAAATTTTATTCCTGAACACTTTACGGCTTCACATAGCAATCGCGCTTGGAACATATTTTAGTGGTTTCCCACGCAGATGACGGAGCGACATCGGCCTGCTTGCTTCGGCATCACATCCATCTTCGACCCGATAGTGAGATGGGAGATGACTTTTATATTAGATATTTTACTTTTCTTAGCCGCTTTTAGGGAAATATGTCTGAAAATTCTTAACAGAGTTTAGATGGGCTTCTTTATTGCATAGTGATATTTTTACGTCCGAAGATCTCGAAAGTCAGCATATCATAAATTTAAATTTTAAATAATATTTGGTACAGTACATTTCCAATAACAGGTGTTATGAATGAATGGATTGCGCTATCGAGAGATGATTAACATTTTTTTATGGGCGGAATTGGATAGTATTGATCTGGAGAACGTTTATTTTCAATAAGACGGCGCTACGTGCCACACAAGCAACGAATCTATTGATCTTTTACGGGAAAAGAGGGGATCACAATTGGCCACCGAGATCTTATGATTTAACACCTTGTGACTTTTTTCTTTGGGGCCACGTGAAAGAGAAGGTATACGCCAACAGCCAAGGGTCGATTCATGACCTCAAAGATGGAAATTGTGAGGCTATCGATGACATAGGGCAGCCACTTTGCAATTCTGTTATGGAAAATTTCATGAAAAGGATGTTGCCCTGTAAGCGTGGTCGTGGTGGTCATTTGCCTGATGTTATTTTCCACTTTTAACGGCATACCTTCCTCTTTATAATGAAATAAACATCCGATCATTTATATTTGTTCTTATTGGAAAACCCTTTATATTTATATCGCTTCGAAGTTTTTTCTTGGCAGCATTGAAAATAGTCTGTTTCTTGGCTTGCTGCTATTTCGCATATCGGTGAATGTTCAGATTTTATGTTGCCTCCGCACGACAGATACGTTCTTTCCAGGATCTTTCTCTTTTCTACCTCTTGGCTGCCCACTATACACACATAAATATGTAAAAAATATTATATCAGTTTTCGCTGTCAGTACTGGGCTCACATGACCTCGCTACTGAATGGATTACAAACGAAGGCTGATTTGCTAGATGGATTTAGCTGATGCGTCTGCTGTTATTTACTTCTACTAGTCTAAGAATACAAATACTAGAGAGAATTTGGATTCTTTGTGGCTCCAAACTTCTTCTTTACTTCTCTTTTGTTTATTTTATTTATTAAAAATAAAATTATGAATAATTATATCACATTACCAAAGGCGCTACTAGCTAAAGTAGGCTACATACGACGAACATTGATTTTCGGCGACCGGCTCGCGCACATGTTCGTCGTTTGTGGTGTGATGCGCGAGCCTTATATTGAAAACAAAAACAACTAGATACATATCGTATTTTGCGTTGATGCTTGAAAAGTGCACATCGGCAAAAAATACAAGTTTGAGCCAAAAATTAATAGTGCAGTTATGTAAAGAAGTGCCAAAAAAATGAGCTAGAATTATGGCAACTATAAAAAAGTACGAGAAAACAGAGCATGGGAAGATTAAATGGCTTTAGTGCAGAAACAATTTTTGAACATGGGCTGGGGGGAAATATTGAATAGATGAAGTCCCGTCGCTTTGACAACAAGGACAACAATAGCAGGCATTACCAATTCGAGCATGTAGCTATAAGTCTGAACGTCCATATGCAAAAAATTATTCTAATTTCTAGAATCCGACGATACAAGACGATTTAATAGATATTTCTCCTTCTTCCATTAGCCAATCATTTACCCATATTTTTCTGAGTTTTGCTCTCTTTCCTTTTTTATTTTTAAACAGGCATAAATAACAAACATTGCAACCGCATCATCCCCGTTATGGCTATCCATCTGTACGCTATCGGCAGAAAATCACATATGAGCCGCTTGCCGTCTGTGACAAAATAAAACGAGCAGGTTCGTCGTCTGTAATCTACTAAAGACTGTTGCCCATACAATTGTTTACATATCCATGCTCCTGACAAAAGAAAAACTACGAGCTAACTACTTCAACTTCTGACTAAAAGACTAGTCAAGGTATTACAAGCTGACCAAATTCTGCAAAAGTCTTCACTAAAACTATACAATCTGACACGTAAGGGAACGTTTTATAATCCGATCATGAATCCGTTGGAATTCAAAAGAAAAAAACCAGTGAGATACGTTTTGCTATTCCGCAGGCACAGATGTAAAGTGGCTCCTGAGAAAAGTGAGCAAAAGTATCATCAAAAAAATCATTTTCTTCTACTTTTTCTTATCCTAGCGATACTCATTAAACAATTATGGATATTCATAATAGATGAGTCGTGATGAAAGACATACAGAAAGTACAAGTGCTTGTCAATAAGTGCTGTCGCCAAATCATGAAAATCTTTTGGCCCAATAAAATAACAAAAAACAGCCTGTGGCATTTGATACTACAGCAACCGATCAGTAAAGAAATTGTAAAACGTAAGTGGAATTCGATCGCTCATACGCTACGCAAGCCACCCGATGAAATCGCTAGACGAGCCATTACATGGAACCCATAAGGCAGCAGACGTAGAGGAAAACTAGCTCTTACCTAGAGAAGGCTGCTGGAAATCGAAATGGAGAGTCTCCAGCCAAGTTGGAACGAGATGCAAACTCATTCAGGCGACAAAACAGTTTGGAAAAAAATTGTTACGGCCCCGTGCTCTTTAACGGAACGATAGGAACTTTTATTTATTTATTTATTAATAATGAAATATAATTAAATATAAATAACTATATTACAAAAAAGAGGCACTAGCTACTAAGACTTTTTAAATTAAAGGCTGATTTCGGAAAGTACTTTACGTGACTTTACAATTAAACAAATAAATAAATAATTGGCGCATACACTTCTGTTAGGTGTTTGTGCTGTGCGTGTTAATGTTTTTTCACAAATCGAGTGACCTACAGTTTTAAGCCGGCTCCGAACGGCACATTGTTTTTATGAGGAGCGGCCGCCGCAACCGAATGGGTTGGTGCGTGAGTATCATTCGGGGGTGCAGGCAATGGCAAACCTCCGAGTGTATTTCTGCCATGAAAAATCTCCTTATAATTACTTTCTTTTTTAAACTGCAGTTTGAATGGCTTGCTAAAAGCACTTTTTTGCCAAGTCCGACAACTTTTAAATATTGTTTTATTTTCGAAACAAAGTTAAATTTGACTTGCAATGCAAAAAACTGTTCTGTCCAAAGTATACTCATAAGTATGAAAGTAACTGAAAGGGCACAATTTTATTTATATTGGAAACACTTTGTATGCAAACACATTTTATTATTAACCTTTAGTGGTATTTATGTTTTAGTGTCAAATTAACACCAGAATAAGAAAAAAAATTGTAAAAAAAATCCAGCGCAACAAAAACGAAAGGGAAGCTCGAAAGCAAGGTGTCTTAATCATTAATTGTAATTAAAATATTAATTAATCATACTAATTTCGAATATGTGAAAAAAGCCGGCTAACACCTTGGATCAAAACAGAAGAAACGGAAGAATCGTCAAACATGAATTTTGGAGGACGGTATTGCCATATCAAGGCTGCTCAAGCTGTGAACTTATATGAATGGATATTATTTACATATTTGGATTGGTTCTTGTAGTTTTTTTCACACATTTTCCACTTCATACGAGTATATTAGAAAATATTGCTATTACTTTTATTTCATACATACATACATAACTTGGATTATTCAATATTTAGCTCCAATGCACCATAATTTGTACGAATGTTTTGACATTTAAGTTTTATAACGGAAAAGTACTTTTTACACGCACACACATGCACATAATATTAAAAACAAGTTCACCACTTTTAAAGCAAGCTTTTCAATTATTTTCACACATTTTTGAGTTTTCCCAGCAATTTTGTAAGCTACACACATACATATGTACTTATATAGTAGCTCGAAGTGTTACGATTGTAGCGCGTCTCGCAGCGTTTCACAAACTAACCGCACAATGTTGGCACAATTCGCGATTTGACCGAAGCGTGCAAACTACGCCGCGCTTCAAGCGTTGTGTCGAGATTTGGCTTGTACTTAGTGAAGTGAACAATAGCCAGCACCAATAGCACTGAATAACCAACTTGCGGCAGCGCCAAAGGTTCAAATTTGACTACATATGTAGCTGATCGGATCGTTTTAGCTGAGATCTGACCACAGCGGAGAGCGAATCATTGCTATCATTGGTACTTGATTGTTTGTCTACATACACACAAACATACAAACATGCTTGTTGTTGCTGATGCTGTGCATGCCTTTTTGTAGTGCTCCCGCTGCGCATTTCGTTCGCCTGTTCATTTTTGAATTCCTCCTTCGGCTATGACGAGCTTTTATGGATGGATGTCCGCACAACGGGAAGGTTCGTCCGATCTTTTGGGTAGGTTATGCATGGCTTCGTTCGTTTATTTCAGTTTGTTTTCGCTGATGTTTGCTCATCTATTTTTCTTCTGCATAGTTTTTTGCTTGCTTGTTGACTGCTGTTGGTACTTTGTTGCTATATATGTATGTTTGTATGTATATATGTACATATATATACTACAATATTTACATATGTTGCAATGCGTTTTTTCTCTTTGGTCTTGTCTCTCGCATTCGTTGATGATGATTATTTCTTTCGCTCATCGGGCGCCAACTCTCCAACTCACTCAATCGGCACTCATTGGTTATGTGTTTTGTTTTGTTTTTATTTCGCTCGTTTGTAGTTTTTTTGCCGATCGTTCTTGCACTTGACCACTTTCTTGGCGAAGCGCGATGCCACTGCTGCCGCAGGCAGTGCTGCAATAATTTGAATGACTGAGACTACTGACCGGTAGGAATTTTTAAGCTTGGTGATATTTTATCGAAATAAGCGTCTTATCAGACTATTGGAAAATGTGGTCAATCTTAACAAAACAAACAGATTTTTGCATAGTGACCATAAAATGTGGTTTATTCGCGGAATAAAATTAAATTTTTTTTATAAATTTACACAAATAACAAGCAATTTTTAGTTGATAAAAATCGAAAAGAAATACTATCAGGCATGTTCTGAAAATCGCGCGATTTCAATTCGGATCCGAAATGGCAATCCGTACGATTTTGTTTTGGGTGTTCTGTAATTCGTCCGATTTCATTTAAATTCGAATTTAAGTTCGAAACAGCTGATTTCTCTTTGGCAATTAAACAAACCAAATGACAAAGAATTCGTTGGCAAAAAATACGAAATAATTTCAAAATAAACGGATTTAATTAAAAAATTATCATGTTTTTTATGGCAGCTTATGTGTTAAACGAACAGGAGCAAGATTACCAAAGTAGAATAGATAGGCGGCGTTTAAGAGCCCATTCGAATCCTCTCAGTGCACCGGATTCTACGTAAGATTAGAAATGGTTATACTTTGTGGCATTCATTAAGTTTTTCTACTTTAGATTTGTTTCCAACTATCGCCTAAACAAGTACGCTTTTTTAGAAGTGCTGAATGAAGTAAAATCTTTCGTCAAGGAAACGTCCATACCTATTTTATTAAAGCTGGCAGCAAGTCTTAGGTTTTTCGCAGAAGGTTCCTATCAACGTTCCGTCGGAAAGGATACAGATATTGCTATGGGTAGAAGCACAGTCTCAAAAATATTATCCGAAATGATCAATGCTTTGGAAAATGTTCTGTGCCCTAAGTGGATTAAGCTGAAAATGTCTGAAGAGGATTCTAGAAAATCAAAACTTCATTTTGTAGAAAAATTCGGTATTCCAGAAGTAATAGGGTGTATTGATGGAACACATGTGGCTCTGATTAAACCTTTTGAGAACGAGCGTCTATTTTTTAACCGAAAAGGATTTTTTAGCATAAACGCAATGATTGTAAGAATGAATTTAAATCGTGTTTCTAAAATTTAAAATTTACTGCCTTTATTTTACAGATTTGTGATATTGATATGATAATAAGAGCAGTAGATGCAACTCGGCCTGGTGCAAGCCATGACGCTTTCGTATTTAGTATGAGCAGTGCAAAACACTATTACCTATCGCAGTATGAAGCTGGTGACCGAGGGTCTTGGCTACTGGGAGATTCTGGTTTTGGTATAGAGCCATTTCTACTGACTCCATATAGAAACCCAGGCCCAAGATCAGCAGAACACAGATTTAACCAGCAGCATGCAAAAGCACGTAACATCGTTGAGCGTGTTATAGGAGTATTAAAAAGTCGGTTTCGTTGTTTGAAAACTACCCTGCCATATACGCCGCAAAAGGTAGTGAAGATAATAAATGTTTGTTGCGCACTACATAACATATGTAGGAGTAATCAAATAGATGACATTGAAACAGAAACCGTATTAGAAAACAATCCCATTGATGAGGAAATTGCTGAAAATGAGGGAAACAGTAGTTTATATAGTGTTGGCAGATATATTAGAGACTCTATTGCTAGAAATTTAATATTATGAAACATAAAATTTATTCATATTAAAAGTAAATACATATATACATAACAGTTCAATAAGATTCTTTTATATTTATTTTTCAGTCTCTATCTCAAGCATTTTAGTTTTACAATAATATTAACTGTTTCCTGTTGCAACTGCTCCATTTTGAGGTAATGTCTTTGCTTTTGCTCTATACTTTGAGTCTTCAAGCGATTTTGCTCTGCCAGCAATTCATTTTGTTTCTCAACAGCACGACAAAGTCGTCGAATCTCTTCCCTTTCATCTTCCTGCGATTTTGCAATCTTGTGTTGGTTTTCGCAAATGTTATCTAAAGTGGTGAATATTTTCTCCATACAACTAGATTGCGTTGCCATACACGACTGAAGGCTGTCCTGCGGTGACACTCGTGGCCTTTTTGCAGCTCTCGGGGTAGCCACCGCTTCCCTACTTGTTTGGGGACGTTCTTCCTCAGATTCGATAGCGCTATTATTTTCTTCTGTCCCAAAGCTTCTAGAATGGCTTATGCCCTCAACGGCTGCAAAAATTCCACAAGTTCTTGCAACACATTCTTCGTTGCTCGTCAGTACATGCTTATTAAAGTGTCCACCTCCTGTTGCCCTCGATTCTAGATTGTTATGGGAAACCTTTTTCCGAATGCACCCCTTCCAGTCAGACCATATCTTGAAAAAAGACAACTCAAAAATATTTATTTTAATATTTGACTAAATACTTACTTTTTTCCATCCATTAACATCTTTTTGGGGCGGCCCTTCTGCATTTAGCAGCGTCGTTAGCTCTTTCCACTTTTCCTCAACAGCAACTCTGTCGCCCTTCGAAAAATTCTTCGCCAAATCTGGATGAGATTCCATAAACTCGACTAAAATTAGCTCTTGCTTGGAGTTCTTGTGTTTTCCCCTAAAAGTTTTTGAATAAGTTTTAAATATTTTAAATAAACACTTTTATTTACATAAATATATGCAGTTATTTTGAGTAAATACTCACATTTTGATAAATTTATTTCAACAAACAGTTTATAAGAATGTCACAAACCGCTAACGTTTAAGTTGCCGAAAATAAAACTGGAAAATTTTAGCGATTTCGATTTCCAGAACAGGGTGAAAAAACGATTTGCTGATGTTCGAAAAAAAACGAAAACGGAACGATTTACAGAACATGTCAAACGATTTGAAAACGGAAAATGCGAAAATATTGCCCGAAAACGATTTGCAGAACATGCCTGTATATTTCCTTTCCGTCCTTGTCAAACTATAGAAACAAAAAGTATGTTAGTTTCTGTTAGTGATTAAATTTCTTCAATTACGAAACAAAATTATGGAAATGATTCGCTTATAACAAATAATTTCGTATGAAAAAATTCTGAGTTTAAATTTTGAAAACATCGGTCAAACCCATGATGGACTTTGCTCTCAACAAATTTGTCAATGAGTGACGTCGTACTACCACCAGTATGGCCAGATTATCATTTTCGTAATTTGGTTTGGCTTTTTTTTATTATTCAGTCCCGAAGTTTTAGTTCTTTCTTCATGACATTTTTCTAACCTGTTCTAATTAAAATACAATATAATATTTATAATTTTGTAAAATGTAAACATTTTTTTAAATTTAGTTGAATAATTCTCTCAGTGTTATTTAGTTTTACTTTTCTAACATCTGGTCGCATCGCCCACGATTGCTGTTATTGTTGGTGTTCTTCTCCTTTCAGCGGTCAAATCACTCTCTCGCTGCTGCAGTGTTGCCTAGCTTTGGATATAAAAACGCACTAAAATGCCCATTTAAAGAAAATAAAATACAAAATTTTTATTGAATTACTTAAAGAACTCTGTATGCGCGAAAACTGTGTTTAAACTGTGCGTTATGTTAAATAAATGTGTTATGGTTCTTACAAATTTAATTTATGAGTTTTTCGTTAAGAAAGACTCGTTTGTTAAGAGAACGACGTTTTTGCTATATTCGAGGTTAGGTAACATGATGTGGTACTCTTTTTGTAAAAATGTCGTTATGGCTTCTTCAGTATTTTTTGGCATTCTGTTTTACTATGAATACACCTCTTAATGCCCTGTGTCCCACTAAGGATTGATGACCGGAAAATGAGTACACCTCTATGGTTTTAATTCGCATTCAATAAATTCAAACGCTTTTTAAAATGTGTGAAAGGGTATTCAATGTTAAGAATAGTTGAGAGAAGAAGGTTTAATATTCTAACATAACCTTAAAAAGAACAAAAAATTAAACTTTATAAGAACCAACAAATTTTCATTAACCCTAAAATCTTCTCAGACTGAAACTTAAAAATGTTCGGATTTTGGGTATAAAAAACACTAAATTTATTGGTGATGGGCGCAATCTTGTTTCAATCATTCTTGAGTCAAACCTACTAGCCACGGTTGACATAATGCAATTGATTGTGGATATCGCGGCCCGCCTACCAGCTCTCGGGAGTTTGTCAGAGTCCGCTATTTAGCTGTCGGAAGCGTAGAATTCTATTTTACAAGGCCCATCTTCTTCATTATCGTTACTCAATAAGGGCTTTGGAGGAGGGTTGCCTCTTATCTTTTGCGCTCAGTAACGAAAAGACTGTAAAACATTAATGAAAGTGGCTTTATGTTGTTTAAAATATTTTTCTTGAAAGTCAATACAATTCTGCTCTCGCTTGAATACATTTTGGAAACACATTTGCCACTCAGAAGTGGATATCACCAACGCGAGCTGTTTAAAATATTATGTATATGTAATTTAATGCTAAAAATACCAAACTTTTCGATAGAAATATCGAAATATGCAAGGGCGAAAAATATAAAAAGCAGCCCTCGCATAAAAAAATATTCTAAGACGCTAAAAAACGACAGCAACTGTCTAGAAGGTCTTGGAAAATTGAGAAAGCGTGAGTATGCTGCCAGACTGGTCAGGCTGCCGAGTTCCATAAATAATGCGAATGTATAACGTTTCTATTAATTTTTTTAATAAAAATATCGAATCACACGCCCATCACACGTAGGATTGCAAAGGAGAAAAGTATAAAATGCAACTTTTGCAGCAACATAAACTGCTGGTCGAATTTGGGTCTAAAACTATTTTTTGGGACTAGGGGATATTCATAGCCAATTGACTACATTTTTGCTTCTGCCAAATTCATTGAGAGCGGATTGGCGGTTTGCTGACGCGGCCTTCTTTTGTATTATCTCCACCGAGCAAAGTTGTCGCAGCTATGGATCAGGAACGACGATAACGACAGTTAGGCGTATATTTTGTAGTGCGCACATAATTGAGCCACTTTTTTATTTATTTGTTGGTTGAAATTAAAGATATAGATTTGGGCTATTTGTAGTTTCAGTACGATGAACCCTTACTTATACTCATCAAATATTCAGCATTTAAGGCACTCATGGACTCCAATATCTGATTTGCCTTCCGTATTTTTTGTAGGGTTTCGTTAAAGATCCATGTAACCAAATGATTCAGGAGCTGCTATACGGAGAACGCAGAAAACATTCATACCCTTCGAGGCAAAAACCAACAATAAAGTGTTTAAAACGTGGTTTGACAGGTGGGTGCTGCGGTACCGCCTTATGAATGAAATCGTATTTGTATAATAATTGAAAGTTTTTTTAATTTCTATTTGTAATAAAAACAAGCCATTATACACCATAAGTAATTTATTTTTGTTTAATTTGTCTAAATACGCTCTATTTTACCGTAATTGTACCGGAATCAGACAATTAAAATACTTTTCCGTTCCGGATGTTGTTTCAGAGAAATTCAAGTAGTTTAATAAAATAGTTATGAAGAAAGTGTTGAAACAGTTGATTATGTAATTTGAGCAAGTTTTTTCACTTAAAAAACCTGCGGGTGGGAGACAATTGGGGAAATTAGCTGTTCTAATTTTGTGGGCACCCAATCGTAACAAAGTTTTTTCATATAAAAATGTATACATATTTTTTTGCTGTATTTAATATCAAATATTTTATTTAAACATAAGTCCATACATATAAAATTACATATATATATATTTTTTTCCCCCCTACATCAATCATATCTACACCTGACATACTGACATGTAGTACATTTTTAACACTTAGTTAGGAAAATTATAAAATATATTTCATCATGGCCAGTGCCAAGACGAATACAGGGATTACATTTTAGGACAGCAATTACATTTTACAGGGTTTGATTGAAAATAAATGAGCCTTCCCGCGCGGAGCGTCTGTCAAGCGATCAATTGAATCGGCTGGTGGGGGAAAATGATCGTTGGACCTTCCCCTTCCAATAGAAACCGGCCCCAGTTCGCTGGCAACAGCGGTACGCGCGTGAAAGCTGTTTTAAAAGTGTGTTTGGATTTTGCAGTGGCGAAAATGCAGCGATCGTTGGAGCAACGTCAAAACCATGCTGATCATCTTTTTCGCCTCTCGAGGCATCGTCCACATGGAGTTTGTACCTCCAGGAAGCACTGTAAACGCGGCATTTTAGGAAGAAGTGCTCCATCGGCTGAAAAACCGCGTCGCCCGGGTTCGGCCCGACCTCGTCAACAATTGGACCCTTCCTCACGACAATGCACTGGCGCACACCGCCTTCCTCTGCACCTCTGCATTGGCCAAGATGGAGGTTCCGGTGCTTCCCCCCCTCCCTACCACCCAAATCTATGCCCTCCGGACTTCTTCTTGTTCCCGCGCATGAAAAGAAAGCTGAAAGGGAGGCGTTTCGACTCCATCGAGGCGATCCAAAAAACTGTGACAGCCGAATTGAACGCAATTCCGGCGGATGAGTTTAAAAAATGTTTCCTGCAGTGGAAGGACCGCTATCAACGGTGTATTGACGCTCAAGGGTCCTATTTTGAAGAATATTAGTTGTATAAGCCAAAAGGTTTCATAAAACTGCTTAAAAAAAATAAGGCTCATTACTTTTCAATCAAACCCTTTATACAGAACAGTTATTTTAGCATCCAAAAATTCATATTTAATTTAATAGGTCCATTGGTCGGTTTCTCTTCAGACGTCGTGAAGTTCTTCTTTCAAGTTGTGAGAGTGTATTGACTTCTTTGTTTTTGTGTTGGTTTATTTCGTTAAAATATCTTGCTGATATCGCTTTTATCTTTTTTTGTTTACCTGTCGGACATTGTTATTATACGTAAGATTTTTGATTGCTATCGTTGTACTTTGTTTATGTGAGTTCTTTTGTCAGATCCCCACATTTGAAGTCCGTACGTCCAGATTGGTTTACTGACCGCCTTGTATACTAAAAGTTTGTTGAAATTACTGAGCTTAGAACTTCTACCTACTAGCCAATGCAATTGTTGAAATTTTTCCTTTATTTGTTTTATTTTCTTTTTGGTGTGATCTTTCCAAGTTAATTTTGAGTCCAGATTGATTCCAAGATATTTTGCAGATGTTTCAATTAGTATATTTGTATTATTAGGTAGCTTAATCGGCATAGCAGCAACCTCTGTTCCTGTCATAAATATTTCTTGTAGAGATTTGTCCCCATTCACTTTTAAACTCCATTTGTCAAACCCCTTCTTTACATTGTTGGTATACATCTGTAATTTTGTTGTTGCGGCAGAGAGGTTTTTGTCAGATGACAATAAAATTGTGTCGTCTGCAAATGTTGCTATAGTTGAATTAGTTGATGTTTTTCGTGTCACGTATTGGGCTAATTCTGTCACGTAAAATATTTTCTCCAATTTTAGATACAGTCGGAAGTAGGCTTATAGGTCGATATGAAGTTAAAGCTGTTGGGTTTTTACCCCGGTTTTGGTCGCGCAATGATTTTTGCGACTTTCCATACTATTGGGAAGTATTGCAAGCGAATCATTGCATTAAACACGTTTCTAAGGAACATGTAAGCCTGAATTGGTAGCTCCGTAAGTGCTTTGCCTGTCAGCATATCATATCCGGGTGCTTTTTTATGTTTACTTCGAGTTTTGATACATTATACCACTTCTTGAGTGCTTGTTTTTCTTATTTTTGTGATGGTATCAGTATTAACATTACTAATCATGTCAATTTGTTTATGTTCATCGTTCGATGGGACATTTTCAAAATAATTTCCCAACGTCGCTGTTTTTTCATCATTTGTAAATATATATATATAAATATATATGTATACATGTACATACATATACGAGGTAGCACTGACATTGATATATTTTTAGATATTGTTATGCTTCCTTCTGTATCGCACAGTTGTTAAGATGCGAATTTAAATTGAAAATTGTGTAAAACCGCGTAACATTCATTTAGAAATTAGCTTCAACAGGGCTATGTGTTCTGTTTGCGCAATCTGATGGCAGAGTGCGGGCCCCACATTGTGCTGCTTTTTGCCGTTTATGTTGATACCTGTACGCTACGGATTGTTTATTGCTGTAGCAAATTTGAGGCGCTATGCTTTTCAGATATTTTTTCATTATCCCTCGTCACGATTTTTATTTTATGCACTCCGTGCGGAGTGCTATTATATTTACTTCCCAATGTATTTAAGCACTGCTGATAATTTCAAATATATATTTTTTATGAAACGGAGTTCTAAATAACTCATATCCATATGCAGTTATATATTTAAATATGTACGAGTACGTACTAAGCATAAATAGTTCCGCATTATTTCCTAAATGATTGCCGAGCAGCTCTAAGAGTTCGTTTATTGAAAATGAGTTTTACAGCAGGTTTTAGAGCAAAACATGTGAATATCGAGTAACTCAAGCCTCGAAGATGCTTTTCCGGGCTGAGGTTGATGGCGAGCAGTAGGCCCCGCGCCAAGGCGCACAATTGATCAAATATTCCATCTCTTGTGTACAAGTTCGGTACTCGAGATATATGTAAGTCAACTTGGCAATATCAAATTACCGCTTACGACCTGAGATTTTAACCAAGAGCGACAGAATCAAAATTTACGCAGCTTTAAGGGTTAAGGGGTAGTCAGAGGCCCGAAAAAATGATGATTTTCAATAATTTTTTCTTGCTAGTCTATTGCTTTATTTTAGAAAAATAAAAACATAGCATTAATACATCATGTTTCGACTTGACTTAAGCAAAATTTCAAAAAAAACATTAATAATTGTAAGTGTTACCGGTGTTTGTGTGGAGCCAGTTTTTCCAGAAGTTCCTTGCGGTGATCATCACAAGTCGTTGAATACTCATCTAAAATCAATCGGACAAAAGAAATTAGTTTTATTAATAGATCTTGAGCCTGATCGAAGCTTTTGGTTTTTTCAAAATTAACAATATGGCGACCTCAGGAAATATTTTTCAGATTTTCGAAATTAAAAAAAAAATCCCTAGATCAAGCTCGAGTTTTTTTAAGTTTTTCAAAAGCAGTATACATTTTATTGTTTTTAAGTTACGGTGATCACCAGTTCAAAAAACATGGTTTTGAGGAAAACGTATTTAAAGTTTTTGTGGCTTATCCGGAGCGCCCGAGCGCCCTTTGTGAATTGTTGAATACCTCGAAAAGTATTTGTCGGATTCACTTCAAATTTTCACACAATATTTTTAAGTTACTATACTTTAAGAAAATGCTAAAATTTTTTTTGAAAATTCTGACTACCCCTAACCCCTTAAGTGGAATTTCACGTAATACGAGAAACTTGTCGCACCACTTAATAAAACATTCAACTCACCAACGAATCAACGACGGAGACGTGCAGCTGGCACAATCATTTTGGTGCACTTTGAAAGGGTGCTTCATGCGCCCTGCCGTGGTGCAGTTAAATTTTCCACTCAATGTTTCTGTAAATGCACTAAATGGCAGCAGGCAGCAGGCGGCAGGTGGCAGGAATGCGCTGACGGTACTTGTTGGCTGCTGTAAGGTATTGCCGTAGCACGCACATTTAACCCCGGCACACTCCCACACACACGACTACATATGCACATACAAAGTCTCACCCTTGCAAATGCGATAAAAACCTCTCACCTCTTAGACGCTTTGTTGCGCTACTTGAGCCGAATTGTTTTTACTTTTGTGCATAATTTGAAAAAGTGGTGGCGTAATTGCGATTTAATTACCGCAGCAAAGGTAAATCATCTCATTTAAGTCTCGTCAAGTATTTGTGTGGCTGCGTGTGTGTGAGTGTGGGTATTTGTGTGCGCTTATGCCAAGCGATTACCACAATTACACAATTTCGAGTAATGCACAAAAAATGAACAACTACAACAACAAGAATAACAACAAAGTACAGATTAACACTCAACAGCTTACCACAGCCGCAGTAAGTAATGGAAAATGCAGTTTCATTCATACAATAAATTCGTTTTAGTTGGATTTTTTTTTTATTTTTTATAGAATTTCCTCTGTGTTGCTCACTTCCGGCAATAATTTCCACAGCGAAGTGGCAAAAGTTTTGCATTAAATGCAAACATATTGTAAAACATTTCATAACATTGTGGGCCGTGCGGGTGCGTGGCAGCGAGCGGGCGTAGGTTCTTGTTGAGCTGAACTTAGCAGTGTTGATAGTGGCAGCTGCGGTTTGGCCAACAAACGGGATTGTGAAAGTATTCTGTTTATCCTTTTTGTTGTTGTTGCTGGCATTTACATTTGCTTATATGCAGTGGATGAGCGGATTGTCGGCAATGGCGGCAATAACTGTCGTGGTTTTGCCAGACTGCAATTTCTTTTCATACAACTATACAGTTACCGTTATCAACACCAGCATCATCCGGGAGTACTTTTAGCGCCGTTGGCTGTTTGCATGTATGTATGTATGCACGTACATAGCCTGAATACATGCAGACATTTTTGATTTGGTCGATAGGAAATTTTGAAACGCAAACAGAAATTTCAGTTTTCCAAAATCTGCCTTACATTTTTGCAGTCTCTCTAGCAGTTTTTTTATAGGCTTATAATTTCCTTTATTTAAAATGCGTAAATCTAAGTAAATAAGGTTACCTTAGAATACTATCCTGTATTTTTGCCTAAGACTATGCCTATGAGTATTTTGACGTCGGTTTCATCTCGTGAGAAAACCTACTTGAGATAGGAATTTTTCGCAGGAGCCAATTCTACAACATCTAGCTCATGGAGAATCGGTACTGTAGAATATACTTCCAAAAAAATCTTTAAATGCAAACCATTCAAAAATGTTTTTTACATTTTTGATAATTGTAGGATATATCCAGCCGTTGTACTTTGGCATTAGTAAGCATTTTTAACGAGGGCCGCAGTGGACTTCTTTAATTTAGCTCAGCCACAAAAGTTCTAAATAAATAATTGGTACGCCAGAAAATATGCAGCTCGAGTTTGAAAAATTGGCCATATATGTGAAGGAAGTAATGTTTATCAACAGGTGATATACAGCAATGCATATTTTTAGGCTCACCTTATTTTGTTTTTTTTTGAAAAATGTTAACTATTCTATTTTAAATATTTGAAGTTCAAAATTTTTAGCAAGCAATTTTAATTCGCAATTAATATTTGTGATGCTTTACATGTCGGGTGTTTTTATAAGAGCTTGTGAATTTAAAATGATAAAGAAAACAGAAATATTGTTGGAATTATTTATTTTTATTATAATCTGGTAGAAAATGTCACGGAATTTACTTTTTCTTTCAATATGATATCTGACCGCGACTACGAGTTGCATGGTCCGAATTTGAATAATAAATCTAAATGAGCCTTATCAGGAAACTGCGACGCAAACGCATGTACGAGCTTTATTTTATAGGCACGTCAGCCAAGAATCTTATGTAAAATTTTCCACATAGTCGAAGGACAATAAGTTGAGAACGATGACAAATCGAGAAATCTCTTTGCTCTTGGTGGCTCCTAAAACACTCAGGCTAAAAAGCCCATTGTATTTGAGCTCTGGAAAGAGGGAAGTTAATCAAGGAAGGAAGGAGAAAAGTATCAGAGAAAGAAATAGGAAGAATAGAGATAAAGGTAGTTAGTCCTGGAGAATTTTCCAGATTCTTTGGCAAATCTGTAAACATCCTCCAGTTTTAGAGAAAGAATATTACTCATTCTAACGACATCGGAACCCAAAACTCGTAGCCTTGCTCTAGCAAAGGCAGGACACTCACAGAGAAAGTGCTCAGTGTTATCCGCCTCCTCCAAGCAAGACAAGCACATTGGGTCCTCAATGATTCCAATGGTGGCCATATGTTGACCCCATGGCTTGTGTCCTGAAAAAATACCGACCACCAACCGAACCTGGTTTCTTCCAAGTTTTCGAAGAAAGTTCGAGAGTTTTCTGTTCAGGCTTGTCACAAAACACTTTCCAGTTCTGCAGTCTTCTAGACCAAACCATCGCTCTTTATGTAGGTATATTGCATATTTCCGTTAACAGATTTATTTTCTTTTTATTTCAATGTAAATTTTGAGCGATTCATGATCACTTGACTGCCCTTTTTGCCCCAGTTGCTCGAATACAGTTGAGAGCATAGAACATGTGGCCTTCCACTGCAAACGTGTCAGTGAAGAGCGAGCAGTTCTGGAAAAGACCTTCGAACATCCGCCATCTCATACAAGATTTATCCGGGATATGTGCTCGACCATCGCTAAATGGGATGCCGTAGAAACGTTCGCGGCTGCAGTCGTGATGAGCCTCTACCACATTGGCTGGATGTGGGAAGCCCAAAAGCAACAGCAGCAGTTGCAACTGCAGTAGCAAGAAGCAGAAAGATGTACTAAGCGCCTGAGTCGAACACTCACTACAGAATCAAACAGACGACAAGAGTAGTGTGTGAATATCGGACTAATGCACATTCTCCGATGCTCTATTTGAACGCAGTGGGCGTTGATACTATCGGTGGCGCAAAGTCTGCATACGCTCACAGGAGTGGAACCTAGACGCAGGAACCTGGAACCAGGAACGCGGTTCCATCTTGAAAAAATACTAACGCGGTTCGGGGATGGAAATCAGCCGAGGAGGTGGAATGTTATATTGTTAGTGGGAGCATACCCCACATACCATTGGTGGACATTGGACGACACCTTCGACATTTTGATTTCAACCTCCTTAGCACAAAAAAAAAAAAACAAAAAACAGAAACAAAAAGGTTGATTAACTTAGGCCTGAATAGTTCCGTTGTGATACCACAAGGTTGCCCTTTACATTTCTGAGTCTTTTTTGCACCAACCTGTGGATTTAATTAATTTTGTTAATTTTGGCAACCCTTTTTGTAAGACCTCTTCAATGCTGTCAAGGAAGTCGAATCCGAGCTTGGACGACCATTTTCTGTATAGAGCAATGCATGTACGCAGAAGGTGTCCCACGGTTTCCCTTCTTCAATATCTTGAGAGCTCAAATGACTTCGACAAAAGTCATTATGTTGTATCTCCAGTTTATTTGCATGCCTTCCAAAGCATTACATTTTTAAACAAAGCCACAGATAGTGTCGGCAGTAAGAAATTACATTTAGCACAGAATTCATTTTTAACAATTCTCACAAATTTTTGTACGCCAAAAAGTTAGAAACAACTTGCAAAAATAGAATAATTTATCCAGCTCGCTCAAACTACGAATAATTTTTAATTTCGCAAACTAATTTACATTTCCTGCAAACGATTCCTGCACACACTCCTACCTGAAAGTAACTTGGCTAAATCCTCATCTGTTGTGGAAATCATAACCGCATGTTGCTTGTTGCAAATTCGTGCAAACTTTAGCGGATCAAAAACACAGAATCAGTAATTGGGGAATACCAACAAAAACGTTTACTATAAAGTAGTAAACTATGAGGGAAACAAATATCCAAAGCAAGTAAGAGCAACAACTTTGCAACAGTAGCAGAACAGCAGAACTATGAGAGAGAGAGGCAAACGAGAGTAACAGGCGAAAATGTGTATATGCATGTACAAGGTGTGTTCAAAAAGCATTGCGAATTTTGTGTTTTTTCAAAAATTATTTATTTATTCATTCATATTCATTTTGTCCCCTTCAAAGTAATCCCCATGAGATATTATGCACTTGTGCCAACGTTTTTTCCAATCTTCGAAGCACTTCACAAAATCATTTTTTTTATCTTGTACAGTTCCTCCTTCCATGCCGTCTTTATCTCGTCAATCGTAGTGTAGTGTCGTCCTTTCGTGGGCTTCTTCAGTTTCGGCAAGAAGAAAAAGTCACACGGGGCCAGATCTGGGGAATAGGGTGGCTGTGGCGTCATTAGTGTGTTGTTGTTAGCCAAAAAGTCGCGTACAAGCAACAATGTGTGAGCAGGGGCGTTATCGTGATGCAAGAGTCAATTTTTGTTCTTCCACAAATCTGGGCATTTTTGGCGGATAGCTCAGCGAAAATTACACATAACTTGCAGGTAATATTCCTTATTGGCCGTTTTACCCTGTGGCAAGAACTTATGATGCACAACGCCCCTGCATTTGAAGAAAACGGTAGGCAAAACCTTCACATTCGACCGAACTTGGCGCGCTTTTTTCGGTCTTGGTTCGTGCGGCAGCTTCCATTGAGATGATTGAGCTTTGGTTTCTACGTCATAACTATAAACCCACGATTCGTCACCAGTTATGACACTCTGGAGCAAATTTGGGTCGTCGCGGACAGAGTCAAACATCTCATTAGCAATGTTCATGCGATGCTGCTTTTGGTCGAAATAGAGCAGTTTTGGTACGAATTTTGCGGCGACCCGTCTCATGCCCAAATCATTGAAAAAATCGAATGGCACGAGCCAATCGATATGTCTAGGTCCTCAGCAACTTCTCCAATGGTGATTCAACGATTGGCCAATACCATTTTCTTTACTTCATCAATTTTTTGTCTGTTGTTGAAGCGCTCGGGCGTCCGGCACGCTTTTCGCCGTTCACATCTTCTCGGCTTTCTGAGAACATTTTGTACCACCGATAAACTTTGCTTTGGTCCTAAGCTTAGCTTAGCTTCTCCATATGACACAGTCAACATTCGGAATGCATCCACTTACTTAATTTCGTTTTTCGCACAAAATTTGATACAGGTTCTTTGATTCATCTTATTTGAACAGGTAAAAATCGAAGACGAGCCGAAACACGTGCAAGCAAAGCAGCTGTCAACAATTAACTGAACATTCAAAATGGCCGAACTCGTCGTCGTCGGCATGAGTGAGAGACATAAGTACCAATATATCGGCACAAAAAAATCGGAATTCGAATATACGTTACCAGCGAAAATTCAAAAATCGCGATACTTTTTGAACACACCTCGTATGTACGTAGGGTTTGTGGCTTCGATAACACTCGCACTTACAATATTTGTTGATTTTAAGTTTAGCAAATTTTATGTCAAATGTTCCATAATTAGTTGCATCCACAGGATAAACTTATAACGAGCGGAGAATACATCAAATACAAACATCAACGTTGCGCAGATGTGGGTGCACTTTGCTGGCTTTTGTGAGCAGAAAGGAAATATTCGTCGCAGTTGAGTAAATTCAGAGACAGGTGATTTCCTTTGATTGAGTACCGTAACGTAAATAAAATAGATGCAGTGGGAAAAGATAAATATTTGTGGACATGGTTGGTAGCCTGCAAGCTATCAAGGCGAATATTGCATATTTCCCTTTCGGAGAACGAAGATAAGTTAACTTCGGTTCTAGCGGCGAATCGGACTATCTGAAGACTGTACTGGGACACCTTTAGTTTGTACCCCTCCAATACTCAGCAAACATTCCCGAATGAAGAGGAAGGGATGTGGATTTAAATATGAAATTATTTTTGCTTTTCGCTATCAACTCCTTTAAGCTTAACTCGTCGCCTGTTGTGTGGAACGAAAAAAACGCTTAAGTTTCAAAAAAAGTTAATATTGAATGGAATTAACTTACGGACCAGCCTATAGCTTCACCTGATGGTAAGCTAACATATTCAGTGTGGTTTCGCTCAGTTTTTGCGCCGTTATTATAAAAGCCAGTCACTTTAAATTTCATAGAGTGTTTTTTCGCCTTCGTTCCTACGTTACCTGCAACTGTTTTGTTTACAAGAAGCTGGCATTTTGCGGTGATTAGAAGAGAAAAACGAGGTCAAATTTATTTATGGGACAATTCTATGAAGAATAATTGATAATTTAAAGCATTTCATAATGTTTTCCGTAGAAAGTGGCAGTGAAAGTTCCCAGGCTGGCACTCTCAACTTTGGATAACAACATCGCCGCATAAAAATCTTCCACAAATTATTGAATTTTACAATCTTACAAAGGTGGTAAATCTAACTAAATGTAAACAGTAGCCCAGGTGGTCATTCCGTAAATTTTTTTCAATGCTTGATATTGGTTGTACAAAAAAGTAATCATTGAAGACGTATTACGGAAAAAAATATAGACCTCGACACAGTACCACAAAGGGAAGCCTCACTGACAGAGAGATGAGAGAAGATGAGCTTATAGCAGGAAGCTGGCTACAAATATGGAGAACGCAGACGTGGGTGAATAGAACTGGACCATTTCATGGACGCAGTTCTAGGCCCTCCCGAAGTAAGGAAGAACGTAATTCCAGGAAGGGAGCTTTCAAAGAAGGGGAGCAGGAATTGTTTTGGTGGCCACACCATTCAACGCAGTAGACGATTGTCCCGGTAAGTGCGAAGGCATTTTGAATCTTACCTCACCCAGCAAAAAAATAAAAAAATAAATGCTCATCTCATATGAGACACTTCGCATATGGAGTAGATTTTCATTAAGTCTTTGGTATTTTCCTTAAATGAAACCCATCTTGCTCGCCGAAGCACAATTAAAACATTGCGTCGAGGGTTACGGTTTCACATTCAGCGTTCAACGCAATGCTCTCACGAAGAAGAAAATATCCCAGAACCAGAAGGAAAACAGCGTAGATATGAATTCGAATTTTGTCCTCAGAATTTAGACATAAAATATACAAAAACGTGTGCGCTTTCAAACAATTTTTTTTTTCAAGCCACTGCTAAAAAATTTTTGTGGAATGTTTGAGTACAGATAATGAAGGGTATGAGGGTTAAAAAAAGAGCATTAATATGCTTTGGAAAAATAGTAGATGAGACGTTTGAGGAAACTCAGAAGAGAGTGCCACAATAGCGAAAATTGGTAAAACAATACGTTATACAAAGAGGGGGCTCCTCTTTTTTCAATACAACCAAATCTCTCAACTACTGAATCTGTGGAACTCACTGATAGTCGAGTAGAGGCATGATGCAAAGAATAATGAGATGGCGCCCATCGTGGTCCCGTTACTTTGCGCTCAGCGAATTTGACAACTAGTTACGTGATTTTAGCTCCAGTATGGCCAGATTACCATTTTCGTAACTCGATTTATCATTTTTTTTTTTGTTATTTTTATTATTTTGTGTCTCGGAGTTTTAGTTCTTTCTTCATGACATTTTTCTAGTTGTTCTAATTAAAATGTCATGTTTATAATTTTGTAAAATATACATTTTTTAATAATTATTTAAACAATTCACACAGTTTTATTTAGCTTTACTTTTTTTTAACATCTGGTGGCATTGCCCGCGAGTGCAGGTGTTGTTGGTGTTCTTCTGCTTTCGGCAGTCAAATCTCTCTCTCGCTACTGCAGTGTTGCCTAGCTTTGGATATAAAAACGCATTAAAATGCCTATTCAAAGAAAATAAACCAACAAATTTTTATTGAATCACTTAAAGAACTTTGTATGCGAGACAAATTGTCTTTAGAATGTGCGTTTTTTTTAAATAAATGTTTTATGCTTATGTACAATTTAATTTATGAGTTTTTTTTGTTAAGCGAGACTCTTTTGTTAAGGGAACGACTTATTTGCTATATTTGAGGTTATGTAACTAGATAAGGTACTCTTTTTGTAAAAATGTCAGTATGGTTTCTTTAGTATTTTCTGGTATTTTGTTGTTTATTTTTACAATGAATATAACTCTTAATGCCCTATGTCTCACTAAGGATTGATGACCGGAAGAAACGATTACACCTCTATGGTTTTAATTCGCATTCAATAAATATTCAAAGGCTTTTTAAAATGTGTAAAAAGGCTTTCAATCTTAAGAAGAGTTGAGAGAGGGGCATTTAATATTTTTGCATAACCTTAAATGGAGCCAAAAATTAAATTTGCACTTTCAAATTATCAAATTTTATAAGAGTAAAAAAATTTTCATTAGCACTAAAATCTTCTCAGAGTGGCCTTTTTTAAACTTCTTTTGTATAATAATACAGTTTTTTTTCAACTTAAGTCTCGGTAGCCTTAAATTAAAAACAAAAAGAAACAAACACCAAACTTAAAAATTGTCGCATTTTCGGTATAAAAAAGCACTAAATTTATTGCGAAGAGCAAATGGTTGGCAATACTGCACAACTCTGCAAACGTGACGTCACGTACGCTCTGATGGGCGCAATCTTCTTTCTATCATTCTTGCTAGTTACGTGATTTTAGCTCCAGTATGGCCAGATTACTATTTTCGTAACTTGATTTAGCATTTTTTTTTTGTTATTTTTATTATTTTTTGTCTCGGAGTTTTAGTTCTTTCTTCATGACATTTTTCTAGCTGTTCTAATTAAAATGTCATGTTTATAATTTTGTAAAATATACATTTTTTAATAATTATTTGAATAATTCACTCAGTTTTATTTAGCTTTACTTTTTTTTAACATCTGGTGGCATTGCCCGCGATTGCCGGTATTGTTGGTGTTCTTCTGCTTTCGGCAGTCAAATCTCTCTCTCGCTACTGCAGAGTTGCCTAGCTTTGGATATAAAAACGCACTAAATGCCCATTTAAAGAAAATAAAACACGAAATTTTATTGTGTTAAGAACTTTGTATGCGTGACAAATTGTCTGTAGAATGTGCGTTTTTTTTAAATAAATGTGTTATGCTTATGTACAATTTAATTTATGATTTTTTTTTTGTTAATCGAAATTCTTTTGTTAAGGGAACGACTTTTTTGCTATATTTGAAGTTATGTAACTAGATAAGGTACTCTTTTTGTAAAAATGTCAGTATGGTTTCTTTAGTATTTTCTGGTATTTTGTTGCTTATTTTTACTATGAATACACCTCTTGATGCTCTATGTCTCACTAAGGATTGATGACCGGAAGAAACGATTACACCTCTATGGTTTCAATTCGCATTCAATAAATTCAAAGGCTTTTTAAAATGTGTAAAAAGGTTTTCAATCTTAAGAAGAGTTGAGAGAGGGGCATTTAATATTTTTGCATAGCCTTAAATGGAGCCAAAAATTAAATCTGCACTTTCAAATTATCAAATTTTATAAGAGTAAAAAAATTTTCATTAGCACTAAAATCTTCTCAGAGTGGCCTTTTCTAAACTTCTTTTGTATAATAATACCGTTTTTTTTCAACCTAAAGTCTCGGTAGCCTTAAATTAAAAACAAAAAGACACAAACACCAAACTTAAAAATTGTCGCATTTTCGGTATAAAAAAACACTAAATTTATTGCGAAGAGCAAATGGTTGGCAATACTGCACAACTCTGCAAACGTGACGTCACGTACGCTCTGATGGGCGCAATCTTCTTTCTATCATTCTTGGAGTAGAGGCACTGTTTAGTTTAAGCTCCAGTAACACTCCGGCTCATAAATTCATGCCGTTTGTCGTTACACAGGCGTAGAACTCGCGGTACTTATCTTAAATGGAACTTAAAATACTAAGGTGATCATCGAGGATATTCAAAATGGTTCTAGCTTCAATCTTTTGTTTTTCTATTAAGCAATGACTATATATACATAGATTCTTACAGGCTAATTTGATATATTTTAAGGTTAATGGAATTAAAAGAAGGAAATTATTGTACAATTGAAATAATCATAATAAATATTGAAAAATTGCAATGGGCGATCTTTTAAAAATGAAAAAGGCCGTTAAGGCATTAGTAATAGGAGCATTTCGAGCATAAAGAGATTTTGAGAGACCGACACAAAAAAAATTCGGAACAACGAAGAGCTCTGGCCAGAGCACTGAACAGTCAACAGCATCACGAATTAAATCAATCATATTTGGCATTTGTTTATTTTGAGTGCTGATCGTGAAAAATATGTCTCTACTTTTTCCACTATGCTTGAGAGCACTGCCTCAACCAGTTAGGCTGATAGCTGATAGTCTGCGATTGATTCTAAACTTTGCTGTTTTTCCTAGGCATAGTAAGGGTCCCTGAGGCGTTTTTTCTTGCCAAGTGAGAGACTTAATCGCGACACGAAGATCAGTTTTCTTTTCAGTTGAGGGCTTTTCCTCAACTCGCCAAATAGTACTAAAAAATTCCTCAAATCTCACAAAATGCTTGTACATTCCACACAAACCACAAAGTAGAAATATTTTTGTAAATAACTAACCGCAGGGCGGCGTCCTCTCGGCTCTTCTTTGGCTAGTAGCTATTGATGGAGCTTTAACTAGCTTGAACAGGGGTGGGGTAAAGTTGGTAGCATATGCCAATGACTTGGTTCTAATGGTCTCAGGTCCCTTCCAGTAATGGCTGACATTTTGGAAGGTGCACTGGCTACACTCAATTTTTGGGCTGTCAGTTGCGGTCTCAGAGTCAACTCTGATAAAACGGAGTTGATGCTATTCACCAGGAATTAGAAGCCTCCACCTCTTAAGCTTCCAAAACTAAACAACCAGTGTCTTACACTCGCATCGGAAGTCAAGTATCTTGATGTAATACTTGACCCCAAGCTCCACTGGAAGCTGCACATAGAAAATCGAGTTAAGAAGGCCAGTATATTTCCTTCTACGCCTGTAAATTTATGTGCGGCAAAAAATGGGGTCTCTAGCCGCGTGTCGTACTTTGAATGCACAACTTAGTGGTTCTGCCAATTTTGGCATATGGTTGCCTAGTTTGGTGGGGGGTAGCTCTTCAGAAGGGCTACAACACCACTAAAGAGAGTGGACAGAACTGCATGTGTGTGCGTCACTGGTGATTGTAGAACATGTCCCACTGCTGCGCTCAACGTTATTCTGCACTTACTTCCTGTGGATCTGCAAGTAAAATCTATTGCTGCTCAGAGCGCTATTAGGTTTAAGCAGATTGGCCTCAGGAGACAATTTCATGTAGGACATAGTAGCATCTTGAAGCAGATCTCCCCTTCCTTCTTTGTTTTTCGCACTGATCTCTCCATCCGCAACTGGGTTTTGAGGGTTGTGCGAGGACTATCTTTCCGAGCAGGCATCCAATCTTGCGTGCACGGATATAGGTACCTCTGTTTTCACTGACTGATCCAAGATGGAATCTGGAGTGGGAGCGGGTCAGCCAGCATTTCCGTACCCTTTAAACTGCCGGAAACGAGCAGCGTTTTTCAAGCAGAGGTCGTAACGATCCTGCAAGCATCCAAAATGCTTCGTGATCACTGTTGGAAGAGAGACATTAATATTTTTTACGATAGTCAATATGCGATCAACGCTTCGTCGTCACCGTATTGCAGCTCTCTTCTGGTGAACGCCTGTAAAAAGGAACTCAAACGACTCAAAGGTGCAGGAAACATTTCCCTTATTTGTGTTACTGGGCACAGGAATATAGAGGGAAATGAAATTGCCAATGAGCTTGCCAGGAAGGGGTCGACAGAACTGGTTTCAGTTGTCCCCTTCTCAGACTTCGGTGTCCCCTTGACCGCTGTTAAAGGGAAACTACACAATTTCTTTCTAAAAAAAGCGCAATACAGATGGATTTCTGTCTCATCGTGTGCTATTTCGAAAACACTATGGCCTCAATAAGATATAAACAGAAAACAGAACGTTTAAGGTGATGGGAATCAATTTCCAAACTCATTGCCGTGTCCACTGGTCACTGGGTAATCGGTACTCATGCGGAGAAGCTTGGAGTTCCGTACAACCCCTTTTGCAGAAGCTCTGGGGATCCTACAGAAAAAGAGACTGTTGTACACTTTCTCTGCAAATGTTCAGCGCTGGTGGCTTGGCGCTTGAGATTCCTTAGCGTGCCCTTTGGGGATGACTTGAAAAAATTGTCCAGCCTAGATCCCTTTTCTCTCATCCACTCCATCAACAGCACCGGATGGCTGCAGAGGGTTTTCTCTTCCCTAAATTTTTCTTTTCTTAGGTAGTGGTCCACATTATGGTATCAAAACGGCACGTAAGTGCTACTTGAAGTGTGCACGGGCTACTCTTGCCATTTACCTACCTACCTACCTACCTACTTTGTTTATATTGACGATCTCCAAAGAAAGGCATATTTCTGAAATTTGTATGTAACAAAAAGTTTAGGCAGGTAATCAAAGTTGAGCGTAATAATAAAAAAAATATTAAGGATAAACTTTTTTCCCCTCCTCGTATTTGTTTGGCAACTATTCCCTTTATTTACACGCATAGTAATAAATTCGATGAAATCTTTGTCTTTCGATAGAATTTTGTGATCGTGTATTTAAAATAGAAGTGATTCCGTACAGGTATTTCGTTTGAAATGGAAAGTATTCGTTTGGTGACTTCATGATTTCATTATTATCATACAAAAGAAGTGGTGAAAAATTCGATTTATTTTTGGATTTGTTGTGATTGACTGAATTTACTCATTCTCTTGCAATTTTGGCAACTTTTCACAATCGATCGGTTTGCTAGTTTGCGTATGTGTGTATGTGCTGACGTGTGCAAGTTTTGGGAAAATAATACAAAACAAAAAAAGAAACAAGAATTGAATAAAATTAAAAAAAAAATTAAATAAAAAAGAAAAACCATTAAAATTGATTTTCTTCCTTCGGATTCATTATCATCCTGGTTTATAGGTGTATAATTAATTCTTCGCTTATCCTTTCACCTGTCAAACCTTTAAGTAAATTTCTGCCCATAAATAACCAGAAAAGTGTATAATAACTCTTCATTTCTTCCCGGTGTGACAAATTCAAGTTGTAAGATAGCAACTTAGTTTAAATATTTCATGTTTATGCTTTATAATATTATGCCTTCGCCAAGGTTCGGCACGGTGGACTACTCCATAAGCTAAAGATCTTACTTCCAAGGGACTTGTCGGGCAATTTATCTTCATATCTAAGCAATGATACGAGGTGTGTTCAAAAAATAAGGTGAATTTTCAAATTCCGCGGGCTACATACTTTCGACTTTCAATTATTATTTTTGTTATGCTGGTAAACTCGTCTCGAAAATATGTTCACGGGTTTAGCAATAAAGCATCTTTAGTTTGTTTGTGAGAGGCATAAATAAGATAAGTGTTTTGCGTGTTCGGCGATTTTCTGCTATCGAAAAAATGGATCAAAGAAGTAGAATCAAATTTTGTGTAAAAAATGGAATTAGGGCATTAAGTACTCAAAAATACTTCAAATGTTGACAGTGGCATTCGATGAGTGTACTCTGAGTCAAAAAAATGTTCTCAAATGGTGCAAGCTTTTCAAAGAAGGTCGAGAAGATGTGAATGACGACGCTCGCTCTGGACGCCCCAGCATATGAACAACCGATGAAAATGTTGAAGAAGTGAAGAAAATTGTTAAGAGAATCGTCGAATCATAATCAGAGAAGTTGCTGAGGATGTCGGCATATCGGCTGACTAATGCCATGCAATCTTTTCGAAAATTTTGTGCATGAAGTGTGTGGCAGCGAAGTTCGTTCCAGATTTGCTTAAAAGCGTCATAATTGAGGACGAATCATGGCATATGGTTATGACATCGAAACCAAAGCTCAATCGTTCCAATGGAAGAGTTCAGGAGAGTAAAGTTCGATGAAATGTGAAAGTTTTGCTCACTGTTTTCTTCGATTACCATGCCTTAGTGCACAGGAGTTCTTACCATAAGCTTGTACGGTAAATAAGAAGTGTTACCTTGAAGTTGTGTGCCGTTTGCGTGAAGCAATATGAAAAAATGCCCGGAACTGTGGAAAAAAAATTCATCATGATAATGCACCTGCTCCCTAATTTTTGCTTGTGGGAGATTATTTGGCCAAAAACAAGACCGTTATCATGCCTCAACCATCGTATTCACCAGATTTGACCCCCTATAACTTTTTTCTGTTCCCAAGATTGAAGAGACGCAGAAAGGATGGCGTTTTGCGAAGATTGAGGAGATGAAAACCGAATCGCTGAGCGAGCTCAAGGACATACTTACATACTCGTAACTCAGGGTCAAGCGCGGTTGCACTTATTCATGCCTTAATCCAATAAATGCCGGAGTTCCACAAGGAAGTATCAATGTGGATGAGACACAGTCCACTTGTAAGCTCCTTTGAAAAAATCATTGAATGGACTGGGAAGTGGAGTATAAAACTCAACGACACTAAATTAATCAGTGTAGATTTAACCAACAAAGAAATCCAATATCGGCCCGTTTACATCTCAGGCACGAAAATTCGCCACTGCAACACTGCGAAGTACTTAGGAATGACGTTTGACGCAAAACTCTGCTCGAAGGGGGACATTAAAATAAAACATGCAGAATTAAACTTTGAAATGCATGAATTCAGGAAGAAGTTCACCTCTTTCCGTTCAAAATAAACTTTCAATTTATAACCAGGCATTTAAGCCCGTGTGAGCTTATGGCATACAACCAGTGATAAATAATCAAAATTCAACGGTTTCAAAGCTAGTTTATAAAAAGCGCGAGGAACATTGAGTTACTTCGTGACCTCAAGTACCTGAAGTTGCTGCAGCTCAAACCAAAAGGCTCGAAAAACATACTTTGACTTCCCAAACCAGGTCAACAATACCGGAGGCTTAAACGAAAAAGCGTCAGGATCTTGTTCCCGAAATTTGAACAGATATAAATTTCTGTCTGCTGTTTTCCAGTATATTCATGTATTTTTTGTAATTACTGTCGCGTTCTTATTAATAGATTCCAATTGGCCGCCGTAGCCGAATGGGTTGGTGCGTGATTACCATTCGGGTTTCACAGAGAGATCGTTGGTTCGAATCTCGGTGAAAGCAAAATTAATAAAAACATTTTTCTAATAGCGGTTGCCCCTCGGCAGGCAATGGCAAACCTCCGAGTGTATTTCTGCCATGAAAAAGCTCCTCATAAAAATATCTGTCGTTCGGAGTCGGCTTGAAACTGTAGGTCCCTCCATTTGTGCAACAACATCAACACGCACACCTCAAATAGGAGGAGGAGCTCCGCCAAGCACCTAACAGAAGTGTACGCGCCAATTATTTATTTTTTTTAATTGAATATATAATAAGAATTCACAACAATTCAATAAAAAAATAAAAAAATTAGAGAAACCATCTGGGTTGAAGAATGGCACTTTTTAAATATTTTTCTTAAATAATATGCTTTTAAGAGGTTCTATTGGGAAATTTGGATATTACAGAGTTTGGTAATGTGTATAATACAGTCTGTGCCAGAAAAAAGGAACCGCGATCATTCATGAAGTAAACAAAATATATATTTAATAATTTTTTACATGATATTACATATGTACAAAACTACGAGTCGCAATTACTCAATATACTCGTTGTCGAGTATCTTCTTCATGCTTTGAGCCAGCTTTTCTGCGTAGCTCGTCGACAAGCAGGACTAGATTTTGCAAACTTGACGCACGAGTTGCCTTAAATCGTAGACTGGATTTTCTGCAAGATGTGTTTTCATAGTTCCCCACACATTTTTTCCCAATGAGGTTGACGTCTGGGGACTGGGAAGGCCAGTCCAATACTGTGACGCCATTTTCTTGTTATGTTGTTTCTCTATGTGTTTTTCTGAGAGTAGTAGTTCTGACGATGTGGGACGGTAGGATATGTGCGCCTCCTTCAGTTGTCGTTCTATGGTGTTGATACTTACATCTAACAAGAACTGATCGTGCTTGGCGTAGTCCCGCTTAAAAAGTTGGACGATCACTTTATCCTAACTTTTTGTCGTCACTCGCTTCAAGCCGCGCTCGGAAAAGTCATCAACATTTTTGTACACTTTGTACCGCTGATTCTACATCACAACAAACTTTTTTTATTTTTTAATCACTTTTGCAGCCGCAGCGTAGGATAATTTCGGCCTTTTCGAATGCGTGCAAAAAATGCCGCCCCGAAACTATTCGCGTACTTTTTACTCATTTTTGTTTGGTTGCGTTTACGGAAAAGTTTTGAACGACACTAACCTGAGTTAGAACTGGCGTCGTAGCGCTTGAGTGGGACTTTTATGCAGCAAAAAGCAGAAAGAAATATATCTTGAAGATTCAAGAAAAAACCGGTTCTTTTCTTCTGACACAGACTGACATCTTTAAGTATATAATATACTGTGAGCGTCAAAAGAAAGTGCACACTGCATATGGATCAGTTGTGACTATTTATTTATTTATTTTGTAATTCCAATAAGTTTTTTTTAACATATATTTCATACTACAACAAAACCCATATAAAGCAAAGTTTGTAACTTTATATAAAATTTGTAAAAACTCGGCAAATTTTCTTAAAAGTTTCAAAATTTTAATTCAGAAATTTCAGAAAATTTGTGGTTATGTATTTTTATATATCATTGAATTTTAAATAATAAAGTTCAGGTTTCAAGTCGCTCAAAAATTACGTTGATTTTTGACAATTTTTTCTGCTGACGGTGTTGGGTGTTTTCTTCCATATAAAGAAAATGTGAAATGTGAAGAAAATGCATTAAATGGAGAGCTATGAAATTTAAGAGCTGTAAGAAATTTGAAATTTTTTGGGAAATTCTGAGTAAAAAGTTTGAAATTTTGTTGAAAATTTGCAGAATTCTTACAAATTTTATAAAAAGTTCGAGACATTGCTGTATATGTTTTTTTCTTGCAGCTTAAACTATACGTTTATAAAAATAAAAACTAATTAAAATTATAAAATAAATAAATAGTCAAAACTTTCATTTGTCGTTCACTGTATATATTCGAGTCTTATTGTTGTAGTATTGCATAGAACTTCAACTCATTTTGAGAAAAAAAGGTGCTCAATATAAAAATATAAAGCGTGATATAAAATCTACATTTGCATGAACGTATTAATGTCATGCGAGAATTGTATGTATGCAAGGTGATTAAATGTACAGCCTGAAAGTAGGCAACATAAATTGTACAACTAAATTTATTTATATGCCACACTTTATTCGCATGCGTGATCTCATGCGTGGTTTATTTGCGATGCAGGGCAGTGTTCCCTTCACGCTTGGCTATACTTTGGGAAATTTGGTTGCCTGTAATAAATGCATATAGTATGTATGTACAGTTAGTAACAGAAGTAAGTATACACGGGACACGTTTTCAATTTTCCCTCAATCGATTCCTTCAAACAACCTAAGTTATAACAAAATTGTGTTTTATTTACATGAATGAAATACAAAAATCATATTTAATCCAAATAATGACAAAATTTTAAAAGGGAACAAAATTATAGCTTTTTATCTTAAACTTTATTAAAATTCTTGTCTCAAAAATAAGTATACAGTTCATCATATTATTAATCCTAGTATTTGGTAGGATAACCATTAGATTTTACAATCGCTTTAAGTCGTGATGGCATTGATTTCACCAAGTTTTCAGTTACAGCTGGTGGTATTTTATTCCAGCCACTTTGAAGGACGTTTTTAAGTTGCCCCTTATTTCTGATCGGATGTTTACATATTTGCCGCTTTAAATGTTCCCATAAACGTTCGATTGGGTTGGTATTCGAGGACTGTGGCGGTGTTTTCAGCTGTTTTCGCACATTGTATAACAGCTACTCTCGTACAATGTTAGATGTGTGCTTGGGGTCATTATCCTGCTGGAAGATAAACGTTCCTCCAAGGCCTAATTTCTTAGCGCTTTCTTTTAAATTATTTTTCAAAATATTTAAATAACCATATCGGTCCATAATATTTTCGATAAATACCAAGTTTCCAACCCTGTTTGCAGCCATACATCCCCAAACCATCATAGAGCCCCCTCCATGCTTCACAGTGCCCGTCATATTGTTTGGATCCAATTCCGCGTTAACTTTTCTCCAACCTTTTTCACGGCCATCAGATCCACAGATACTGAACTTACACTCATCAGAAAATATGACTTGGTTCCAAAACGTTTGGTCATATTTTGCATGATCTTTTGCAAATGGAATCCGTTTACTCCGATTGACACTACTCACGAAAGGCTTTTTCCTAACATTGCACCCATGATAACTAGCATTATGCAAAACCCGGCGAATAGTTTGGGTGATAAATTGTTTTCCAGGCTCATTTTCAACTTCAGATTTCAATTTGGGGACACTTATTTTGGGGTTTTTTCCTGATTTTCCGTACGACTAAGCTTTTTTCTCTGGGACTTAAGAGCGGGGACGCCCACAACGCTCTTTATTAGTGGTGCTTCCTGCACTTTTATATTTATTCACAATCTTTTGAACTGTAGCAAAACTCCGATTTCTCGCAATGATTTATGTTCCTTGTGATATTTTATAATCAGGTTTTTTAAATGATCAGACGGCTCTTTTCCTCTTGGTGCCATTACTAAAAATGTCGCAAAAATTAATCAATACAAAACGTACTTCCCTTAATTTTTATACTCTCTTTAATTATTTCCTTTTAATAGCTTTAACTTTTTTAATCAATACGTAAAAATAAATGTTATGCTAACTGAACAATCGTTTGCTGTATGCTAACTTTTGTGACATAAATTTCGCTGGCATCAAAGACAAAGCAAAGCGTGGATAACGGTGCCTAAAATTTACAGCTAAATTAAGGCGCATATGAAAGCTTATCCCAGTACACAAACATTTTGATTACATATTAAAGAAAACAGCGTCAAACAATTCCATATAGGTACTTATTTATATCCTGTATACTTATTTATGTTACTAATTGTAAACTTGAAGTTTGGCTGCTCCCGAAAAAAATTTTAGGAAGAATCTGCACAAAATAAAGTTCCATAGATACATAAACATTTGAGCTCACTTCCGATTGTAGTATCAGGTTGGTGTGCAGTGCTCCAGCTAGTGTTGCAAGCTATCGATGGTGTGACTTCATTTATTTATAATTTAAGAAAAACGCGAGAAATTAAAACTTAATTATTTTATAAAAATTCATTTGTATTTTTTGCGGCGCTCTAAAAACGCTGAAGTTAATTAAAAAGAGTTGTGACAAAGTTAAGTAATAACGCGTTAGAGTTTTTGAAAGAGATAAGGTAAACATATTTTTTTAAAGCAATGTCACGATTTTTTAGTAAAATTTGGGTAATTTGCTCAAAACATTCGCAGTTTTTTTTATACCTATGTATATAAATAACTTCAGTCTCATCAACGATGTTTTTTTGTGTGTGGCTATACTTGCCAAATCGCCGCTTCCTTGTGAACTAAGTAACTGCAGCTAAACAGACAAGCAATGAAGCGCGTAAAGGTCACAATAAAGAATTCCATTACTCTAAACCATTTTTATTTATTTAGTAAAAGTTATTAAACAAGGGTGATTAATTTTGCGCCATCTGTGGTAACTTTCATTCTTGCTGAAAATGAAAATTATCATCCGCGGAATCAGAATATTTCACATTTTAAGTTCTCACATTCACTTGGCAACCCTTGCCATATTATTTCTGTTGCATTGGCTTTGCGAAAAATCAATAATAAATACGTCATAGCTTCCTTGCGCTGCTATACATAGATACACACACACACACATATGCAATTACACACGCACTGCGGCTTCGTATGCAAATGAAATGCGTTGCTGTCATCCTTCGGGAATCACTTTTGTTCCTCACTGACAGTCCCAACCGGCGAATATTCGCTGTTGTTTTCTTCCATCTGCACATAAACATAAAATACGCACATTCCTTGCTGAATATTTTAAATTTATATTCGCATAACTTCACTTTTCAATGCACTTCTTAGTATTTTTGATTTAACTTTCGATTTCATTGTCGAATTGTCGTTGTGAATGTCGCTGCTTGCCGACGAATTCGCACTGTTGTATACATTCACCCACTGACCTGACCTTGAAATTGTATGCCTGGTTGCCAAGGGCATATCAATATAATTTAATTTTTTAAGTATGTAGTGCCTTCCAATTTATCATTTAAATGACTTTTTATCGCTTGAAAATTATTATCGATTTGTTGTTTTTATTGAATATTTTGCCGATAATCCTACATTCAGAATTTTTGGTATTCACCACTTTGACATACATTCTGTCAAAAAAAATATAGGAAATTGCTCATTTAGAAAGCACGCGTGTCACATACATTTTGTCAAAATGGTACCGGGAATTGATCAATAAAACGCAAAATGATTTTTTAATCATCAAAATTTATTTTGTCGCCTTCAGAATAGGCTACCAACGATTAGTCCAGTCATCAAAGCACCTGAAGAGATCTCCTTCGTATTCTCCTTAATGGCCTCTATCGACTCAAAGCGGCGTCCGCGGAGTGGCAATTTAAGTTTTGGGGAAAAGAAAAAAGTCGTTGGGGGCTAAATCCGGTAAATACGGTGGTTGTTCGATGATATTTGTCGAGTTTTTGGTCAATAAAGTGTTCACAATATGAACCTTGTGAGACAGTGCGTTATGATGGTGTAAGATCCATGAGTTTTCTTTCCACAAATTGGGCCGTTTCTTACGCACATTCTCTCTCAAACGTCGCATAACCTCCAAATAATATTCGTTAGTTGGAACGAATTCCGAGTGCACAACACCATGATAATCAAAGAAAACGAGTAGCAATGGCTTTCACTTTTGACCGACTTTGACGTGGTTTTTTAGGTTTCGACTCATGTGGATAGCGCCATTCAGCCGCCTGTTTGCATGTCAGACTCATATACCCAAGTCTCATCACCTGTTATGAGGCACTTGATAAACGAATTCGGGCGAATGGGTCCGAACTCACTTGCTCGAGCATGTCTTCAGCCACCTTCTTCCGATGAATTTGTTTAAAGAAATTCAACTTTCTTGGAACTAGTCGAGCAGCCACGCGTCTCCATCCCAATTGATGGTGTAAAATGTTGTGAGACACACTAAGGTCATGAGCTACTCCCTCAAACTTAAATGATGGTTTTCCATCACCATTTCCCTGACTTTGTCGACGTTTTCATCCGTTGAAAACGTTGATGGGCGAACAGATCTCGGCAGATCTTCCACGACTTCTCGGCCTTATACCACTTGTATACCCGTGTTTTTGATAAAGCACACTCACCATATTCTTTCCGCAACATTTTCAACGATTCGGCACACGAAATCCCGTTCAAAACACAAATTCGATTTTTCCACTACTTCCTTTCGGCTGTTAAAACGCCGTGTTTGGTATTCGCTTCGTTATTGTTCAAAAATGTACGAATAACGATGGCATTGTGTGACGGTGCGCTGTAATGGCGCAAAATCCTCGAGTTATTTTTCCACAAATCCTGTTTTTTGCGAATTGCTTCACGTAAACGCCTCATAACGCCCAAACGCCTTATTAATGGCCTTCTGGCAAAGATTCGAGGTATACAAATAGCATTTTAATCCATAAAAACCGTTACCATCCCTTTTTCCACTCAAAACGACGTGGTTTTCTTGGTCTTGGTTCATTCGGAGCCTCTATTCACTCACTTGGCGTCTGCATTGCGTATCGAACTCATAAATCGACGTCTCGTTTTTAGTAATGATGATTTTGGTGAATGTTGGTTCGCCTGATGAATGTTCAGCCTTGGAAATCATATCTTTGGCAATATCAACGCGGTTCCTTTTTTCCATGAAATTCAGGTCCTTTTGGTTTCAGGTCTAACTTTGTAGCAACTCGGCGTAAGCCCAAATCATTAACGAATGAATGAATGCATCCATAAGAAATGTTCAAGTCCTCTACCAGCTCTCTGATGGTTAATTTGCGGTTACTGATGCAAACAATTTTATCAGCATCTGACCGAAGGTTACAAGTTCAGAGTATCTTCTTGTTGAGATGAAAATGGGATACAAAGCTGACACTAAGATTATGGAGGGAACATTTCTCTAAACTACTGCCTGGCGATGATGTTGTATTGAAGAAAAGCGACCCTACTATATGCGGCAACTATAGGGGGATCAGTCTTATCGCCATAAGGTTCTGTCGAGCGTCGAGCGAGTCCTATCATCGCTTGGTGTAACAAATTGGAGAAGGCGCGCGCAAAGCTAAGACGCAGCAAACTATTTGAGCAAGTCGAAGCCGTTCATAAATAAATGGGTGTATTGGTATGCCGAAGTTAAAAAGATCGGATGAGATCCAAAATATAGACTTCTACGAAGCGGGATCCGAAGATCATTGAATTGTTTATGACTAAGCCGAAGTTATGAAGCTGAAGCAGTTTTAAGGAAAAAAATATTAGTGGTGTCAAATACACAATTCGATGACGGCGAGACTTGTAGCCGTCGGCCCTAACCGGTCTAATAGTAACGGGTTATGATCCTTGATCAGGCTGTAGAAGGTTTTCTCTGCCCTAAATTTTTTTCGTGGGTAGTGGTCCACATCATGGTGTCAAAACGGCACGTAAGTGCTACTTGAAGTGTGTCTGGGGTACTCTAGCCAGATAACTTACCTACCTACTTACCAGTATCTGAAGTCTCGGCGTGTTTCTATATATGTGACTTACCTTTTTTCTGAGTGAGTGAAAATGGACGACAATGAAACGATACACACACATACACATTATAACATGTATAGATTTTAAATAAAGTTTGCTTTATTATTATTTTTAATTATATGTTCTAGGTAAATTTAAGGTTTTACTTGTAGTTATTAGTGAGAATAAATTTTAAAACATTTCTTGTCTTAGTGTTTTTCTTTTGTTTTTTTTTTGAACATTTCACTTGTATGCATGTGCGCTTGTGTTTCACTTGCATTGCGATTACACACACATACTTACATAAAATATTGAAATATTTGCATCTCAGTGATTAGTGTTTCCTTCTTTAATTTCATATGTTTTTGTAGTTCGTACATTTTAAAAACGAATATTCATGTACGCTTAGTTGGAGTATTCTTTGTTCTTCTTGATTTTCGGCCTTTATTTTTGTAAATAATCTACAACTTAATACATAACATTTTTATTGTCCATGGCTTGTGGACACGCTTAGCTACTTACGACTGCATTTAACTTTCTAAAAAGAATTTGTGTTGCAATTTTTTGGGTTTTATAATTTTTTAGGAAAACTAGGTTTTTGTATGTATGTACGTACTTAAACTCAACAAGAATTAGAAACTAGTTGGGCGCATTTACAGTGTATATTGTTTACTTTCGTTTACTTATCTACCGAAGTTGGTTTTGTTTTAGTTGATTACATTTATTATAATATTTGAGTTTGTTTTGTGTTTGCGAGAACTTCACTTTTCATGAATAATGATATTTTTGCTAATACTAGTGGATGTTTATGTGCATGATTTTGTTGGTTGTTGGGTGTTTTCTTGAAAATGTGTCGATATATAATGCAATGGATGCTTATTTTGATTGTGATTTCTCTTCACTAATGCTAATCGTATGTATGTGGATGTGCGCGTTTTTAGCCCAAAATGGCGTTCCCCTCCGCTTACGAGTCCCTCTGATTGCATATAAAATAATGTTAGTGGATTGTTTTTTCTTTTGCTTTTTTTCTTATTGCATTCTATGATTGGGCGTAAAAATGTTAGCTGCACACACATTTGCAAAACGGCCAAAGTAAAAGAAAAGCTTCCTGCTGCTCTTTACTCTATTTTATAATCAGGCACCTGCTTCTAAATAAATGACGCTTAAGAATTATTACCATTTTCCTCTTATGCATTGCATTTTTCTGGTAATTTCTACTGGTAATCGCGATAAGTTTTTGGTTCATTTGCTTCTAGTATCACGTAGTATAAACTTTTTGAAGTGAAACTTCTTAGGCGCCGATGGACGAGCGAGAATGGAGAGTAAAATTTCAAGGCCATGCAACGTTTTGGGCATTTTCGTTCCGCGAGAAAGAAAAAAGATGTAACTTAGAGGAAAAGGAGAGAGAGCTATACCTTATATATATTGTAGATACACTTTAAGCTATTTGGCCCGAGTTTTTCCTTGTGGTTGCTAATTTCTAGTGAGAAATAACACTGCCTACTTTTTGGCGCTTGTTTGTTGGTGCAAACTTGGGGGAAATATATTTTTGGTGCCTACTTTTTGGCGTTATATTTCCTTGGTGCCTACTGTTTGGAACGTTTTTTGGTCAACATTTTTTGGCGTTTTGTTGGTGCCTACTTTTTGGCGCTTATTGCCGTTTGCTGGTTATTGCTTGTACGTACTATAAAGTGCTATCGATTCCGGCGTCAGATTTATTAGTATTGCCTTGTGGTAATTTGTGCCATTGCTGCGGTCCTGGAGAAGGAGCGTTGTTGCCACGGTTTGTGTCCGGCGTTTACCTACACCGGTCGACCCTTCTCCGTTTTTGTAAAATTTGTCTATTTGTATTCTCTGCAAATGTTGTGAATTTATTTTGGTATATATTTCTTCTCTCCCTCTTTCTTTGTCTGTCTTGAAAGTTTCGGAAGCGGAAGTAAGCTGGACGCAGCCAATTTGCCATGATTTTGTAGGCGCTGTTTTAGAGCTATGGAAAATCGTTTTGCCACTTCAGTGACAGTTAACATGCGAAGATCACCTTTTTCTGCAGATGTTCTATGACAGTTTTATACTTTAGCTTTCACAACCCCAGAATTGGATGTCGTAGGTCCAGAAAGGCTTTAAAATTTGTTTCTAAATAAGTAATTTGTTGAAAGTTTATCATTTGGCGCGCCATCCTATTAGGTAATGAATTTTTTTGGGTTTCAAATCGAGCTCGTTTCTTTTTTACGTGCGCTTTCCATTGCAGCTTTGCATCAAGTTAATACCTTGACAATTATTGGTGCATTGTTTAGCTTGATCCTCCACTTTTTGGCTCAGGAGGCAACCTGATTCACAACATCTTGAAGCTCAGTAGCAGCACCTTCAATTGTACGAGTATTGCGCACTGCAAGTAGCGCAGTATCATCCACAAATATTACAGTTACACACTGGTTTGCCGATGGTAGGCCTTGTGTGTAGAGGAGATGCAGCAGAGGATATAAGGTGCGCCCTTGTTGTACGCCGGCGTTTATGTTTTTTAAGGCAGAATAGGCATTTTCATATTTAACGCAAAAGTGCCAGTCATCGAGATATTATTATCGAAAGCACCCCGCCTTGTGCTGGCAGCATCGAATTCCGCTTTTGGAGTAGCCTTGCGTGCCAGACCTTGTCAAATGCTACTGACACGTCGAGACAAATGGCGGAACATACGTTCATCTCTTACATAGCATTTTCGATGGAGCTTACAACGCAGTGAATTTGGTCGATTGTTCAGCCAACGCTGGCCTGACCACATAAATGGGAGCGTTGTCTTGTTCAGATTGTCAGCTTAACAACTTGCTTGTCCAACGAGTCATATGTGATTCACGAGAACGTTTTAAAATATGTTCCTGAGTCATATGTTACTCATTTCTCTGTACAGTAACCAAAATAATATATAAATCAGACCATCACAGATACAACCTAGGCTTTCTGTACAAGCGATTTCTTCTTTCTTCTTTTTTATTTTTTATTTTCCATTCCATGGACTGTCAAGCTGTAATTTCTTCTCATCAGAAAATCTAAAATCGAGAGAGTAAAATCCAAAGCAAACTTTTGTGTCTCTCTATATTGGCTGATGTTAGCAAAGGCTTGTTCATAATTCTTTTGTATGCCAAGTATTAGCAACTCCTTTAAATTTGGTGAACTCGTCTTACTTCTAGGCTTAAATCATTAATTTTCAGTCTTTGTTTGCCGCGCAGACTTCAATCTATTGAAAGCATTACAAATTGAACGCCATTTTTGGGTTGTTGGTGCGGTTGATGGTCGGTCGATAGGTTTATTTTTTCTATAAATTTCACGAGAAATTTCACTAAGAAAACGTCACCCAATTTGGTTTCCGGTATTCATTGCTTTGTCAAACTGACAGTTGGAAATCCATGCGTTGAAGATCTAATAAAAACTGCGCTATAATTATTGTAAAACGGCACTACTGGGATCCAGAAAACATACCATTTAACGGTGCATTATATGAACGTATATTACAACAATGTAAACAGCAACGTTTAGGGTACACGAAAAAGTGATTGTGACTAAAGTTAGTTCCCATATCCAATAAGCAATAAGAGGAAAAATTAAAATAAATCTATAATAGTTAATATATATATATATATATAATTGGCGCGTACACCCTTTTTTGGGTGTTTGGCCGAGCTCCTCCTCGTATTTGTGGTGTGCGTCTAGATGTTGTTCCACAAATGGAGGGACCTACAGTTTCAAGCCGACTCCGAACGGCAGATATTTTTATGAGGAGCTTTTTCATGGCAGAAATGCACTCGGAGGTTTGCATTGACTGCCGAGGGGCGACCGCTATTAGACAAATGTTTTTCTTAATTTTGGAGTTTCACCGAGATTCGAACCAACGTTCTCTCTGTGAATTCTGAATGGAAGTAATAGTTAATAATTTATTATTAATTTATATACTTTGAAGTAGCTGCTAATAGTTGATTATAAAATAGACTAAAAAGCAGCACGAAATCTTTATTTTATTTGACTTTTCGAAAAGTGTTTGTGCGGCTGAAATTTTTTGCCCGGTGTGCGCTGGGTTTTGGTTTTCGAAAAGTTGGAACCATTAGTTGGATTTTCTTTTCGTGAATTGTATTCCAGCAACTACTATTTAACTAGATGTAGTTATACTCATATGCTGCTGATGATTTTCGACTCTAATATCTATGTGTGTGTGTGTGTTTGGTGCCTGCAGTGTCGGCATACGTTTATTCTATTTTAGGTTTATTTTTTAGTTGAATACCTCTTTGAATGCATTTGCAATAGTTTCTTCTCTCTTTGTTGTAAACATATACATATACAAATGTGTACGTAACTATTACTTGTATGTAAGTATACTTTTTGCCGCCTAAGGCTCGGTGTTTTTTAGTACATGAATATGCAATTAATGAATAATTATTCTGGTAAATTTTTAACCACTCGTATTTATATATATATAAATATTTATAATTTCTTGTATGCTGTAGCGTACGACTTATTTTTAATTTTTTTAAATAAAAAACTTTATTTAATTATATAAATTCACATTACTTAACGGTAATAACTTGTCTACATTTTCTCTACGTAGTATCTAAAAATCAATTCTTGGTGGCTTCAATTTTAGCTTACGCTTAATGTACAGGTTCAGAACTTCTTCTTGCATGCTGCTCCCTCTCTCCCTCTCCCTCTGCCTCTCTCTGGCTTCACTATTTGGCAGCATATACCCTAAATTATTATTTTTGTTTTTAATTTTCACTTTAACTATTGATTGTTGAACTAAACTTACGGCGCCTTAGCGCTTTCTAGTAGGTATTTTTTGCTAGAATCATTCTACTACAAATACTTTGCTTTAACCGCTAAACGAATTTCCTCGCATTGTTCTAATTGTATGGTTTTATGCGATAATCTCAATAAATTTACTATAATCAAAGAAGAGCAGGGAAAAGTATATGGTACATCTGTAGATTTTTACATTTATTATAATTTTTTCACTTTATTTTGTCTTAACTACCTTTTAATTAGCTAGAAGTTGGTTTTTACGTTTTATGTGTGTATGTGTATATATAATTTTTAATTTTATTAGAAGACGTCTTCTACTTCTTACTTCACTATACGTACCTCATTTCTCAACGTTTGTTGCACAGTGGTGTTGTCTACTTAAAAAATGTGTAACATTTAGAATTTTGATTTCATTTGTTTGCTTAATACTTGACTTGTACATCGTAAAACTGAATGCCTATTGTAACATTTTCTACATACATACAGCTAAATGTTGTTGTTATTGTTGTTATTGTTATCTTGTATGCATTAGTTCTATTAAAGTATTCAATATTTTCTATACATTTTTTCTTTTGTGTTTTTTGTTTTCCGTTTTCTGTCAATTCGTATTTGTCAATTTTGTAGTGTTTTATTTGTTTTCATGTCTGCACCACTACAACAACTACAAAACCAAGAAATCCATTTTGTTTATTGAATTGCGCTTGACGTTAAGTGATTGGCGTTTTTTATGGTGAAAACAAGACGATAAGGGGGCTCAAATTTATCGTGTTGACCACCTTTCAAAAACAGCAACAAAAACAAAAAAAAAATTATATTCATTTCAGTGATTATTACGCTGTAGTTACGCATTTAATTTGTTGTGAATTTTCACTAGTTTTATTTCACAAATACTATAATTATTTGTAGGAAACCGTTTTATATGTGCATCATTAATTTTTGTATTTCTAAAAATCGTTAAATAATTATTATAATAACTAAATGGAATACATAAAAAACAAAAAAAAATATATATTAATTTTGTATAGTCATGCAAACATATGTATGTATGTTGGTTGAGAAACTTATAGCACCATTAAATATTCGTTGTACGTTAGGCAAATTCGCAAATGCTTTGCTAATTCAAAACAAAAAAAAATATTAATTAAAAAAATTAATTAAAAGAAATAAAAGAATAAATAAATAAACAAATTAAGAAAAAATAAATAAATTAAGAAACAGCAATAAATAAGTAAACAAAGATATTCCAAAAAACAAAAAAATAAATAAACTAAAAAATATATACAAACTTTATGGTACTAAAACTAATAGGAAATTTTATTGAAAACAGAAAAAATAAATAGCATAAAAATAAATGAAAAAATTAAACAGAAAACAAATAAATTAATAAAAAAAGAAGATTCAAAACAATAAGAAAAAAAAAAATAAATTAATCGAATTGGACTAATTAATTAAAAATAATAAAACAATAAAAAAAAAATAAAAAAAATATACAAAAAAAAGGAAAATAGTGCGGCAATAGAAAACAATTCTGGTTGCTTGCATTCACTTGTGTACAAAGAGTGGTTAAATTTCAAGGGCCGATGTTGAGTGTGAACACACCTAAACGTCAAGTTCTTTTCTGCATTTGATTTGACATTTTTCAATTTCAGACTAACTCAGTTTGAACCATGGAAAGATACATAATCGAGCAACGCGTTAAAGTTATTCAGGCATATTATGAAAACGGACGTTGAAATCAAAATTCATATCGCGCACTTCGTGTAGAAAATCATCTTCAGTGATGAGGCACATTTTCACCTCAGTGGCTTCGTCAATAAGCAGAATTGCCGCATTTGGTCGAATGATAATCCAACAGTGATTGCCGAAAAACCAATGCACCCACAAAGAGTGACTGTTTGGTGCGGTTTATCGGTCGGCGACATCATTGGGCCGAATTTTTTCCAAAATGAGGCCGGTCAGGCAGTTACTGTGAATAGTGTTCGCTAGTGGATAGTGTTCGTGAGATGATAACGAACCTTTTATGGCCCGAATTGGAAGATATGGATCTGGACGATATGTGGTTTCGACAGGACGGTGCAACTTGTCACACAGCTAACGAAACAATGGCTCTTTTGCGCGAAAAATTTGATGGCCGAATAATCTCACGTCGCGGCGATGTCAACTGGCCGCCAAGATCATGTGATTTGACACCGTTGTACTTCTTTCTTTGGGGTTATTTGAAAGAAAAGCTGTACGTCGATAAGCCAGCAAAGAGCTAAAGGATGAGATAAATCGGCCCATGATCGGCATAAAACCTCAATTATGCCTCAGCGTCATCGAAAATTTGGACCATCGGATGGAGGTGTGTCGTCGAGGCCGCGCAGGCCATTTGGCCAATATTTTGTTCCATACGTAAGTGAGCCATACCAATATGAACATAATAAAGAGAAATGACAATAATTTCCTAAAAAAATTGTATTTTATTCAAAATCAACACCGGCCCTTGAAACTTAACCACCCTTTATATATATATATATATATAATTGGTGCTTACACCCTGTTTGGGTGTGTGGCCGCGCTCCTCATCCTATTTGTGGCGTGCGTTTTGATGCTGTTCCACAAATGGAGGGACCTACAGCAGTTTCAAGCCGACTCCGAACGGCAGATATTTTTCTTTTTATTAGGAGCTTTTTCATGGCAGAAATACACTCGGAGGTTTGCTTTTGCCTCTGAGCACATTTGACAGAACCAGCTGATGAGTTGACGTAAGAGGGGGTGTGTTTACAAAACCACTGAGATTGTGTTAGTAATATACGAAAATGTCACTTCATTGCTATCTGAACAACGGCTTATTGAACGAGTGGGTAAGTGCATGCGAAAAGAGTGTGCTGCCGAGTCCCCTGTAATGTGGCAGCCGAAGTTCCCCACAAAATTTTCTTTTTCACCATAGTTAGTAAGCAATACTTCATCCTTTGTTAATAGCCAATAGCCTTTCAGATCTTTTGATTTTAATTATCAATTCATTTAATTCAAAGAAAATCATATACGAACAGCTTCCAAATTATAGCATAGGCGCAAAGTCTAATTTTCCACAATTCCGTACTGCAAAATGTTAACAGTTTATACTGTGTACCAAAACGCATCCGAAAATTTATTGAAATTGGATTTATTTATTATCACTGGAGTGATGAATGCGTCCCTTCCCATCAAAGTTGATGTTCTGCTTGTTTTTGGTAGTGGTTGCAGTTTTAAAAATGCAAATTTGCGAGTAAGTTAATTATTATTAAATAAAATTTGTATATTAAATTATTCTCTAGCGAAAGGAAGTGCACGCTTGACCCAAAGAAGCCTTTTCTTAATACAAAGTGGCACTAAATTAAATTATATAATTTTGGCAAATGTCGTTGTGCGCCACTCATATTAGCTACTTGTGAACTAACAGCTACAGCGTACAAGTAGTCAACGCGTAAGGGACAAAATAAAGATTTCTGTTACTCAAACTCATTTCTTTATTTAGTAAAAAAGTTAATCCATATATATAATATATATAATATTAAACCTACATTGGCATGTGAAATTTCCTTTACCTGTATTAAAATTCTTATTACCGCAGTTCGCATTTTAATCTTAAGGAATAATTTTTTAACTATGAAAGTTTCTGACCGAAAGTCCTTCGAAAAACTTGCGAATTACTTGCGGGAGATTTCAGCTCCAAACTTCGATTAAGATTATATGAAAGTTATTAAGAAAATTTGAAACTTTTGCTGGCGGTTTCAAATTAAATTGTGATTGAGATTCCACGGAAGCTAAGGATGATGATAGATTACCAGGCAAGGATGATAGATTACCCGGTTTGGCTTTCAGCTATGGTGATAAACGAAATTCAGTGCGTAACTTCGACTGCCACGTCACCAGGTACTCGATAACAGCATTTTTCCCGATCATTCCACGCATGCACACACTCTTTCAATCAGTCGTTGTTCAGATGGCAACAAATTATGCGCGTAATGCTTATATGACGGATGTTTTCTTCACCGATGGGTCCAAGAATGAAATAGGGTCTGGAGCCGGATGGTAAGGTAAGGTAAATGACAGTAATAAGTATTACTATGCTATGGGGGAAATGGCAAACGGAGGTTTTTGCCATCCTGAAAGTAGCCGAATGGATAATCGAGAGGAGGGGGAGCGGGAAACAGATTGGGGTTTCCAGTGACAGTCAGGCTGCGCTGAAGGCCGCCCTGGAGAACGCGAAGTAAACCTCAAAGATTGAATCAAGGAAACGAAATTGCCGATGAATTGGCCAACCGTGGATCCGCGGCTCCCCCACAAGGGCCAGAGCCAATAATCGGAATCAATTCCGCAGCGATTATGTAGGCAATCTACATAAAGAGCGATGGTCCGGTCTAGAACTGCAAAGTGTTTTGTGACAAGCCCGAACAGAAAACTGTCAAACTTTTTACTAAAACTTAGAAGGAAATACATTCGGTTGATGATCGGTATCATTACAAGACATAATCCATGGGGTCAGCATATGATTACCATTGGAACCATTGAGGACCCAATGTGCCTGTCTTGCTTAGAGGAGGCGGATAGTATTGACCACTTTCTCTGTGAGTGTCCTGCCTTTGCTAGAGCAAGGCTACGAGTTTTGGGTTCCGATATCGTGAGAATGAGTAATATTCGTTCTCTAAAACTGGAGGATATTTACAGATTTGACAAAGAATCTGGAAAACTCTCACAGGACTAACTATCTCTATTTCTGTCTCTATTCTTTCCTATCTCTTTCTTTGATATTTTTCTCCTTCCCTCCTTGAATAGGGTAGCTCTTTTCAGAGCTCTAAATACAATGGGCCTTTTGCTGAGTGTTTTAGGAGCCACCAAATCTCCGGGTGCTCCTTGGCTCGACCTTTTCAAATTTCAAATTTCTATGCTTCTATTGCCCGTGCCTAGAATGCTTGACTTTTCGGTGGCAAAGAATGAATTTTAGGAATTTCTAAACTCTTTTTTCAATTTATTAGTTTAACTATCTGTAGTAATTTAAGTTCGTAAAAAAAAAAAAAAAAAAAAATGTTTCAGGCTTGAAATAAATAAGTAAGCGAAGTAACCTGTGTGTACTCTCTTGTGAAGAGGAAGAGTAGGCGAAGGTAATAGAAACTACCAAACATGTTTCCTGGACCCACCTTTAGATGAGGTAGACGAAGACAACCGGTGATATTCTCTACACTGACAGGGTTTGTATTACTGCTACTACAACAACAATCAAACAAAAGAAGTTATAGGCACATACTAAAACTCGAAAAAACTGCTTTTGGAGACTTTATATTAATTTGTGTTTTCACAATTTCACAACAGTCTCTTCGTTTTCATTAGTTTGTTTAGTTTAAATCTTACAAATCACAAAACTGCCAAGCTATTAACTAAATTTTCACAAACATGAAATTTCTCGTCCTTTTGTTTTTTTTTTCATTTGTTTTGTATTGGCAAGGGACCTGACGCCAGACCTGTCAAAACAGCGAAAAAAAGGAATTGTTTTGTGAAGGCGCCACCATCAGCACTCAATTCGACTTGGTCTAGTACAGTATTTGCCACGCCTTCTAAATTTTTTCATCATACATGGAAGCTACTGTGAAAGTTATTAAGAAAGCTTTTACTGAAGGAATTTTAAAGCTCTTCCAAGACTAAAATTGCAGTTTGCAACAGCTGTTTTCCTTATTTGCGCCGAAAACTATGACTGACGAACTAAAAAGAAAGACAAAACCAAAAAACCAAAATAACAACCCCAAATTTAATAGTAAGGGAAGAAAAAAAGAAAAAGTGAAACATCAACAACAAAAATATAACCCAAATAAAAATGACAGAAATGAAGGAAGCCGATAATTTTTATATTTTAAAACAATCTGAACTTAAAGTCAATTAGTCAGTGTAAAGCATTTTTGAAGTACATTTTTTTCTCTTCGATTACCTACATTTTAACTACTAGCATACAGACTACAAATAATTTTACATTTAGTCTTTGTATTTTTTCGGTTACTTGCCATATTTCTTAACTTCTACTTACAATTTTATTAGTTAGTTTCGTTTAGTGTACAGGTGTAGTTTATCAGTTTTCGAAACCATTGCTTTACAAGATTTACAAAAATTTTATAGCTCACTTGTATTTACACCTTAGGCATACTTACACAAATTTTTAATAGCCTTATGTTAATAATATTGTGGGTATTCACAAAACGTGCTCAACGCGGTTAACACTTATAAGAGCTTTGATTGTGTGTGTTACGGAATTCTAGGCTTTACATGTTTTGGCTTACGGATTTAGATATTAAAAAAATAAAATACATTAATTTCAACTTCTCGCAAATGTGTATGACATTTACTCTACGACGTTTTGTGAATACCCATATTGTACAGTATTGTTCTAAGATTAACTCTATTCTTAAATACAACTAAATCTTTTTGTTGTTTGATATTTTGCAGCATTTTTTCCAGTACTCACACTTACATATTTATAACAAGACGGCTGAGCGTTGCCGAATGAAGAAAGCAACTTTTTCGTTTAGCGCAAAAAAAGTCAGTTTCGGCCTGTACTTTAGTAAGGAAACAAAAGTAGTTTGTAATAAAACAAAAAAATTAAATTAAAACAGTAATGAAAATCTGAAAAAGAAGATGTTGAGTATGAAAATCATGCTTTATTTCGCAGAACGAAACAAATATCTAATAAAAGTTGCTTGTACGCCTGGGCCTGAAAACAATTCACTAACTCAAACGAATGTCTAAATAGAGAACTAAAATCATGTGACTAATAAAACCTTGACTTGATTTGCGCTAAACGAAAATACTTTTGAAGCCTTCACTTGGCATTAAGCTCTACCCTCGGAAGCTTAACAACTCAGTTAACCGATTTGAATGTGACTTCTTAACAAATACTCTATTTACAATGTTCGTCCTTGTATAGGTGTATATGTGTGTATGCATAAATGCGCTAACAGTACTTTGGTTTGTTTTGGGAGCTTAACTTAAATTTGAGTTCAAACAGCAAATGTGTAATCATAGTGGAAGACTTCCGCTTAAAATTAGATCACCTAAAATTACAGTTTTTTTTTTTAATTTTTTTTAAGAGTTAAATTTATATAGAGCACTTAAAGTAGCGGTCTTGCACCAAACAAATACATATTTAGAATACAAATTTATTTACATTACTTTTGGTTTGATTTAATATTTTGATAACTATGCCAAAGTAAGTTTTTGATTTTTTAATTACCATTTTGAACTTTTTATAGTGAAACGTCGAATTAGCATAGCTCACTGACACCACTTAATGTATGAATGCATGTAGCAGGGGTTGGGGGCTGCAAACGCTGCATGAATTTGTGCTTTCGCCTATTTTTTAGTGGTGTTATTTTTAATTTCGTATTTTTTTTTAATTTTGGAATTTTTTTAATTTTGGAATTTTTTTATAGCTAAATGTATGGGTGTGTAAATAAAAGGTCTACATGATATTTTTTATAGAAAGTTTAACTATTAAAAAATTATAACTAAACTTACAAATACTTAGGTTATTTTTAAGCCTACTTTGATTACAAAGACATCAATATTTTACACTAATTTAATTTTGAAGTTCATATCTTTGTAATATTTTACAATTCAGTCAATTTTTACACATTTTTATGCTTAACTCAATTACAAAATAGTTAAATTTAGTTATTATAATTACTTTTTATTATAAATTTTAAACATCAAATAGAATGCTAACTTTTAGACTATTATTTTTGCACACAACACAACAAAGTAAATTTTCTTTGCCTGTGAAGTTGTTTGTGTTTGAGTTGCACGTAGACACCAACTGTGCTCTCTCTGCCTTTGCTTTGCTTTGCTCTTTGGTTTTGCGGAGGCATACTTTAGGGCGCTATTTCCTTGAATGCAATTGTCTCATTTGAGTTTGCATTAGCAATTCAGGATTTACTCTCGTTTTATTAAAGTAGTGAAAGTACTGTAATTTCCAGCAGATCTTATTTTATTTACTTTTTATAAAAATTCTGTTCGGCTTTTTTATTTGCTTGGCATGTGCTGGAGTTTTGAAAATTTCGTTGCGTTAAGTACAGTACAATTCAGCAATGGATTTGGTTATCTTCTGTTGAGTTGGAGTGTGATTGTTGTTTTTAACGATTTGAAAAAGAAAATTTATGCAAGTAAGACGATTTTGTGTGCCTGTTTTGGTAAATTTGTAAGCCAAAATATTTTATAAACACCCACGACTGATTCGTATAGATGGAATAGTCAATTAAATACATGAAATATTAATACCAGATAGTCAAATTTCGTCATACTTGGTCTCAAATTAATAACGCAAAAATTAAAAAAAATTAAAAAAATTTAGATGCAAGTAAAATTTTTCAAAAAATCGAATTTAAGTCGTGAAATGTGACAAATTCTTCGAACCAGGCAGATTGCGCAGGCTGGGTTCTTCAAAGTCTGGATCAAATAAATAAAAGATATTTACATGCTTTTCCAACAATCTACATTAGTAAAGTAAATATAAAAAAATGTTTATTATCAAATTCATGAGTTCAATTGCATTAGTGTACATTTCATAAGATATGGAGGTCTATAACTTAACTCAAGAAATGAAGAGAGTTATTCGTCGCTTCATGTGCAAATTACACCGATTTAGAAATCTCCAATTTTCTTAATTGCGCCCTTTCATTCGTTTATAAGACTTGCTGCCGTGAATTGTAAACATCAGGCAGCAATGCAGAATCTGTTGCAAAACAAAAAAAAAAAGAGGAGGAACGTTCTAACACTGCCGGATTTGCAGAATTTAATCAACAAGTGCCAGCGATCATTGACGAGTATACTTTAAAATCAATGAGGGCCTTTGAGAGGGAGCTTATTGTTTCGGATGGTCTTATCGGTCGAGTTGTCCATAAAGATCTTAGGTATAAATTTTACTTTATGCGCAGAAAACAGTTTATGTCGGAGTAAACAAGAGAATAGCGAGTTATCTGATCAAAACGTCTTCTAAACAAAATTAAACACCTTGAAGCGTCCAAAATATTATGGTTTTTTCTGAAATAAAACCAAAAACCTAACGCAGAAAATACAGTTGGCTATGCTTTAACCCTACAAAGGCTCCTTTTGTCATACACATGAAGCTTCTAGCCCCTGTTATGGTTTTAGGTGTTGTGAGCAACAAGAGGCATGTCATGCCACCACATTTCTTTACTCGAAGATTTCGAGTGCATTTTGCTGCATATATCGAGGTTCTAGAGATAGTAGTGAAACCCTGCATTGGTAATGTTTTCGGTGCCAGCCTATACATCTTTCATAAGACTCCGCTCCTGGACACAAAGCGATGACGACACACACAAGTATGGCACGTAGTTGAGCGTAAAATCAATAAGCATTCTCATAACACCATTTTTTCACTGGAGGCTGCACTTAATACCGTTATGGTCAATAAGAAAAAGGCGCATTTGATTTAAGCAGTAGTGATTCGCTTCCAAACCCGGATCGAGGAGGTTATTGCAATGAAATTTTTATTGAATGATTTTATAGATATAAAATAAGTTAATGGTGCTTAAAAAATGTGTGAAGTTGCATTCAATGTTGTTCAAAATAAAAGCTAATTAGTTTCCTCTCAAGTTGCCCGACAATATCGTACGCATTGATTTTTAGCCGAAAAGTGGAAAAAGCCAAAAACAATCTATACAAAATTTTTACAAACCAATAAACTTTGCAAAATCGTACGATAATAAAATTACAAGTTAATTGGTGTAGTTTTGTAGTTTGAGTAATGGGTCCAAATAAAGTTTTGAGATAAACGCGTCACAAACGAGGACCATCGCGGACGTGCACCAAAATTCAGAAATCAGTACTTCGAAACGATTCCCGGAAGTACAAATTTTTGGGGACCTGAGAAACCTTTGGCAAAAAAGAGAAATTTTTTTTTTTGGAAGCAACAAACAAATTTTTTTTTAATAATTTTTATAAACAATGATAGAAGTTTTATTTGGTGATGGACCTTTGTTTTTGTTTTTTTTTAGTGCGAGATATTAGTAAAAAATTCCTTCAATCGAATACCCACTTTTTCCTTCGCTTTTAAACAAATCCTTTTAACAAAATGTCATTTTAGAATTCTGTACTTGCAAACCCTCCTCAAATCTTTACAGTTTTCAACGCGAAATTTATGCAAACATTTCATTATTGCGTTGCTAGCTTCTGCTGTTCCCACTAATTCCATTTATGGCCCTCATCAAAACATTTGTTCTTTTATAGCCTCATTTTGAAAAGAGGCGTATTGAGTTGGCCATCAAATTTTCAATGAACCGCAATGGTTATGCATTGCAGCAAGAACTTCATTCATAACTGCGACTACTACATGCATAAAAAAGTTGTGATGTCATTTAGAAATGTTTCCACCACCGCCATTGTCTACTATTTCTGCCACTACTACTGAATAAACGCAGCTTGAAAGTAGAATCAAACTCTCATAAACAATGAACTATGAAACTCTAGTGAAATTGGCAAATAAATAATAATGAGAAAAAAGCGCATAAATTGCATTAAACTTTTGACGCGACTCAATTCGATGCAAAATTCATGCGACATTGTTGTCGGTTTGACAGTATCGCCAACTCGGCGTGGCCTGTAGTTTGTTTGTCATTAATTACGCGCAGTTGTTGTGCAAACTCGATTATACATAGCATACTTTATGGCGCTGGATTGCAAACGTGACACGTAGCCTGGCGTAGTTGGCATTCGAGTGCTTTTGGGTGACTGTGTGCATTTTTAATTGCTGAGTCGCAGCCCCCCGTTTAAAACACGAACACGCTCATAAAATACATAGTTGTAGTGCATGCGTGTATGTGTGTGTGTGTTTCAGCGCGAAATCTTTGGATGGCGTGAGCTGTATCACACGACTGCCTTCACCTACAGTTTCTTCTACAACAACTAAGTTTCGAATGAGATATTTTATTGATTTATATTTACACAGTTCACTTACCGCGTTCGAATCCTTAGAGTGTTGGACAAATACGCACACCACTACACCTCCTACAAAGAGTTGGTGGATGCTTGGCCGACAGGGTGGACATTTATTGAAATTTATTGTGCGCGTACTTTGAATAATTACGCAAATTTATTCAGTGGACCACCAGTAGCTGCGAGAGGAAGCGAGTAAAGAGTGAGAAGAGAGTGGATGCCTTTTAAATTCCATAGCATCGTAGTTTGAAGAGAGCCACGCAGCGTTCAATGCTGTGGGTGGGGAATTGTAAAACATAAAAAGTGGATTGGGTGGAAAAATGGAAAGGTGGGAGGCAGAGAGGGCTGAAGTTCTGCTTCAATTTCATTAAAACGCAAGCGACATAAAAAAGAGCTAAGCATCTACGAGTGAATGGGAGGTATTCGCATGTGTGGAGAGTGAAGAAATGGGGGATAGCGAAAATGAGAAAAGAATTAAAGTTTGAGTTGGAATTGAAAAAATGCGTATTTGAATTATTTGTTTTCGCTGTTTGATGAAGAACTTTTGCAATAAGAGCGAATGCCATCTTTGCATACTCGCAGCCATAAAGAATAAAGTTTATGATATCGTCGCTTAATTGATTTTTATGAGTGTCATTTGCGTCATTAAGCGAATCACTGAGCGACAGACGCTTACAACCTTGCACATAAATTATTCCTTTTGGAGGGGAGGAAAAAAATTCAGCAAAATAATAAAATCTACGAAAAAGCATATTATTGCAGTCATAAAATATAAATTAAGGATTTTATTTAAATTTTAGAAAATCGAAAAAGCAATTTAAGTTCAACTCTTGTGACTCATCTAGGTGAATAGAGCCTCTAGTCGCCCGGTTTTTATGAATTTGGAAATATTATGCAAATAATTCTATGCTATACGGAGCATTTCATTTGAAAAATTGATTTTTTTGGCCAGAACATTATTTTTTGGTGATCGGTAGTATTTACAAGCTAATTTCTATATGAAAGTTCTTAAAATTTTACATTTAAAAAGCAAGATGTATCCGGGGATATACAATTTTTGTCTAAATTTTTTATTTTACTTCCCTAAACGGAGTAAATAACACAACTTTTAAGTTTCCCATTAGAAAGCTCAAGTCAAATTAATCCTTAAATTTGATTTTTAACTATTTGTGATTTTTACTGTATTCCTGTGGAAGGCCATTTGGAGAAAAATATAGGTTGGAATCCAGAATAACACATCGTTTCTGCATTTCTGTAGTTAGGCCAATTTTCTACTATGGTGTTGTCGTTGTTTGGATATGGTGCTATATCTAAAAGCCAAACAAGAAGTTAGTGCGTGGCTCCAGGCGGGAAATGTCGCCTTCTTTTCGCTGTACAAGGCTCTAGGCTCTAGGTTCCTTGATTCAGTCTAAGCCAACGAAGCTGAAACTCCTTGAAACAATAATTTGGCCTTGCGTTACTTATACTTCTGAAACCTGGGAGATGCCTAAGGCGGATAAAGAAAAGCTTAACATATTTCAGCGAAAAATTCCACGCCACATTCTTTGACCGGTGTGGATAGATCATGTCAACTATCGCCTACCCTACAACAATGAATACCTAGCTGAGCTAAATGACTTCCAAATCGCCGACTACATCAAGGTTCAGCATCTTAAGTGAGCTGGACCTGCTCTGAGGATAGCCACAAGTGAAAACGCAAAAGAGATTTACAATAGTAAGCTGTATGTGCCTTATAAAAGGGGTCGCCCAAGGAAAACCTGAATTGATCCGTCACAAAACAGTCGACAACCTCCGAGGTAGCCATGAAATGCCGCTTACCTCTGAACGAGTTGGTTAAGTCGTTTCGCCTAAAGGTAACATGGGTTCCTGGCCATTTCCCTACAGAGGGTAACTGCGGGGCAAATCAACAAGTGAGACTTGGCACCAAGTTGACTGATGAGTACACAGACAGTGGCATAAACGAACCCATACAGACTTGTAAGCTACTAATTTTTGAGTAGAATCGCTAATTTTGGCCGACTCTCAATGCTAAACGCACAGAACCTCTGCTAAGCAGACGGGACACTGCCTGATAAATAGGCACGTCCAGCGGATGGACGTGCAAGCTCGTATGGCTCCAAGCTCGACTGCCTCCAAGACCTCTTTATGTTTCTTTCTGATGCTTCCTATAGAAGTACTTTGGGGGAATGATGTACACCAACCAAAACTTTGACAGCACCAAGAAGGCTCACTTGGAGGCGATTTCGAAATGATTGCCAAAACGGCATCATTTAAGGGAAGAAGGTGAAATCGAGATGGAAATTGTCCTGAGAGTCAAGGGATCAAACAGGTTAGGTAACAAAAAAATTACTGCTCTTTCTACACGGCATCTACGTTCCTTAGAAAAGCGTGCAACAAAAAATTGTGTAAAAAAATACATGCGACATATGGAAATTTGGGGAAGCGTCCACAACTTTACAAAATCGCGTCAAACGAAAGAACTCTAAACTTTCCTATAAAATAAAAACCGTGCAAATGAAATAATAATGAAATCCACATTTCATAAGTATTTTAAAACAAAAACAATTCATTTGCATTACGAAAAAAAATTTATTGGCCCATAAGCACAAAAAAAAATTTAGCCCATAAGCACAAAGATATAAAAACTCAAATCGAAATAAAGAAAAAAACCAATTTTGTAACTCTTAATAGCTCCTTGACAAGCAGCGTGCACGTTTATTATGGACTAGACCAAAAATGCTATCATCATTAGATATTTCAGACATGTCCAGTCGAGTTTTGTTGAAATTATTAATATCGGAAAATTTATAATTCTTGTAAATGGCATCGTACGCCAGTCATATTTGAAGCTTGTGAACTAAACAGCTGCAGTAATACTTGTTATCCAGCTACAAAATTTATTAGTTGTTTGCTTATTTGTTATGTATTTCAAAATCGTGTAAAAAAGTCCGTGTAAAAAGAGAGTTGAATGCATTTTACGCTGAGGTATATTATACACTCGTGTAAAATCTTTGTCACAAACTAAAGAAGAAGTCTAGGCAATGTGCCCTGTAAATTGCCTCATTGAGCCTAAACCGGATCACCTATTAAAAACTTAAAGATGTTTTTTCTAAGTTTTTTCCTAGCGATGCTTTTTATATGCCTTTTATTCACAAATTGCTGGCATCCATAGTGTAGTACAGTTGTGTGAAAAAGTGATGAAAAAGTGACTGAAACAGCAAGTTTTTCACATTCTCGTCGAATCATTATAAGAAAGGTTGGGTATTCACTTTTTATTTCACTAAAAAATCTTTCGAAACAAATTTCTGCTAAGCCATTCTAAAAAAGTATACTATAATCGAGATGAGAAACTCTGTCTTAATCCTTAGAATTATACACACCACGCAACTACCTTACAATCATTATTATACAAGACATATAGAAATGTTTCAAACTTTGAAATAACTTCATTTTATTGTATATTAAAGTAAGACAAGTATTTAAAAAAAATAAGTTAAGTTGGTAGACTTTGGTTTTATGAGCGAAACAGCGAGCTTAGGTGTACTGTTGTTAGAGTACTGTTAAAATACTAAAGCACTTAGAGTATTGGTAGAGGTGGTGACAACCTCACAGAGAGTTTAGCAGAGCACTAACAGCAGGCTGTTAACTATTTCTTGAAAGCGGTAGAGGCGTTGACAACATCACAAAGAAAAGGTGTAAACAAGTTTTCTTATTTCTGGCACAAATTTAGTGCAAACAGAAAGTGAACCCACGCTATACTCATGTAAATAACAGACCTTTTTCCATTTCAGTGAGATAAATGGAACGATAATTCACCTCCTATTATATTTACTCACAGTTGTGTACGTTTGCCTCATAAAATCGTACAACATTGTCTTGTCGCTTTTTTTAAATTTTGGGTCACATATTTTTTAAAAACAAAATTTTGCATTTGCATAATAACAGTAGACGTGAAAGCACAAAAACGCTTAATATGCTTTGAAACGGGCAAAAACGTTAATTTCTTATTATTCAGCAGCTCGAAAAAGCGCCGAAAATGAGAATAATTTACATTTAAAAAGGCATATACGTACGCGTATTTGCTTAATGTGGGTCAACATTGCTTTTATTTGCAGGAAAAACATTTTAAAACGTGAAAGTGAATGGTTTTAGCTGCCACTGATAGCTTATTAAATATGGAAATTAATATTCTAAGAATTTTCTGAAAATAATATTACATAAAATTGAAATATATAACTTTTTTGCTCTTTGCAAAGGTCTAATTTTTATTGCTAACAAGCATGCATTTGCATTGCATTTAACAATTTCCACAACTATATTTGCTAAGGTTTTTTGCATAATGTGAGGTGGAATATAATTTCAAAGGTAAAAATGCCGCACACATATCTGTGCATATATATGTGTGTATGCATGCACAGGAGCTCATACATAATATGAGCAAATATAAAAATTGTGCATTAATACATTTGCATATCAAAAATGAGAGTTGGCAATAAAATGTAAATTTCACCAAAGTGATGGCCACTTAAGAATGCGTGGAATGCGTGCAAGTAAAGTGAAGTAAAAGAGAACAACGAAAGGCTAAAAGCGAAGATAAATAAAATCGAGTACATTAAGACGGTGGTGAGCGGCTTACTGTTTACCCATCCTATGGCGAGCAGCTACTACTTTGTTATGCTAAAAAGTTTCAGCCAAGACGCGTATGAAAAGCTCAATTTGTACTATTTGCTCGCTGAAATTGCATATGAACGCCATTTTGGGAAGACAACAAATGTTTCCATGCATTTTGTTTTAAAGCCAGCGCCGCCACGTAGCTTTGAAAATCGCACTGCCAGCTCAAGTGAAGCAGAAGCGTGCGAAGAGGGAAGGAATTACGTTTGCCAAATGCATAAAAAAAAAATTGGATTATTTGAAATGCAATAAAAGGAATGTAACAATAGAAGAGCGCTGACCAGCGCTGGCAAAAGGAAATGCCTAATAAATGCATAAACAGACATGCAGGGATATTTGCGTGCAGGAAAGTAACAAAAAGCTTAACAAAATGTGGCTGCGAATGGCATGTCAATGCAAATTTACTAAAAACTGACTTTTAAATACGCCATGCGGCCGAGGTGGTGGTGCATAGTAAAGAGTCGAGCTCAGATGTTTTGAAAAGTTTCGAAAGCTGCTGTGTGGCTAAGTGGCTGGTGTGTGGCTACATTTTGTTGCTGCATAATGCAAGCATGCACATACACACTTGAGTGTATTCACTCTAATACTTGCACACTAAACACACAGCGTCGCTGTAGCAGTTGTGCATTGTTCTCTCAGTTTGTTTCCTCACATCAACATTGCAGCAGTGTTGTTGTTGTTGTTGGCAATGCTGTCAAATTATGCGTGGCGCACAAACATTTTACTTTATGCATAATGCAGTTGCAATAGTTTAGCAGCAGCAGCAGGAGCGGCAGGAGAGGCAGAATTTTTCATTTCTCCATTGAAAGCCATTGTATGACCTACACTTGCGCTGAAAAGTGTGCTACTACAAACCAACATACCCACATATGGAAGAGCGCTGAAAAGTATGCTAATATAAGCAAACACACATGCACACGTGTGTGGACTGCCAAAGCTGCGGCTGATGCAGTTGAAATTTTACAACAAAGCAACTGAATGGGCAACGAGTAAAAAAAAAATAAAAAAAAAAAATAATGATTAAAACAAAAATGTGGTTATGAATGCGGGCGATCTTTTCTCTGCTGCACTGTGCCAAATAAAAACTAATTTCAAAGTTATTTGCATAATGTGCGGAAAGTGAATTTGTGTATTTATGAAAACACAGAGCTGCAAATATGCAAGTGTATATGTAAAGAAGTGTATATGTGCAACAAGTTTTTAGTATTTGCATAAAAACTTCGCAATGCACTAAAAATAATAAAATGAAACAACTGCAACAAGGAAAAAAGAGCGAACGGAAAATAAAACAAGATCCAACAATTTTTAAATTTTTTTTTATAAATTACATGAATAGGATAAAAATATGGTACATGCAAGTACGAAAACGAGAAAAAAGTGTTCACAAGGGGCACAACTGGTCAGGGCGGGCTAACAAGCTAACAAATGAGAACACAAACACAAGAACGTTTCCGCACATATGGCAAGCACAACGCAGAAGAAATTGGCCAGAGGGGGAACAGTTGTGGGCGGAATGGCAAGCACTGAAAAAGGCCAGAGCAAAACGGAAGGCACAAGCATTTGTTAGCCTCCCAAATGAGGTAGATGCAAACCCATGGGGTAACGCTAATGAAATGGTTACGAAAATATTCCATAATGGTAGCAGTAATAAGCTCGTACCACCTGCTAAAAAGCGTTACATAGTAACAAATCTCTTCCCGGATCAGGGTAGTCTATCGCGCTGAAGTGATTTCACTGATATCGGGGAAGAAGTGCCTGAAGTGAGGCACTACGAAATGAAACTGACCCGCAAAAGGTTTAAACTGCATAAAACATCGGAGAAGAAGAACTCGTGCAAGACTAGTGATATTTCGAAAAATGTGAACCAGTCAATTTCTGTTCAGATATGTACCAGTTCGTGCGAGCCAAATTGTATGTAAATTGTTAGCTCGGGGAAAGCGGCCACGAAAGTCGTCCGAGTTGGTATGATAGCTGGTTTTTTATGAGGAACTTTTTCAAGGTGGAAATACACTCGAAAGCTTGTCAATGCCGACCGCGAGATTTGACGTTTCATGCCCTCAGTGGGACTCGCAGTTTTGCTCTATCGAGTAGTAGTTACGCACAAATCCTGCAGTATACGGGTATATCAATTGAATTAAAATTTTTGACGTGATAACGTCTTATAATTCGATTTAGCCGGCTGCACGCATGAAAAAATGTGCCGTTACCTTGCTAATTTGTCGTTACCTTGCTCATTAGTGTTACCTTGCTCATTTGCCGTTACCTTGCTCATTGTCGTTACCTTGAACGAATTGCAAGCGAAAGCGCGGAACGAACAAAGCAAACGAACGGCAACGTTCGAAATCTTGCTCTCTCCTACTTAAGTGAGCGTATATATGTATGTATATGCGCATATGTAGGTATATAAATTCACATACTTGTATTTGCATATGCCTTCTTCCTGTGTGCATGGTAATGAACCATTTCTCTGTTGAGAATAGGACGATGATAGAAAAAGTAGGAAATGAAAGGGAGTGTTTCGAGTGTAAAGTGTCTTGAAAAAGGCAAATCGATGATGGTGCCTCTTAGTGTTGTTGACTTATTAACGTCTGATGCACAATCGAAATTGAAGATATCTTTCATGAATTTGATAAATGTTTCGTAATTTTTCACGTTTGCGTAAATGTAACTTGACCAATTCCATTGCAATTCCATTTACCTCCTCCTCTATATCCATACAAAATATCTATCAAACAAATAAAATTAAAATTTTGTTTTGAAAATTTCAACCATTCCATCAATATTTTCTTATGACGTTGTCACGTTAAACTATCGTCAGTAAACCGACTTTACAGACAACCTCTTTTTTTTATAAAAATATAGATCAAATGCATAAAATTTCAAAATGTTTCCTATATTATGACTACTACTAGATTAAGTCTTACAATTTTTGTGAAATCTTTTACGACTAATGCCCTAAAGGCAATTCCACGGGTTTGGTGAAAAAGAAATCCATTATTTTCTCGGTAAATAGCTGCAGTGATCGATGTCTCATAAAGTATCGATCAAACAATTTAAGGGGGGAAACCAGTTTAGACTGATCGAATTTTTTTGATTGTATAAATTGTTAGTATAACTACTCAAGAATATGTGGTAAAAATTTTAAGAGGAAATTCGCATTATTTCCGATTCTATGAACGCGCGGTAGCTTGAACGACGTTTTTCTCGAAACTACTTTTTTCAATTGGTAGGCATTCTAGCGTAAAAAGTTATCGACCAATCGTTCTAAAATTTTTTCGGGATTTTTCTTTATTCAATTCTTATCTATATGAACCTAATTCTGGGATTATATTATTTTTTTAAAATATGGGTTTTTAGCAAAATAGATGAAAAAATATGGTATAAAAAAAGTACTTTGTTTTCAAGCGCCTTAAAAGCATGCAATTTTCAATATTTCTTCACCACAATTAGGTTCTTAGGAAACATGTTGTGAATGAAAAAAAAAAATTATTGTTGATTACAGAGAAAATTTACAACTTCAGGAATGCCCACCAGCCAGATACTCGAATGGCGATCGTCCATGAACAGCATGCTCTAACGCCACTATTTCCGGCGGAAATAGCTTGAAAAAATTTAAATGTGTACTTAAAAATATGAATAAATACTCTCTAATTTTAAACGATTCCTGATTATTCCTTCCTTGTTAAAAAAATGCACGAAAAACACAAAAATTTCAGCCTCCTAAACCGGTTTCCCCCCTTAAAGTTTATGCGCGTTGTCAAGGTTACATTTCGCACTAAAAAATTCTTTTGCTGGTTTTGTTTGTTCCATTCAGTTATGAGTTTCAGGGTGTTAACAATGGAAGTAAGCAAAGGGAAAATTCGGTACATTTTACAGTTTTTCTTTGATACAGGCGGAAATGCAAGCCAGACCGCTAAATTTGGGAAAGATGTTTATGGTGCCGTTACTGTTACGTGCAATTTTGACTTCGTCGTTCAGGCATTTTTGATGTTGAAGGAAATGTCGGCAATGTCGAAGAAGGCAATAAAATCACAGAAATTGTCAAAGTTGACCGGTCGATCGACCATAAAACTTTAAACCATTTTCGCAAAAATTTTACGCGATAATAACGGATTTATTTTTCTCCAAACTAGTATTTTAGTTAAAAAGATAACATTTTTATTTAAAGACGAGAATATCCTCAAAATCTTTACATTTAATATTATTTAAATTTTTTAGATTAATTTTATTTTTATAATATTCAATCTTTGAAAAAATGACTGAAATTTTAAATATTTAAAATTATTATTTTATGAATCATTGATCAGTTGAAATTATTAGGTTAAGATCTTTTAGAGGAAACAGTGAATTTTTTTTGTTTTGTAAACTTGGTCTGTAAATTTTGGTCTGCTATAGTGATCCGTAAAGTAAGCAGTCAGAAGTCTTAGGCCTGTTCCATTGAGCGAAGGCAGTTATCAGGTGATCCATGAAATATTTGCAGTTATTTTGTAATATATATTTTGCTCTAATAATATTTTGCACTAGTTTTTGCTTAAAGGAACTAAAGAACTTTGTCTATACATAACTGCCTATTTAAATAGTTATGCCCATGTGTGTATACTGTATATGTACTTTTTTCCTGCCCACATAAAACATTTCATTTGGCATTTTCCAACATTTTAAGAATTTTTTTTAATGTGCTTCCGTTGAGCACTTTCCGAAACAAAAGCCAAATACAGTGCTTAGAGTGAGTGCGTTACTGCTGAAGCAGACTAATTCAGGGCTCAACAAATGTACAGTGGCTCAATAAAGAACGCGGAGATGCATAGCATGCACCTTCAAACTCAAAATTGTTGTATGAGATACAAGTTAAATATTTTTATTTTTATATTTTTCTATTGGGTATTCAAATAGGATTTTTAGAATAGTGATAATAATTTACAAATCTTGTATCTCCTTGATATAAAAATTGTATCATGCAGCATTCTCAAAATTGGTGTGAAAAACCAAGTCGCACATCTGGCATTATTGCGATAGTGGATGGTGCAAGGTGGTGAACGGTGGATAGTGCAACAAATTAAGAAAAAGCCTAATTTGAGCGCTCCTAAGCTCGCAATAGAAGTCACCCTACACCTTAACATTAACTACAACCCCGAAAGTATACGTATAGTGTTGCGAAAGAATAATTATAATGGAAGAGTTGCACGGAAAAAACCTTTCTTCAACGAGATTAACCGACACCAGAGCATAAAATTTGCAAAGCGTCATGGAGATAAGGATTTTGAGTGCTGGAAGCACGTTTTATTTGCAGACGAAAGCAAGATTAACATATTTAGGTCAGATGGACAATCATACGTGTGGAGAAGACCCAATGAGGAGTTTCTGGAAAAAAACTTACGTCTCCGACAGTTAAACATGGGGGTGGGACGGTAATGGTATGGCGTTGTATGTCCGCAGCTGATACTGGAAATTTGTGCCTTACTAAGGCCAATATGGAGCAATAAAAGAAAATTTGGTCCAAAGTGCTGAAAAGTTGAAAATTAAGTACAATATCCAGTACTATCAAAACAACGATCCCAAGCATAAGGAACTTTATGTCCGTCTATGGCTTATGTGCAACTACTCTAAAGTGAAAACACCTCTAAAATCTCCAGACATCAACGTAATTGAACACCTATAGACTCATTTGGAAAACCTACTGAAAAAGCATATTATTAGAATCAAGAAAGACCTAGAAGATGCTATTAAAGAAGAGTGGGGGAAAATAGATCCCTTAACTTGCAAGAACCTGGTCGAATCCATGCCAAGAAGACTGAATGCTGTGAGCAAAAAAGTAAAGGCTTGCCGACTAAATATTAATTACAGGGTTTGATTGAAAAGTAATGCGCCTTATTTTTTTTAAGCAGTTTTATTAAACCTTTTGGCTTATACAACTAATATTCTTCAAAATAGGACCCTTGAGCGTCAATACACCGCTGGTAGCGGTCCTTCCACTGCAGGAAACATTTTTTAAACTCATCCGCCGGAATCGCGTCGAACTCGGCTGTCACAGTTTTTTGGATCGCCTCGATGCAGTCGAAACGCCTCCCCTTCGGCTTTCTTTTCAGGCGCGGGAACAAGAAGAAGTCCGGAGGGCACAGGTCTGGGCTGTAGGGAGGGTGGGGAAGCACCGGAGCCTCCATCTTGGCCAATGCAGAGGTGCAGAGGAAGGCGGTGCGCGCCGGCGTATTGTCGGGAAGAAGGGTCCAATTGTTGACGAGGTCGGGCCAAAGCCGGGCTTGAATGACTTGTGCCATCGTTTTATCTGGGCACTGGACAGAGATTGGTCCCATAAGCCTCCTTGAGTAGCCCAATGGTTTCGGTACTCGTTTTGTTTAGCTTTACGCAAAATTTGATCGAGTAACGTTGCTCCAACGATCGCTGCATTTTCGGCACTGCAAAGTCCTAACACACTTTTAAAACAGCTTTCACGCGCGAAGCGATGTTGACTGCACCGCTGTTGCCAGTGAACTGGGACCGGTTTCTAGTGGAAAGGGAAGGTCCAACGATAATTTTCCCCCACCAGCCGATTCGGTTGATCGCTTGGCAGACGCTCCGTCGGGAAGGCTCATTACTTTTCAATCAAAGCCTATATATTGGTTTTTCTTAAATATTATTTGCCTAACTCTACTTTATATGAATGTCCGAGTTCTTTTTGTCATGTAGTTTGCTAAGTTTCTAAGTTTGTATTTTCTATGTACGAATGGGTTGAAGTTTGTTTAAGTTTTTTGTTTGAAAAGCACGCTAGAAGAACCTAAAGAAATGTGACACATAAACGCATTTGATTTGCATTTTAATATACATTTTTAGTTTTAAAACCATATCACTTGGGTGTTCGAGTGCTTTATTGACCCACTGTATGTACAAAGCATGCTTACATATAAAAAAACAAAAAAACAAAACAAAAAAAAAAAAACAAAAGAAAAAACTACACATCTGCGTAAACTCGTCGTTACTTTTTAAATTTATTTATTTGATGTGGCACAGCGTCCAATCCTTAGTTGCGTATAGATAATCCTGACCCCACATTAGTTGGCTGTGTGCGTTGGTTGTTGTGGGTTGCTTGGCCTTACCTTTGCTTTACTTTTCTCTACTTTGCGGTCTCAATTTGGTCAGTGATTCTTTTTGCAGTTTAAACATTCGTCTGACCGTAATCCGGATATGCGCTTCATTTAATTTAACTACTTGCGTTTAATGCTTAGAGGTATATGCTGAGCCTGCTTTAAACAAAATTTATTTTTTCTTTTCATGAACACTCATTCATGAAACTCACTCATGTTCGTCCTTTATGTGTTTTTCTGTTAGATAATAAATCATTTTTGTGCGAAGGCAAAATTTCTTAAAGGTTTTTATGGATAAGTTATTAATGATGAGGGAAAATGTTTGATGGATATTTGAAAGCAGTTGTATTTTTTACAATAGGGATTTGGGTAGATTTGGTTGTCTGCTTTTTCCATCAGTATCCCTGCTGAGTGTTGTCATGCCTTACAACTCAATATTTGCCACGCAATACGAACTGTATAAAAAGGTAGGCCAAATTGCAAAAACTGACTAAAATCAGCGCTGAAATTCATTCCATTTTTTTATCGTTTCTTACATGTTTTGTGGAGCTATTTAGAAGTTATGCTATTCAAAGTTATATACTTAAAAGAAGAGTGGACGTATTTCGAATTTTGTGGGTTTCTTTACCGAACATTGACCGGGGTTATAAATGCTGTGAGACTCGACATTGCTTCGATTCCTTTTTGCGTCAGTTGTATAGAGAATGGAGTGGACTCAACTCAGCACCTTCCCTTAGCTGCCTTGCTTTCCTTGCTTTTGTTCGGCTAGTATTTAAGTATCTTGGCTCTCATCTCTTGCCTACGTCTGCTAATATTTCACGAATTAATATTGAACACCTGATGAACTGTATCAGCAGTACGAAGTTGTTACCGCCACCGTAAATCAATCATCGTTCGGTCGTCTCTTCCTTGCTCCCTTCCTAGCCTTCTTATCTTCTTTACAATGATATCACACAGGACGAATAGTTTTGATTTTGTCCAAGTGTGCCCGACCTAAACAAAGAATTGGTAATATGACGAGTGATTCTATAAAAAATGAAGGCAAATTGGTGCGTGAGCGCCAGCTGAATGATTCTTGGTGGACCACAAACCGCGCATTAAAGTTAGTTACCATTTGCGAGAAACTTGAGCTGGTACCCCGATTATTACCTCACCAAAAGCAAGTGCGTGTCGAATTTGCTCGATAAAACATTGCCACGGATTGGAAGAAGGTTATAAAAGTAAAATGTATTGAAGAGTATTTTTTTAAACAGAAAATTATATCCTGAGCTAAGGATGGTTCTTAAATTCATGCGCAAATCATACGAATCTCATTAAAACCCCTAAGAAAAACATATACGGAAGACTTCTGAGGGGATGTGGTTACATTTTGTGGTTGCAGAATGTTGGAAGCAGATTTTTTTCCACCTACAGACTGTTGAGACTCAATGTAACTCAGCTGTGTAGTAATCAAATAAGCTCCTGAAGGCTCCTGAGGTGTTCGGACCTTGGTCGCTGAGTTCGGATTCACTCAATTCATCTTTTCGTGGTAATTCCTCAAGTACTGCCCGTGGGCTTACCGTACAGTCTCCGATGAAGCAGTAGCTGTACTTTCTACGTGGTTACCCATTGATCTCGAAGTTAAGGCAGCGGAAGCAACGTGTCTTTGCTGTGAACAGGCTGATCGGAATAGGAATAGACTTACAGAAACATACATTGATGAATGGCAACGGCAGTGGTGCGCAGCACAAAGGGGAAGATGGACACACTCCATAATTCCAGACTTGCGAACTTGGAGTGATCGCAAGCATTGGAAATTGAGTTTTTATGTGGCCCAGTTACTTTCTGGTTGTGGACGTTTCAGACAATATCTGTGTCGATTAAGTCGAACGACCTGAACACTCAGTCCCAGATTGCGTGCAATTCACGGAATTGTGGAGACTGGTGGAATGAGAACTGAGCTGCAGACTAAGTGCATATGAACTCGCTCGACAAATGCTGGCTCCACATGAAAAGTAGGAAGCTGGAAGCTATTACACAAAATTTGTAATGATAAGACTGCGGAAGCAGGATCAAACTGCACGAGACAATGACGTAACAAGCAGTTAATTTACCCGCCCTGCTCAGGAAAGCCTTGCTTATAGCATTGGCTACCTTTAGGAGATTTAACATACCATAAAAAACCTGCTTTGACTGAGAAATGCATGTGACGAGTAATATTATGAAGGAAAATGTATTGGGCGCGATTAGACACCTCGCGCTCGCTTAAAGGTTAAGTGACTTTTTGAAAATTTAGGTTTTTTGGGTTACTTAAAAGAATATATTTCCCAAAATATGATAATTTTTTCCGTACTTATAAGTGAGTGGTCTAGTCGCTTTATTCTTGAAAAAAATTGTTTCGGAGCGATGAACTGAGTTAAATCTTGCATTTAGGACAATTTTAGGAAAGAATTTCGACAAAGCTAAAAAACTCCAAGCGGCTAGAATTTCTAAATAGTCGATCTGCAGCATAAAACTCTCATTTGTGGGCAAACAGTCCCAGCAATGCCAGCAAGGAAATGCGAAATGCGTAGTGCAAATCCCAAGAACGATGTTGTTGCATCGACTTTGCTGTTGTAGTGCGGCCAAAAGGAAAGGATAAATGCTCACAAATACACAGCTGAATAAAAATAGCGACTAAATTGGAAAATATACAATAGTTTCTTCAAGTGAGCCTTATTTGTGTGTCATTAGAATAAATTCGCTACAAAAGAAGAAGAGTGAGTGCATAATACGAGCAGAAGCACAAACTTGGCCTGAAAAAGCGTTCGGTAGCAGAAGTTTTGTGCATTTGCAAACAGCCACAGCCACAGCGGCAGCAACACCAATTTTTATCACAAATGATACAGCATTGTGGTGGCTTAAATGTGATTTTGTTGTGTTGTTGTAGCACTTTTTGCTAGCATTTTTTTGCAGCTTAACGCCAACAAAATGACAGCGGCGTCTCGTATTGTGTCGCCGCAATGACTGCGAACAACAACAACGATGAGTGCAAAGCTTGTGCAAATTTCAGACCTGCTTTCTATATTTTTTCTTCTCTACATTTCTGTTCGCTTCATGGCTCTATGATTTTCCAAAATGTGCGGTATTTAACAACAAAGCAAATATACTTTGTGAAATTATTGCGTTGCACAGTGGGCTTCATGCCCACGCATGGACTTAGAATTCGAGGATTTTGTTGAGTAGTGGTGATTCAGTTGCTTCTATTTTGACTTCTTTGCAAACTGCTTTTGGTTAAGCCATATGCTTGAGGCTAGCATACCATGACGCCAACAATTTCTTAATGGATTTCATTCACTTTTACCCATAAATTTGAGGAACTGAATAGTGTTCTTGAGATTAAGGAATCCCTGGAGTTTCCTTGGGTTTCCATTCTTGATGCAATCGAATATATTTGTAGTGATTTGATAATATTATATTTTCCGCAGTCAAGCTGAAGTGAGACACTACTCAAGCTTATGTTCAACACTCGACACTTACACCTCCTCTAAGAAGTTGTAGAAAAAATTCGCTGTCGCGATAAGCATTAGACGGCATCGTTATCCCTGATACCTCTGAACTTATGGGAGTCGATATTTTCATCGAGAGTTAGACCGATTTTTCTAGCCACACGTTTCATTTTCAATGAAAATCTTTCTAAGCTAATTTTTGCAAGCCGATAATAACATTTTCACACTTTTGAAACAATACAATAAAGGCTGCTTTCTCAATACCCCACAATGGTATTGTTTTAACGAAGTGAACGTTGTGCTTGCGAAAATGAAAAAAAAAAAGTTGCTCGGATATCTTCTTCATCCTAGGTGACGTAGGCATTCTCTGTCTCACATCTCTTAACAAGATTGCTGCGGAAGTGTGACATAATAGTTGTCATTCTACAAAAACAATGGTGCTAAAATTACTATGGAATAGAACACTATCTGAAGATCTGGGAACAAGTCTTGGGAAAATCACCAACAACCAGTTTGGTTTTGTGAGTGGCAAAATGACTATTGGTGCTGTTCATATGCTCCGTGCTGTCATAGGAAAACACTGGCTTAACAAAAGAATTCTATTTGGAATTTGCATTTACTTCGAAAAGGTGTTCGACCGCGACCAGAGATCTCGTTTGGCAAGCATTAAGAAATGCTGACTATGTAGCCCTTCTTGCACTCGACAAAGACATTTTTCAAGAAAAACTGAAAACGTTGGTGCACGCTCTCGAATCTAACCAGCTACGAATAAGCTGCATAAAAACCGAAGCTATAGAGTTTCCTTTTGTAGCATTGAGTTGCGAGTGTCCAGCTCTACCAAACGATAGCACCCTTATGAGAATGGTAAATAGCTCTAAGTTCTTGGGTTCGCTTCTTAGTGAATATAGTACTTTCAAGTGAGAAATTTCAAAAGCTAAAACATAAAACTTACAAAAACTCCGAGTGCTGCAATCTAGAGCAGAAAGTGCACGTGGTATAAATGCGGATGCTGAGGTGAGCCTGCGGCTTAACACTGTTGGACAAGAAAAGGAATAACTTTATTCCTGGTAGCAGCAAAGTCGCTTCAGTTAGCGCAACACTTCAAGAAACCCGCCTTCGCTGGTACGGCCATGTTATGTGAAGACTACAGGACGTCGCAGTGCGGCAAGTGTTGCAGACGGAGGAGTAAAAAATAGGGCCAGGCAGGCAAGCAAAAGCATGGAAACATAGTATAAAAAACGACGTGTGATGCAGGAGCGTGAGTGAAGAGCCGACTCAAGGCCATGTCACATAGAAATATCGCACAAGGATAGCCGACCCGAAACAGGATAATGCCAGGTAAAAGAAGAGGAAAACAGAAATTCCTAATAGCTTTTTTTAATGATTTGTGTTTTCAGCATTTAACTTTAAAAATAAAATGAAAACAAAACTACTTTAATGCAATAATTTAATTTAATTATTTAATAGACCTGGAATTGAGAGTTTTGGAAAGTGAGCCTCCAAGTCCAAAATCACGAAATTTTCCAAAAAATAATCGCAAATGTACCGTTTTTTCCATATAGACCTTTGCAATTACAGCTAAATCAAAAACGTGTTCTTAATTTTAGCCAAATCTGTGTGATTTGTAATGAATGGCCCCTTGACATTACAAAAGAGAGAGAGACATCAAATGATTTCACGATGGAGGGAATAATAAGATGGCGCCGATCGTGGTGCCTTTACTTTGCTCTCAGCAAATTTGTCAGAATCACTGTGTGTGTGGCATTGTACTTGTGAAATTTGTTCGAGTGTTGTTTATGCAATTCCTTCTTTCTTTTTCATTCTTGTTCGCATTTTCGCATCTCACCCATTAAAGTGCACCAACGTGAGTAAAATATGTATTACATAACATTTTTTCGGCTCAGATAACGGTTCCTGCAATATATTATATATATAAAATAATAAAACAGTTACAAATAAAATTAAAAACGCTACCTTGAGGATCACAACTATTCAAGAAAAAATAGCAGCATTAGTTAAACACTTCCTGATCCTTTGAAGTTCAGTGTTAGTAAACCAATTTTTGTAGAACTTGAGACCAAGGTATCGGCAAAGTCCAGTAAACAATAAGAAAGTTTACATATTTATGAATTTTTTTTCTTTTTAATTTTTCTTCTAATGTGGAGGGTAGAAAAAAGTGATTTCTTTTAAGCAATACAAATGAAATAGAGTTATTTTTAGTAGGTTTAATTCTGCGACTTCCAAATATTTTTTAAGGTAGTAGCAAACACACACCGCATCTGGCAATAATCATAACCCGAAGCCAATTGACAGATAAGCACTAACGAAAATAATAAAAAATTCCGATTAAGTTCAATCTGCTTCAAGCGTTCTTGTCTCATCAATCCATTCGCGATGCAAAGTTTTATTCCGATGTTGTTTCGTATCACAATAATATTTGCGATAGAAAGCGGAGTAGTATAAACATATGGGTTTCTGGAATTAGCATCCAAAATCAACGAACTGAGGATCGCACCAAAGTGCTTATAGCTTTAAAGTAGGCAATATATGTATGTATATATGTATGTTAGCATAACCTAGTATACAAATCTACACTGTAACCAAACAAACAAACAAAATCGCTCTCGTTGCAGTGCATGCAGAGCCAATCATCAAATACTATGGATCGCGCATTTACAAAAACTGCTGACGATACGTCTGGTCATAAGACCATTTATTATTATTATTTTTTTTTTAGTCTTTCTTTCTAAAGAGTTTAACTTGTACATGGTGAAATCGAACTTATAGTTAAGAGTTCATTGTAGTGTGGAGGAAGTACTTTTTTCAGTCCCATTCCTATATGTCCTTAAATCATCCCAACATTTTTGATCAGCTCCAATCAGCTCCTTCAGTGCCAGCCCTGCAATTGAAAGGGTATCGCTCAAAGAGTCTGAGGTTCACACAAGAATTACGGAATGCGCTCTACCTAAAAAAACGCTCCAGTTGAAAAAATAAAATGAACTTTTTACCGCGAAGTTTTCGTGAAATCAACGACTGTGTATTAAATACATTTAAGAGAATACGAATGCGTTTTCCCCCACCTCTCCCTCCTACAGCGGGCTGTTCTGACTGCCGATGGTGTGTTGCAAGCAACATTGCCCAGATATTGTTGTCTGTTGCATTGCCATTTGCTGCAACAACGAACAATACTTTCTAAATAGCGGCGTTGTCAACAGTAAAAAATAACAAGAACTAAAGCCATTATGTGCAAATGCTATACCGACGAGCACAAAAAAAAAAGAGAAGAAAGCAAAAAAAATGCAGTAACTACATAACCGATAAAACCAAGAAAACAACAAAGATAAGTGTGAAAATAAAAGTAAAATTTAGAAAGTAAAGTAAAAAAGCGGAAACTTCGAAAAACACGGAGAAAGATAATATAAACTATTTTTTTTTAATAAAAAACCTATGTATGGAGAAATTTCGTTTTTAAGTGAAAACATAAAATAGGGATTATTTCGTTTTCTAGGAAAACAAAGCAATTTCAGACACCTTTTTAATGTATTTGATACTTTCACTTTCTATTCCTTTTTCATAACTATTTTATTTTTTTTTTTCATGTGGCCAAATAATTCTTTTTTTTACCCATTGCCAGTAGTGTTAGTCTTAAAATATCCTTCCATTATTATTTATATTTTTTATATTAATTAAGAAAATAAAAACTACAAAGAATTGAATATCTATTATTATTAATTTGGAAAATTAGCATTTTCCGTATGAACTTGAGGGTACCTATTTCATTGACCAGAAGTGTAAATAGCATCTACATTCCGACTTCCTCCTCCAATTTTTGATGTGCTTCTTCATATATTTCTGCAAACGGAAGGATTTACAGCATTATGCTGCATCCTAACGGCAGATAGAGGAGCTCTTTTATGGAAGAAATTAACTGGAACTCTTCTATTTGCCTGCCAAAGGCGACAGTTCTAGAAGAAATTTTTTATATCATATGGCGTTTTATGCCGCTGGTTTCGAACACGGATACTTCCGGGTTTAGTAAAACTAAATAGTCTACGAAACTGCGTATCCAAAAATTTTCTAAAAATTCTGAATAAAGAGTGTGAAATTTTGACAGAAATGGCATGAATAGTGAAAAATTTAGGACAAAATTTTAAATCTGGTTTCCTGTGGTTTTTGTTTAGAATTAAATATATTTTTATAAAAAAAAAAATTATTAAAATTATTTAAAAAAAAAGTTAGCAGAAAGCTCACCTCACCTTTTTTTTAAGTTAACTTCAATGTTTTTGAAGAAATATTGAAAACTTACAATATTTGGTCAGCTTATGAGCAAAAACGGCAGCTTTAATTGTGTGACTTCTTTTACTTTTGGTGTGACCTCAATTTATAATAAAATTCACAGAACGAACCAAGTTTTTAGTTTAGAGAAGCAGAACAGCGTAAGCAAAAAACCAAAACGTTGTTTTTTATTTTATTGTACAAACTTATCCTAGTATAAAAAGTTTGAGATATGCACTGTGATCTACTTATTGCAATGAGCAACTCAATCGCGGGATCATTCAGAAGCTAAGGCAGGCACTCCAGCTCAGTTCCTTTAGAGTCTTAAGATATTCACTAAGGAATCAACAATCCCCATCACGAATTCTATGTTATGTCTGCCATACAGAAGGAAACCGGTGCCATGAAGTGTTAATTTGTACTTTGGAAGCAGAAAAAAGTCAGCGAAAGTCAAAGTGGTAGTTGGGTGACATTTCTTGAGTTCTTAGCCAGAAATGCATCCTAATTAGCCTCGACAGGCCATCATCATCATACTTTTAATTTAGTTCCTTTAGAGCATAGGACTTCAATAATCATTTCCACCGGGTCCTGCTGTTGGCTAGCAATTTTAGTGCGTTCCACGATTTCCCGCACACATCAACTTCTTTTTGTAGCATTCTTCTTCATGTATTCCTATGTGGTTTTCTTGGTGGTTCCATTCAGGAACTTGTCGACAGACTTCTGTTGCAGCTTTTCGTAATAGACCACACTCTGGACACACGTCTTTTTATGGATGCCACCGTCTGCAAGTTGCAGTTGAGAATATGCCGGAGGCATCTGTTTACAAAACTTAGAATTTTTCCGGTTAGAAGGTCGGTTACAAGACAGGTCTCGCATCCATAGAGCAATACTAAGATGACATTTGATTTAAATAGTCTCATTTTAGTGTGGAAGGATACTTCTGATGAGTTCCAGATTTGGTGCAGCTGTTGCCAGTTGCTTTAATTATTATTTTTATTTATTTTGGCCTGGATAACGTTCCCGCTCTATTCTCAGGAGATAAAACACTGCAGGTAGGTGAAATCTTCGAAATCCTGTTCAATTTATTGGCAAGGAAGCATGAAATTGGTGCCATTTTTGGTGTTTAAGGCTAAAGGCTTTAAGGCAAATTTACCCAACTCGGCGCGAAGTTTTGCTTGCATGCCGAAGTGCTTTACTGTTAATAAGCAATGCCATCCGCACAAGCGAGGTCTTCCAGATGTTCGGTGAAGTTCCAGTAGGTACTTCCTCCCTTATCATCTGCAGAATTGTCTAAGATGTTATAAATAACAATACGAAAGAGAATCGGCGAAAGTAAACATCCTTGTCGAAAACCTACGCTGGTTGTGTTGCTGTTTGAGAGCTTGCCGTTGTGGAGTATTCTGCACTTGAAATCTGCATATTGTCTTCTGATTAAAACTATCTGCTTCTCAGGAACACCTCCAGATCTGAGCGCTTCTTAAAAACTTCCGCGGTGTATGCTGTCAAACGCCGTGCTATAATTAACGAAAGCAAGTTCGTTCATGAGCTCAACTGTGATGCGTAGGGGTATAGTCAATACACGAACGGTTTTGACGAAAACTAGCTTGCTGCTTTCTCAGAGCTTGGACAAGCTTTGGTTTAATGCGGTTTAAAAGTATACTGGATAGTACTTTGGAAGTGATGGGTAGAATCATGAGGAGAGGTGAGGCGATCGCGTAAGTTCATTAGCTTTTTTTTCAAATCTGATCTGTTTTAAAGAATTTCCTCTTTCAAATTTCCGCTTTCTTTAGGAATTTTGGCAATATTTTGAAGGTGCTTTTATGCGATTAATTCGCGGTACTTTTTTGACGGAATTGTAGATTTTATTGTATTGTAGTATTAATATCATCCTTTGCTTAGAAACTCCTTAACTGTTCACTACTTTTTTTTAACGCATTGACCCATCAAACTCGCAATGAGTTTCTTAAGCATATTGAAAAACTTATAAGTATATTTAGAACTTCCCTATTTTTCTGCCTCAGCGCATGCAATAACAAAAAAGCGAAAGGGAAAAGTGACAAACAGTTTTGTTGCTCCTGCAGCGATGTGCTAGTCAGTCAACGCAAACTGTTGAAATTTCGCATCTTGGGGGCGTTGACGAACAGAAATGGGACAATGGCAAATGCTTGAGTGCTTATGAGCAGTTACGTGTGTGCATGAAAATATACTAAATTCGCGCAATGTGCATATGCAAGTACTTGTGTGGGTGACACTGTTTTCTGTTTTTGTTGTTGTGGCGCGAATGACATTTAGCAAGCGGGATGACCTGCGAAACTATAGAAACTCATTGCATTGCCGCGTTTATGGCATGGTGAGCCTGTCCCAAGGGACTTGATAAAAAAAGTGCTGAGGATATTTTCACAGCAGTTGCAGACCCGCGCGAGAGAAGAAAACAATCATTGTTTTTGCTGAAAAATCATTTTCCCGCTAACGCCGATGGCTGCGACTTCGTTCTGCTATTCTGCGGTGATAGAATGACAACAATGCTGAGAAAAAAAAATATAAAAAAAGAAAATAAAAAAAGAATAACTACCGAATGGTTTATAAAAGTGTGGTTGTGTAAAATGGCCGCACTCTATAGCTGCAACTTATTCATGTCGATGTATGCGTATGTAGGTGTGTGTGTGTTGCGCTTGTGCAATGAGGCAGCAAAAACACTCATCCGCTACTAGCGCGCGCCCATGTGCCACACGTGTCTCTCCTGCCTCGTTCTGCGCTCAGTGCCACTAACACCGCTGAAATTTGTCGCTTCACTCAAGGACTGCTGCAATAGTCAATGCAAAAAAGAAAAGAAAAATAAATAAAACAAAAAAAAGGAGAATTACAAAAATATCTTTTGCATTTTACTCGATTTCGCTTTGTCTGTGCGCTGTGTGAGTGTGAGTATTGTTCTGTCGATATTTACATGCTGCATTAGGCGCACATAGCGCTTGAAACAGAATGCGGGGATTGTAAATAGACGGACGGACATACCGACGGAAGGAAGGAAGGAAATGTTTGTTCACATTTCATAAATTTCTTTGCTACAACACTTGGCGATTGTGCGCTGCGCATAAGTTTTGATTCCTACATGCACAGATATTTCGCTGCCTCCCTTGCCCCACCATTTCCATCAGCATCAGCATCGCTACAGCTGTACTGTCGCTCGGCGAATTCAAATTTTTTCCAATTCAATTGAATTTTCATAAAATTTGCTGTAAGGTTTCTGTGCACAGGTATATCTGGGGTAGGATGGTGGTGGGCGTATCTGTGTGCGCGCATTTGATATTCTAATTAAAATTTCCTTTCAGCTCATGTGTATTGATATTGCATATGTATGAGTGTGCACGACTTTTGTGTTGCTTTCGTCTTCTCTGCGTTTTCAATGAAACTTATAGTAAATTATGCGACTCACGGCTTTGACTTGTCTTTGCACGTTCACTCACGCATACTTGCACATACGCGCACTACTTGGGTACGTCTGTACGTCGGGATTTGTGCTGAAAATGCGCGAAGCAAATGGAAGGAAAGTATTAGTGCATAATTGCTGTTGGCAATACTTTGAATGCGTAGACACAAGCAAGATTATGCCGTTTGTCAAGAATTTAATTATTTTTCCCTGCAGTCAGTTATGTATATATTTTTGAGTTAATAGCTTCTTTTCTATATCCAATTAAAATTGGAAAATTTTGATTACTGGAATGCTGACTTTTTGTATGCTGATTTGAATAACTAAAACTTGGCACTTTCGGTGGTCGACCGCAGCCAGTGAGAAAGTTAAAGCGTTAAATAAAAAAAGTCTTGAAAATGAAAAAATATGTTCTTATTTCTATATCTGTACCTATAATAACCTATCGATTTGTATTCTCCTTCAGCGAAGTGAGCTCAGTTGCAGTAAGTCTGCATTTTTAATCTCCCCCAGCATTACAGATTTTTTTTAAATGACTTTAAGGTTTTGGTAGGGAATTAGAGCTTGGATTAATACTACACACACACAGCAAAGCGAATGGATTTGATGCAGAACGAGGACATGAAGAAGTACCTCCTGTCATCAAGCAAAAAGTCGGCGCACTCGCGTATGGTATATGCACCCACGTCACTGTGGACAGTTATGATTTCGAGGTTGTAAAAGACCTCTTGTATTTAGGAACCAGCATTAACACCGAAAACAATGTCAGCCTTGAAATCCCACGCAGAATCTCTCTTGCCAACAAGTGCTTCTTTGGACTTAGTAGGCAACGGAGTAGTAAAGTCCTCTCTAGACAAATACAACTAACACTCTACAAGACTCTCATCATGCTCGTCCTAAATTATGGCGCAGAAGTGTGGACGATGACAACATCCGATAAAGCGACGCTTGGAGTGTTCGAGAGAATGATTCTGCGCAAGATCTTTGGACCTTTGCACGTTGGCAACGGCGAATATCGCAGACGATGGAACGGTGAGCTCTATGAGCTTTACGACGACAAAGACATAGCGCAGCGAATAAAGATCCAGCGGCTACGTTGGCTGGGTCATGTCGTCCGAATGGATGCAAACGCTCCGGCTCCCAAAGTGGTACCAGCTGGTGGTAGCAGAGGAAGAGGATGGTTTCCTCTGCGTTGGAAAGATCAGGTGGAGAATGATTTGATTTCACTTGGTCTGTACAACTGGCGACGGTTAGCACGAGAACTGGCGACTGGCACACTTTGTTAAACTTGGCCAAAGTCACTTGGTTATCAGTCAGTGGTTATCACGCCAATCAACAAAAAGCAGAAAAGCTGTTGTAGTAAATCTACAATTTTCGGTTCTTAGATTAGGATCGATTAGGTTGAGTGTCTGCTATCCGACTCACTTAAGTCTGAATAGTCCTATTGAGATACCACTGAAGCTTGTGTTTAACACTCCTGAGTCTTCTCTGAATCAACCAGTGAACGGCAATCCTATTTGTTAGACCTCTTCAATGCTGTCAAGAGAAGCGAGTCCGAGCGTGGAAGGTCTTTCTCTGGATAGAGCACTGCATATACACAAGACCGTGCTCCACGGTTTCCTCTTCGTGAATATCTTGACAGCTTCGACAAAAGTCATTATATGGTACACCCAGTCCATTTGCATGCCTTCCAATTAGACAATGTCCTGTTAGTACCCCTTCCGTGTTTCCCATATCCTGCCTCCTAAGATTCAGTGGTGATTTTGTGCGGCCGTACTTCCATTCTGGCCAATTTTGCTTGCTTATTTGGTAAAGCTTATTGCTTATTTGCCTTCAACGGGCATTAGCAGCATTGATAGAGAGAGGGTTTATCTATTAATAATTTTCAAGTCCCAAAGAGAATCGGGGCTACATTAAGTAGGTGAATATTTAGTGCTGTACCTTTCCTTACTAGTTCATCTGGTTTACAATTACCTTGTATGTTTCTATGGCGTGGTACCCAGATCAGTTTTATTTATTGTGATAATATTGTAAAAATGTATGGAAGGACGAGTGGACCTTTCTGACGAGTATTTTACTGTCTCTAAAAGTTTTAAGAGTTATTTCAGAACTGCCTTACTATCGGAGTAAATATTTACTTCCTTTGTAGGTTGGGGCTCTTCTTTAAGAGCAATAAACCCTTTCATACAGCGATAATTTCTGCCCGAAAGACACTAAAGTGATTAGACAAATGAAAGGATGCACCGATGCTTAGGCTCTTAGAGTAAACTCCTACCTCTTCACCAAGCTTATATCTACCTCTTCATCGAGCTTATATCTACCTCTTCATCGAGCTTATATCTACCTCTTCATCGAGCTTATATCTACCTCTTCATTGAACTTATATCTCTTCAACATTCGGTAATATTGATATCGTTCCAAGTGGATTGCTTGTTAGCATTCGCTAAGGATTTGATATAGCCCTTGAGAAGATAATTTTCGAGTATTGATGAAAGTACGCCACAATATAATCCAGTTTTAAAATCTCTTCTTTAAAATCGGCTCTTTTCCTTGACAGAAATTATTTTTAATATGCAGTAAACCGCTTGGGTCTGAATAACCTTTATGCTCAGTGGAGGCCTGACATGGTGCACAATTGTAGATCTTTCCATGTGAAGGCCAAAATCAAAACATACACTATGACTTCGTGGAGTAGCTTGATGCATCTTAACCTGTTCTCTTTGGGATTTCTTCAATTAATTCACATGCATTTTCCTTTGCCTATAAATGATGCTGTCTAGATGTAAAATTAATCTTTATTATTGAGTGGGCTGGTTGACTGAAAACAATCAGTTGGAATGCGGAGATCAATACATATTCAACACCTAACTTTCCCCATTTGGAATCGTCCCCACCTTGGAACCGCTTTCGAATTACTTCAATTCTTCCTCGTTACAAGATCTATGCTCTCTATCCAGGTCCCACCTTTTTCATCCGGAGAATTATTTACGCGAAACCACAGATGATTTCCCACGTTTCCTCGCTGCGTAGCATCTTGCCGATTACATTTTCAGTGGTTATATGACCGACTGCAATCTCTAACGTTCAACGTTTTAGTTCTCATACAGACATACCAGTAACAAACATACATACATACATATCTAATGATCTAAAAATTTAATAATGAAAATATTATGAAATATTGCAATTTTAATTAGAAGTTCAAAAAATTCTTTGCCGGAGGGCTCGAACATATGAATTTTGTGAAATAATCCCTGAGTATCTCGAGCACTCACTAAATATTCTTCTTTCCAGATTTGTTGAAAAAGTAAAAAAAAAAAATTAAATTTTTTGTAAACTTTTAATGCATAAAATTAAATTTTCCATGCATTCGAATGCTTTCAATAAATTTGTATGTAGTGAACACGCGCCCAAGGCTATTGTGTGCTTTAGATTGGTGCAACAGGAATGAATAAAATCAGCGCAAAAATAGTGTGAGAATTAATGAAGCGTATTTCTCCGAATAAACACATACGCGTTGTTGCTGTGTATACATCCAACAACAACACATGCATCCAGTTAAGTGCAACATTGTGGTTGGTTTGAGGTGGCGGAAATGAAAATGAAAATTTATTACAGCCAATTTTTCATGTTCTACCCTACACGCCACACCCAGCCCCTGCGTGCCTCTAACGGTAGTGCGGTTGTCAGAACCCATGTGTTTTCAGATAATACTTAGGATTTTGTGAATTATTAATGCATTTGAATTTAAACAACAAAGCAATAAACTACGTTGAAGGGAGTGCTTTTCAAAGAGAATACTACATTTTGTACAACGTGTATGTGTGTATGTGGGCGCTGGTATATTTCCGACATGCTCGTATCACACACGTACGTGCATGTAGTTCCCACTTCCGACGGGGCGTATGAGTGATGGCGTTGACTGACGTTGCAGCGTTTTACAGGTTGATGCATTCTGTGTTTGGAATTTGAACTACAGCTTTTTTTAATGGTTGGCATTTAAGTTAATGGTTGGAAACTTACAAAATAAGTCACTTTTTGCGCTAGCAAAGTTGAGAAATATTACGAACGTTCGAAAATCTAATATTCAGCCGAAACAGTGACGTCAATTAGCTACCCGTAAGCTGAGCTTTCAATTCATTAGATTATTTTAAGTGAGGTCTAGGAATATCAATTCCAGAAAACCAGTATCCTGTGATCTCGGATTTGTTTGAGCTCCGAAAATTTCGATGCTAGTCGATTAAATCACGTTGAGTATAATTTTTTTTCATCAAATTATCTAATTTATCATCATTGTCTTTGAGGAAAGAAAATAAACTTTAGTTGAGCTTTATGTGCTCGCAATATCTTTTCTGTAAAACAGCTGAGCTTGCATTTTTTAGAACGAAGAAGAATAACAGCTAAAATGGCCGACACACTCAGCAGTTTGCCCGAAGGATAATTTGCATAGGGATTTTAATACCAGTTAAAAAACTGCTTTAAATAAAGGGTTAATGGTATTGATGAAATAATATATACTTTGTTAATGATGATGGTAAATTTTTATCATCAATACATTCCCATCTACTTTTGTTTATAATTTTTTACATCAAACTCAAACAACCGCAATTAAACTTCTAAAGAAAATACACTAATATATTCTGAATACAACAAACTCTATACTTCGTTTTATTGAGGGTCAGTACCGGCAACTCGAGAAGACAAATTAAGATCCCATTTGGGCACTTGGCACTAGCTCTAGACCTGTGAAAATACTGCTCTCAGGACAGACACACAAGATGCTTCCTGATGTCCCTCCTGTCACACATTCATAACTACATGCTTCCAGCCGTGCTCTTTGGGCATAGAAATTATCCGTGCAGACATTTTCTGGAACCTAAGCCACCGCCCAGGTGCACAGAAGGCACCTCTTCGCCCACACCGACGAGGTTCAGGACCAAACACGACTACAATTATTGGACCGGACAGTGTATAAAAGATGCTAAACGACATTCATGGACGACTCTTACCACCTTCCGAAACTTCCGATACCCGAATGCCGTGATCGGAGTCTAGCCATCACCTATTGCAAACGAAGCACCTCAGATGCCTCGAGAGATCCGCGTATTTTGGGCTCAATTACAGTGTGGATATTGTAGCAGCTTAAACTCCAACTTATCCAGAATCGATCCCGGTATGGTCAATATATGTCCGGCATGTGAAGGCGGTGACACGAACCACAAGTAAAAATTAATGAGCTAAGTGCCGAAACTCGCAAAAATTTACTGAAGAAGAATGGGTTACTGTATTGTTAGCCGTGAGAGTCACTTGAATGGCATTGAATTAGAGTTTTCAATGGAAAATTTACTCCTTCCAATAAAAAAGAAATCATGGAAAAATATTTCATTCGAATTGAATTGAATCACAAATGCTAAATGGCCCACCCTGTAGTACACGCGAGTTTGATGTTAGTACAACAAGTGCACGTTTTCTAAGCCTTTGAGTATATAATTTTATTTTTGCGAAGATAAATGGCTAAAAATACTAAATTAGAAACATGAAAGTGTTTCCTCTTCTTAAAAACAAACAAAAAATACTTAAAAAAAAAAATAAATACATAAATTGTATTTATATTATGCCACAGGCAAAAAAGTGTTAATAGCGACACCGTTAATCATCAGCAAAATAAACAAAACATGAACAATTGCTTGTTAGTTTTTTGTTGTTGTTTTTTGCTTGCCGTGCAAGTGCTGAAATTTATGACCGCTGAATTTGTAGTTTTTGATGTCTATAAAAAAATTGTTTTTTCCTCTTGTAAAGTGTAAAGTTTATGTTGTTAACACTCGCCATGTAAGCAACTGCAATAATAGTAAAAATTAAAAAAGGTTAATGAGGAGGAGAAAATATATAATAGCAAAAATACATTCACTATAAATTTGAAACCGCAAAAATTAATATGAGCGAACGAGAAAGAAAAAACGGTGTCATATAAATCTGAACGATTATATTTTTCATATGCCAATGAATACGATGATACCAAAATGTTGTTATTTTAATCTATGGTGCAGCTTTAATTTATACAACATTGTTGGTGGGAATATACCTATGTATCAGTATGTGTATCCGCATATGTGCAACATAATTTTCACTACAAAAACTGAAACTGAACAAAAGTGTTGCATTTGTATCGCGGGAGTTTCGTTGCAAAAGTTGAAGGTATCAAAGTAGAAAAATTACGCGGGCCTGTAAATTTAATCAATTTTTTCGCCAAAAGCCATTTCTGTTTTTTTTTTGTTAAGAATAAATCATTTTTTAATGCTTTTAAAAATGGCTACAAGAACAAAAAGCCCATACAATTCAGATTGAGAGGTTGTTTGAATCAAAATTAATTGTCATGTAAATGCTTAATGAATAAAGTAAGTAGGTATATAACAGCTTCGGATACTTTAATGTTTCATTCTCTGCATGATTTCTCACACGAAAGGTATTTAAAGATAAGATTCCTCTAATCCGTTATGAATTGCAGCCAAACTTTTTTATTTTGCTTTGGAAGGTGCGCCCTACAAGGACTAAAATTTTCTATGCAGAAGGGAAGTATAGCCCTGGATTGTGGATGTGGATTTGTGACAGTCAAAAAAAATTATTAAAAAAAAAAAACAAAAGAACAAAAAAAAAAACAAATAAAATTTGTGAAAGGTCGAAATAGCTTTGAAATAAAACTATTGAAATATAAATTGAAAGCATTTTTTGTATGCCTTGCATTTTTATCACTGAAATAAGTGAATTAAATTTGGATTATCCATTTCAGAAAAGAAAAAATAAATAAAATAAAATAACTAATGAGCTTCGCTTTCATTTTTTTAAATGTTTCAATACCAATTTAAATGCGTATCAACATATTTCTACTCAATGGCCACTTCAATATCTTCTTCAATATTTCCATACAAACAGAGTAATTTACATATTAAATGGTCTCACATTTCGCACATGAATTCATGTACATATACGTACATACATACATACATATACCAACACGTTTTCGCAATGAAAAACAGAACTACTCAACAAGCATTCTGGTGAGTAAAGTATTATTTGTTGGAACAAGTCCTACTAGTTCGGCAGTGACTAGAATTGTACCAGTTGCAAAATAACGATTAAAAGGTTAATGGAGTCTATTATTTGCGGAATGAAGCCCCAAAATGAATTTTTTATTTATTTTTGACTATTTTTTATTTCTATTTGTATATTTATTATATTATATTTCTCTCTTAGCTTCACAGTCTGTGGTGGACCATAGCTTCATCAACAATCCTCCTCCAATTCAGTCTTTCTCTTGCCTCATTTCTCCAATTACGAACGTTCATCGCTTTTAAGTCTGCTTCTACATCATCAAGCCATCTCTTTCTTGGGCACAAAGTAAACACCCTTTTTTGGATTCTTTCGTTGTGCATTCTTATGATGTGGCCAATCCATCTAATCCGCTGCACTTTAATAAAACGTATTACATTTTCACCACCAATAAGGTTTTCAATTTCATTGTTATGATGGATGCGATACGTACTGTTTTCAAGCCGAATAGGACCGTAGATTTTTCTCATTATTGATCTTTCAAATGGCAATATCTGGTTTATATCATTAGCTTTCAGTGTCCAGATTTCAGCATCATAAGTAAGAACCGGACGTATCAAAGTTTTATATATCTTGATTTTCTGCATTCGTGGTAAAACCTTTGATCTGAACAATTTTATATTTGCATAGTACGTCTTATTAGCAGTTTTAATTCTTTCATCTATTGCAATTGATGTGTCTTTACTCGCTGATAGAACGAATCCTAAGTATTTGAATTCATTTACACTTTCAAAAGCAGAGAAAAGTCTAAATATGAAGAAGATAAAACAAGTGATGCCAAGAAACAGCTAATGGAGAAAAGGAGATTGGCTCGAAAGTAGCAAAATGTCACTGAAATACGCAAATTAAAAAAAAATAATCTCTAAAGGAATTAGAAAATACACAAAAAACCCTCACAGATAAATCAAACGATAGAAGAAAACTGAAGTATGAAGATTATAAGAAAAATTTTCAAACTTAAAGATGAAAGCGGGCAAGAAACCACTAACCAAAAAGTGGTACTGAAAGTGGTCGAGCAGTTCTATAAAAACTTGCACAAATTGCAATAATCTAACGACGAAAATGTTGGACCCGAGGATCTATCAAAAGTTACAGTCAAGGAAGTAAAATGTTGCATACACCAAATGGACCAAGGAGAAGTTAAATTAGTTGTAGAAGCACTAAAAAGTGGAAGAGGTCAGCTTTTGCAAGCTATTTGAACAAGGGAATATTCCAACAAAATAGAAAAATGTCGTCACCATAATTCTGTAGAAAAAAGGTGACACAAGAAATCTGGAAAACTATAGACCGATCAGATTCCTAACTTGTTATGGTATTAAGAAGTGGCTGGATAATAAAAAATCAATTGTCTGAGCTCTGAGACAGACAACAAAAGTTACCAAAGCAAAATGGAGAATGGCTGGGCACAAGACGAACTTTATTGATAACAGATGTGCAAAGGAATCCTAGAATGAATAAGAAGTTATAAAAAAATACGATAGAAATAAAAAAAATTTATGCAATTACTGAGCCTCAATTTAAATTTCAAGAAATGAATATTAATTTAAACAATATTACGTCGAGCAACAAATTTTAAGATAAGAAAAATGTGAGAAATATTTAAATTTATGATAAAATATTGTATTTTTAAAACATACATATATAATTTTTGTTCACTTTTTTAACTCATCCAAAACCGATGGTTTTCGTCACAAATTGCACAAGCCTTTTTGGGTGTACTTTATAACAAACCAGTAGGTTTGACAGCCCGGGCTCTATGGTTGCTAACTTGCCTGTGCTTGTGAACTTTTTTCCAGCTTTGTTTGCGCTGGCTGCGAATTGTTGTCATTTTATGTGTCATTGGTTTACACACGTACAGGCTCATTACACACTTCCACATGCACGTACACTTTACACGAGCGGATTTTTGCAACACAATTGGTTTGCATTTATTTATTAAATTTACGTTTAATGACTTGATATGCAAATATCACTTTGCCGCACTCACAAAAATAATAACAAGAAAACCTACAATGCAGTCAGCTTGTATTTATTTATTGTTAATTAAATGTTTTTTCTTCACTTTTATATGCACATAAATAAATAATTAATTTTTTAATTTTTACAATAATGCCCATCTGCACGTGTGAACCTGATTGAGTTTGAGTTTGTGGTGCTTGTGGTTGAATGTAAGTAAAGTAATTAAGCAATTAGTAGGCAGTCGAGTATGTGTGATGAAGTGAGGGCTGAATGACTGATTCGCTAAAGTGAGGTGGAAAAATGGGTAATGAAGTGATAATAGAAGGAATACAAAGTAAGAAATTTATGGTGTTGTATGAGCTTGAAAACATCTTTTTTTTATTAAAATATTAAAAATACAAAATGTCTGCTTTATTCTGCTAAAGGGTTGTGCTTATTCGCGTAACATTTTAGAGGATGGAGCCTTGAGAAGCTACGCTCCTTACGCCGGACCTGGTAAGTCGCTGTAATTGGCTTTACCATTATTGGGGTCCGTCGATACGACTTCCCAAAGAAATAATGAACCAAATTTTAATACTTCCGCAAGATAGGATGCTTGGAATCGCTTGATGTTTGAAAAGCAGAACTATCTGTACGACCGAACTCATCACATGATTCATCATCTCATCTAGCATCCATCAGTGTTAAACGTTTTGAACAAAAATTAAAATTATTTTGTATATTTTTATTGTTACAAATTATAAATTGTTATAAATTACTATTATTAAAAATTCCTGTTGTTTGTATCGACAGCCGGCATAGACAGGTGCGCTTGTATGTAACCACCAATCGATGAGTTCCGGGTTTGATTCTCACTGGTGACATGAGGCATTAATTGAGTAAAAGAGTGTTTTCTAACAGAGGTCGTACTACACCAATGGCCACGTGAAAGGCATTGGTCACAAAAAATCGTACCATGAAAATCCTGTGGCATTCGAGGCCAACAGAAAGCAGTAAGCCATTCCACTGGACGGGTGATATCAAAACGTGCACCACGGCTTGGCGCAGAGGCTTGGCCACATTCTTAATACATACATAATTTTTCATCTATCCCTTAAATTTCCTCCTTAAATTGCTTCCTCCTGCTGGTAGCACTCTTCGAAGAATTTTCCACTATATTGAAAAGTATACTTCGACTTTCGAAGCAGCTTTGGAACTTATTTTCTAGTATTACATATGCATATAATTCACCCTTACACCCTTTATTGGGTGTTTATCCGGGCTCCCCCTCCTATTTGTGGTGTGCGTCTTAATGTTGTTCCACAAATGGTGGGACCTACAGTTTTAAGCCAACTGCGAACAGTAGACAGTTTCTTATGAAGAGCTTTTTCATGGCCGAAATACACACTGAAGTTTCCCATTGCCTGCTGAGGAGCGACCATTCAGGTATTATATTCAGTGCATTCTCGGTACTAGTTTCGGCTATTATTTTGCCGTAGAATCGGTTTCCTTTGAACGTCATTTTTAATCTTGGGAACACCCAAAAGTGGCCAAGAAAGTTCTTTCTGACTTTATTGTAAACTGATGGCGTTGCACAACTTTGTGCTTTGCTGCACGTGAACTAAGGTGTCCCCAGGAAAATTTAGATCCGTCAAAAATCTAAAGCTTAAAAAACAATGAATTTCGAAAGAAGTAGCAACTCCAAATTTTACCGTTAGCAGTACACATTTTACTGTTACTATAATATAAATATAAATTTAAATAATTTGGATAGCCCGCAATAAAACTGAACTTCCTCAACTCCTCCTTGGCATTTGTATATTTTTAAATACATTTTGTTTTTGTTTATGTATATGCATACTTCTTGAACTTGTTTTACTCTTTCCATATGATCTAGTTCGTAAATTAATTTTTTTGAACTAGTCCGAAACACCCTATTTATAAACTAGCTCAGAACTAGTTACTTTGCACCTATTTTAGAACAAATGCTCTACAGAAAGTGAAAATTGTTATTTCGCAAGAATTCGCCTTGTTGAAGTATATGCGTATCCACAAGGTGGCGCAAAATTAATCATCCAAATTGATTTTCGAATAACTTTTTTATTAATTCCAAACAGCAAGTGATGGAAGTCTCTCGCATATTGCAGCTGTCTGGTTCACAAGTGTCAAATATGACAGACGTATGACGCTATTTGCAAAAGCATAAATATTCTGACAGAATGATTAATTTTTTGCCACCTTGTATGTCTAATGCTTGGGAGAGGGCGATTACCAGTAGAGCCTGTATAATGAGATAGGCTTTGTACTATTTGTAGTTTTACTCCTAGTTCGGCTACAAACCTATTTAACAACTAAGGTTAGGTTAGGTTGCCCTGGTTGGCTGAAAGTCATCTCATACAGACCTATTGGTCCGTAGTGGTACCAGATGGGCCTGACTTTTACGTTTCCTTGTAGTAGGTTTCTCGTAATAAGCCTGCGCCTTTTGTGAATCTAAGTAAGCTCTCAAGCTCTATCCCCAAGAGCCATTCTAACCTCTCATATTGTAGAGCTCCTATATAGAGCTTCCCTCTCTTCTAGATCGTGGGAAATCTGCAGCTTCATTGTTTGTAATTCCCATCTTGTATGCGTGCGCCGCTAGCAAATTGTGGCCTGCCAGTATACCTACGGTAGTAAAGTGATGTATAATTTTTTTTGAAATTTTGAGATTTTCAAATTCTTCTAATTCTTGTTTTTTCCATGATTTGTGCACAGATAAGTTATACTAATGAATATAAATAAAAAGTTTATTATTATGACTTAAAATATGTAAATAAATTTACAACTCATAAATCTGGGCTTAAACATTTCATAAAAAGTGAATAGAACTTGCAACTGTCTCTAATCAAATATACATATGTTCGTACATATCCATCTACAATAAGATAATGAACGCTTTTCGATGCGTCGTCATTTTAACTTCGGTTCGCACTGCGCCTTATTTGCACCATGCAAGTCCCCAATCGAAAGTTCATATGATTGCATGTATGCATATATATGTATGTATGTACATACATATGCACACATACACCATGCTGATGTCGACATATATTGTCCTTCACCGAGTCAAGTAAAAGCAAAAAGTAAACGGATGCGTTGGCAAAAGTGTCAATGTCAATATTGTCTGCTCTTGCAAATGTGTTAATGTGTTGCCAATGGGAGTACACAAAAACCTACTCAAGAAGAGTATAAAGTGCACACATATACGTATGTAAGTATGTATGTGTAGGTACACATACAAACATACTCACAAGCGCATTGATAATTTAAATGAGTTTGTTTTCTCATTTGTGAAATTTCCAAGTCCTGCATATCTTCCCACACCCACTTGGGTTGTAAATTTTCGCATGGCACTGCTTCAGCCGCAGGCGACTGGCAGCCTTCTCAAATGTTATTTATAACACCTTTCTAACTAGCGTTATTTATGTAGCTATGCACATATGTGTGTGTAAATGGCTTTGTATTTATTTATATTTATGTGAATACGTATGCACTTTCGAGAGACTAAGCGGCAACAGTGTGAAGATGCACAAAAACTGCAAGGTTAAATGGTTGCTAATATTAACCCTTGGCTGACGGTGACTAAATGTTTGTGTAGCCTTTGCTAGAATAGAAAACGGCATTGACATTGGTTTGAAGGAAATACACATAAATAATAGCTGGTTTTTGCTGATAAGCACGAGGATTTGTGGATTCGCTTTCATATTCAAGTTTTTTATGTTAATTTTGGTAACCAGATATGTAAAATTTTTCACGAAATTTACTTCCATGGAAATAATGAAATTCTAAGAGCTTTCGATTACGAGAGTCGGAAACAGGTATCAAATAATTTTTGGGTTATGGCATTGAGCTGTCTCTTCGATTCTTGGTATGTGTATATAAGTACATACTTATGTTATGTGAAAGCAGCAAAGGCAAAAGGAAAATTTGTTTGAAAAATTCGAGTGTTCGTGAAGCTAAAGCGAGTACCTGCTTGAAAAACTAGGCAGAAGTTATTATATAAGAGGAAAATACCATGGTCACCTTGTGAAGGGATACGTTTCATGTGTAGAATAATGAAATTCGTCTTCTTAATTGGCGCTATAATCGCTTACGCGATTTTGGCCGAGTTTAACAAAGCGCGCCAGTCCTTTGCTACCACCAGCTGGTACCGCATCAAATACTTTCAGAGCCGGAGCGTTTTGTATCCTTTCGCTGTGCTATGTCTATGTCGTCGTAAAGCTCATACAGCTCTTTGTTTCATCGCCTGCGATAGTTGCCGCTGCCAACGTGCAAAGGTCCAAAACTCTTGCTTCAGAATCTTTTGTTCGTCGAGAGAGGGCTTTACTGCTCAGTTGCATACTTAGTCCAAAGTAGCACTTGTTGGCAAAAGAGAGATTCTACGTTGGATTTCAAGGCTGACATTGTTATCGGTGTTAATGCTGGTTCCTAAATACAAGAGGTCTTTTACAACCTCGAAATCATAACTGTCCACAGTGACGTGGGTGCATATACCATACGCGAGTGCGCCGACTTTTTGCTTGATGACAGGAGGTACTTCTTCATGTCCTCGTTCTGCATCAAATCCATTCGCTTTGCCTCTTTATCCAGTTTGGAGAAGGCAGAGCTAACAGTGCGGTTGTGAAGGCCGATGAAGTCAATATCATCGGCATACGCCAACAATTGTACGCTCTTATAAAATATTGTGCCTGAGCGATTAAGTTCTGCGCCTCGTACGATGCTCTCCAACAGAATAATGAAATTAGGTGTATTAAAATTGGATGAAGATTGAATAAAAGAGTAATAGCTTTTAGCAAATTACTTAACTAAAGCCTGAAACAAATTAAGTGAAAGAAATTACGAGCGGTAAGAACCATTTCCATTTAAGAACGCCACAACGCCTTTTTCTCCATAAGTCTTTCATTTAAAACTACCAAAAGCTAATTATACGAAATTTAATCAACATTAGAAAAATGCTCCCCTATTATTATGGCTTTTTATTTTAGTAAATCAGAAAAGGTTGGGGAGGGTAGTATCAGGGCTATAGGTTTGGTGCAGCAACATTGCAATGCTTTTTTCCACCAAAACTCTTGCGCAATTAACGAGGAATGGAGGAACGGAGCAATAAAGCGGCGCGCAGTCGTGGTACAAGATTCAGAAAGTGCCTACAAGTTCGCAAGGACGATATATTTAATGGTTTGCATGATAGCTATGATGAAACAAAATTTTGAAGGGAACTTTGTCTGGCGAAAAAAATCGGCACAACCAGTGCTCTTACCATCCGTGGCATTCATATATCCTTAGCATAAGATAAATTTTGTTAAACACATCCCTAGTGAGGTCAGCCCATCATTCGATTCTGTCAAATTTGCTCAGCAAAACGGCCTGCTACATAGACCACGTCTAAAAATCTTTTCAGCATGCAAGTTCGAGCTACATACGGAAAATGCGTTATGCAGCGGCTCCAGGACACCACATAGCGTTAGTTTGAAATTTTGAATCGCAAATTGAATCGCAAACACAGTTTTCTCAATTTTTGCAAAAACCACAAGCTCTGCTCCACTTTCGGACATGCGGCATTCACCATCGGGATCTGAACTGTGGGAAAATTACAATCCCTGGACCAAACGTAACCAGGTTTAGAATCGATGAAAAATTTTCAACCCACAGGCAAAGGCGGGACATTTAATTAAAGTACAGAAAGCTCGCTTGAGCCACACTGCATGTCTCTAGAGCAATTTACTTCCATTAAGTATTACGTATAAGATAGGTCTACTAAGGTGGGTTGGCTCAAAACTGAGTTCTGCATTCCTTTGAAGCAGTCTACACACTTACGGTTCTTACCCAAATAAGACAGTTTTTAAAAAATATACTCCACAAAAAGTATAACTCTTACTTGTGTGAGAAAGTTGGATAGCTGTAAGGTTGATGGTATAGTGAGCGCTACAACCAGTGCGATAATATGGCGCCACTTCTAGCTTTAAAATGCCGTATGTGTATTCTTATGGAAAAAGGCAAATGATGTCAGAGTAAGCAGCAGAGGCAAAATCGTCATTGAGCAATGGTTTAACCCTCGGCAGACACACATTTTTTTACGTAAAAGAGACACTGGGGTAACCATGGACCATATTTTTAAATAAAATTAATTAAAATTAAAAAATAAATAAATAAATAATCGAAAATTATCATTATGTGGTGTATACTTGCCTTTGCGGCTGTTAGAATGTACGTACATATATTTAGCTTAATTTTGTCAAAAGAGAATTTTTAACTGTTTTAATTCCATTTCTATAAGAAGTGATTTCCTTCTTGAGTAATAATGTAAAGTCAGCCTCTAAAGGAAAGCGAGGTGGAAAAATTTGTATCTCATATGGTTGAGGAAATAATTGATTTTGAAGACGATGATAGTGCCCTAGCCTTGTCAATATATGGTGTACACTTTTGACGTTGACTGTATATGCAAAAAAAGTACGCACACGCAAGTACGAGATCTGCATAAATTCGGTGTAACAGCATGAATTTCAAGAGTAAAATTGGCCTTGCAAAAATATAGCTAACGGATAACCAGATGTGAGAAATAAACAAACTACAATCCATAAAAAATTGTGTGAATGACTAACACCCAACTTCAAAAGTGCCTTTCTACGTGAGGCCTAATCGAATACTGCGGCATGCGGCAGTCGAAAAGACTTATAGATCCAGAACGGATAAAGGCAGACACAATCCTTAACCTAAGCAGAAAGGACATAAAACGTTACAGTAAACTACTAACAGGACTCTATAAACTTAATTATCACATGAAAAAGATAGGTGTTATAAAAAACGATTCCTGTAGACTCTGCGAAGAGGCACAAGAGACAACAGAACACGTTCTATGCGACTGCCCAGCAGTGGCACGACGCAGACTGAATTACCTGGGAACCTCCTGGTAGAAATTAAGCCTTCAGCAGCCTAACAACCTAAAACTGTTTGAGTAGGTTACATGGCTACACAGTAATCTTCAGGTCGCAGTGCACAAGCAGCCAATCAATAATAATAATAACACCCAAGTGTGTCTACCGCTGATTAATACTTGAACGCCCTTTAATTTTTCATGTTTTGTAGTTTTTGGTGACGTTTTCATACATTGAAAGTTTAGACTTCTGCTTATATATTCAAATATCCTTAACAAATCTGAACCCAAGTGTCATCAAAGTGTCCTAATTCTTAAGCCAGTTCTTTATCTCACTCTCCAAACCTTTTTCTTCTGCCGTGAGGCTTACTGCACACAATTGGCGTTTGCCCAATTATTTTCAGAAATTTTCAATTTTTTTTAATTTTATCCGAAATTGATTAACATAAATACATTCGTAGGTACACGTACATACATATAAGAATATATTAAATGTAATTTTAATTTAGCTTATTACAACCTTTTGCTTTTTTAATGAAATAATCAAAGTCACATATGCGATTATATAAGCGCGAGCCCTTGCTTACCCTATGCCTCTATTAATAGGAATCTTAATAAAACTGCACTAGTAAATATGTACGTATTTAGTTATCCAAATATTTATACAAAACATTTATTGATCATTTCCTAAGCGTTTTTTCTTGTTTTGAAGTTTCTTTACTGGATTATTTCCCGAGAGTCGCCCACCAGCCTTTCAATTCATGCGAGAAAATACCTTCAACTTCTCAGTTGTGCGTGAATATAATTATAAAACTTCGTATTAAAGTAAAATGAATTAATGAATTGAATGATTTACAGGAGGTATTAGATCAAAATGTTTGTAATTTATGTTTCTAATTAATTTATGGAGATTTTATGAAGATGAATGCCTTGACATTATGAATTATGCCCGCTGTAGTTTTTTGTTTTATGAAATGCCAGGAACTCTCAAGACAGAAATTATATTATTAAAAAAAAACGAAAATTCTTTTGCGTAGTTATTTAAGACCTGAGCACTTTCATAAATCTTGTCACATATGTTTGTATGTTTGCACAACAATACACATATTTACATACATAAAGTGCACATCTGCTGGGCGCATTTCTTTTATTAATAATTGTGTGGGTTTTGTAATACCCACATTTGGTGGACGTTTTATCACTTTTTCGAACAATGCTGCAAACTTATTGTTTATTTGTTTTTTTTTTAGCTTGGAACAGAAAGGGGCCTTATAACCCAGAAAATTTATTCTGAATAGATCATTGCTGTGAATTATGAGTAAGCATTCACGACTTCTGTGTTTTCAGTAGGTTAGGTTAGGTTAACCTGGTTGGCAACAAGCCACTAATTTACGATAATACCGGGTGCATACCGTATTTGAGGACAATAACTTCCCGAAACCATTATTTTTCTTTCTGCGCTTTTTCAGTTAAGACATGGAGGACTACAACTTAATTCAAGATATGAAGAGACATGCAGTTATAGTCGCTATATGTGAAAATTACATTGTTTTAGAAGCTTTCACTTTTCTTAAGTGCACCCGTTCCTTCGCTCACAAGGTTCGCCATGAATTGGAGGCATCAGGTGGCGATTCAGAATCTGTCGGTAAAGTCGAAAAACACAAGAAGCGTTTTGACAGTCTTCAACCTGCAGAATTTACTCAACAAGTGCAAGGGATTATTGAGGGTCTTAAACGTCAAGTTGTCTATAAAGATCTCCGGTATAAATCTTACTTTATGCGCAGAAGACAGTTTTTATATGACGGAGCAAACACGTGAACAGCGAGCTATCTGGTAAAAACATCGCAGCCTGAAACGTAAACACCCTGAAGCGCCTGAGATGTTATGGTTTCTTTCTGATGAAAAAATCTTGATCAAGGGCAATGATAGAAAGACGTACACCCGAAGTTTCCAGCTACTGTTATGGTTTTAGGCGTTGCGAGCCACAAAAGGCATGTCATGCCACCACACTTCTTCACTCAAGGGTTTCGAGTGAATTCTGCTGCATATATCGAAGTTCCAGTAGCAGTGGTGAAACCCTGGGTTAACGCAATGACAGCCCATACATCTTTCAGCAAGCGGTAGAAGTTAAGATGTCTGAAAAATTCTATTACCACATAACATTGAACTTATGGCCGCCTAACTCCACATACCTTAATTTCCTGTATTGCAACGTATGGAGCGCAGCTGAGCTGAAACTAATAAACATCCCCTTAGCAATATTTCTTCTCTGAAGGTTGCAATTAATACCGTTATAATTAATATGAATAAAAAGCATTAGATTCGGGCATCATTTCCCGACCCGAATCGAGGCTATTATTACAATGGAATTTTTATTGAATGATTTTATAGATATAAAATAAGTTAATGTTGCTTAAAAAATTCATGAAGTTTCATTAAATTTTTTTCTAAATTAAAGCTAATTAGTTTTACTCTCAAGTTGCCCGCAAATACCGTATGCACCCTGTATTTCCAACAGAATTCGAGTCACAAAACATTTTATATATAATATATAGGGATGAACGACGAAAATTTGGAAATTTATACTCACTGTCAAAAAAATAAAATTGGAGGTTGCAGATCGTAACTTTGTGCTACGGTCAGTTTCATGTGATCGCGTTTGGGTTCAAAAAATATTGTCGGACAGAGTCATTAGTTGAAATATCGTGTGGCATATTTTTTGGCGCTGAATGCACAAAAAAAATATTCATGCTGCAGTTTATATGATATACAAAGGCAAAGGTGAACCATTCGGGTGAGAAGTATATTTTTGTATCACCCTTTATATTCCAGAACGCACACTTATTTATATAGCACAGGGAGCATGTGCATATATTTGTTTATATGTATATATGTGTGCATGCATATGTATGAGTGCACCCGATATCAATTTATTTCCATATCAAGACACTCCACGAAACCAGCTGAGCACTAATCTCAACGTATCAAGCGCACACATGTCATCGTACATACATACACATACTCTTGCACTCTCATACACAAACACTCTTATGAATACTGTTATGTGATAGTAAAGCTTAAAGCTACCATTTATTCTAATGCACTGTCCCAGAGAATAAGTAGCCGACTAAAATGTATCGACATGCATTCAATGCGTGAGTGCGTGTGTGTATGTGCAACAGCCTGTATAAGATTTTAATTGCCGCTTTGTCCACTGCCTGGTGCCAGACACACTTAAAACTCGCCCATACACACGTGTTTGTATTTGATTCTCTGCGATGTATGCCAGCCTTCACTTCAAGAAATATTACGCCACCATCATTTGCAGTAGAGAATTATGATCTGGCCATTTAATATACAACTACGAGTAAATAAGTGGATTAGTACTGATAATAAAGGACGTTGTTTATGTCTTTGAAGTAGATAAGGGAAGCTTCTGTCAACATAGGTGTCCTGTGGTTTTATAATCCTTCACAAATGCATGCATAAGTTCAGTTTGTAACAGTATATGTGTATGTAAATAAATTATTCGGCATGTAATTGTATATTTTAGGATGTGTAATATTTTCAATGGTCTGATTTTCATATGCATTTGCTTACGCTAAGTGCTGAGGTGATGTGGCTGATGGAATAAGCCAAATATGAGGAATATAGTATAAAATGTTGTTGTCGCACACATTGACCACTCTTAGTTGAGTTGCATTTGTGGTGAGTGGTGAAGATTTGAGTGTCTGCTAATTATACCTGTCAATGTAATACCAACTGGTACGGAAATATGCCACAGATGAAAGCAGTATTTCAATGAATTGCTCAATGAAGAATATCCAACTAACGAAATCTCAAAACTATCGTACGTCGAGGGCCCATTCCGCAAATAGCATCCGAAGAGATTTAACCAGTGTCAACTAAAATCACAAATGATAAAGAAGCAGGGCCGAACAACAGCTGATGTACGGAAAACTTTGTGTCCAACGGGTACCAGTTACCTAAAATCTTTATGGAATGTTATACTCTTCGGGAAAATTCCAAACAGCTGACGCAGAATGTTCATCGGCAGATTGTGGCAACTTCAGATCAATCAGGTCAATGAGTCAATCTTTCAAGATTTGGGAGCGAGTGCTAAATACTAGACTACGTGAGTTGATAGAGATCAGTAAAAATCAGTGTTACTTCTTAGTAGGCAAATCCAAATCTGATGCTATCCGGGGAAAAAGAATATTAACCGAGAAGTATGGGGAAAATAAGCAAAATCCCTATTTTATTTTTATAGATCCAAAGCATTGAACAGAGTACCCAGCAAGCTATTATGCCAGACCCTCAAAGCACAAAATGTACCAGAATACTACGTCAAACTAATATAGGACAATTATGGCAAGTGTAACTATAGAAGTTAGAACAGTATCTGGCGAAAGGGCTGGGTTTGCTGTAAAAGTAGGGGTACACTAAGGTTCCACACCTAGCCATTTTATATTTTACCTGGTCATGGACTATATAATCGCCAACACTCAACGCGAAGACCTGTAGACTATATGTACTGTACTATTGTGCTAGTGGGCGAAGATTTATACGATATTAAAGCCACCCTCAATCAGTGTGGCTCATGTGTTGCGAGTATCCAATTCAACATCAAAAACCAGAGGTCTCCATGTTTAAGTACTTAGTATCCATTGTGTCAAATACCGGAGAAGTCAAAGAAGACGTACAGCATAGAGCTAAGTCAGCATGGTTAAAGTACTAACCGGCGTGCTATGCGACAGAAGGATGCCGCTCCATCTAAAAGATAATATCTTTAAAACGGCTGCGGACGCCACCCTGACATATGGAGCTGAATCATTGTCATTGTTTCCGTGAATTCCCAACGGAGCATAGGGCATCGACAACCCCTACGCGCCATCTCGTGATTACTCGATTACTGAATAAGGCCCTCACTTGCTATCTCGCGATCCACAGCTATTTTCCAGGTTTTCCTGAAGCGCCTGAGATGTTATGGTTTCTTTCTGATGAAAAAATCTTGATCAAGGGCAATGATAGAAAGACGTACACCCGAAGTTTCCAGCTACTGTTATGGTTTTAGGCGTTGCGAGCCACAAAAGGCATGTCATGCTTGGCCTACCAGGCCTCTTATAAGCGACTGATTAAAGCGGTGGTAATTTTACAGGTAGAGCTACTGTACAGCAGCACCGAAAAAACATTCGACTTTAAGAGCCTAACCTTTAAATTGGAAGTTAGGTTGCTATTTCGCCATACAGGCCACACTACCAACATCGCGAATGCTCCTTTGGCTTTTTCGATTCGGAAGCATATGTTTACCCCTGTGCGACCGCCCGGGACAACTCTGCTGTCGAGGTATGTAAACTCCCCCACTGTTTCGATAAGGTTGTCCGCAATCTCTTCATAGGTTCTCTATGAAGCGAGGAACCCATTTTTTTAAGATCGATTAGGCGATGTGGCAAGAGGCATATGCAGTCAGCATAGTCGCTGAGTTGTAGCGTGCTAATCATCGTCCATTTAAGACCGCAGTTGTGAAGAGCGCTTAAGGCTTCTTCGAGGACTCTTCTATTACTAAGAGGAATAACACGGGCGATAGAAACCATCTTTGGCGAACTCCGCTTCGAACTTCAAATGGTTCGGATAGCTTACCCTTCTCCGGCACACGGCATCTGGCGCCACCATACAGAGCTGAATGCTGGGCTCTAAAATAGCGCCACGAAAGAAAACTTCAAAAAGCAGAAAAGAAAATGCTGAGATGGACCACAATATTGAACAAAGTACCAAACCGATGCATTCGGGGAAGCCTTTAAATCACGCCGATTAATCAAAAAATACAAAAGCGCCATCTTCAGTGGAACTGTTGTGTCCAGAGGAAACCTGAAATCGAACTGATAAAGTCAGGTCTGAACATCATTAAAGCGCCGAGGAAGCCAGGGCGATCCAACATACATGAACGTAGCAGATCGAAAGCGACATGTAACGTGCGAATTTAAACACCGAGATGAGCCAGGATCGAAAAAATTGGTGATTGCTAACTAAAAGAGCTGACCCCAAGTAGGATGGTGACAAAAGCAAGGAAGAAGAGGAAGAATGAAGATGAATGAAACAATTAACAAAATGATTGCTTGTGTACACTTTTACGACATGGCATTGTTAAGCTCTGTTTTGGAATTGGACAAATCGCACCAGTTCTGAACCAGACTCTGGTTTCACCAATTCAGAGTTTTGCTGCGTAATAATTTTAAATCCAAAGCAACCAATACTTGAAACACTCTGGAAAATGCCATACACCATTTAGTCGCTTGCCATAGACGTTTAATTTTTTGAGTCTTCACTCCACATTTGGCAAGCAGATGCTCTTGGTCATCCTATTCTAGATTGTGGTAGATAAGCTTCAGAGTCTTGCATATGCCAACAATAATTTTCTGCCTAAAATCAATCAATTTTAAATTTTTCCTAATAGTTTCCTGAGCGTGTGGCCAATTCAATAAAGAAAGATAAAACATTTATCGAAATAAAAACCAACAAAAATAAATGCTGTTATTGTAGGCCAAGCAAATGGCAAATTGGCAGATGTAAATTTCTTTGGAAAATTTACAAAATTGTGATAAATGTCCTGTAAACTGCAATGAACGAAAATCGGAAATTCTTAGAATGCAGAAAATTGTCGAATTGTCGGTGGGAAAACTTTATTTTCTATATAAAGTCAATGAGTAGAAAAAAATGAAATGTTGCTTATTTCTGCATTTTTTGCTAGAAAAAGTTTAAGTTGATGGAATAGAGTTTTGTATGTATATGTGAACATAAATATGTATGGATATATGCATGTATGCATGTGTGTTAAGGGACAGGTTATTTTGCAGCTTCGCAAGTTTCCACTATTGTAAGTTGAATTTCGACACTGTGTAGAGATAATAGCAGTGAAGTTCCGCAGATGTGGCAAATTTAAGCGAAACATCTTCGCAAAGAATGCAAGTAAATCTTTTTTATATTTTATTGTAAAACAACATATTTGTGCCCAGCTACTTCAAAAGTCACAGAAACTCCCACTACCAATATTATCCATCGTGGCCCAAAATTAATCACCTTATTGGAAGATTTATAATATTTGTAAATGGCGTCGAGTTAGACAGCTGCAGTATACAACAAACAAGCATGGAGCGTGTAAAGGTCAGAATAAAGATTTCCATTGCTCAAAAACAAAATTTAATGATTAATTTTGCGCCAACCTGTATTATATTTAATTCGAAAAATAAAATCTTTTAAAAAAGCGAAAACCATTTTAAATTTTGAAGTTCCGATTTCCAAATTTTCAAAAACAAAATTGGATGATTAATTCTGCGCCACCTTGTATTATATTTAATTCCAAAAATAAAATCTTTTAAAACAGCGATCACCATTTCAAAATTTGAAGTTTCGATTTCCAAATTTTCAAAAACAAAATTGGATGATTAATTCTGCGCCACCTTGTATTATATTTAATTCCAAAAATAAAATCTTTTAAAAAAGCGATCACCATTTTAAATTTTGAAGTTTCGATTTCCAAATTTTTAAAAACAAAATTGGATGATTAATTCTGCGCCACCTTGTATTATATTTAATTCCAAAAATAAAATCTTTTAAAAAAGCGATCACCATTTTAAACTTTGAAGTTTCGATTTCCAAATTTTCAAAAACAAAATTGGATGATTAATTTTGCGCCACCCTGTATTGTATTTATTTCGAAAAATAAAATCTTTTGAAAAAGCTATCACCATTTTAAAATTTGAAGTTTCTATTTTCAAATCGAGTTAGGCAAGTAAGTATATTCGGATAGTCGTATGATAGGTTTTTAAAAAGTAATATTAATAGGGTCAAAATGTGTCCTACTACTCTTAATTGCTTCCACCTGGTATGCTTTGACTACTGATATTTACAAAGCGTATGCACATCCTGATATTTCATAGGTTTTTTAAGGTCACCATAACTAAATATTTGGCATCATAAAATAAAATTAAAGAAAATCGTGTTATGAAAAACAAATATTTTTATGAAAGCTCTTAACAAAAAAAAAAATGGTAATAATAATACTTAAAGTTACTTAAATTTATGTAGCGAATAATACGGTTTGAAGCTGTCGATCGTGGGTATTGATTCTCCATTTCTAGAAATTCATTTAGTTCAAAATATGGCCTTGCCCTTTATTTTAGTTACAAAATTGCCGTTCCAAATGCCTCGAGAAAAAATCGTTGTTTAAAATTTATTACAAAGTTGCAACATTTCAACTAAAGGTTAACAACTAAATTTCATTACAATATTCAATCATAAAGCAATATGAATTACTCATTGGATTCACAGCCATTCATTGCTTTAAAATGAGCACTAATTTTATATTCTCAACAATTTTCCTTATAACTACACATCATAATAATTTTTTACGCGCTTACGCCCAAACTGAAAAAGCAAAGCGACAGCAACAACTAATATTGTCAGAGTGCTAAACGAAGTCTTCAAAAGGCATTTGAAATAACAACCAGACTTGATAATTCTCAGACTAGACGCGGCATAGTAAAGCATAATTGCAGCGGTTATGAGCTCGCACTGAGTGCGAATTATGTTTTTTTTACCAATCTACCAGCCTACCTTCGTATACACATTCATGGTTACACACACACACTTGGCATGCGTAAATTGTAAGAGGGGATTGTTTTTAGTCAAGCTTGTGGTTTTTGTTGTTTTTTTAGCGCACAAAAGCAAATAACCAAACCTATCGCCTGTAATGGTACATGCCATAACTAATGGGTGTGCTGCCCATGGCACGTTCGGTGGCCTTCTCAATGCTCGCATGAACGCACCGATAACAGCACACATAGGCCAAACATCACTTGAATAGTATGCGTCGAAAGGCGCGTCTAAAGTCCTTATTGAAGATGGTGTAAATGGCCGGATTCAAGGCGGAATTCATGTAGCCCAGCCAGAATGCGATGGCAAAAGCGGAGTCTGGTATATTGCAGAAGCTGCCACAGGCTGGCACCAGTATGTAGAGAAAGAAGAATGGCAGCCAGCAGGCAATAAAACTGCCCATAATTAATCCCAATATGAGCGTGGCTCGTTTTTCTTTCTTCCGTGCGATGCGTCGTTTCTCCTTTTCGGGATCACGCGGCTTTTGCACCTTCGGTATTGCTGGTTCCAGTTCGGCTTTCACCACTTCGGAGGGTTTTAGTGTTTTCGATGTCGCCACTACTGTGGCCGTTGCTTTTGCCTCGTTTCGTCGTGCTTGGTTCGCCGTTTTTCGGCCGAAAATCGGTTGACACAGTCTGAATTTCAGCGGCTTAACCACTGCACAACGACTCACCACACCTGAATCGGAGCTGGATGGATCAAATTCGCTAACCATGTCGGTGTCAATGCCTACGGAGAGTGCACGACACCGTCCTACGATGGGCGATACGCGCAATTCGTTCGGCGATGCACCCAATCCCGCTGCACCACCGCTAGCATTCGGTGTGGTCAACGTCGCTCCAGTAGCGCTGGTATTAGACGCTGCGGCGCCGTGTTGCGCTGCTGTAGCCGTCCCACTTGTCATGCCATCTGTGGCCAACGGCGTCCCGCTATCGTTATTATTATTGTTGGAAGTTCCTGAATTGCCTGTCACTGCAGCGGCCATAGACGGCGGCACGGGCACATTTAGAGCACCTCGACTCGTCGCTATCGTACTTACTTTGAGTGTTTCCTTGTCTGCTGCGGATAGTGTGCAGTTAGGAGAACCGGGCGTGAGCATGCTGAGCGGGGACGGTACACTTGAGTTGCCATTGGGGTAGACGAGTGGATGCGGTTCCATGTCGGCTGCCTCCGATGTGGAGATGTCCGATGCGAGATCGCACGTAACAGTTGGTATCTGCATTGGCAGCGAGGCGCTGTTCGGTGGTGTTTCGATGGTGGCTATCTGACGCTGCTGATTCATTTGCAGCGCGCTTATCGCGCTGGACGAAGGCATCGGAATGGTGCCTTTCTTGCCGATAGTGGTGAAGCTAGTGACCTGTAAGAGAGAAAAGTAAAAAATAAGTTGTTAGAAAAAGTATGGCGAAGTGTAGGATATAATCTGTATGAAGTTGTTTGCAAGGAAGTATGAAAAACTGAAATATTTTTGGCAAATACTAGGCTTTTTCGTACTTATCCGAGTGTCTAATATATCTGATTATTATTTTTCAAAGTGGAACAAATACTTAAGTATTCGTAATATTGATGGCGCGTGGGTATTACCATTTTTAAATGGGAAACAGTGAACTAAAAAATTATTTAAAAAAAAGTTTTACTAAATGTAAATATTAACATTTTAAATATCAGTGTGGCCTTTTCTGAATCCACCGTCAATGTATCAAATAGTAGGAATTTTAGTAGTTTCAATAATCTCCGAAGAGTAATGAGAAATTTCTACTATATACTTCACCAATTGAAGCTACACTCATACCACGTTTCGTTTTCACAGAACTCCAACTCACAAAAATTTGCTCACTCTTATTGGATTGTTTATTATGCCGAGATATTATACACATATTAATATGTATGTACGTATTTATATTCATAATCTAGTACAAATAACTGTACATTAGATAACTGGGACGTGCTTAGCAATTATTACTAGAGTGTGTGAGCCTTCCTAAGGATTCACATACAAAATAAAATGAATATTTAATACATTGCGATTGCTTTGCAAGCATTCCTTCGGTGCTGCCATGTATGGTCTCATGAGAAATCACATTTCAATGTTTGGCGCTAATACTCTGCGTTTGCACAAAGAACCACATACATTACACATACACAACATTAAGAAAGTATTTTAGATTTACAAGCAAAAAAGACAGACGATAAGATTGCGCATAAGTAAACAGATTGCGCCACGAAAATGATTGAGACCTGAACTCATTCCTACGACAATGCATGTGTGTATGTATGTGTGATGTGTCGAAAGAAACGAATGTTTTACAAATTCCAATACTAGCAGCATGTCTTTGCTCGTTACTGTTGTTTTTTTTCTGCAATGAAAAGCCCAACATATCAGCGAAAATTCTCTGTATGAGCAGGTATTTAATACTGGATGGAGAGTGTTTAGAATTGTACCAGTTGCGGAGTAAGGGGTCACTGTATAATATAACGGCGGGCGCCGTAGCTGGATGGGTTGGTGCGTGACTACCATTCGGAATTCAGAGAGAATGTAGGTTCGATTATTGGTGAAAGATCAAAATTAAAAAAAAAGTTTTCTCTAATAGCCTTTCATTCACTCGTCGACGAATCAGTGCGTGCCTTCGCTTAGTCCAAGCGGAACATTCTCCACCCATATTCAATCAAGGGAGGAGTCGACCGGGGGCAAAACTTGGGAACAGGGCTTGGTTGACATATTCACGGATGGCTTGAAGTTGGACGGTAGGGTTGGAGGAGGAGTATTCTGCAAAGAGCTCCCCATAATACTCAAATTCAGGTTACCGGATCACTGCAGTGTGTTCCAAGCAGAGGTGGCCGCAATTAAAGAAGCAGCTGTCTGGCTACTTACTTGCGTAATAACTGTTAAGAAGGTAAATATTTACTCCGATAGCCAAGCGGCAATTAGGGCCCTAGGCTCTATTATGGTGCCTTCGAAACTGGTCGGGGAATGCCTGGTCTCTCTCTCGATTGCATCAGAATTCTTCGATATAAAGATAATTTGGGTACCTGGTCACAGTGGCTTTGCTGGAAACTGCGAAGCCGACGAGCTGGCCTGGCAAGAGACCTGTGAGGCGGTGTGCTCGCGAAAGGAGAGGATCGCGATGTCCTTGACAACCTGCGCTCTACTCTTGGAAGGATGTGCTTTGCACCAACTCAGCGAGCGCTGGGTAAGTACACGAACGTGTAAGGTGCGAAGTTCTTCTGGCCATGTTTGGATAGGAGGCATTCGAGAGATATTCTGAGGATGACAAAATCTCATCTCTCAAATTTCGTGGGCATTCTCACGGGGCCCTGCCCGCGGGGTATACATGCCGTGAGACTCGGAATCACTTCTAGTCCTTTTTGCGTCAGCTGTATAGAGGATGAGGTGGAATAACTTCAGCACCTGCTCCTCAGCTATGCAGCTCTCGCGGGACTAAGATTCAAGCAACTCCGTTCTCACTTCTTTTCTGCGACTGTTGATATAGCATGTATTGAAAACAAAAATCTGATGAACTTCATCAGCAGCATAAAGAGGTTAACACAACCGCAGACTAGTCACCGTTCATAGCCCACAAACACTCAATCTTCCCCATCCCTTTCCCTTTCGTCCTTTTTTTCTTCAGCTCTTTTTCCCCTCTTGCAATGGTATCACAAAGGATGAACCGAACTTCTTTCGACCAAGTGGGCCCACTCTGTGGGCAACCATCACTACCTAACCTAATAGCGGTTGCCTCTCGGCAGGCAATGGTGTATTTCTGCCATGAAATTGCTTCCATCCAGCTTTAAACGTAATAAAAATGGGTATGTATATGAAATTTCTAAAAATAAAATCATATATACTTGAACAACAAATTTTACGAAATGAAAAATAAAATATGTGTAATATTTTATTTATGCAAAATACTTTTAAAATGTTGATCTACACATTTTTGTTCTCTTTTTAAACTCATCAAAAACTGCTGCTTTTCGCTACAAATTAGACTAGGCCTACTGGTTCGTTAATTAAATGAATGAATGAAAACGAGGCTTGCATTACTCATGGCCTTTTGTGTCCTCCACTCGTCATGGTATCTCATCCTAGTTCCCTTAATAAATAAAAGTAAATGTAAGAACTGAGTTGGGCTGAGCGTAAGTGCTTTTTATCTGGTCGCATTTGGCCGAGATCCCTCAAGCTTCTTCACGCTTTAACGTCATATTCGAGAAGAAGGTGTGCTGTATCCTGAAAAGATGACTACGCAAACTTCTTTAAATGGTATGACCCTGATGCATAGGCGGACAATTGACATTTTGTAAGATATGTCCATGTTAAAAGAAACAGTTTCTGGCACTGAAGAAAGATAGAAGACGAATTACTTCAGCTGCAAAGCAAGCAGGTAGTAAAGTAGTTCAGGACCAGTGAATTTGCCTCCATGGTTCTTGCATTTCCAATTTACTGCATATAGTGTTAATACGTATGTGCATTAGGGTGATCATAATTTGTATGAGGCGAAAAACACATTCATTCCAACTACTAAATATGAATTTTGATTTTGAATTTTGAGGATTTAGAAGCTTTATATGTAAAAGAAAAACATTTTCTTTTTGGTTATTTTTCAAGATTTTCAGATTTCAGATTTTTTTGTTTATTTTTGTATAATAATCTAGACCACGCTCTGTAATGTCAGCAAGTTTGTTTGTGGAATCCCGATAACCTTTAAAGTTGTAGTCAAATGCTTTCGGCAAATCAGTGAAAAAAACAGTTTTTGAGAAGTAGAGGAGTGTTAGAGCTTTAAAAGAGTAGTTCATTGCTCTAATTTCCTGATTCACATCGACTTCTAGAGTCGTTATGCTTCTAACAGTTCCGATTATCCATAGAGTTTAAAACGTAAAGATCTAACAACAATGCAGACGTTGTTTGAAAAATAAAGAAAACTAAACATAACTAAAAAAAAAAAACATTTGCCGTTCGGAGTTGCCTTAAAACTGTGGAACAACATCAGGACGCACACCACAAATGGAAGGAGAGCCAATTATATATGCATATATTAGAAAAAAAGTAATATCTCGAACGTCGGGCTTAAGTTGGAAGCTTTGAATTTTATCCGATCTCATTCGGTAGAAAATACAGAAAAATGGTTTTTTGATAACTTACTTTTTCTAAAGGAAGAAATTTAAAATTAGCGACCATCCTAATTTACATACCAACGTAATTTACATTGACATTTGTATGTATGTACGCATGTGCGAATTTATATTTGAATATGTCGGTTTCGACCATAATGAGCTGCAAACACAAATTGGAAATCCATTTGACAATAAATACAGGCTTCATCGTGCAAATTCATTAATAATCCGCACAGCGAATACTCCAACAAAAGTTAACCATAAGCGAATTCCCTATGGCGGCAAAATGAATAAGAGGCAAAAAACACAGTAAGGAAAAAAAAAACGCCAAGCAGTACAAATGTATCGAATTGGAAAATTTCCGATTACAATATAATATTTTTTTCGTGGTTTTTTTGGCGTAGTCGATTTCATCATACTGCTGTAGTTGTTGCTGTAATTGACATATTACTACGCTTGGAAGTTCATTTATCAGCGTTATTCGAGTATGAGCGACTACGTCAAAGTAGCACGTACGCCATTTTTCATTACTCGTAGTCTCTGTCATTAAAATAAGCAAATAAAAAAAAAGAGCATAATAATGAGCTGGGTTCGGTACATATCGAATTCTACTCGCAGGCGAACTGCATGCAAACCCACAACCCGTTTTCGTTGCTCTGACGTTCAAATTCTTTTTGTGCTTCCATAAGATATTCGAATTCATTGCACTCATTTATAACTCTGTCGACATACATCCCAGAAAGGTAATGAAAAAATACAAAACGTAGCAACTAAAGTGTAGCTGACATGGAAATCCGTTTGCCACTTAAATGTTCTGAGCACTCGATTGCTAATCACCACTTAAAGTAGCATTTTTAATGGGAATACTTGAGTAGTTTTTCTTGCCATTTTAGCTGAGATTCGATTTGCCAAATTTTGCAATTGGTTTTGGATTAGCTGCTTCTAATATCGCTTACATTATTTTAAGTGGCTTCTAAGCTGTAATAAACTTTGGCCAATAAACTTAGATTTAGCTGCAGCTGTCATCAGGAGTTGTTTGAGTGTGCAAAGTTCTTAATTGCCATAATTAATCAGGATGACTTGTTTAGTACTCTAAATTGAAACTTAAAAAATTTAGCTTTTTCATACATAAAACCATAGAAAAACATCTAAATTGTCAGCATAAATTTCTTTGCAACTAAAGGATTAATTGGTTTTAGTTGTATGCGGTAATTCATGTTTCTCTAAATATCTCGGCCGTCTCAACCGAATGGGTTGGTGCATGACTACCATTTGTTAGTGCCTCCTTTTTTTATATAGTCACATACCTGTGCTCCCATTACCAACAACACACACCTCCCCATTCTCTCCTTACCTCTCCTACTTATATTTTTACACCTCTTCTTCACGTTTTGCTCCCTTACTAATCTTTTCTTCAACGACATTATCTAAACCAATCTTTTGGTGTATACTTTATTTTGACGCTGACGGCATAGGTTAGGTTAGTTTGACCTGGCACATAGACCTATTGATCCTTAGTATTACCATATGGAGCTAGACCCTTACGTTTCTTTGTAGTAGACATTTGGTAATACGTCCGCGTCTTTTGCGAATCTAAGTAATCATTGGAGCTCTATCCCCGAGAGGTTTTCTAACTTCTCATATTGTAAAGCTCCTAAGCATTTTAATCTGGTTCTAGCTAATGCAGGGCAAGAACATAGAAGGTGTTCTAGCGTTCCCCTCTCTTCCAATTCATTGCAAAATCTGCAGCTATCGTTGCTTGTAATTCCTATCTTGTATGCGTGCGTCGCTAGCAAATTGTGGCCTGTTAGTATACCTACGATAGGTCTGCTTTCTTTTCTAGGCAGGGCTAGTACGAATCGGACGTATTTATCTGCACTCTGTGTGTACATGATTTTCATGCCTCTTCTCCTATTGTTGTTCGGGATTTCTTCGTTTGGACCCTATAACTAATGCCTATTGAGCTTTGTCCGAATGTTTTACCGGTAAATTCTCCTGTCGCGCTGAGTCTTCCGGCAGATTCTTTCTTTCATTCTATTCTTTCAAGCGCTGCCGTTGGAGTAGTTCTCAATGCACCTGTTGTGCAGAGTGCAGCAAGTGCTGACGGCATTTACACTTAACGAAATGATGATAGGGTAAAATGAAGTGAATTAAAAATTTGTATTTTTAATGTCTGAAGAAAATGTATTTTTTTATTTTTAATATGCAGCTTATCTTAGTTCTTTGATTTAACCAAAAATCAATTATGGTGAATATTTAAGCAACAGAAATTAACAAAATAATTTCACGAAACGACACAAGGGTGATAGGGCCAAATACAAGAAACTGACAAGTTTTATAAAAATTAACCGATTAGGATTAACGCCAGCATTTCAATATTTTGTGGATGAGCTCTTGGTAATTATGACTTACTATAGTCGTCATGGTATTGAATCCATCGCTTCGTGACGGTGTTTTGATCAATCCGACACCACTAAGCTCGGATTACAACTTTCAATTGTTTAACATTATCAAGTTGTCACCCATTTTTGAGAAGTTAGGTTATTCGAGTAATGGGATTCCATGGGATTTAAAAAAAATGTAGCTTTTTTCTCTCTGTTCTGTGAACTGCTGCGTTATCCTGTTGAAATACGAGGTTTGTTAAAAAAATATCGCGAATTTTGAATTCTCGCAGGTTACGCATATTCGAATTTCGAATTTTTTGTGGCGATATATTGGTACTTATGTCTCTCACTCATGCCGACGAGTTCGGCCCTTTTGAATGTTCAGTTAATTGTTGACAGCTGCTTTGCTCGCACGTGTTTCGGCTCGTCTTCGATTTTTACCTATTCAAAAAGATGAATCAAAGAACCAGTATCAAATTTTGTGTGAAAAATGAAATTAAGTCTGCGGATGTATTCCGAATGTTGACTGTATCATACGGAGAAGCTACTTTGGACCAAAGCAACGTTTATCGGTGGTACAAAATGTTCTCAGAAGGCCGAGAAGATGTGAACGACGAAAAGCGTGCCGGACGCCCGAGCGCTTCAACAACAGATGAAAAAATTGATGAAGTGAAGGAAATGGTATTGGCCAATCGTCGAGTCACCATTAGAGAAGTTGCTGAGGACCTAGATATATCGATTGGCTCGTGTCATTCGATTTTGTTCAATGATTTGGGCATGAGACGGGCCGCTGCAAAATTCGTAACAAAACTGCTCTATTTCGACCAAAAGCAGCATCGCATGAACATTGCTAATGAGATGTTGGACTCTCTCCGCGACGACCCAAATTTGCTCAAGATGGTCATAACTGGTGACGAATCGTGGGTTTATGGTTATGACGTGGAAACCAAAGCTCAATCTTCTCAATAGAAGCTGCCGCACGAACCAAGACTGAAAAAAGCGCGCCAAGTTGGGTCGAATGAAAACGTTTTGCTTACCATTTTCTTCGATTGCAGAGGTCGTTGTGCATCACGAGTTCTTGCCACAGGGTAAAACGGTCAATAAGGAATATTATCTGCAAGTTATGCGCAATTTGCGAGAAGCCATCCACAATCTGCCTGAAACGCCTGGATTTGTGGAAGGCCAAAAATTGGCTCTTGCACCACGACAACGCCCCTGCTCACTCATCGTTACTTGTGCGCGACTTTTTAGCCAGTAACAACACACTTATCATGCCACATCCACCGTATTCCCCACATCTGGCCCCCTGTGACTTTTTCTTGTTCCCGAAACTGAAGAGGCCCATGAAAGGACGACGCTACGCTACGAGTGACGAGGTAAAGACGGCATCGAATGAGGAGCTGAAAGAGGAGATCGGAGATCCGGTAAATTTAAAGAAAATTCAAAGGGAATCCAAGTGTAGTACAATGGACTTAATTAATGTCTGAGTGCTGCACGTGCTAGTTGTTCCGACAAAAAAAAAAAAAAGAAGGAGCTGAACAAGATACAAAAAATGATTTTGTGAAGTGCTTCGAAGATTGGAAAAAGCGTTGGCACATAATGGGTTGAAGGGGATAAAATAGATTTTAATCAATAAATAAATAATTTTTGGAAAACACAAAATTCGCGATATTTTTTGAACAAACCTCGTATCTATTGCGGATCAATTACTTCATCCTCGAAGTCAATAAGGATCTCATCAGCTCTATGCATTTTTCGACATTCAATCGCAATTGACAGGTCTTCAAATTGAAGCTACTAAACAGACAATGCAAATTGCTCGGTACAAAACCAACGTCAGACCAGTCTTTTGCTAAGAAGCTGAATCGTGGACGCCAATTGAAGCAGATAAGGCAAAACTGCAATTTTTCGAACAAAAAATACTCAGAAAATGTTTTAGAGTAATTAAAGATACTCGCTGTGATCTTGCGTATATGGTGTAATGACGATATACACCAGCTTATAAATGGCAAAAATTCTATAGGTTTCATCACTGGATGGCTGGATCATATACCAAGAATGGACAGTACGAGGGCGCAGATGAAAACCAAGAACAATTTGGGCCGACGAACCAGACATCAAAAAACTTGAGATAAGGAATTGGAGAAAAGCTACTTTTGAGCTATTGCGCTGCAGACGATAGAATTACGAAATAGACATTCAACTCTCTTACTATGGACAGTGGACAGCGTGAAAGACCGCCAAAAAGATGGGCAGATGATGTTGATCCAGATTTACGCCTTATAAATGCTAGGAGAAGCGACTTAACGAGCCGACACGTATGGAGCGCGATTGGAAAGGAAGAATTGGTTCACCAGAGCTGTAATTGCTATGATGATGGATTTTGAGTTTTGAGTTTACATTGTATTGTGCTAAAATTAAGTTCGTAAATTTTGTAACCTCCATTCTGTAAATGTATTATAAAAGACTAAAAGTCTTATACATGCCAACATATCTTAGATAAATAAAAATAAATAAATGAATAATCCTAAATGTCTGTACCCCCCACCCTATATTCTATTTACATGTTCTTCCCCCCTCTTTGCCGCTGCAATCGCATCACAAGGGATTAATTTAATTTCTGGTTCAATGGGGCCCTCTCGTAGTCCAATCATCGTAAATATCGTTAACATAATGGAAAACGTTGAATCGGGCCAGTAGCTATTTATTTCATTACACCGAAACTAAATAATAGGCGGAAAACCATTTATGGTCCAATTTATAAAAAAAAAAAATAGTTTTGAACGAAAAAGATTGCCAGGAACAAAATAATGTTTGGTTCAAAACTCTACTCGTATTTGTACGATTGCAACGAAGCCGATTTAATTTGGAACGGGCGATGAAAAATGAATTGCATAGGACATTAAGACTCACCCGACTAAAATATTTAAATTTTAACCATTAGTAAAAGAAAATAGCAAAAATAACATCAATCACCATTATTCAAAAACTCTAGTTCCTGTTGAGCCTGGCTTGCTGTTCGCCATGAGGGAGGCTGCCAATATTCGTCTGTTGCTATTTTATCTAGCTAAAGTTCCGTTGCAACTAACAAATCATTTTGCCACCGAAGCAAAGCGTTTCCAATAGAAATCACAGCAGAATTTTCAACAGCTTTTCCAACAATATTTTCAACAGCTGTTTGACTTGCAGCGAATCGACAATACCTGCGTATACTTCTAGCCCTTGCTTACGTGATGGATGATTTGTATGCAGTTGCGGTGGCAAGTTGCAATGTCAGCTAATGCATGGCGATAACCCTATGATTCAGTAGTTTAATGCTTAGCTGTCGGCATATGCTGCGCTATGAAAAATTCAATGCACCAAATATGGGCTTTTTTTTTTTTTGAAAATCTGCACTAATAGCGGCAATTGAATGGTAGAAATGGCGCAACACCTGCGGAAATACCTCTACATATACGTTTCTAGGTTTGTATGCATAAGTGCGCATAAGTAGACATGTGTACCTATGTGTGCGTGTACGTACATTCAAAATGCCTACGGAGTCGTATGTGTGTGGTTGAGCAAATCCAATGTCTGTGTGCCTTGCTGATGCTGCTTATGCGTTGTTCAGACTCCATCAAGCGGGTGAATAATTGGAAAAAATGTTATAGTATTGCATACAAACTCTGCGATATCGACGTCTAATTTGTGCGCACCGGTTTACATGCTCGCGGCATAAATCGTTATGTGCATTTTTGGTTCGTTGCATTTGGCTTAGCAATTTTTGGCTTTTCGTGCGCGGAACTACGCTAAAAACGTCGGATTGCTGCAATAGGCTGAAGTGCCTTTAGACTTTCAACAAACAACCTGAATTTTAATGTAGTTGGCTGAAAATTGTGCATTATTGAAAAATCAAAATATCCAATAACACGAAAAAATTGTTTGTAAATATTAAACCCACATATTTATCCTCGTTTGAAATACGGAATCGCCAACAAAAAATGAGGTGTATGGATATGTGAGGTTACCCAAATTTTACCTCAGATGGCTGGGGCACATGTACAGAATGACCGAATGGCTACTAGTACAGCGTTCCATAGGCAAGTGGTTGGACGGAGAGATTGAGGGAGACCAAACAAACGCTGATTGATGAGGTCACAGCCGACTTGCGGAAAATGGGGATCACAAACTGGAAAGGCGTAGAAAAGGATCGATCGGAGATGGAGAATGGTGGTTGTGGAAGCAATGGTCTGCACAAGATTGTAGTACTATTGATGATGATGATGATATTATTGGAACTGTGATTTTAAAAAATTTTATGTTCGTTCGTTGCTTGCAGAAAAAAAAGGCAAGAAGCCTATAATAAAATACAAATAAGAGGAGGAAGAAGGGTAAACGTTCTCTTATTTCAAAACAATGCCCTCTTCCGTAAGGGGTTAGAGGTAGTCAGAGGCCCGAAAATGATGATTTTCAAAATTTTGTTTGCTAGACAATTGCTTTATTTTACAAAAATGCTATGTATTAATACATCATGTTTCAACTTGACTTTAGCAAGATTTCAAAAAAAAAAAATGTTTGTGGCTGTTTGTATGGAGCCCGTTTCTCCAGGAGTCCCTTGCGGTGATCATTACAAGTCCTTGGAGATTCATCTAAAATCAATCGGACAAGAGAAATTAGTTTTATTGATAGATAATATTGTGTCTGATCGAAGCTTTTTCTTTGAAATTAGGAAATATTTTTCAGATTTTCGAGAAAAAAATTGATAATTAATATTCTATCAGGTACGAGTGTTTTATGTTTTTCAAAAACAGTATAAATTGTATTGAAATCTACCAAGCGGTTTCTAAGTTACAGAGATTATCAATTCAAAAAACATAGTTTGGACATAAACTCATTTAAAGTTTTGCTATCGATTTATGGAGAATTATGCGAATTAATTAATTAGTTACACTGTGTCATTTATTCCTGGGCCATATAATACTCCTTCAGCCGGAATAGCAGCTTCTAAAATATCGATTTGCTGCTGCCTACGTAGCATTCTACCTTCTCGAGTATTATCGTTAGCGCGCGTATCTGCCACTTTCATGTGTCGGTTGCTTGCAGCTGCTGCTAGCTACTTGCCCTCGAACGCTCCGGAGCGCCCGAGCGCCTGAAAGCCCTTTGCTAATTGTTGAATAACTCGAAAAATATTTGTCGGATTCACTTAAAATATGCAATATACCCCTTATCCTATAACGCAAAACCATTTCGGGCTAGGTTTATAAAATGTTTTTTAATGGAGGAATGGGTAAGGCTTGGTCATTTTGGTCTCAAATGTCAATTACGCTTTTTCGCGCCTTAAACGTTGATGTACCCCCATGATGAAAAAGGTGAAAAGGGAATTCAAAATACAATTTAATTCCTCAAAAGTGATGGAATTGCCTTCAAAGTTCTCCTGTCAACTACAACGCACTTATGCCAGCGTTCGATCCATATTTCGAAACATTTCTAGAACTCTATTTTCGGTATAGCTATCACAGGCGTTTTCGATTTTTTAGTTACTTCCTTGCGGTTATTAAAATGAGTTCCCCGTAGTGGTTTGAGTCAAAAAACCAAAATAGCTCAGGTGAATTCGTTGGCTGTTGGATGGTATTCGTTTCGTTCTTTGCCAAAAATTCGCAGATTATGTGGCACTGCGCGACAGTGCTTATCATGAAGCAAAAGCCACGTCCGTTCCTATTGACACATTCACAATTTTAACACCCAATATTTCATTAATTATCATTTGGGAAAAAATCGATATGCAAGTGAAGCCATTCAAAAATAGAATGAAGCACATTCAGATGCAAAACAAGGAGTTTGGTTTGATCTGACTAGCCTGGGCTCGTTGCATTTATTGGTCTTCTTTTGGCCATGGGTGTAACTCACAATAATTGCAGAAAGCGGAAGTTTTGTTGCATTCGTATGCTTTGCCCATTTTTTAAGCAGCATTATCGTATCGTCGATTAAAAATGTTGACACGACATTTTCGTTTGGATAACGGTTCAACACGTGAATTTCTCTAAAGGACCGAAAAATCTGTGCCCGATCGTGATTTGTTGGGTTTTTTGAATGAAAACATCAAGGATAATTAGGATCCGCACCTATTGCAGATGAAGGGCTCCAGCTTCCCCGTGAGACCCGCGTAATACTGGCACAATTACGTTCTGGATACTGTAGCAGGTTAAACTCCTACTTATCCAGAATTGACCCCGACATACCAAACATATGTCCGGCATGTGAAGGCACCGCGCACGACACTAACCACCTTTTCACATGCCCTCTAAAACCTACTCATCCAACACCCCTCTTCCTCTGGACCCAACCCGTCGAAACAGCATGTTTCCTGGGCCTACCTTTAGATGAGCCAGACGAAGACGACCGGCGATATACCCTACACTGACGGGGCTTCTATTACTGTTAAAACAACAACAACAATCCGCTTGAAAATATGGCTATGGACGAGCAACTATTTTCACATCGAGGCCGAACTAAATTTACACAATATATTCCATCAACACCGGTGTGCCTGTGACTCCCAAACAAAATAGCTGCGCAAGGAAACGTGACAATGGTAGTACAATAACAGCCGCGAGATGAAATTTTTTTACGACTTTATCGAGCACATTGGCATCTTGCAAACATTGAAAATCTTATGAATAATCCAGCCGTTACTTCTCTATTCACTACTCGTTTGGCTATGGAATAATTTTTCAACAAACCAATTACTATGCCTGGGAATATTGTAGTCAACCAATCAACCGGAGATAAATTCACAGCTCACTGTAAAAATCCAGTATGTCAACAGCAATCAAAAATCTCTTATACATGTTTCACTAGCCTTCCACCGAATCAACTTTTTTTCCTTCAACCTTCTTCGAAATGAGTCAAAAAAAAAGAAGAAAATAAACAACAATTTTTTTCACAAATCAAAATATTGGCCAGACCCGTGTGTCCAGTCGAAAGTTTTAAAAAAGTGTCCAACGGAGGATTAAGAATATTCCAGCTGGTTGTGCATATTCCAGCTGGTTGTGCAAGTAAAAAAATTGCCTTGGATTATTACGTTGTTCTTAAAAGTAATTAAAAGGTACACAAAATTTCATAATTCTAGCACACATGGCAGTTGATTGAATTAAATTTCAACTTAAACTTAAAATTTGGTATTTTCATTCATGCAAAATAATTTGTTCATGATAATTTGCGGATGTTCAGTCGATCATCTAAGAATAAAAATCAACACAAAAGGCTTCTAGTTAAAATACCAGGCAACTTTAATGAGTTACTCCACAAAACGTCAGGACTTTGTTAGACTCAATTATGACCCAGCATTCGAACAATTTGCTTGCATCTATAAAAGTATGTAATATGGCCAGTTGCATATCAAATGAAAGCAAAAAGTGTAGGACATTTCTAAATAATTTTTGCCGGCAATTATATATTACTTCAAAAAGTTAGTATTTATCTCTAAGCGCGGCTTTATTTTACAAAAAAGTATATTTGTCACTCACCTGTTCGTTGTTTGTTTTACGCGGATGCTTTTTAATGCCGCGTCTCGCTCTCGCCTTGGCGGCAAAATAAATTCGTATGTAGACAAAAACCATTATGCAACTGGGTAAGTAGAAAGAGCCCAATGCAGAGTATAACACGTAACCGATGTCTTCGCTTAGCTGCAAATAAAAATGTTTTTGAGTAATTAGCGAAGATATTTATAACTATTGAATGAATATTTTCGATTAAATTACCCCCATAAACCTACCCTAACCTAAAGTTTTCTAACTCCACCTATCGTCTTTGAGTACTTCTCTTTATCTACAATTGGAATAGCGAAATATATCCACGCATACCAACAACTACTTTCAGTATATTGCAGCGTACTCAGAAAAAACAAAAAAAAGAAATACAAAAGCGAAAATGGCTGTGGCTTAAAGTAATCATTTTTTGAATATTTTAAAGGCGGAGCCATATGCAAGATGGCATTGCAGGCAATGCATATTAATTTACGTACGTATAGGCGTAAGAAATAAACTTGTGTGTGTATTGTTATACAAGTACATATGTACAAGCGATGACAGTGTGGCTGGATTAAATAATCGTAAAACTATTGTGGTATTGCAGACGGTGGCAACAGCTTTGCTTGAGGCAACGGACGAATGCGCTAGCAATTTGGCTTGAACGATAACGCATTTTATTTTTGTAGCAATTAAAAGTGTGTTTTATAACTGTTTTATGGTGTATAACTAATATACCTTTATTGCAGCTCATACTGACCACATTGCTCGCACACGAGTTGGATGCACCACGACTTCATATACAACAATTTAAATGGACGCTGGATTGGCACGTAGTCGAGCATAAGGAATAACAGAAGAGACCAAAAAAGGAGCAGCAACAACATAAAACGGCATATTTATTAAAAATTGCATGGCATGAAAATGAAATAAAATAAAATTAAAGTCACTCGGACACGTGACAACAGCACTGACAGTTTGATGAAGGCGAGTCGGAATTGGAATTGTATTTGTGGTAATAAATCTCGGCACCGGAAAGTGTACGTGGTAGAAAACACATAAAACAAGCAATAATCTTTGGGCTGCGCTTGTACGACGCAAAATAGCAAGAAATTAAGGTAAATATCCCTAAACGGTTTAAAAAATTAGATAGTGTGAAGCCACACACCGTTGGGTGTGCCCGTTAAACATTTATGGGCCATACACACACATATGGAAGAGCGTTTAAATAATTTAGGTGCATAGTTCTAAATTAGTTTGTATGTGAGTTTATGCACAAATAGTTCCAATAAACAGGACGAACGAGGAAGTGTTACCTATTCAAAGCACCATAACTTTTTTGTGTGAAATTAGTTTTTATTGACTTCCAAGACAAAATTGTTCAAAAAGGATTACAATTTTAACTTACATTCACTTTAGCTCGATATGATCACCTTTTGCCTTGACTAAAGCCTTCAAACGGTCAAAAAAAGAGTTGCATGCTGCTCGAATGTGATCTTGAGGTATTTTGGCCCATTCTCGTATAATCGCTTCTTTCAGCGCATCCATACTGGCATATTTTTTAGTCCTCACCTTGCTCTCCAAAATGGACCAGATGGAATAGTCCATCGAATTTGCGTCTGGCGAATTCGACCGCCATTGTGTAGACGAAATGAAGTTTGGGACATGATTTTTTAACCATTCTTGGTTCACGATCTTTATGAGACGGTGCCGAGTGCTGTTGGAACGTCCATGGTCTACGACCGAAATGTTTGCGTGTCCACGGCTCTAAGGCAGCTTCTAAAAATTTTGCCGATAGTAAGTCGCATTCACTTTGACACCAGGCTCGATAAAAACGAAAGCGTCCATCAGCGGTCACTGCGGCCCAAGTACTTGCGATGGGAAATTGCTTCGAGTGGCCATACGTGGGCTCAAATTCTCGTATGAGCGTTCGGTCAAGTAAACACGATCGTTTTGAGTGTTTATGAACTGCTCAACTGGGAAATTTGTTTCATCAGAAAACACAATGTTAGGAAATCCGCCACATTCGTGCAAGCGCAACAACTCCTTTGCTCTTTCGCACCGAACTTTTTTCTATAGAGGTGAAAGATCGTGTGCTTTTTGGAACTTGTAAGCCTTGACTTTGAGCTAATTTTTCAATTTTCGAACCATTTCTGGCGTTGTTGCGGTTTTTTTTGGTCCCCCTCCATAGCGTTTTGCAATGCTGCCAGTATCATTGCAACGTTTTATAGTGCGGTAGACAAACATTTTATTCACTTTGAGGTGACTGAGCTCACGAACAATGGTTGGTTGTGACTTTCCAGCCAAATATAACGCAGTCATACTATTACGTTTGAATTCCATCACAGAAAAAAAAAATTGAACAAAACTGAGACGCAAATGCTTTTGATGGCTTATAAAGTATATATTGAACTGTCATTGGAACAATTTTGACGTTGATGTCATGAGCTGTTTTAAAGATACAAGCAATGTGAAGCTGGTAACACTTCATATCATTCACCCTGTATATTTAAATGAAAAAAATTGGTTATCAAAAGAGGGAGGCAGAGAGAAAAAAACTATTTTTGGAAGCTGCCGGCCTTTTTACAGACTTTTTAAACTTTGCCAACTATAAATTTGTTGAGTTCGAATTGATTAAGGTTATAAACTGAAGAGCTGTGGAGCCTTGTTCTTTCAGTTCTTTCACAATTTATCTAGTGGTTTTTAAATTTGCGTTTGCTTCGAATTGGTTTTGGGAAGTTGACGTGCATCGAAATAACATTGAAAATATAAAAATATATATATTTCACCTAAATGAGAAAAATCGTAAACTACTAGAAGGTTACTACTAGTTCTCGCTGTTTTTTTATGAAAATACCACTTTATTCTGAAAAAATGGTAACAAGTGAATGATTGAGAGCATTGCCCATCGCTGGTTATTACTTTTACCCATCTTTCTGGTCGCGGTAAAGCTGTTAATCTTTTGAGGCTATCCGCGGATCAAGCCATTTTTTGATGTCTTCATATGAATGGAGCTGCTGGTCAGCTAGACCATGTGCCATCGATCGGAACAGGTGATAATCGGACGGCGCAATATCTGAAGAATATGGCGGATGGGGTAGGATTTCCCATTTTAGTGTTTCCAGGTAGGTTTTAACGGGTTTGACAACTCGGCATGTTATTTCACTTAAAGCAGCATCACCATAAACTTTTTGTAGCTCTCGATACGCTTGAGCCGCCGTTTTTTTCGATTGAAAGAGGGAAATCAACACTTCCCGCAAATGACGATTATTCGGATTATATTTATATTTATATTTATATTTATATTTATATTTATATTTATATTTATATTTATATTTATATTTATATTTATATTTATATTTATATTTATATTTATATTTATATTTATTTTTATTTTTATTTTTTTTTACAATACAATAAAGTAGTTACTACTAAGTTTGTTAGTTAGCCACTTCCGCTTGCATTACTGTGGATGCTTTAAAAGAGCAAATTGTATTAAGGCAACACTCATCTAAGTAGAGGGATATATCTCAGTGCATGTATGTGTAATAACAATATGTAACAGTTTCGAATGCTTTACTAAAAATTTAATTTACTTTTACTCGTATATGTAAACACTTTGAAGCGTGGATACTGTGAGCTCGACTGAAGTTCAACAAAACAAATACTGAGTTGCGAAATGAAAAGAAAAACACAACTTTGGATAGATGTGCATAATCTGCATTTAATTAAAACAGAGTTCGAAGAAGCACTGATGGCCCTGACTCTCGCCTCCACTTTACCACACCTAAGCTGCTCAACAGGCAGACGTTTAATTTTTGCTACACAGGAAGTTCTAGTAGATCTGCGTTGTTTCAAATATTCGATGCACGTAGTGAAGGGTAGAAACTTTACAATTTCCTAATTTGTAAATTCGCAAACATTCGCTTACTCGTATTGGTGTGTGTATGTGTGACTTCTGAGATATCCCGCACACACAGCATAGAAGCTGAGAAAGAAACTTTACCGAAGTCCGAATTCGGCAATAGCCAAGTGGCTACTTTGATATGAATGAATACTTGTTTTAAGGCCGTAAATCGGTATGGGTGTGTAGGTAAGTCAAAGCTTATTTGTGTTTTGTTGTGTAAAATTTTAATTACTATTAACCAGTGCGCTGGGACTGGGCAGTAGACACCCAGCAGTGGGATTCAAATAAGTTTTAAATGCTTACAATGTGAAATTTTAGCGTCCCTGTAGAAAATTCGACTGAGTTTGAGTTGACTTTACTGATTTATTTACTAATCTAGAAATATAAGGTTTCTTACAGTCTACGCGTAATTACGGAGTTTCTTATAAAGGGTGGTTAAGTTTCAAGGGCCGGTGGTGATTCTGAATAAAATACAATTTTTTTAGGAAATTATTGTCATTTCTCTTTATTTTGATAATATTGGTATAGTTCAATTACGTATACAACAAAAAATCGGCCAAATGGTCGCCGTGGCCTCGGCGGCACAGCTCCAAAAACCACGAAATGCAAATAGGTCCTTATCTAATAGTTAACAGTTATGCAAAAAATTAATTTCTTTATTCTGATGTGGCTCAGGGAAATGTTTTAGGCCTCCTTCTCTTTGTGTTATTTATCAATTGCTTCTCGTTAGCTCATCTCCTGTTGTATGCAGACAACTCAAAAATATTTTCAATTTTAATTAACTCAGCTGATGTATTCCGGCTTCAAGTAGATATAGTCATGTTTTTCATGTGGCAACCAAGCTTTTTAATATCAAAAATTGCTACCGACTTCAAATCGTTAACATTTATCAAACTTTTTATTTACATATTTGGCGGTTACACCCTTTGTAGTTGTTTGGACGAGCTCCTTCTCCTATTATTGGTAGGTGATTTAATGGAGTGACCTACAGATTTAATCTGACTTGGAACAGCGAATGAACCTTTATGACGCTTTTTTTTCAGAACAGAAATACACTCGAGGGTATAATTTAGTGTTTCATGCACGGAGGTCCGAGTATGTATACTTCCGAATTGTAGTAAGGCACCAACCGAGTTGGCTACATCGGCCGCCAAATTTCTTATAGTGCATCTAATATTGTAATTCAATCTGTTACATCCAGAGATCTAGATGTAATATTCAATAGTCCCTTTTCTTTTGACAGTCTCACTGATTTCATCTTTCCCAAATTATATTCTGTCTTGTCATAACAGCTCAAGTTTTATTGACGCGTATACCCTGGAACTGCTTGTCCCGGAATATATGTACTAAGATCATTAAAGTCTTCCACAAATTAGATTAGAAATGTCGAATGCCCATCTATGCAGTAGCGCTAGTCAGTGGCACTTTTTTTTTATTTGCTAGATAAGAAATGTTTCGTTTTACATCTAAGTTCATGTTGCCCAAGCCTTTTTAGTTGTTTCCACTTAGTGTGGGTCTTGGGTGATTATTGTTGCTAGTTTTTTTATTTTCCCTTAGAAAAGTGTCTAAACATTTGGATATAAGCTTACGAATGACTTTTCAATTTCAATTTAATTTGCCCCGAAACTTTCGAAGTAGCCGAGAAGCGTCTTTCATTAAATTGTTGACAGTGGGTTGTTGAGCCTGGAAAGGTTTCCAGATTTGCGTTGCATTTTCGCATTTAAGGGAATCCTCCAAATATTTGTTTAAGTTTTCCAAATCATAGCCAAACTCAACACCAGATAATGCGGTAATCACCACTTGGTCAGTGTAGTGGTTAAGGCGACTGCAGAACTCCCAGCAGGGGTATGCCTACAAATATTTGTTCATGTATTTGCGTTAGTGTATCAAATTTTCACCCATACTTTCACTTATATCCCACGGATGCTGATAAGCCCTTCAAGTGGGGTTTTCTTAGTTAATTTTGTATTAAGCCACTCCCTCTACATAAATGTTTTCCTATTAATGTAAGTCACTCACGTAATATAATATTAATTACATTACAAATGCATGGTAATTATTGTAAAATTACAAAACTATGAAATTGTGAAAATATGTAAATATGTACTCTTTTCGGTCAAAAAATATTTTCTTAATTAGTTCTTAAAACGGTTCCCTGCTCACACCTTTGCAAGATTATTTTCATGTTTAAATTTTGTAAGATGATGAACTCTTTTAAATATTACAGGGGTAATGAAGGTTATCAATATTGTGTTGATAAATACGGAAGGGTTTCATTTTAAATTGAAGAAAAATGTTTTTTTAATACTTTAATTAATATCTTATATTAAATATACCAATACAAGCTTACATTTTATATATGTAACTTGTATGCAAGCAGCGCTCACTTAAAAGGCAAGGAAGAAAATATAATGCCTATAGCGGGGTAAGCTTAGTCAGGTAAAAAAATAACTGCAAACGCGTGCATTGAGTTTTTAATAGATTTTTGCTGGCAGAGGAAGATATCTAGCCAGCTCGGTCTGAAAGATCGTTGACCTTTTGCTAGATATCTGCTCTTTTCCTCTATTTGGTCTTCAAATATCAGTATTCCAGTGCATTGCTTCTAAAATCCTACCACATCCTGATTTTATTTTGATTTAATTTTTTTTTATTTTATTTGATTTATTTGTTATGAAATATAGATAACTTTACACAAAAATTGTATCTGAACTGAATAGGGTGTGAGTACAGTATACACTGCAGCTGCTTACCATATTCATGAGCTCTAGATTGAAATATGCCGCATTTATTTGGAGGCCAATACAAGTAATTAGAAGGCACGAATATTTGAAGAGGTTCCCCCGACATATACACTAAGCTCATTAAAGTTTTTCTATCCGATTCCAACTGGTGCAACCCTTTTTCTGTTAACTAATTTCAAGTTTTTAGCAACTAGAAAATATTATTGCTTTTACACTACCAAGAATTCCTCATAACTCTCTTTCTTCTGTTGCTTACTCATACATATAATAATCATATGTGACGCTAATGGGTCAATAACGCCAAATATATGAACGAATATATTTCCATTACAATTCATGCATAAAAGTAGGTACCAAATGTAGTGTGTTTGGATTTGTTTTAATTAATTGATGTATCTGGTCGATGCCTCAGAATGAACTTTCCAAATGAATTTTTTGCAGCTAACCCATTTATAGCCATATTTTTTCTTGTTGGATCCGTTTGTATAAAAGAAGCAATGTCCAGCTGTTAAATTCGTACTTTGAGGCATTGTTTCAATAGTTTCTGTGCTATTTGGATAGTTTCTACAACACTTCTGGCTGGGCTGCTACGAGGTAAGGTAGTTCTGGGCGATATTTCATGATAAAGAAAGGCGTTCATTTCCAAGCTCTTCTATGAATGTACGACGTTAAATTTTTTATGTTCACTCAATTCAAAGTCTATTTTATCAAATTTTATCCAGCGTATTGTAAAACAAAAACTGACCACCGATTTGTGCTCCGAATATATATATGTACATATATATATATATGTAATTGGCGCGTGGTTCCATATGTAGAAGTCCACGCAAGTGGGGAAAGTTACTGATCGCCATTCACTTGGGAGTGGCCAGGACGATTTTTCTGCATATGGTTCAAGCAGCTCACAACTCCCGGGATTAGCCCAAGTATCCTCTGGGTAGCTTCCGAACACCCGTTCGGGAGTGAGCTAAAGTAAGAAGGCGAAACATTCCAGGATAGCTGGTTGTGCGCTGGGTTTGGGACCCGCCACTTAAAAACCTCCCCCAATGAAAGCATACACAAAGCCTCGGATGAGAACTTCCAACACTGATGACGACCCCTGCAAACGAACTAAGGACTATGATTTGAGGGCATGCACGTGGAATGTCCGGACCCTTAATGGGGAAGGTACCTCTGCCCGGCTGGTTGATGTCCTCGTGAGAGTAAATGCTGACATCACTGCCATGCAAGAGATGCGATGGACGGGGCAAGGAAAGAAAACCGTAGGATCTTGCGACGTCTACTACAGCTGCCATGTAAAGGACCGCGAAGTCGGTGTCGGATTTGTTGTGGGAGAGAGACGTCGTCGCAAAGTACTGTCGTTCACTCCGGTCCGGTGGACGAGCGTCTCGCAATAATCCGCATCAAAGCCCGTTTTTTTAACATCTCGCTAATTTGCGCCCACGCCCGACGGAAGAGAAGGACGATGCGACCAAAGATTCCTTCTATGAGCGCTGCCCCCGGCATAAAAATCATGTTTGGCGACTTCACCGCCAGGGTGGACCAGGAGGTAATTTTTGGTCCCACAGTCGGAAAATTCAGCCTGCACAACGAAACATCCGGTAACGGACAGAGGCTGATCGACTTCGCCGGGATCCGAAACATGGCAGCACCAGATTCCAGCATTAAAAGACACACCAAGCTACCTGGCTATATCCTGATCGAAAAACGCGAAATAAGATCCATCATGTTGTGATAGACTAAGAAATGAAGAGATACGCATCATCCGAAAAAAGAAACGAGAGGCCGAAATACGTGAGTGCGTGGAGCTTGAGATGCTCTAGGAGCAACGCCCGAAAATTCTGCCAGAAAGTTCGTCGGCTTACAGAAGTTTTCAAGACCGGGGCGTTTTCCTGTTAGAACAAAGACAGCGACCTGGTGACTGACAACCAGGGCAATCTTAAATTATGGAGGGAACACTTCTCGAACCTATTAAATAGTGACAGTTGTGCATGTCACAGAAAATGTGAAGATCCCGATACCCCAATTGTTGGCGACGGAATTGTCGTTCCGTTACCCGACCAGGACGAGGTTAGCGATAACGCGGCTAAGAAACAACAAAGTCGCGGGCGCCGACGGACTGCCGGCTGAGCTATTCAAACATGGCGGCGAGGAGCTGTAGACACAGATCACAGATAGTCGAGTGTTTCATTCTTCGACAGCCTAGAGAAATGCGCCTACCTACACCCCATCAATCTTCTCCAGTACATCAACAATTCTGGCTAACTGTAGATATCTGCCCATTGAAGGTCTCATAAAAGGTCTTGTGAAAAAGGCGATTTAGAGCTATTTGGGGAACATCACTCTGGAATTGAAACATTTCACCTATCTTCCTAGGAGGGAACCAAAGCACCTCTTTGATTCCCATGAGGAAGACCTCCACCTTCTAGCGCAAAAATATTTATAGGTACAATCTTGTTTACTAAATAGAAAATAATTATTATTATGAAGCAAATCTGTATTTCGACCGTTACGCACTCCATTGCTTGGCTATTTGTTTACTGCTGCGGTCTGGTTCACAAGTGTCAAATATGATTGATGTAGGACGGCGTTTGCAAAAATTACAAATATTCAATAGGGTGATTAATTTTGTGCCACCTTGTATACTTATAAACACATCCGTTATGCGTTTGTTGGAAGCACTTTGCTGCAACTCAGCGTTTCTCAAAGCAACTAAGCAGGTTTAAAATGAAAAAAAAAAAAAAATTAATTCCTTTATTTTATTTTTCCCACAAACCCCATCAGTTCATGATTGAATAAAAACACTTTTTGCATCCCCTCATTTTCCTGTTACTAGTCCACTTTCCTGTTGTATTTTTTTATTTATTTTTCATTTTTGTGCGCCATACATTGTGCCCCACTGCACTTGTTTCAAGTTTTCATCTTCTACTTGACTGACCCGGCAGTGGTTATGTCTACACGCTGTGTACATAAGTTGGGGCGGAGAGTAGCAGCACGACCAACGGGGCGTATGTGTAACATTAACGTTTAACACATGCAATAGGTTATTTTCTTGTACAGCCACTTCCCTTGCACCATTTGCACCATTTGCACATCCACGACCCGTATGCAACTGTTTGTTCTACTTCCTTTCAGTGTTCAGCGTTCACAGCTTTTGTTTTTTTTATATCTTTGTTTCTCATTTTCTGTGTTTCATTGTTGTGGCCGCTCCCAGCAACATTTCATTTATATACTCCCCCAAACGTGTTACCTCAGCGGGATGTGATCCCTACGTGCGGTGACTGACTAGATTCCACTTTACCGTAACTCGACTCAACATGACTTGACTTGAACGCTTTGTAGGGTGCAGTGAAAGCGCTTTCTTCGTAGTTGTTATTTTTTCTTTCCGTTTGCAAAGTGTTGTTTTTTTGCTGTTGCTATTTTTGAAATTAATGTGTGTGCGTTTTATGTATGTATGTGCGCATTTGCTTGCATTTGTTTCTTTTTCCTAGTTATACAAGGTGTCACATCACCCAGTGCTAAATTTGGAGTGTGAAGGAATGTTGAAATGTCTAGAATATTTAGAAAAATTTTAATGAACGAGATTTTTATTTTTTATTTTTAGGCTGAAGAATTAACAGCCTTTGCCAAACAGTATAAAAATGCAGAGTTTATAATAAATGCTAATAAATTAGTCTGAGAATTTTTTTGATTTTGCGAGAGCTGATGGCTTAATGCCGATTTGATTTCGGGCTGTATGAAAAATATTCATGAAAAATATTCAACACTGAGTAGCATGAAAATATTAGGTAAGCAACTCAGTTCTCGCTGTTTTTTGATGAAAATACAACTTTATTCTGAATAAATGGTTACAAGTGAATCATTGAAAGTATTGCCTATCGCTGGCTACTAATTTTCTCCATCTTTCTGGTAGATCTCGTATACCGTCGCGGTAAAACTGTTCATCTTTTGAGTCTATCCACCTAATGTTAAGAAGGCCTTAAGCAAATTTTTAAATTAATTTATAGCTCGAAAGTTGTTCAAGTTTATAGTTTTTTAGCAACTATTTCCGACTGATTGTATACAACTTTTACAACTCGCCATTGAGCTCACCCTATTTCTTCATGCAAAAAGTACGCACACACATACATAAGCACATAAAAAGCCGGCCAGGGGCTTAGAATGAACAGGCAAACAGGTAATTTGGTTAAATTTAAATTTGCATACTTTTCCTTTTATTTTTTTACAGCATTTTTTCACTCTTTCTTTTCTTGTTTCATTGCTTCAGCAGACACAGTCATACATATACAATCATTTGTAATTGTTGCTCGCTAGCGTAGTTCAGCTGTTACCGAGTACTTCAGTGCAATATTTTTGCCTTCCTTTAACATGCATTCATTCCTAATGTACACTCAGCCATTCTTCCAGGCCATACAAATTAGTTCCTCCAAAGTGGTGAGTTTAGTCTGCCGGCTTGCAAACAAAAGCTTTGTTCATAATAAAGAGATAATAACAAGAAGGCTAGCAATCTAGGTTAGCCGGTTAGTTGGCTGGTTAGTTGCTTAAAATAATGGAGGTGATAGCGAATGGTGGTTTGCTTGGGATGTGCGAAATGGTTATGATTGGCAGCGATGAAAAAATGAAAACATAAAAATACATTTTCTTTCCGAGTAGTATATTTTCCTCCGTGGAAGAGTTTGTCATGGTCTAACCAGATATATACACATTTCGTTGGGTTGGACGGTCGCCCTACTTAGGAGACATTTAGACCCCGGAACTTGTGTAATGAGAAAACTGACTAAAACCGTACTAAATTTATTAAATGTGTTACCGACAGTTTGCATGTGAGAGGGCATTCGCTGGTTGACGTTCGAAAAGGGTAGTCGTCGGTTCGTTGAATGTGCAGGTTGGATATTCCTGACACCCGTATACTCATATTTGTTTAAATTAATTATAAGTTTTCGGTTTGAGTTTGTAATAAAAGATTTATAAAATATAAATTTTAAACAGAATAAAGACAAATTGGCTATTCTTGACAAATGCTTTTTATTTTTATTTTTTTCCCTACAGTAAGGTAACTTCAGAAGAAACAGGTATCCATTGCGCATACTTCATTTCCTAGACGGAACATTCAACTATTTTTGTATGTCCTTATATAACAGCAGGAATAACGATGTTAAGGCAGGTATTAATATATATACAGTAGAAACTTTATTCTTGCCGGTAATGAAAGCCTAAGTCCAGGCAATTTTTTCCATACAAATTAAAATGTTTTTTCTTTTACTGATAGCAACCCAAGTTACACAAATTAAATACACTTCAAACAACCTTTGACCGCGTTTGGCATGACGGCTTACTGTATGAAATAAGAGATACGCTTCCAATAAATTATTACATATTTATGAAGTCCTGCTTTGAAAATCGGTATTTCTTTGTGAAACAAGGTGAAGAACAGTATGAACTAAGTGAAAGTTCAGCTGGGCAGTAGTATGGGCCTCATCCTACACTTGCTATATATTTACGATCTACCAGCTTCTGAAAAAACAATAGTTGGAGAGTTCGTGGATGACACTGCCGTATTCACAATTGACTACTACTACTATGTGGCCTCCCAAAAACTCCAGAAAGGACTTGATAAAATAACTCGTTGGTTGAATGTGGCGCATTAAGCCAAACGAGACAAAATCTTCCCAAAGTCACTTTTACACTAAATTCGTCCATTCGTTAAGCTCAATAATATACTCACTCCCCAAACTAACGTCACAAAATATCTCAGCATGCATCTTAATAGATCACTCACACGGCTCTAGGAATAAAACTCAGAAGCCTATATTGGTTACTAGCTAACCATGTGCCAATCTCTATCAACCTAGTTTTTTTTGCCCAAATGAAATTTTTCTAATATTCTGGCGTGTATACTGCTTTTGGGTGCTTGGCCGATCTCCTTCTTCCATTTGTGGCGTGCGTCTTGATGTTGTTCCATAAATGGAGGCAGCTTAAATTTCAAGCCGACTCCGAACGGCAGAGATTTTTTATGACGAGTTGTTTCATGGCAGAAATACATTCGGAGGTTTGCCATTGCCTGCCGAGAGGCAAGCGGTATTAGAAAAAACGTTTTCTTCATTTTGGTCCCCCACCGAGATTCTCTGAATTTCGAATGGGAGACACGCACCAACTCATTTGGCTAAGGCGGCCACCTTATTGATTGTCTTAATAAGGAAATAAATAAGCGAATAAAATACTTTTGATTTTGAATAAATTTTGTTTGCTGACTAGCCATTTTCTTTAAAAAAAAGATCGTCGAGCCTAATTTGTATGGAAGAAAATTTACAGCAAGAAGCAATTTGACCCAATTTATTTTACAATTGTGGGAAAAGTCTCCTTACTTAACAGTTTACGAGTTCATAATAAGAAATCGGGTCTTTCACTTCGACCTTTATGAGCCAACTCGTCAGTCTTCCAGCTATGGCACGTGCGAAATGTGGGACAACCCGATATTTCCGACTACGATTTTAGGCACCTTTTTAAAATATATGCGCAAACCCTTGTGTAAAATCTTAAACTGTTAAGTGTGCAGAAAAATTACAAAAGGGACTTAAAACAAATGAAAAGCTTCATTCAATTTGTCCTGTTACTTTAAATTCTCTCATTTAATTGCTTACTGCTGACACATTTTTCATTTGCATTCGATTCAATACACCGGAAGGCAAAGGGTAAAATAGGCTTCAGTGTCGGCAATCAAATATGAGTTCAGCTAAAAAATAAACAATAAAAATTGCACTGAAGAACAAAAAGGAAGAAGCAGAGTTGTAGAGAAAAGCGTGAATTATGAAATGTTGCTGGCAGCAAAAGTTGCAGGAGTATGCGTGAGCCAATTTCCTGTTGTTGTTACTGTAGTTGCAGTTCTTTAATTAAATGGTAATCGTATACCTTTTGCTGGGTGCTGCACGCAAGCCCACACACACACAAGCGCAGTTGTTGAGCAAACTCATTGAGGTTAAAGCGGTTAAAAGGCGAAAAAAGGAAACAAAGGAAGAAGAATACGGAGAAGAAAGAATGCAATGAAATGAGTGAGAGTGTTTATACACACATACAATACATGTATGTATTGGTGAAGGTGTGTACTTGAAAAGAGAAAATGGGATTTTCGATAGAAAATGAAGCAATTTTTTTGAGATGTACTTAAAAGTATTTCTACGAAAAAAGTGAGCGACAGGCGAGAGGTGAGAACTCTTTTAATAAAGTCAATTATTGAGGAGAAGAAAGGAAAACAGTGTTTGAAAAAATTGTTCCATTCAAGTGCAGCGGTAAGTGTGAAAATGCAATTAGTTGCTTAAGCTTACGCATTGAGTGGCTGACATAAGGAGTGGGATTAAAGTGAGTGCGCATCATCGCCGAAGTGGAATAGAAGCGTGAATATTATTCATAGATAAATGTATATTTTTTGGTATATATAAGTTAGCGCATTGCACACTTGCAAAGCTAAAACAGAGATTTGATGATTCCCTTGAATCACTCCCACGCTACTGGCTGTTCGTAATTAGATCGCACAGCTTACTCCTACGCCTGCCCGTCTTTTGGATTTTGCAAATAAACAAATCTTACAGCGGTCAAGCTGATCATCAATTTACGTACGTGACTTTTGGCAGCTTGAGGAATGCAGCTGAGAATGCATTCGTACCAACATACAAACAAAGCTGCCGGCGCAACTACACCAACACAAACTCAATAGCTACACCGCAAGTAGGGATTTAGGGTAGATTGTAAGAATATAGTTTTTAGTTGAGATTGGAGTTTAATAAAGAACGGTCGAAAGTTGAGATTGGAGTTTAATAAAGAACGGCAAAAATTAGAAAAGTGGCGCCCAACTAGCAGGACAACTGAACCCAACTAGCAGAATAACTGAACCCAACTAGCAGAATAACTGAACCCAACTAGCAGAACAACCGAGCCCAACTAGCAGGACAACTGAACCCAACTGGCAGAATAACCGAGCCCAACTAGCAGGACAACTGAACCCAACTGGCAGAACAACTGAATCTAACAACGAAGGATACAATCAACTATTTGTGGAAACGAAGGAAACCTGCACGGCAGAAATGATTGCAATACGTGAAATAATAATACTGTAAGTAATTGTTCGGTTTTGATCCAGTGCAATTAAAGAAAAGTTATATAAAGTTTTTGTAAAGCGAAATACCTTCGGCTCTTTCTTACCTTTTTTTTAAAAAAAAAAAAAAAAAAGCAAAACAAAATTAACATGAGTGTAACTAGGGAACAGGTAATAGAAATTTTAAGACAACAAAATGAGCAAAATAAAAAAGAATTAAAAGCCCAGTTGGATGAAGTGATGCAAACTCTTCGGCGCTTAGAGCCGCCATCCGCGGAGAGTTACATTCCCGTGGAAATAAATCCAACTGTGGTCGGGGGCAACACAAATATGGATTTAATAAAATCTATACAAGAATTTAAGGGGGATACTGCTTCTTATCCGGCCTGGCGTTCCGCAGCAGAATTCGCCATTGGCTACTACAAAGAGGGTTCAGAGCAATATTATGTTGCCATGGGGATATTTAGAAACAAGATAGTAGGCCCCGCAAATGCAACGCTCGCTTCCTTCTCAACTGTTTTAAATTTTAAAGCTATAATAGCTAGATTGGACAAAGCATACGCGGACAAAAGACCGCTACATGTTTTGGAAACAGAGCTCAGCGTTCTGAGGCAGGGCAGTTTGTCAATCTGCCAATATTATGATACGGTAGACAAGCAATTAACACTCGTAACAAATAAAAATATAATGACTCATTCAAACAATACGCAGCTTGCCGCCGCGCTCAATGATAGAGCTAGAGAAAACGCATTAAGAGTTTTTATTTCTGGCCTAAAGCGGCCGTTATGCGACATTCTATTTTCTGCCAATCCTAAAGATTTGCCTTCTGCACTGGCTACTGCCCAGGAGTTAGCGAACAACCGCATGCGTTATGATTTCGCCAGAACATTTGCGGTTAACAACGTAGCAACTACCACTAGCCCAAAATACCACAATAACTATCCTGGCAATCCCCAAATGCTCAAGGACACCCCTACTCCAATGGATGTAGACCGCGGATCCTCCGCATTCCGACGTACAAAACAGTCCAACCAGAGTTATAGAAAGGGAAATGCCGTGGGAGGGCACCCCAAAAGGGATGCTAATCAATACGTGAATAAACGGGAGCACAGAAGGGGAGATTCAGTAAATTCACGGAAGCCGAAAGTGCAACGGACCAACCATTTGGAGACAACCCCAGAGGTGGATCCACAAAAGAAAATTACTGTGGACCGTGACAGTGATTCGGATGTCGAGATCGCTTCCAATTTCGCGATGGAAGACGAGGTTAATTTTTTAGTATAAGGTCGCTCCTACCTTACATTACCAAGAAGGCGTCGGAGGGGCAGGAGCTTAGGTTACTGATTGATACAGGAACTTCAAAAAACTATATCAAAAATTTGAGCTTCCTAAAGGGAATTATCCCTGTGGAGAGACAGTTTACGGTCAAAACTATAAACGGATGTAATCTCATAGAAAAAAAATGTAAGGTTTTCGTTTTGGGGAAAGTCTCAACTTTCTTCATTCTTCCTAATATAAAGGGCTTCGATGGTATAGTGGGATACGATTTCCTTAAGGAGATAGAATCTAAAATTGATACGACATCCGGATACTTATATTACGAGGGTGGTAAGGAAAAATTAAATAACGTCAAATGTGAGCAAGTTAACTCCATATATTTGGACAAGGACTCGGTCCCAGCTCTTGTGAAAAACGAGTTTGACTCTATGATTAAAAAGAATTTTAAGGCCTTTGCCGAACCTAACCGCGCTTTGCCATTTAATACTAAGGTCAAAGCTAAAATTCGTACCACTTCCTCGGAACCAATTTACACCCGATCTTATCCATACCCGGTTTCGGCGGCAGGATTCATTAATAAGGAAATAGAAATACTGTTGAAAGAAGGAATTATCCGAAAATCTAATTCGGCGTATAACTCTCCGGTCCATGTAGTGAATAAAAAAGGCCTGGATGAATATGGTAAACAAAAGCTCCGCATGGTAATCGACTTTCGAAAATTAAACGAAAAAACGATTGCGGATAAATATCCTATACCAGATATTTCTACCATATTGGCAAACCTGGGCAGTTCCAGATTTTTTACTACTTTAGATCTAAAGTCTGGATTCCACCAGATAATCCTTGAGGAGAAGGACCGCGAAAAAACAGCCTTCAGCATTAACAATGGCAAATACGAATTTAATAGATTGCCATTCGGGTTAAAAAATGCGCCCAGTATCTTTCAACGGGCTATTGATGACGTCTTGAGAGACGACATTGGCCAAAGTTGCCAAGTTTATATGGATGATATAATCATCTTTTCAAGGGACGAAAAGTCTCATATTCAACATGTCGATAAGGTACTGGGGAAGTTGGAAAGGGCCGGTATGCGAGTTTCAGCAGAAAAGACTAAATTCTTTAAAGATAAGGTTGAGTTTCTTGGCTTTATTGTCTCTCGAAGGGGGATAAAAACATGTCCAAATAAGGTCAAGGACATAATCGACTATAGGAAGCCGGAAACACTTCGAGCATTACGCTCTTTCTTGGGTCTGTCAGGTTATTATAGAAGGTTTATAAGGGATTATGCGTCTATCGTCAAACCATTAACAAAGTATCTTCGGGGGGAGAATGGCCATGTGTCATCCCACAAGTCCAAACACACTAAAATAGTCCTTGATGACGAGGCCATTCAAGCATTTAAAAGGGTAAAAAGCATTTTGGCATCGGAAGATGTTTTGCTGTTTTATCCGGATTATGACAAAACATTCGAACTAACAACAGACGCTTCCTCTAGCGCTTTAGGCGCGGTCCTCTCCCAGAATGGTCGGCCCATTACAATGATTTCAAGAACATTATCAAAAACAGAGGAGAATTATGCAACCAACGAGCGTGAGCTCTTGGCTATAGTGTGGGCCCTTAAAAACCTTCGACATTACTTATACGGTATTAAAGACATCGTAATATTCACAGACCACCAGCCTTTAACTTTCGCTATTTCGAACAAAAATCCTAATACAAAAATGAAGCGATGGCGTGCGTTCATAGAAGAATTTTCGCCTAAATTTGTTTATAAACCCGGCAGAGACAACGTCGTAGCAGACGCTCTGTCCCGTCAGTTTTTGAATAATATGACTGATACAGATGCTACAGCACATAGCGAGTCATCGCTCTCAAACACAATTAAAACTATCCAGTATCCAGTAAACCAATTCAAAAGACAATTCATTTTGACGAAGGGGGATCATTATCACCAAAGTACAAAAATAATTTTTCAGAAAAAAATTCGTTATACTATAAATTACGACACAATAGTAAATTTGTTGCATAATCTTAAGAAACTCGTAAACCCTAGCGTTACAAACGCTCTTTGTTGCGATCTTCCGACACTATCAGAGATCCAGGGACCTCTTGTCGAAGCATTCCCGGGGGTTAAATTTATTCATACAGAAAAATTTGTAATCGATCTAACGAATCCGAACGATCAACAGGAAGCAATAGCAACGGAGCATGCCCGTGCCCATCGATCTCTGTCCGAGAATTTTAAGCAAATTCTATCAGAATACTACTTTCCCGACATGAGGAAAATGCTCAGGTCAGCTGTATCAAATTGCAAGATCTGTCTGGAAAATAAATACCAAAGAAAACCACCAAATCCGGAAATTGGGAAAACTCCAATCCCAGAGCACCCAGGAGAAATTCTCCACTTAGACATTTTAATTACTGGAAAGCAGCTATTCTTAACTGCTGTTGATAGGTTTTCAAAGTTTGCAATTGTTAAACCTGTTATTTCAAGATGTACCATTGATATAAAAGAAGCTTTATTAGAGGTATTAGGTATGTTCCAAAACACTAAAACAATTGTCACAGATAACGAAAGAGCGTTTACTTCAAATTTAATTAGAAACATGCTACGCGATCATTTCTCCATAGAACAGTTTTTCGTACCCACCTTACATAGCGAAAGCAACGGACAGGTCGAAAAGTTTCATTCAACCCTTTTGGAAATAGCCAGATGCGTGAAGGCACAGCAGCAGATAAGCGAGGTTAAAGATCTGATTTTGCTTGCTGCTTACAAGTACAACAGAACAATTCACTCGGTTGTAGATTCGAAACCAATCGAAATTTTGCAGAACTGCCCAGCGGAGAAATTTGGGGAAATTAGAGATAAATTAATAAGAGCCCAGAATTTAGTATTGAATAGATTGAATGAGAAAAGAATAACCAAAACATATCAGCCTGGTGAAAGGGTGTTTCTTCGACGAAATAAGCGATTGGGAAATAAATTTGAGAAGGTGTTCGTGGAAAAAATAGTAGAAAGAGATTTAGGTACAACAGTACAGATAGAAGGCAGGAAAATTCATAAAAGTAATTTACGATAAAATCAATTTCAGATTGCCGCTTGCCCTAGTCTTCGTCACTAGAGCCAATTTAATTGACTACACCTCCTCACAAGTTATCACCATCCCTCGGGGAAATGTGGCTATTTATAATGAATTCATTTACCTCGTGCACGCCACCAACCTAACAGATTATCGCCAGATAGCTTACGAAAGCCGATGGTTCACATCAAAATCAAAAAATCAGGTAGTGAACGAAAATATTTTGAAACAGCAAGGTGAGGAAATACTACACATAATTCGCACTTTGGAAATACCTAAGAGAATTGCAAGGTCAATAGATTTTCTGGGGTCCGCCCTGAAATTTATAGCCGGTACCCCGGACCACGAAGATTTTGAACTGCTCTTGACAAAGGAAAGCATACTAATAGAAAACAACAATAGGCAGATTAGAATTAACTCCGATTTACAAAATAGAATTAACGAAATTACCAACCTAATCAATACACTTCGCGGAAATCAAACGGATTGGATATTAAAAGACGAGGAAACATTGCTCTGTGAAAATTTGGTAAGAAGAAATAACCATATAATCAGCCAACTAAACTGACTAGCACTCTCCATTGTGTTGGCAAAAAGTAATATCATAAATCCACTTATTTTGGATGACGAAGAGATGGATCAAGCGTTCAATTCCGAACAATTACCCTTTAGTTTAAGTAATTTACTTTTAGCATCTAAGGTAAAAATTTTGCAAAGTTCTGATGTTATTTACTATATTCTTAAGGTTCCTAAGGTTACAAATTTCTGTCAATTCCTAAAAATCTATCCTGTAGTCCATAATAATAGTATCGTAAAGCTAGAGACCACGCTTGCGGCAAAATGTAGCGATACGTTTCAACCACTCGAGAACTGCAATGACACTCTGGTAGCTAAAGTGTGCAAACCGGCTCACTCAGATTGCTTGGGTCAGATGCTAAATAATAACACAGCTAATTGTTCATCAGAATCGGCATATCACATACCATCAGTTCAAAAAATAGAAGAGGGCATCATTATTCTTAACAACGTGCAACCAACGACAATATTTGATCAACGAAAATTGGAAATAAGGGGAACGTATCTGCTTCTTTTTCGTGACTCTATCACCATAAATGATACAACTTACGTGGTAAAAAGAGAACCGACTTATATCCAACCACATCCTCCAAAAACCGTATCCATTAATTACTTGGAACACCATACGAGTTTGTCCCTACCATATTTGCACCAAATTTATATCGACAACATCTCTCGCATTCACGAATTGAAGGAGGGTATATCTGTTCATCGTAATTTGTTCTGGACGATTTTTTCTTTTCCTCCATTATTATTGATCGCAATAGCAATTTTTTTCATCCACCGCAGAAACAAATTAGCAAGTAATAAAGTAAAAACTCAGAGGGCAGTAGAGGAAATTTTGGCACGAGTCGAGGACGGCTCGTCTTAAGAGGGGGAGAAGTTAGCGCATTGCACACTTGCAAAGCTAAAACAGAGATTTGATGATTCCCTTGAATCACTCCCACGCTACTGGCTGTTCGTAATTAGATCGCACAGCTTACTCCTACGCCTGCCCGTCTTTTGGATTTTGCAAATAAACAAATCTTACAGCGGTCAAGCTGATCATCAATTTACGTACGTGACTTTTGGCAGCTTGAGGAATGCAGCTGAGAATGCATTCGTACCAACATACAAACAAAGCTGCCGGCGCAACTACACCAACACAAACTCAATAGCTACACCGCAAGTAGGGATTTAGGGTAGATTGTAAGAATATAGTTTTTAGTTGAGATTGGAGTTTAATAAAGAACGGTCGAAAGTTGAGATTGGAGTTTAATAAAGAACGGCAAAAAATAGAAAAGTTATATAACAGAAATATGTGAAAGAAATATTGGAAAAAAACAAATATTTATAACAGATTTTTACCCACCACAACCAACTTTGCGAATACAATACTAGTCCTGAGGGTATGTGTCTTTTTTTGTTTTACAGAGTATTTAAATTTTAAAATTTTGTATGATAGTGCTAATAATTTATTGAAGATATTGCGCTTTAAACGGTTTGAGTTATAATTTCTGGTTTCAGAATTTTATAATAGAATATATTGTAACCTCCTGCCTAAATGGGCATTTTTGATTCTTTTTCAAAGATATGGGAGAAAATTGGGTTCAATTTAATTAGATTTTCCCTACTGCTTGTAATTGTTGGTATTTGCAATGTTTCTTTACCGAATGTCTTAGTAGTAGCTTGGACAAATCTTTCTTGAGCATCATCTTAGGCTGTACGAGCTTTTGCTCTTCGGTGACCCCCAGTAGTATTACTTGCTGAAAACTTCCGTGGAACAATATAATTTTCTAACTCCTTTTTTAAGGAATCCTTACTATGCATATTTTGCGAAAGTGCCTAAAATGCCTCTTGTGGTAGGCGATTGAAGGTTACAAATTTGTACTAAAAAAAATAGCGTGTAGCTAGTACACATAACAGAAGGGAAACTTTCAAGGCAGACAAAGAAAGAGGGAGAGAAACGAGAGGGAATGAGAAAGAGAGAGAGAGAAAGAATATATATGTAATAAATTCACAACATTTGCAGAGAATACAAATAGACAAACTTTACAAAAAACGGGGAAGGGTCGACCGGTGTAGGTAAATTCCGGACAAAAACCTTGGCAACAACGCGCACTACTCCGAGCGTTTATCACCCGCACAAACGCAGCGATTCCAGGACCGCAGCAACGGCACCAATTACCGCAAAGTAATACCAATAAATTCGACGCCGGAATGGATAACACTTTTTAGTACGCACAAGCACTAGCTAGGAAACGGAAATAAGCGCCGCAAAGTAGGCACAAAAAATAACGCCAAAAAAATTAGGACCAAAACACGCCCCAAACAGTAGGCACGAAGGAAATTTAACGCCAAAAAGTAGGCACCAAAAATATATTTCCTACTAGTTTGCCCCAACAAACAAGTGCCAAAAAGTAGGCAGTGTTATTTCTCACTAGAAATTAGCAACCACAAGGAAAAACTCAGGAAAAATAGCCTAAAGTGTATCTAGGATATAAATAAGGTATAGCTCTATCTCTCCTTTTCCTCTACGTTAGATCTTTTTTCTCTCTCGCGGAACGAAAATGCCCAAAACGTTGAAGGGCCTTGAAATTTTACTCTCCATTCTCGTTTGTCCGTAGACGCCTAAGAAGTTTCACTTCAAAAATTATTGCTGAATTGTACTGTAGAAATTTTAGAATAAAAGTTTTGTTTGAAATTTCGTTCAAATTGTGAAAACAGTAAACATCCGTAAAAAAACTCAGGCCCTTTGGACTAGCGACTAGAATGCAAAATTTACCCTCTTTCTTAATTATTGAGTAATGATCATATCAAGTACAAGGTAGCGCAAAATTAATCGTTCAAACTTATTTTTGAGTAACTGTTTATTAAATACAAAAAAAAAAAAAATTAAGTTAGTGGTTAAAATTTGTAAAATTCAAAAAGGTGATGTGGTGAATATGTTTCCAAAATGTTGTACATTTATATGAAGTTCAGCTGGTATTGCCAAACAATTTCTCACACTATTTTGAATTTTTATAAACTGAATTTAGTTTTATATTCATCTAACCCGAAAACACCAAAACGTACGATTTGGGTAGAGAGTAATAAATTAGTAAAAAAATAATTTTATAAATTTTTCTCAACTTTGACCAAAGAATCAAAAGACTTAAAAATTCAAGAACGATTTAAATCATTGTTTTACATATTTTATAACTAACTTCAGAGTAAGTGGATCCGCGAAGGAGTTACAATTAGAAAGAAAAAAATATCGCTTAAAAAATATTACATTTAAGTTAAAAAAACTCTCTGCCACACCCGCATTAAATACCAGCTCGTAAGTTCCTTGCTTTATAATTTCCTTTCTGCGTAAGTTCCTTTCAAATTATTTCTCCGAAGAACTTTCATTACAAATGTAAACTGTAAATTCCTAAATGTAAATTCCAGCAGAAAAATTCCAAGCAGTCCGCACAGCTGGCCACTGCGGCCTTCAACGACATCGAACAATAGAATACAATAAACTGGCGCATTAACTTTTTCGCACACGCGCACTCGGACTTGCCATTCGGCCGACCGTAGAATAAAACTCTTAACAATGACATACCGCAAGTCAGCAGCTGCATGGTAAGAAAATGTGCGAATTGAATGAAATATTTCTATTTTTTTAACAAACAAACCTACCATTTAATATGAACGCGAAAGCTAATAAACTGCGAGTTAAATATAAAATGCGATAACACAAGTTAAGGAAAAAAATGTTGAAGTATGAAAGAGTAAGAATAATGCGGCTATGCTGCTGGCAGAGAGTTTGTTATGCTATGAATTTACAATCATCGGGAATGTGTTGCGGAAACAGAAGAATTAGCAAAGTAGTAAAGTAGAGGTGCATCCAGGTAACTGGCGGATGCAGGGACGCATGGCTAGGGCGATTCGTGGAATGAAAAAAGTTTTGAAGTATGAAAAAGGTATTTTGAGAGAATGGTGGTAAGTATTAGCAAGGAATGGGGTATACTGCTGGGGTTTCTGTGCACCTGTATATATGTTTTTAGATATAAAAAAGGAAAATCCTGCTGCAGCTCCTATAAGGTTTTATAAAACTAAACAAACCAAACGACAGTCGGTACGAGACTACCAACATAACGCGGAATTTGATTTGTGCTCATCCTTATGGTGTTATGAATAAAATCATAGAACAAGTTAAAACAGCCGCCTTGGATTTCCGTATGACAACTGGGGAATTTAAAAACCTATGCCTCGCAATCGATGCAGAGTTGATAGCAGAAAACGAAGACGACCTGCAAAGATTACTAACAATAAGCCAATAGAAGAAGTCATAGAGTTCTCAAATCAACAGTAGTTGAAAGCGTGGCTATGAACCGCAGAAGAGTCCACACTGGACCCCTCAGAATTCACTGAACTACAGTTAAATGTATCCAAATAGATTGTTGTAAACACGAATTTTACTAAGTAAATAAAAAAGAAGAATATCTTTAAGCGTTCAACAAAATATCGACAGGAAAGTAAATAAAAAGAAAGATTTGGGTTTCATAAGCTGAGAGCCGACGATGATGTCAGCATCTCATCGTTCAAGGTGTTTTAATGAAAATTCAGATTTGTGTACGGCATTTTGACAAGAGTTTCAATTATTTCATTGCATCATTTGCAGTACTCATCTGGTTTAATACTTTGCGTCTATTATCAATTCCCTCAGCTACATTCATTTGGTGATAAAAAGCAAACTTCATGAATTGATTGAATCCATTCCAGCTATTATGATTACAATCGTTGACAAAATTTACGACAGAAAGAAGTTATGAAGAACAGTTTAAAATTTAACACATCAAATTAAAGGAAATATTTTGTACTTTATTTTTGTAAATCAATTCACATAGCAAAAAAACAAAAAACACCCTAAACAAACAAAGTTCGTTCCACACAACTAACCGGAAAGCAACAAAAAGTACGATTTCGCAAGTAACGTGACTTTCAATTTTTGTGAAACTTCATTTGACTATTCTGCTTTAAACAACAATAGTTACTGACCTTACTGAGTCTATGGGACAGCAACTCATTAAGGGGTTACATGGATTTCGTGGATTCAAAGAATCGATTTTTGTTTGCTTATTAATTTCTACAACAGAGATACAGTCTTTGAAATGTGTGCGCTCCAAGCCACTTTAAACGCGTTTTTCTCGGAACCATGTTTTCAATGTCAAATGTTCTCGAAAACTACTTAACCGATCTTGATGAAATTTTACACAGGTGTTCGAGATACAATTTACTCGTGCTTGAACGAAGGATTTTTATTCTCCTTAATTACAACTATTTAAAAAAAAAACAAAATGTCAATCAAGTTTGACCGAAATTTTAATTTTTTGTAAAAATGTCTGCCAAAACTCCAATTTTTACATTTTTTTCTTTCCTTCGTTCAAGCACGAGTTTATGGTCTTAACGAAAACACTTAGTTTTGCTATTTCATTTTTGCTGATCCTGTCAGAAGGTATGCTGACAACGCGGATGCACCTTGTTTTCGAGGTGTCACCGGAAATGACGTCGCAATGGAGGAGATTTAATTTTTTTTTTTGAAAATTTCAGAAATTATTTTCTAAATATGTATCTGTAAGACAGAAAAAAGTTTGAATTAAATAAATAATTTTTTACCTTGAAAAAAAAAAAAAAAATTGAAAATAGGCCTGTTTTTACCCGACGAAACCCATGTAACCCCTTAATATCACACTCTTTCCTACTCATACTTTTTTTTGAATTTCGAAAGCTGCGGACAACAAAAAAAAAAATCATATATCGTTAAAAGGAGCACTTGAAAAGTTCATAATATATCAAAATGTTTGAGAAGGAGAATAGGGTACATAATATTAGTAGGGAGGGTCAAAGAAAGATACTTACACAAGCCGAGGAGAAGTTTATTCAACGAGTTGTTGGAGACTACCTTTTCTTTGTCGGAAAGCATAAAAAGTATACTAGAAAAAGAAAAAAGGTATCAGCAGAAACGATTCGTCGAACCCTCAGAAGCTCTAGCATGTATAGAGCAGTCGTGAAAAAACCATGCATATCCGAAAAGAACAAATTTCACTTATACGGATCTGATTCCGTTGTTTTGTATGGCGACGTCCCAATGAAACTCAGTTGCCAAAATATACCAGAGCAACACTAAAGTATGGTGGATTAGTAATGGTTTCGTAATAAATGTCGATAGATAATTACTTCATGTAATGAATACCCCTTCTCAATCCTCAGGTTGCAATATGAAGTGTAGGAACTCAAATCATCTATTCTGGCAGGAATGCACTTTTACCTGAGTTTTGCCTAAATTTTGTAAAATTTTTACCAAGGCGAGTAAAAGCTGTTATTTCTGCCAAAGGTGAGCCATGTAAAATTTGCTTTTTGAATCGGCTATAAAAAACAAAAACTAATCAATATTTTTTCAAACTTTTTTTTATTTTGAAGATTGAATATTGCCATTTATGAATGAAAAATAATATCGTTCAAATGACTGCCACGACTGGCTTTACAGTAGGACATTCGATCAACCCAATTTTTAAGCACATTTTCGCTTGCTTGGGCTCCAATTTCATGAATGGCAACTTCGATTTCGTGCTTCAAAGCATCAATCGTCTCTGGATGGTTCGCATAGCATTTGTCCTTAACGGCTCCACACAAAAAATAGTCCAACGGGCTTAAATCACAGTTCCGAGGCGACCAATTGATATCGGAATTCAAAAACGGTAGCCAAAAGTTCGAGTGTAACTTTGGCAGTGTGACAAGTTGCACCGTCCTGTTGAAACCAAATGTCGTCCATGTCATCCTCTTCAATTTTTGGAAACAAAAACTCGTTGAGCATGTCACGGTAACACTCGCCATTTACTGTAACCGCGGCTCCTCGCTCATTTTCGAAAAAAAAATTACCCGATGATGCCGCCACACAAAAATCCGCACCAAACAGTGACTCGTTGTTGATGCACTTGCTTCTCTACAGTAACGTGTGGATTTTCTGAGCTCCAAATCCGACAATTTTGCTTATTGACGTAGCCACCGATGTGAAAATGAGCTTCATCAGAAAAGATGATTTTTCGGTAAAAATGCTCATCTTCGGTCAAACGATTTTCTGCTCATTAAGCGAACCGAAAACGCATTGGATGGTCATTAGGCTTCAGTTCTTGCACCAGTAGGAGTTCCTATTTCGTAAATGTCAAACCTTTAAGTAAACTATGAACACATTTGACATGTCATTTGTGTTACCGTTCTCAAAAAAATAGGTGGTTCAAAAAGCAAACGCTATATGACCCACCCATGTATATGTAATTGGTTAGTTCTATATAGTCGTAAGAAAACTTGTATTTTTAGATTTACTAAAATAAATATCATCAAATATTTCACGCTTTGGAAAATTACCTGACGCTAAGTCGAGATATAGAAATTTTATTTAGTTGCCATAAATGTTTTTTTCGATTTTTGTTTTTGTTAATATAAGACCAATACATTTTTGAAGAATAGTAGGGATTATTGAAGTGAAAATTCTTAGGCGTGGATGGACGAACGAGAATGAGGGGTAAAATTTCAAGGCCATGCAACGTTTTGGGATTTTTCGTTCCGCGAGAGAAAAAAAAGATATAATGTAGCGGAAAAGAAGAGAGAGAGATATACCTTATATATATCTTAAATATATTTTAGGCTATTCACGTCTCCATATTGTACGGTCCTTCGTCTTTTCTCCCACTCTTACGTTAAGGCTCTAGTCTAAGTCCTACGACGTTACTCGTTTTTTAAAGGCAAATAGAGAACAACTTATACATTATATACAAGGCGTTAGAATATAACAGAGGGAGAAAGAAAGTGACCCGTAAACGTACAGCACGAATGCCATATTACTATAGTGTAGTGAAAGAGAGTAATATATTGTTAGAATAGGATGGATAGAATTGCGCATGCGCGTGTCTTGTCTATGCATGTTAGATTCCATAGACGCTATATGTGCGCACGGCTCTAACGCCACGCTAATACATCGGAGCGAGAGAGAGCAACGCACAGTTAGAATACGACGGATCGTATTGTGGCAGTACGCATTGGCGACAGACGCTATATATACGCAGTTGATATACCACGTGCATTATTTTTTGTGAATTTTGTCTACTTGTATTCTCTGCAAGTGTTGTGAATTTATTTAGATATATATTATTTCTCTCACTCTCATTCTCTCCTTTCTTTGTCTGCCTTGAAAGTTTCACTTCTGTTACTACACGCACTTTTTTTAGTTTTTTTTATTAAATATTGTTTTGCAGCTATTTGTACTCGGGTTCGACGTGGCTCATGTGAAGCGATGAATATTTTTTTTATATTACCTGTAAGCCAATGCTTCCGATAGCAATAATATATCAAAAAAAAGCTAATTTCGTGAACCTGCGAACTGAGAGCATACAAATTGGTATAATTCTCTCTGTTATTAGTCAAAGAATACTAAAGCATTGCAAAAATTTCTATAAACAAGTTCTCTGGAAAAAACAAAAATTAAATTTTTCTTTAATTTTTCCGTCTTTCTTTTACCCAAACATTGCAATAAAACGAAAATATGCTGCACATACCAAAGCGCAAATGCAAATGAAACACTTGGAAATTATTCTCGCAGCAGTCGCGTACTTGCTTGTATTTGTGTTGTGTATGTGAGAGTGCATAAATATGCGTGCGCTGCTAAAAAAGGTATGAAAGAAATATTTGAATTTGAATTTCGAAAATGTACAATTCTTACAAAACGCAAGGAAAGCTAACAAACAGCGCTGACCGAGGAGAGTATACGCAGACACAAGCCGAGGCGACAAACGTCAAAGCAAAGGCAGCGCGAGAAGTAATACTCGAATAGGAAAGAAAAATAAAAGCTTCAACAAAATCAGCCTCATAAAGCAGGAGGGGGAAAATTAAGAAGTGAATAAGAATGTGAAAGGGAAATGCTTTGAAATGGAATTTTAATGGATTTCCACTTGGCATTCGAGTACGCGCGTGCATTAAGACTACCCAGTGGGGAAATTTAAGCTGATGATTCAGAACTCCGCTGATTCAAAACTAATACAAGCTTGGCAGGCCAGTTGCTAACCGCCGATATATGTGTGTCAATACTGAAAAATGCAAAAACTTATAGTGAAAAAATTTACTTCTTTGAGCCATGTTGGAAGTTTGTGTGATTTTTCAAATTCAACAAATATGAGAAATTTGTGAAATGTTCACGTTTTATTAAAATATCATAATAAACTGAAATTTTATTAGTTCCTTATAAATACTCGTATAACAGAGAGGGAAGAAGGGTTTTGTTGGAACAGAGATGATAGAAAAGAAAACAAATGCAAACTCGTGATTACTCTTAATGTGCTTCAAAATTATTTGTAGCAGTTTTTATTGCAGGCTGTTCCTGTGTTCACTCACACACATGCACACACACCTATACGCTTACATACAATGCGCCTCATACTTCCAAGTAAATACTTACACACTCACACAGTTCCCTCAATGCCCTTTCATTTATTTGTATTTTTCCTTTTATTTTCTTCCTTCTTGCTAAGTCTCAGTTGTAGAGCAGGAAGCGAGCGAAATGACTAAGTGACTGACTAACTGACGCTACACAAGCCATGTATGTGCGTATGACTTGTTGCCTTTTTGCTTTGTAAGTTCTGCCATAGCCAACACCAGCACCGCCATTGCTGTTGCATATTTTTGCGCGCACTATGAAATGGCAAAATAACTTACATACTTCGAAAGTTATAGGCAAAAAATGCAAATGTGAAGAATGAGGACGTTAATATATATGTATGTGTATGTGTGTGTGTGTGTGAATGCGTGTGCTCCAGCTCTGGTTAGAGGATTCCGCTATTTACATATAAAGGACCAATAAGTATTTTTGCATGCGAATATAAAAGAAGAATTCATTTGTGCTCTCTCATATAATATACATACATACATACATACATACATACACACCTACATATATGAGAGTGCATATTTTCACGTAAAGAATCTATATTTTGTTGGGGTGTGGGAAAATTACTTACTTAGATGCGATGCGACAAGCATTTTTGGAATATAAAAAATATAATTTCCCTTTTGGCAAATAGTAAAATAAGAATAAGAAATAAAGTATGGCATGCACGAGCAAATCCTTAGCAATTATTAAGGCCGAGCTTGCCATTAAATTTTTGGTGGATGCCTTCAGTTTTTTTTCCTACACGTAGAAGACGCCACAATTTAAGAAAGCCTTTGAACGAGTGTTGGCTTTTATGAGAGACCTACTCATGGAACTCGAACTCCGATATTGCCTGCCGAGCAGCGATTGATGTTACGAAGGTGAACGCGTATTGCTAGACCTATTGTCGATATGCCATGCACAAATAAAACAGAGCCACTAAATTATAATTAATTCCCATTTAGGCAAGGCTATAAAATAAGTTCACTATGGCCTAACGAACTGAAACACAATGCGTGTGGAAATAGTTTAAATGCTTCGAATTGCATTTTTTATGGTGCGTACGAATAACGTAGCTATTTATTTACTAACATATTTATAATAATATTTAAATAAATAATAAGTAAATATAAATTATAGGCCCAGTTCCCGAAAGATATTACACATACACCCCCCCCTTTGGCAATTTCAAAGCTGGTTTTTATAGCATGAAAATGAGCTGCTTATAGATTATGCCGCTAATAAGAGTTTTGGTGTTCCTGCAAACCTAATATAGCAATACAAAACTACATTGACCAACACCACTAACTCCATCAGATTTTGGAAGTACCTCTCCAAGTCGTTTGATACCAGAGGAGGTTTCTGGCAAGGTGACCGTCTATCGTGCAATTTCTCTAACCTGATATTTAAGAAAAACGTGTTGCAGATCGGAGCTGAATTGACACCATCTTTTACAAGAACGTGCTATTACTGGGGTATGTCGATGATATCATTGAGCTTGAGAACAATGCTGTTAGTTTTGTATTTTCCAATCTGGATATAGAAGCCAAGCAGTGGATTGCACGCTGAATAAAGGTAAAACTATATATCTCCTATCATCTCAAAAAAAATTCAGCGTATACGCGCCTTAACGAGTCAGAAAACCCAAAAAAATCCAGCGAGGTCGAACCGCATGATTTTTTCTTTTTATTTTATTTACTTATTTATTGTCTTTGAATGGTTACATTCTTACAGACTATGTTAAGCTTATGCACAATAGTTTAGTAGTTACTAAGAAAAGAACGATTGAAGATGGTTGACTAAGATGCCATACGGCCATGTAAAATCAGCACTAGAAAAATTGAAAAACATATTTAAATCTGCACAAGCCCTAGGAATCGGAGCATTCACCCCATAGTTGGTTCTCGAGAAGTCAATTTTAAAGGTTTCGTACAGTCGGAGCCTCATATTGGGTATATTACATAGAATTTTACTTAAAAGGGAAGGACAATCAATAGATCCAGAAATGATACGAATACGCCTGCTATCAATTGGTTTCAAGTCAATCAATAAACATCGAGAGCGGTACGATGGTACAGGTTCAGAAAAGTTTAAAGATCGGAGCGCAAAACGAAGAAACTCTCTGAACTCTCTCAATCCGATTAGACAGACCTATTTGGTACGGTCTCCAAATAACAGCGGCATACTCTAATCTTGATCTAACAAAATCACAATACAATATTTTGAGAGTGTGTGGGTTGGTAAATGCAGAACAATTTCGCATATGATCGTCTTATGACGTGGTTAATATGGCTAGAAAATTCAGCTTAGAGTCGAAAATAACGCCTAAGTCTTTAATTTCCTCAACGGATTGCAAAGGTAAGCCAGGAATACTAAACGAAGTATGCAAAGTGTTGTTTGATTTAGCATATTTTACGTGAAAGAATTTGCTTATATTTAGTGACAAACGGTTTAAATGGCACCAGTTCCGGACATTGTGCAAGTCGGTTTGCAATTTTTCAGGGTCACTAACACTGTTAGTCAAGTGCTCAGCAAGAGAAAAGTATGAACCAATATCGTTAATAAAGATAATAAAGAGAAGGGGTCCTAGAATACTTCCCTGGGGGGCACCAGAGGACGCAATAAATGCACGGGATGTTGTATTATCAACGGCTACAACGCAGTGCCTGTTGGACAAATATGATGTTTATGTTTATTCAATGACGCAAGCTTCGACAAGAGTATTTGGTGCGATACTTTGTTAAACGCTTTAGAGAAGTCGGTATAAATTGTATCAACTTGAAATCTGCTCTGGAAGGCTGAAATGCAGTAATCATGGAAAATATACAAATTAGTGACAGTTGAGCGACTTGCACCGAAACCATGCTGGTTGGTAGATATTAGGCCCTGGACAGCAATATAATTTCCGCCAAATCAACACGGTGACAGCTGATTGAATTTGAAGATGTATTAATTATTCTGCTGTTTCATAGAACTCTGCCAAAGTTAACGTATTCAAATTCATAAAGTTGGTTGCAATTGCCATACTCACTGGTTTGATTTATAATAAATAGTTTCTGAGTGAAAGCACCAAGCAGTACTAAGGTCGCTGGGTCACTTACCTGGAAAGAAAAGATTTAGACAAAATTAATTAGCTTTCGGTTTTTTCCAAAAAATTTATTTGGTTTCATAATTTTAAGGATCTCTGAAAATGTATGTGGCATTCTCAACTGACCAAAGGTAAGTATATTTTTTCATATATTACTTTTGTTATGTTTTAAATTTTTAGACTTATTTAATTTTTATTGATACTTCACGACATATGAAATGTGAAAATTAAAGGAAAAAATAATCAAAAACATTGAAATCAATTAGATCGACTCGCTCAGCGTTATTGGATGCCCTTCCTAGTAAGTGAAATGAAATAACTTTGAATGTATCTTCATTACTTATACACAACAAAGCTCACAGTTTATGGGGAAAAAACATCCCTATTCAGTACTTAGTAGCGGTCAAATTATTGTGGAAGTCACTTCTCACACATCACACAAATGACACATATAATATTTTTATGATAGAGGGCATGGAATTAAAAAAAAAAAACATTTTACAGCATCTATTTCTAAGCAATCACTATGGCTTTGACTAGTTATATATGTATATAATTGGCGCGTATACCCTTTTTAGGTATTTGGCCGAGCTCCTCCTCCTATTTGTGATGTGCGACTTGATGTTGTTCCTGGCAGAAAATACACTCGGAAGTTTGTCATTGCCTGCCGGGAAGCCTTTAAATATCAGGTGGATGCGGTGCTTGCACGATGGTATTTACTTGGTGTTTGTTCAAATAATCCAGCACAATTTAGGTTCGGTCCGATGGTGCGTTATCATCATGCAAAATCCAAGAATTGTTTGCCCACATTTCCGGCCGTTTGCGACGTACACACCTTCATTACTTACCCTCACTTTATTGGTAGGAATTTTAAGTTTACTTTTAAATTAAAATATTTATAAATTCGACTTTTCAGCGCAGGTTTCATTATTCGTTTAAAGAAATAACCTTTTAACACTGTTACAGTCAGAATTTAGATGTAAGCTAAGCAGTTATTCCGGAAAATAATTGGCGACATGAGTATACAACTGGGCAACGGCGATTTTACTCTTCTTTATCTTTTTTATTTTTCTTAGCACTTGACTTAGTATACTTTGAATTTCTTTAAATATTACTTTGGGTTAGATTTGTTAAACTTTACTTTGCTTTTACTCAAAAGGTGATGCAAAAACTGCCTCTTCCAAATATCGGATCATGGAATCCGGCGGGCCGAGATGTTCAGTGCTTGGTACGCTTTAGCTTATAGTTTTTGTAAATTATGTATTTTCTATGTGTCAGTAAGTCGATGTCTGCGCGTGTGATGATGGCATCCAGTCTGTATTTGTATTTGTCTAGTCGTGTTGATTTTGGTGAGAATTTATGCTTTAGAATTAAGACTGACTTGACTGCAATTTCGCATTGGGGCCGTGCTATTGGTCTTTGCCTTAATGCCGCTAAGTCATAGGTGCGGACCGTTAGCAGTAGCACAATGGAAATAGCGTCAATTCCTATTATTACCCACGTTTTATTATCTTAATTTTAGGAAAATTTTGTTGTTTTCTCTTTGCTGTTTTATTTATATTTTTTAATGAATGTCAACAATAATTATGCCTTCTTTTACCTCCATTTCAAAAAGTAAATAAAATACTCGGTTTTTTTCAAATTTGGCAACCGGCACGGGAAAACCGACTTCATTTTTGAAATAGGCGTGGGGTTATTCTTCTAGTAGTACAGTGCAGGAGTACAGTTTCAACAAATTCCGACCACTTTTCTCATATTAGTCTATTGGAGTTGGAACACTGTAAGGTGTAGAAACCCCTACTCCATTGCCCAAGAACTGAAGATTTGCATGTAGAAAAAAATTATTTAAATTATGTTAATTTGTTCATCGAAATAAAGCGAAAGAGCGCTCAGAAATTTTTACTTCAGATACAAAAACAAAAAAAAAGAAGATATTTTACATTTCGATATTACATTTTATCTTAAAACTAAAAGGTAGCTTGAAATTTTTCACTTTCTCACTTTTCATGGCTTCATTGCCGTCGCCGCTTCCACTAATAATGACTACGAAGAAGTCACATCATCATTTTATTTGACTGGCGCTGGTTTTATTGATGCCATTTGTTGATTGAGTACAGCCCATTTGAATTAATGGCTACGTGGCGATATGAAAACGTTATCTTATTTTTATGAATTACGAGTTTTCTTCTTATCAGCTGATTCATTTATATATACTAAGGAAACCTGACATAACAGTGATATTGCGTTACCGGAAGGTGAATGCTTAAAAATATTCTAAAAGGTATTTTATTTCAAGCAAATTGAAGAGTAAGAATATGAATGTTGAAATAAGTGCGGCATCAAAAGGTAGGAGATAAAAGGTCAAAGAGAATTGTACCAAAATGTGAAGAGGAGTAGTAAATCTATGCACAGATTTTGCTAGATTTTGTTAGTAAGAATGTCGAAAGTCAAAACACCAGTAATGAAAATTTAAACATTAAGCTGTAGTGCATGGAAAATCAAAAGTGCGATATGAGAATTTAAACATTCGGCGTTCAACGTTTGCACGAAAACGGGCCATTAACAAAAGTTCCTTCATCGTCATGAATTTAATGCACCAGGCCAGCTCAGATTGTTACGCATTCCGTTTATGCGGAGTTCACATTCAAATTGTTAACTGCCTAAATAAAACAAAACACATATTTCTATAATGGAATATTCCACACACACACACACACACACACACACACATACACTCACACCCTCCCATATAAACTAATGTATTTGAAATTGTACCAACAAAAATCGTTATGCTTTTACTTGCACGTATACAGTCTTTGCTCTTCGAACCAATGGGCCCAAGCGCTTTAGATCTGAGGCCAAATTACATTGTCACTCGTGTGCGCCTAAATGTATGCTTTAGTCATGCAGTTAGTTGTAATGAAATAAACTCTGCTGGCTATTTACTTAGTGAAATTGCGGCGTATAAAGCGCTAAGAGCGGAGGTATGCGACATTTTGTGATTACTGTTATTATTACCGTTGCGCTTGTCAACACATTGCTTTTGTCGTCGCACACGTGCAAAGAAAGAGAAACACCACCCACACATTACGTAATTAAGAGCGCTTAGCTGTCATAAACACTGCACTAAGTTACATTATTTTATTTAATGAAATATTTAATTTTCAATGGAGGTTGCGCTTTACTGTTGCTGCATTCAGGTGTGACCATTATTTGTGCTTTACCAGTTTTTTGTTGAGTTAAGTTGTTATTTTGTTGGACTAAATTGTGCTGTGTACATTTACATGTCCATTAGGGTGGTTCAACGCCGCAGACAAACATTTGACGCAGATAGAGGGTAAAGGTAAATATTGAAAAAACAGGAAGTGAATGAGCGTTATTTTACGGCGATTCAACCATGAAGCGCTAGTTAGTGAGTATGTAGAATGATTTAGCATAAGCAATTTACTACTATATAAAAAGAGTTTTGAATAAAAAAAGTTTGTCTAAGCCAACATTATTGAGAGACATAATGACTACTATTTCGGATGCATTTTAGTAATTTTATTTAACTAATTAACCTCTCAAGTCTTAATATTCAATACGTTCAAAAACTTTTGACATACCTGTACTTAATTTTTTTTAAACGGTCCCGATAGCGCTGATTTAATAGTCAAAATGTAGACCAAGGAAAATGGCATAATGGGTCAAATCAACTTCATACTTTTTATTCTAAAATAGCGGCATAATATTTCATTGAGTTGCCTTTTAATGTATTTGAATGTGGGCGTGAACTAGTGGTGGTGGTGATGATGGAGGTTTTTGACACTGCCAATACCCAATTAGCACAAAAGATGCCATTTTGATACACCACTTGTAGAAACACTGCTTTTTTCCTATGTCGTCTATTTCCTTTCTGCAATTTCCTTCAAGTTACCATCGAGAATTCCCCCATCATTTTATGTCGTAAAGCACCCAGACTTGGACACTCACACAGTTAGTGAAAGCCTGTTTCCTCAGATTCTTCTTGATGACAGCTTCTGCAACTGTCGTTGTACGGCCATCTCAACTTTCTAGCCTGGTCTCCCAAAAGCCAGTGGCCGGTTATTGTTGACGCAATTCTGAGGATCGTGTCTTCTGGATTTGTTGAAATTGGTTTAGTTTGTTTAGTTATTTTGCAACGGCTTGCTTCTGGAACAGCGCATGCTTTGGGGACAGGCTTTTCTACCGCTTCGGATCCGTTATAAGATATTCTCTGTCGTGCCAGTTCATCAGCTTTCTTATTTTCTTTTATGCTCTTATGGCCAGGTTCCCAAATAAGAGTGATGTCTGCCCTGCGCGCTAAAGCATTAACTTCTTTTTGCATTGTCTGATGATTTTTGAATTTGTTGTAGGTGTCTTTAAAGCTAAGACGTCTGCTTGACTATATGAAAAAATAAATACTCCCAATAGTTGTTGTGAATAGTTTCTAATTATATGGCAAGATTCCCTTATCCCGAAAATGTCTGCTTCCAAATACTATTCAAATTACCTAGGCGAACAGACTTGGAAGTTTCGAGGTATTTCCAATATACAACGGCGTCGACGCCGCAATTCATTGTGGATCCGTCAGTGTAAAGTGCAGTTGTAAAGGGTGATCAATTTAGAAGTATTGGATTTCAAATTGAAATAAAACAATGAAAATTCAAATTGATCGGACAATATTTAATAATTCAAGACGTTTATTTCTGAAAGGAAAATTTTAATAATATTGGCTTTCAATGTCTCAATTCAAGCTGGTTTATCCACAGAGCATTTAGACTGTACATACTCCCACGAATAAAATTCCAAAGGTCTGATATCACACGATTTTAGTGGCCAATTTACTGGTTCGAAACGAGAGAAAAATTGCCCCCCGAAACAATGACGCAGTAGATCCATTGTTTCATGGGCTGTACAGCAAGTACCTCCGTCTTGTTGGAACCAGGTCCGTGCTGTAGAGATCACGGGCTTGAGTTTCCGGTATCAAAAAGTCGTTCACCTTGGCGCGGTAGCGTTCGCCATTCACTGTTACTTTGGCGGCATCCTCGTATTTGAAGAAATATGGGCCGATGATTTCTCCAGCCCATAGTCCGCACCAAACTGTTGTTTAAAATGCATGTAAGGCCTTTCCTTGAATGGCTTAGAGTTGGTTTTTAGCCCAAATATGGCAATTTTGCTTATCAACGTTGTTGAAGCGTAAGTTTTTCATGATGTGATATCAATGAATACTGAAAAAAATGATGTAGTCACGCGTGATCTGTCAAGAAACCCTATTGGAAAAGGTGCTTCGAATCCTATCACCGCGAGGAATAACTTACAGTTTTACGTGTAAACTATAAAAACTATTTATCGAAATGGAGAAAACCGACTGGTTACGGCGGCGTGCACGTTGGACTTGGAGCTGCAGAATTTGGGTTTATGGTAGAACTGAAACTGTGTTTAGAACTGAGGCCCTTTGCTCCAATCGGGACAAAAGGAATGGAGTCTAAAAACCGATTTTTTTCTAATATGTGGATATTAAGGATGTAGATGGAAAAAGTGTCTAAATGCTTCTATCTCCAGTTTTAATGCTCTCAGTCCTACCTTATCGAAAATTTAACCACATTTTTTTTCGAAAATACATTTGTCCAGACAGCCGAACTCATTACTCAAACAAATCTTGATTGATTGACTTGGCATATTAAATGTATATTACCCGTTAAATTCTATGAGGAAATACAGTTAGTTGTTTCCTTTTCGATATATATAAGCCATTTGCAGATGATTTTTTCTTTTGAAAGCAATCAACTTGTTTTAGAAAAGCGTCGTTTTTTGGAAAACTCTATGTGCTAAAAAATTTTACTTGATTTTTGTAGCTGGCCCCATTTACATATAATTGAATCCCTCAGAAGAGAAAATCACCCGGCATTTTCTTTCTTATTATTTTGAGAAAAATAATGAAAGCAATAAAGCATGCTTTTCAGGATTTTGATTTATTTCGTTGTGCCGCAGAAAATATTTTCCAAAATACACCAAATTTTTCCGCCGTTTAAAACGCCATCCCCTTAACAGTATTAAGAGTATTTTCGGTCTAGTGGAGTGCCCGGGGGTTTTCACCTCGGATCTCTGAGGGACTGAATGAATTGCCATGTAACCATCAGGATTTTCTTTTGTATGCTCTAAATTGTAACTTCTACCAATATTATATTGTGCAATTAATTTTTTCATTGTTTAAACAAAAACATATGAAAAATTAATATATTGGAGCATAATATAATATTTAGTTGGAAATAATTTTTTTAGTTCTACGTTAAATTTTACTTATATTAAATAGATAAAGAAAAACATCTTCCCAACGTTATATATTATTGGTTATATTATGGCTGGATGTGGGATAAAAGAAGTTCTTTCTACCATTTATGCAGAAAATACGATTGATCACATAACGTCAGGACGTGCCTATGCTAGAGCAGTACGTGCTCATACCTTATTGCAGCAGGCTTTATCACAATTAATTCTTGAAGATCTTAAGGAAAATAATGCGGATTTTTTAAATGTATTGAATGACGAATAAATATCGATGGTTTTTGAAATGTTCAATTACAATGAAATTACAGAAAATCAAGAATTTCAAATGCTGAGTAGAATTTTTGAAGATAAGTTAGTTGAGCTTGAAAATAAAGATAAAACATCAAAACTATGGATTACGTATTTTCGAATGGTAACAATATTGAAAGACTTCATTGCTGCCGACCTTATGGGGGATTGGAATTTACATCTACATAGTACTGAGCTGATGATTCCACTATTCGACGCATCAGGACATTTTCCCTATGCGAAGGCTGCACAAATTTATCTGCAAGATATGAAGGAATTACAGTGTAAAATGGATCCAGCAGAGTTCGAAAAATATACAACAGGATATTTCACATCTAGGCGATCAGATATTTTTTTTCTGGTATTGCAAGTGATCAGACTTTAATGAAAGGAATAAGCGTCGAAGGGGGTCCTTTTGAACGAGGTGCCACTGAAAGTGTAGTTTATAAATGGATCAGAGGAGTTATTTATAGAAAAGATATTATTGAAAGCATAGAAAATTTTTGTGACATATCTTTCAATAAAAGTCATCAACGCAGTGATTCTACAGGTGCTAGAATTGAAAGGGATGGTATCGATGTAAAAAGATTGGTAGACTTTTTCAAAGAACACAGTCGTTTTCCTGATACAGATGCAATTATGTCAATTGCCACTGGAATTACCGGTGATAAAAGTATAAATTGTTACAATGCTTTTGAAGAAGGTTTAAAAGTTATGAAGAAAATCGAAGGAAAAATGTACGCGAATTGAAGTTATTAAGGAAAGATAAAATAAATAATGTATTGGCTAAAAATAATAAAATAAAAATTCATGACAATGTTATTCCCGTTGATCCATTGTTGCTGTTTCAACGTATTTGTGTGTTGAAAAAAACAGATTATGAACTAAAAACTTATATGAATTATGAACTGGCACCATATCCACTTGCTCTGTTTGAAGATGGCCAACTGCGAAAAACAAAAAAAATCAACTTTCTACGAATTATTCCCAGAAATTCAGATTAATTTGAAAAGCTTAGAAAATGTTCATTATGTTATTGATGGAGGCATGTTGTTATATCGTTGCAAATGGCAATTAAATGAAACATTCAAAATGATATGCGAACATTACGTAAGATATTTGAGGAATAATTATAATAACGCATACGTGGTATTTGATGGATATAAGGAGCACGGTATTAAATCTGCTGAAAGGAATCGTCGCGCACTAAAAAATATAAGTACAGATATTGAATTTGATGAAAATATGCCGTTAGAAATCGCTCAAGATAAATTTCTAACGAGTAAAAAACATAAATCTCGCCTAATCGAAATGTTAAGTATAAAATTAGCTGATAACAATATTTTTACATGCCAAGCGGAAAGCGATGCAGATAAAATAAATGTTGATACAGCAATTAGTTTAGAATCTCAAAATATTGTTGTAATTTCTGAAGACATTGACGTCTTGGTTATGTTAACGTCATTGGCGCCTACTGATCGTGAAATATATTTTTTAAAACCATCCCGAGGCAAAGTTAACCAACAAATATTTTCATTGAAAAGTTTAGAAAAATCTCTACCAGCATCTAAAGAACATGTTCTATTTTTACATGCTTTCACGGGCTGTGATACTACTTCTGCGTTTTACAATAAAGGAAAAATTAAGTTTATCAAAAATTTTGAGAAGCGGAATGATCTACATGACTCAGCAGCAGTATTTAAAAATGTACATGAAGATGCAAATAATATATTTCAAGCTGGTATTACATGTATTTTGGGACTGTATGGTGCTTCGGCAAAAATTACAGATTTGAATACATTCAGGTTCAATTCTTTCATCAAAGCAACTGCCAAAGACACAAGTGTTCTTTTATCTTCGTTACCTCCCACATCTGATGCAGCATTTGAACACTTTAAACGGGTTTACCTACAAATCCAGTTGTGGTTAGGGAATGATTTAATCATCGAAAATTGGGGATGGAACTATTCCAATAATACCTATCATCCAATATTTACGAATCAATTACCTGCTCCGGAAAATTTATTAAAAATGTTATTTTGCAATTGCAAAAAAGGATGTGGAGCTGCATGCGGATGCCGAAAAAGTGGATTATACTGCAGTGTAGCATGCCTACAGTGCAACGACGACAGCTGTCTAAATGTAGCGCCTATGATTAACATCAGTGAAATTGAAGATGATATTTGAAAAAATGTTAATTTTTCAATAGACAAATTTTTTTGTTAATTCATTTTTTTCTTTTAAATAGTCATAATTTTTTTGTTTTTAATAATTAATTCGATTTTACTTTTATGCTATAATAACAGAAAACAATTTTTTATTTTTTTTTGTATGCTAATTATTTAAATAAACGAATAGTTTACATAATATTTTTTTTTTTTAACATTTAATTATCCATAATCTATTTATTTTTTCATTTGCTTCCACTTCTGTTACAAAAACAATAAATTCTACAACGTTATTTGCATTATAGCACATAAGTTATTGCAATCATAAATTTTTGCTATTTAAAAATCAAATGCACAACTTTTAAATAGGTAGAGATTATTATTTATGTTATTCACAACACATTTTCGCAAAGATAATTTAATTTCATCTAGTCCCTGAGACATCCTAGGTTTTAACGTTTTTAACGCTCCAGACACTCCACTAGTCACCTTAATGTATTTTTATGTACGTTTATATACAGTGATTATTTTGTAATAGGACTATGAATAAGTTCGTGCGGTTTTTTTTCGAAATTTGAAACTTTATTGACGTAAAATGGTTACAAATTTAATATTCAAAATATTGTCCATCGCTTACTACTACTTTTTCCCATCTTTCTGGCAATTCACGGATTCCCTTTGTGAAAAATTCGGTCGGTTTTGCCGCAATCCACGAATCGATCCATTTTTTGACTTCATCGTAATTACGGAAGTGCTGGTCAGCCAGGCCATGTTGCATCGATCGGAAGAGATAGTAATCGGATGGCGCAAGGTCTGGACTATACGGCGGGTGGGGTAGGACATCCCATTTGAGCGTTTCTAAGTATGTTTTGACCACTTGTGCAACATGTGGCCGAGCATTGTCATGTTGCAAAATAACTTTGTCGTGTCTATCGGCGTATTGCGGCCGTTTTTCTCGCAGTGCTCGGCTCAAACGCATCAATTGTCGTCGGTAGACATCCCCCGTAATCGTTTCATTCGGTTTCAGTAGCTCATAATACACAACACCCAGCTGGTCCCACCAGATACACAGCATAACCTTCAGGCCATGAATATTCTGCGCCGACGTCGATGTTGAAGCATGGCCAGGGTATCCATACGTTGCCCGACGTTTTGGATTGTCGTAATGGACCCACTTTTCATCGCCAGTCACAATTCGATGCAAAAAACCCTTTCTTTTGTGCCGTTGAAGCAGTTGTTCGCATGCCATAAAACGGCGTTCAACGTCTCTTGGCTTCAATTCATACGGCACCCAATGGCCTACCTTTCGGATCATTCCCATGGCTTTTAAACGTTTGGAAATGGTTGATTGATCAACTCCCAAAGTTTTTGCAACCTCTTCTTGCGTTTGAGCCGGATCTTGATCGAGCAATTCCTCCAATTCGGTATCCATGAACTTTGGCGGCGCACCCTCGCGTTCTTCGTCTTCCAAGCCAAAATCACCACTTTTAAAGCGTGCAAACCACTTCTGGCACGTTCGCTCAGATAGAGCATGCTCACCATAAACTTCCACCAAGATACGATGACTTTCGGCTGCTTTTTTCTTCATATTAAAATAATGAAGAAGAATTCCCCGCAAAAACACATTATTTGGCACGAAATTCGACATTTTCAAGTGTGGTAAAAATATTGTTGTTTACGCTTCAAATAAAAAACTTATACTGACGTTTGTGCCTTACGACAGTAGCTCTCCAATGAATGTTTGGAAATGTGGATCGATGGAATAATAATCAAGTTACGCCATCTGTTGTAAAACCGCACGAACTTATAAATAGACCTATTAAGTAAAACACTGTTCCTAAATGAGCAGCACCGCTTTGTTTAGAAATTTGTATGAATTAGTTAAAGTAAATGGCGCATTGACACGCAGTCATGGTCAGACATAAACAGGCCACGTTTGACCAACACCGTTGGCTAATGTCAAACCTAAACCGAGCAGCCACAATGTGCCGTTTTGTTATGCCATAAGTTCCATTTAATATTTCTATTTAATCACTGCCCAGATTGGCTAGGGGTGTATCCAAACCAAACCCTCTTTATTTGTTAAGTTCAATTGGTCAAACAATCACTAATGAAAAGGCGGATTGAATATTTGCCTGTATTTGTTAACAATGTAGCTAAAATTTTTTAACATGCCAATATATATGTAGGTGTATATTAGGGGGTCAATTTGGAAATGGATTCCTGCTCGTTAGATACAACTGCTGAGAGTATGACCTTGTACAAAAATATACATTGCTGCTAAGAATATCGAAGGTGAGTAGGAAATAAATCTGTTCGACATTGGGGAATTAGTAAGTTGGAATCTCCAGGAATATCACTCGCATATCCAAAGAAACCTATAACACACTTTTTGTGTTTATATATGCTTCCATAAAATATAATATTACACTCGTCGTGAGGCAATAATAGAAGAACGAGTGATATTGAAAGGCCATTGCCTACAAGATAATTCAACAAAATAAACAAATCATTAATAACTTTAATAAAAAGAAGTAAATACGGCAAATTTTTGCAGTATGATTTTATAATTAGCCTATACAGGGCCCTGCTTTAATGCGCGTGCATCAGCTGTCTGTTAGTTAGCTAAATGACAGTTCAGAGTATTGTTTACAAGCGCACGGAAGCATTTTGCCAGGAGTAAACGCGAAAAAAGCAAATCAGTAATGGATTTCAAATGCAAAAGTGTAATTGCATTATGTTTGGCTGCAAAATCACAACCAGCGAGTGTTCGTGAGCTCGATTACCTTAAAGTAAATAAAGTGTTTTTTATCGCACCATTACTCGTTACAATGATACTGGTAGCATCGCGCAACGTCATGGAGGTGGTCACCAAAGACTGCAATGATTCAAAAAGTGAAGAAGCGACTTGACGAAGTGCCAATCAAATGGCGAAATAACTGAAAATGGCTGTCTGTAGCATCCGCCGTAGCAAAGTCAACAAGTCAGACTTGAGAGAGCGAAGAATTTGCTTCATTTGCCCGAAAGCGCACTTCGTAAACTCCCAAAATGATAGGATTTATTTGGCCGACCATTCATGCAAGGATTTGAGTTAACGATTGGCCACCAGGAGGCAGCACCTGCAACAGGTAATGCTTTGGGCCACTGTAACTGCAGATGGGCCCGCTCCAATCGTTTTGATCGAGCCTGGCGTCAAGGTAAATGCGAAATATTATCGGAAAAGTATTCTGGAGGTTGCTTAGAAGCCGTGGGCAGACAAACATTCCGGTAGCAGACCATGGACGTTTCAACAGGACTCGGCATCGTCTCACAAAGCTCGAGTGAACCAAGAATGGCTAAAAAACAACGTTCCGCACTTCATAACGTCCACAAAATGGCTCTCAAATTCCACACATGCAAATCCGATGGATTATTCTCTTTTGGCCATTTCGGAGAGCAAGTTCCGAACTAAAAGATTCGCCAGTTTTGAGGCGGTGAAAAAAGTGGGCGAAAATACCTGCAAGTCACATTCGGGCAGCTTGCGAATCGTTTCTGGATCGTCTTAAGGCCATAGTCAAGGCAAAAGGTCACAACGAGCAAAAGTAAATAGATTCTTAATTTTGTATTATTTTCACTCATTTTTTATTTTGAATTGAATGGAAGTAATCTTCCAAACTAAATTTATGGCATTTTTAATTGGTTACATTTCGAGTGCAGGGCAATGTAGTACATATATTATATTATGATATGCTATATCTGCTGATGTCTTTCATTTTAGCTCATCATAGAATTTCTGCGCGTTAGTCACCTGCTTACGTGCCCTCTGCCTGCGTTTTTTATTGGCTCGCCAATTACATCGGCCTCAAGATAGCAATGAATATCAATATTTTGTATAAACCACGGCTCATTAGTGCTGGTTTTAAGCATTCTAGGTTGGACTCTTTGCAGTTTACTTAAGTTTTATTTATGTTTTTGTTTTTATATTAACGCATCTTGTGCAATTTACTTAGACGTTATAATATTGCAACTATTTAGTATGGAAATTATAATACTAATAAGAAATTTGAATTTATAGCATTTTATATTTTAAGTACATCTCCGAAAGACATACCTATTACTAAAAGTAAAATGTATGCTACTCGCTTTGCATGCGGTCTACGACTGTTATGCTTCTTAGCCGTCTTTGCGTAGTATTCAGCTGAAGTAAGCTGGACGCAGCCACGTTGACATGGTTTTGTAGACGCTGTTTGTGAGTTTTGGCTAAAGTTTGATTTAGAAACAGTGCTCCATTTCGCATTTTCTTTAATCCAATTTAATTTGGAGCCGATTGCTATGCCGGGATATTTGGCTTTATTGTCAATATGTTCGACCAAATTACCAACCCTAATCGGTTCCATCGTTGTGTTTTTATTTGTGCAGTTCACGTGTATTGTTTAGCGCAGGCAGTTAATTTCGATGTTACATTTTTAATTCAATTTACGATTATATTTAGCGCATTTCGTAGATTTCCTTTGACAGCTTTTGTGTCTTTATTGAATACCATTTGGACTTAGTCATCCGCAAACGTAACAATCATGTCTTTTTCTGACTTCGGTGTCGGTAAATCGGTTGTATATAAAAGCCACATAAATGTCATGTAAATGTCACCATAAAGTCCCTCGATGACTCGCTTTAATAACGACTTAGTTAAGTTAAAACGAAACCCTTCTCGATTGATAATCTCTCTGAATAGTGGCAGAGTGTTTGACAGTTTGTGTCGATTGTCTGACACGGATTTGCCTCCACATCTGCCCTTAATACGTCATTGTCTAAAGTTGTTGGTCTTCCTAATCGATGTGAGTCGAAAAGAATGAAATTACCGGATCTAAACTTAGAAAACCTCCTTTAGCATTTACGAACATCTAAAGCACTTGGGTAAACATCGCAAAGGTTCCAAAGCTGGGAAAATGGGTTCCGCATAGAGAGTGAATGTGTGTTCTCAGCTGCTGCCACGGCTTGAAAATGAAAGTTTTTTGAACCGTATCGTTACTGGTGATGAAAAATGGGTCCTTTACAATAATCCTGTTCACAAACGCCAATTACCTTCTCTGTGGATGGCTGTAGTGGTCGATATCTCGCAAAGTATCGATCGGACAATTAAAGTTTATGCTCGATGTCACGCTAAACAATTCAAAAATAATGGATTTTTCTTTTTTCCCAAATTAATATATTTAGGTATATTTTAAAGATAACAGCAAATGAAAAAATACTTTCTTGAGAGCTGTGCCTGAAGTGTACATTGTTTTTATTTTTGTGTTGCTTTTAAACGGAATGACTGTATTATCTCCTTTTGGCTTATATGAAATATTTCTTATTTTAGTCAAATAAAACCAAAAATTGAAAGAAAACCACAAAAAAAGTTCTTTGTTGCGTAAATTACTTTACTGTATATCTGTGAGAGGTCATGACTTTGATTTCGCACATGTCTTGAACAGAGAAATATGTACCGATAGATTATATTAAGAAATTCCAGAAATGATGAAGCTGCGACGCGTGTGATTAGCTGTGCGGGAGCCTCAAAAGCGAGCGCAGCGCGTTAAGTTGCATATAAGGCTGGATAGTTTTTCCCTTTTGCAGGAAAGATGAAAAAGTAAAGTAATTATTGTTAAGAAAAAAACATATTGACAACTTTAATTGACTTACGTAAGATTTTGTTTGAGTGCCTTGCTCTGCATTACCAAAAGTAAAGTTTTTGTTTGTTTTCTTAGTCACATAAAATCTTTTATTTCTATTTCCTTATTCGAGACTACTGATTTAGGAGCTTCTAACACAAGCAAAGAGATGCTTTTTTATAGTAATTTTTTAGTTCTTCTACAAAATGTCAACTAAAAGAATATTATCAAGGAATAAAAAACAAATCATGCCCTGACTTTTATCTGTGTATTCGTGCACATAAACACATCTACAAAACCAATTGCCGATAAAAATATAATAAAGCCATCAATGCAAATTGGGGCAGTTTGTGATTTCACACGCTCTCCACACGGCGAACTTAACACTTCACCGTTACGACCATACCTGTGCTATTACCGAACAAATAAAGCTGTTGCTTAATTATGGGCATACACCGATATGGGCCTGCTAATAAGTACGCAGTTGCATGAGTGTAAGCGTGAAAGCGTCACGTGATGTTTCGGTCACGAAATAAATTCTTACTTTGGTGTCTGGGGCGTGCGCTCCCCAAAGTTGCAACACAGTCGGATAACCTGGCTCATATTTTTCGCATTTTGACCAAATCAAATATATTAGTTTCCAGCAACTGCTGCCACGTACTTGCTACTATAACTTGATCAAGCAACTTACGTACGTGACTATGTACAGCCAAGTGTGTTTGTGTGCATGTAGATGTACGAGGAATATTGCCGAAAAGTTGCAAAGAGTCGGTAAAAGTTCACCGCAAATTTTCTCTTGAGCGCGAGATGGTGTTCGTGCGCACACAAAATGCTGCAACTTGAATTCGCACAGGAAGTTGGTAATTTACGTGGTAAATGACGGTTATAAAAATAGTAACGGATAAGCAAAAGTTTGTATGTGGCGCGAGTACATGGGCTCAAAGGAACGCAAACACGCACACACACATATATTTCACATAATTTATATCCACTAGTCAAGACGGATTGTGGAAGTGAGGCGGCAAGTTTTAATTGAGGATTTAGTGGAAACAACCACACCAAGAAAATTGAGATTATATTGCATATTTATTTAGAAAGAAGAGTATTTTGTGGCCAAACTGAAACACAAGAAAAAGGCACGAGGCTTTGATTTGATCCGTGATATGTTATGTTATGTTATGTTATGTTATGTTATGTTATGTTATGTTATGTTATGTTATGTTATGTTATGTTATGTTATGTTATGTTATGTTATGTTATGTTATGTTATGTTATGTTATGTTATGTTATGTTATGTTATGTTATGTTATGTTATGTTATGTTATGTTATGTTATGTTATGTTATGTTATGTTATGTTATGTTATGTTATGTTATGTTATGTTATGTTATGTTATGTTATGTTATGTTATGTTATGTTATGTTATGTTATGTTATGTTATGTTATGTTATGTTATGTTATGTTATGTTATGTTATGTTATGTTATGTTATGTTATGTTATGTTATGTTATGTGCATTGTAATGAACCATTTCTCTGTTGAGAATAGGACAATGATAGGAAAAGTAAGAAATGAAATTTTTATATATTAGAAAAATAATAAAGTGAAATAAAAAGCTTGTGAATATTTTCAATTTTTCTATGAAGTATAAAACTTGAATTTATAGTTAATACTTTTCAAAATGTTGATGTGCCATGTTTTATCACGGGCTGTATTTGGTCTGCACCCAGTGTGACTTTTGTACCAAAAGAACTGTTGGTTTGATGTAATCACTTACACTATTCAAAAACACTCCGTACTACGAAAAACGATATGTTGAAATCAGCTATTCTATAACTTTTTCCTTCGTTTCTAAATTTGTTTTATTTTATTTTCTTTTTGAAATACGCCTTTACAACGAACAAGTCACCATGCAGTGCAATAAAATCGTACCTTTTTTGTAGCAAATGAAAAATGAGCTACCCATGCGAATAATAGATGAAAAATATAGTGGTCGAATCGTGTTGAATCGCCTCACAATGGGGATTTTCCGGCTAATTTTGTTCAAGAATCCTAGAGAAAGTAACATTCGACGGATTTTAATATTAGTTTAATATTACAAGTTAGTAACCTCGTAAAGGAGGTGTAGCTGCGTGCTGTTTTATTGCTCGCTCTAGTAATACACTGGTGATTTGAAGGCGTATATGTGACATTTGTTTGAAGTGAAAAAATCCTTTTTTAACGCAAGTCAAAAATGTCTACGTTCGTCCTGAAAAAACAGCATTTGCGGGAAGTCATGCTTTCTTAATACCGTTTAAAGAAAAGTGCAACTGTAACTAGTCGCATATTGATCAACATCGGTCCAGAAATATTTAGAGGGACTGAATTAGGAAATCTCGCCCCACCCGTCGTATTTCCCAGACATTGCACCATCGGATTACCATCTGTTCCGACCAATGCAGTAAGCTTTTATTGGAGAACGGTTAACTTCTTATGAGAGCATCGCAAACTGGCTCAATGAATGGATCAAGCCAAAAGAACTCGAGTTTTTCATCAGAGGAATCCGTATGCTGCCCGAAAGATGGAATAAGGTTGTAGCTTCCTATGGCACACACTGCGCATAATATTTTTTAATCGTTTAAATAATTCGTAACTTTGGCTAAGAAAGTACGGAAACTTATTCCTATATCCAATAATTTTTTTTAATGCTTGTAAATGATTTTCTGAAAGATTTTCTGGGCCCGAATCTATTGTAAAATATTGTTTTATTAAATCAAAACAGCCGTGTATAGAAGAACTTGATACGGAAAAATTCAGGAAAACTTTAAAATCAAAAAATTATATGCACGAGTATTAAAATTCGTTTTGACATTTTTTCATTCAGTCATCACCAGTTCAATCACATCAGTGCAAGTATTCAAATTTTAAATGCCTCTTGAGGGGTGAAGTCATGGCTTAATAACCTAAAAAATTAGAAACTAATTTTTTCCATGGAGAAATTTAGAATATTCACCAGAAAAAAAATAATATATACTCGTATACGTTTTTGGGGTTGCTGAATTCAAATTCATTGTTCTGTGAAAATGGGCCCAGATTGAAACAGGCGCTCGGTCAGAATTGAAGCACATGAAAGTTGCTAAGTTCCATCAACACAACATCGGGCCGCATTCATTTTAAAAGATGCCGTGTTAAAGCCCCAGGAGTTTGAATGGGCCACTTAATGGCATCCATCGTCTAGCCCAGACTTAGCATCAAGTCACTCGAAGATTTTTAAGAATTTGTAGAGTTTGCTGTTTGGTAAAAAACTTACCCGGAACGAGATTTATGGGAATGAGTTAAATTGACATAAATTGATTTGAGGTATGCACTTAGACCTCCTGATATGTTCTGACCTTGAAAATGAGTTGGTCAAGTCTTTTACTAAACGGCACGAGGTTCGATTATCAACAAAATTTAGTTGATAAAATGTCCTATATTCGTTTCAAATCAGATAATTTTAACTACTTTAGTTCCATTGCTGAAAAAATGCAAAAATTTACTCGGAACTTTGTATTTGATCTCGACTTAATATAGTTTCACAAATCATTCAAAGCAATCATTGGGTTTTTCTTGTTTAAATTTAAGTTGAATTACAGTAATTGAGCTCGAGTGCCTATTCATAACAAATCGCCTGATTTGAACATAAACAATTTTTATTCTCCAACGCTCTTTGATTTATATAAACTGTTGTGTGTTCTCGAGTGGTATAACTTTAAAAATTACCTTTCGAATCGAGTTTCATTCGAATCAGATTTACACCCGGAACTACTACTTCAACTAACCAACTTCTCTTCACAGCAGGTTTCTATTCAGAATCATGAGTTCTTTTAAAAAGTGGTTTGTTATATTTGCGTAGCGCAAAAAAATAAAGAGCTGTACAAATACATGCACACTTTCATAGATGTCAACACAAGAAACCACGCGCGAGCGTTTGCCATAATTTGGTATGCACCGTTAATCTTGAACAGACGTTGCTGTTTGCTGTAGCCCGCATGACTTTTGAAGGAATTATGCAAAAACACACACAAACATATTCGTATATACCTGCATATGTGTGTGCGCAAAGTAGTAGCAGTATTTGTAACCTAAGCTGACCAACGCACGCCAGCACCACCACATACACCAAACCAACACGATTGAAGCTTATGCTTGTATGTATGCGCGAATGCACCGCGCCGTTAAAAAAGGCAAGCTGCTGGTTTCGCTGACCGTAGAGTTTTTTTAATGAATTAAATTTATTTTAATTTATATACTGGGTAAGAGAAAATGGAATGTAAGCCAAAGCAGTGCAACAAAAGAGAAATTAAAAGTGAAATGTGGAAATTGAAAAAAAAAAAAAAAGTTTTTTTTTTGCGCGCCACGACAGGCTTGTCCTCTCAACCTAAATAACTGCACATTCCGGCGCACATAAACGCACACATGCAAGTGCACGAATGCCCACATTTTAATTTGACGATAAACTGCGGCGAGTTGGAGAACTGGCAACTACATTGCGGTACTTCGGCTGCGTTGCTTGAAATAATTAAAATGTTTGCTTTGTGCAGCGAAAGCAAACCAGAATGTGGAGATGGTTAGCGAGCTTACATGTGTGTGTGTGTGCGTTTGTTTATTACTAGCAGCTAACTAAAAATGTGCGCTCGTGCATAACAAACTGGCTGCATGCATTCACATGCATTTATTCATACACACGCACGCACACACACACGCATTAATACACTCTTACATGCACATGTGCACTTTAATTGGAAATCATAATGAACAGCGGTCGGATAATTTTTGAGAACATTCAAGCGCCCTACACCGACCACACACACAAACACACGCACGTCCCTTTGTATAGGTATTCACTTGGTTTCTATTAGCACGGGACTGCGTTTGGGGCATCAGTGACTGCCATGTTGAGGAATTTCGCTATGCAGCGCCTCTGATAATAACAACAACTCAAACAGCAATACCAATGTAATAGGTAGTAGGTATTTTGTGTGTGTGTGTGTGTGGGTGCTGCGTATTGTATGCGCGTGCAAAATGGCCTGTTGACCGTATTTGTTTAACATGTGGTCAACATTTGTATGCACATTTATATACACACATACATATGTATGCATTGCATTAATAAGTTCACATGTAGCTGTTGATATGCTTTTGCTGCTGTACTGCCAATGCATGGCCAGTGGTACACCAGGGCGTATACGTGATATCTGGCAATACTGTCATTTGCACTCTGCACTCAACAACCAACCAAGGAAGAGCTGCAATGCACATACATATACATATGACTTGCAATGCGACACTCTGTTATATTCATTCTGTTATACGACTTTTCATATTTAGTACGCATATCTATGCAAATATTTACCATGCACACAAATGTGAGTCTTATTGGAATACACACACATATATGCTCATACATACATTCGTATATTCTCATATATAAGAGTTTTCTATGCCGTTCTGTGGCATTTGCTTTAATTTTCAAGCGGCACAAAGGCTGCATTTGAAAGTGTGGTTTGCCTGTCGATCCGCACATGAGATTATGGCTGCATCAATGGACCGACGAAAATGACAATATTTTTGGTTTTACAGCAAACTAATGGCACAACACTTGGCCTTATTTAAGCGGAGAAGATGTGCAGAGATGGGGAAATGTAAGAAATATAAACGATTTAAGGGTTAATTTGAAAATATTTAAATATTATTTTTGAAATAGTCAAATTATAAGTGATGCCTTAGACAAAATTTGGTTTCAGTTTTACGATATTAAAATGAAATTTCCGATATTATGTGAATAATAATGAATCAATTGAGTTTTACAAAACACAAGGCTGCATAGGCGACGGTTGTTAAAGGTTAATTACACTGGACAGTGCAAAAAAAAACAAACAAAAAAATAACATGGTTCCAATTCTGGTGGAGAAGACATGAAAATGTATGTGTAACGGCGTTGCTGAGTTTATATCTGATTTTTTTGTTTTATAGTGGGTCCAAATGTGTAAAAGGGAGAACACGTTCTTAAGGAAAATCAGCACCGAAAGCTGTGTGATCGTAATTGTATTCACCAGTTCTATGTAGAAAAGAACAGGGAACCTTTTTGTTGCATATTCTAATTCTCTGACTCCTCAATAGATGTACCTTTCTTGTGCCTTTTGTGAGGAAAGTGCTAAAAATAATAGGACTATGAATAAGTTCGTGCGGTTTTTTTTCGAAATTTGAAACTTTATTGACGTAAAATGGTTACAAATTTAATATTCAAAATATTGTCCATCGCTTACTACTACTTTTTCCCATCTTTCTGGCAATTCACGGATTCCCTTTGTGAAAAATTCGGTCGGTTTTGCCGCAATCCACGAATCGATCCATTTTTTGACTTCATCGTAATTACGGAAGTGCTGGTCAGCCAGGCCATGTTGCATCGATCGGAAGAGATAGTAATCGGATGGCGCAAGGTCTGGACTATACAGCGGGTAGGGTAGGACATCCCATTTGAGCGTTTCTAAGTATGTTTCGACCACTTGTGCAACATGTGGCCGAGCATTGTCATGTTGCAAAATAACTTTGTCGTGTCTATCGGCGTATTGCGGCCGTTTTTCTCGCAGTGCTCGGCTCAAACGCATCAATTGTCGTCGGTAGACATCCCCCGTAATCGTTTCATTCGGTTTCAGTAGCTCATAATACACAACACCCAGCTGGTCCCACCAGATACACAGCATAACCTTCAGGCCATGAATATTCTGCGCCGACGTCGATGTTGAAGCATGGCCAGGGTATCCATACGTTGCCCGACGTTTTGGATTGTCGTAATGGACCCACTTTTCATCGCCAGTCACAATTCGATGCAAAAAACCCTTTCTTTTGTGCCGTTGAAGCAGTTGTTCGCATGCCATAAAACGGCGTTCAACGTCTCTTGGCTTCAATTCATACGGCACCCAATGGCCTACCTTTCGGATCATTCCCATGGCTTTTAAACGTTTGGAAATGGTTGATTGATCAACTCCCAAAGTTTTTGCAACCTCTTCTTGCGTTTGAGCCGGATCTTGATCGAGCAATTCCTCCAATTCGGTATCCATGAACTTTGGCGGCGCACCCTCGCGTTCTTCGTCTTCCAAGCCAAAATCACCACTTTTAAAGCGTGCAAACCACTTCTGGCACGTTCGCTCAGATAGAGCATGCTCACCATAAACTTCCACCAAGATACGATGACTTTCGGCTGCTTTTTTCTTCATATTAAAATTATCTTTTTTTCTAAAATTGTTTTACTGTCGATAATGGTACTTGGTAACTGTAAAATAAAACAATTGTGATTTTGCCTTATTCAGTTCTTCCGTGAGTTTTGCAGAATACTTCCATTTTTTAGCTATTTCTGCTATTTTTTCGAGGTTGGTTTGTACAAATCTTTGCCGTTTTGATTTTTATCTATATATATAAAAATTAAGCCGAAAAAAAGTGTGCATTTGTCCGGGGTAATCTCAGCAACGCGTTTAAGGAAAACAATGAAAGTTTCACACATTGTTGGTGTTGCTTTGTCAAAGGTTTCTGTGAAGTATGGTTGAGATCCAAAAACGCGTGTGTGTGCGGTGCGTCGGTTAAGTGAGTGTGTTTTTGCTATTTGCCGCACGTATTTTGTGTACCGCACATAGCATTCATTAGAATTGAATACATTTTGGTCGTGTGTGTCTGGGCGGATTATTATGAAATTTGGTATATATATATATTTTTCCACGGTGAAGGTTAGTATAATATGCTTATTGATTCCATTCGCCACCAGGTGGTGCTGCCGAAGGCCAAAACGAGGACCCTGGTAACCCTAGGATGTGTTTTTACATTGTGGGAACCAAATCAAAGCTACTGATGAGTGCTTTAATACAGAGTATTTTTTAGAACTCTGAGTGACCAGGGTCTCGAAATATAGCCGATAAGGTGGACCAAGGTACTCTTGGATGTGTTTGTACAATATGGGTATCAGATGGAAGCTGTTGATGAAAGCTTTTCAGTGAAGTAATTTTTACTGCCCGTTTCCGGGATAAAGAAAGGAGATGGAAGAGGAAAAGGAATAGCTACAGGAAGAGGAAGAGGAAGACCACTTATTATTAAAAATTAAAAAAAAAATTATAAAAAAACTTTAAAATGTAACATATACGCATATACATATACGCATAAACGTTAATCTGAAGTCAGTTATAGTGAAAAATTCATTGCATTATTGCCGGCGTGATTGGTGATCGTTTCCTTAATTTTTTGCAGAAAGGTTATGCTAATATGAGATATTACCTATATCATTCATATATTTACGTATTACCTGTGTACTCACAAATATACGGTTGAAGCAAATATATGCCAGTTTTCTTACTTCGCCTGGAAAAGTTTATATAAATTTAAGAAGAGTAAATAGAACTTATTTTATATCAGACTTCACGCAAAAAAGTCATTTGCACCTGAACACATAGCTGCGTTAAAGCGGAGGGGAATAGAACAGTTCCCTTCTCCTTCTCCGCTTTTTCGTACACGACGAAGTGTATGTATCATACGATTGATGTTGTTGTTTATGTGTAAAGGGGAGCGCATCTATGCACATGCTAAACTTGAAAATAGGAGCACCGATTATTACGTTGAGAAACGTAAATCAACCACGACTATGTAATGGCACTCGATTAACAGTTAAAAGATTGATGGTTAACGTCATTGAAGCTACAATTTTGAATGGAAAATACTCTGGTGAAGACGTTTTAATAACGCGAATACCAAAGATACCATCGGATATGCCATTTGAATTCAAACGTCTTCAATATCCTGTTCGCCTTGCATTCGCGATTACTATTAATAAGTCACAAGGCCAAACTTTAGAATACCCATGTTTTTCTCATGGCCAACTTTATGTTTCATGCTCAAGAGGTGGTAAGCCATCGGTATTGTTCATTTATTCAACAACGCATGGAAAAACGAAGAATATTGTATACCAAAGAGCATTACAATAAAAAAAGTAATAAAGTAAATCACATCAAACATTTTAATTCCTACTACTATTGAAAACTTCTTTCATTACTATTCATGCGCGAGAATTTTTATAAAAAACACACAGTATTTTTCGGCTTAATTTAATTAATTAATCTAGATTTTTTTAAAGACGACCAGCGGAACGGGCGGGTTTTCGCTAGTATATTTAATATAATTCTAAAAAAAATGCCCAAAAAAATAGATAACTTATTATGCGAAAGTGATGATGGCTGCGATTTGGCTAAACTGAAAGATTACCATCATCTAATATGAATTTAAGGTTGAAAGTGATAAATAAGTAAATGAATAAGTCTTTAGAAGAATAAAAAATAGAAATCGTGCCACACGCCTTAGTAACAGTGACGGTGTTGTTGTCATGAAATATATAGGGCGTTTGAGTTACGTACAGTTTAATTCATCTAAAAGAGCTTGATTTGGGATAAAATTTTCCAAAAATTTGCGAAGCAAAATCGGGACTCTGTTTAGGTTTTAAATTTTCCGCCGGCGAGACAAATGCAGTTAAAGGGGAAAGCCCGCTTTCGAAAGTAAAGTTATGGACCTGATGGAACTATTTTTGGAGAAAGGCTACACTTTATTTATTGGCAACTCCAAAAAGAGAACAAGCTTTGTGGGAGCTGTTAAGAGATTTCTAAAAAATATGCCGAATAGCTGCACTAAAGCTTAAAAAGGTCAAAGTCGCTCATCTCAAGGTTTCCTGTGTTTGAGATGGCACAATAAAAAAGATGTCACTGTTCTAAGTACGAAGCATTCAATATGATAAACATGAGAAAAAAAAGGTATAAGAAAGATGGTGGTGTGGAAAATGGTGTAAAGCCTGAATGCGTAAATCAATACAATAAGCGAATGTTAGGCGTGAATAAACAAAACCAAGTGAAAGCATGTTGTCCCATGATGCGAAGGTTTATCAGAGGACATAAAAAGATATTTTTCTACAACATGGATGCCGCGCTTTATAATTCTCATGCATGGCAAAAATAGTCTTACGCAATCATACTTGGTGTTTCCATAAATTCTATGACAATTCCTTGTAGAGAGTAGAAAATCATGTGCAGGGAAATTAATGTATCGACCAGAAGAAAATTTGACAGATGCAAGCAGCTTCTTCGGTGGCACGCAGTCAACGGCCATGAAACTTTTATTTTCACAGCTGAGAAAATGTTCACTGTTCACAGATGTTTTTAATAAGCAAAACGACAAAATCTATGCTAAAACTTGTAAAGACTCAAAAAATGTTGATCCAAGGGTTCATCGGGGTCACCATCCATCCTTCGTAACGGTTTGGTGTCTTGTAAAGGCCTTACTTCTCTTCATTTCTGCGGAAAAGGGGTTAAGATCGGGCCAAAAGTGTACCAGAAGAATGTTTTAGAAGGCGAGGTGAAGCAGGTGAGCAGTACTTTCTTCAATGGAGAGCGTTGGATCTTCCATCAAGACTCCGCTCCAGCCTGTAATGCAAAAACCACCCAGCAATGGGTAAAAAACCATTTTCCTGGATTCATAGCCGCATTAGATTGGCCCTCTGGAAGTCCAGATCTGAATCCATCGAACTACAGTTTGTGATCGGTATTGTATAATATGGCTTGTCGAATACCTCACAGAAATTTGGAGAGTCTCAAGCAATCTATAGTTCGAGCAGTGACGCCATTATACAATATAACTTATTGATTTTATTCCCTGTACTTTCTAGTTCGCCTATGCATTTTTTTTTTTTTTCAGTTTCGTTGCTGCTTGAAGCGGATATTTTTGGATTTTTTTGATAATTTCTGTCATTATTTAATAAATATTTTAGTTTCATTATCTGATAACTCCCGCATCACTTAAAATTAAATAGTCTGAAAACACTTGTTTCTTCGAAGTGCTTGAGCACAAACCAGGAGGAAAAGATATTTTCGTATTTCATAAACCTATGAACGGTTTATTAAAGTTTGGGGGCAACAAAGTAGATTTAAAATAAAATTCTAGAAGAAAAACTAAACTAGGATAATTAGTATAGTTTATTTGAGATATTTCTCTTAGAACGCCCTCTACAGAGTGATTAATGCATACAACAACAACTCGCAACGGCGCAGGTATATAATGCTTGTTATTTGGAACAACGAATCTGCTCTGTTTGCTATCGAATATGTAAATATATCTAAAATCGTTCATATTTGTTGAAATATTAACCAAAATAGCTGCTTATGTTTTCCTAAATATAACAAAGGACAATGACATCCTTCAATAACAGCCAATAAACGCTTTCCTCATGCCCTTACCCATTTCCTAGGAAATCAACTTAGCTTCGTTCCGAGCAATCAACTAAATTGCCTCCTAAACGCTCCGGCAATCATAGCCAGCTTTAATCATTTGGCATTCGATGACACTTAGAAAATCAATATGATTCATGGCTAGCATTGGCATTAGGACTGTACATACAAACACACCTACATCCACATTTACATTGATATGTTACAATTGGGCACACAAATGACAAATATCAAATGTTTTATGAATTGTAAGGCATTTCGTGATGGATAGTCGTCATTCGTCTCTCAGCACTTGTTTATTTTTAGAGCATTTATTTATATATCTATTTATGTATGTGTATGGGTGTGCAATACTGCATGTATGTATATGTGAGTGTGCGCTTTTCGTAATAATGCCATCACTTGGCCCAATCTGGTCTCTAATTAGATTGTATTTGTGTGTGCGAATCGGTTGACTGCTTATTATTACGGGTAGCAGAGTTAAATTAGTAAATACTTTGAAAGCCACAAACTAGCTGAGGATGAAGTACCGTTGCATGATGTTAATTAAGTACATATGGGTGGTTACCCTGTAGAGAGTCACATTGTATTGGCACTAATGCCCTTTTATGTCTAGAACTAGTTAGTTTGCGAATTTATTCGAATCAAAAAAGTGTCAATTGTGTGGCTTAATTATTTTTCTGTTTGCACTAAAGTAGAGTGCAATTTGGGAGAACTGCGAAGAAGAGGCTGCTGGGTGATTGCTTACGCGGCTATTCTGGCTCTTATTGTTAGTGAAAAATTACGGAATATTCGGTGTGAGCTGAATGAGAGGGCCGTGTATCTGGTTGTCAACTACCCACTGATTGCGGACTATGTGCATTCATTTTCTTAAAACGGATTTCGTTAGCTCCTCTAGATCGCGTATGCCTCAGTAGTGTGTTCTGACAAGATTAAGTATCTAAAATAGAGCAAAGCACCTCGTGTTGACTTAATAAAACTATGGCATCGTTCTAAAAAGAGATTTTTTTAAATACACTGGAGAAGGTTTCTTGTACAAGCAAATTTGTAGTTGTCGCACAGGCTTACCAAAATCGTCCACCTTTGATTTTAGAAAATATATTTTTTCCTATTTTCGAATAGAAGGTATTGGGGAGTCAGGTGACTAACTCAAAAGCACAGGTCTCCATTCTCTATTTTGTTGTTGTTGTTGTAGCAGAATTATCATTCCCCATACAACTAGCTGGAGTGACAGTCTTTGACCAGATATGTATCCGGGCCCCGGGTTGTTTTGGTAACGCAGAATCGACTGTCGTGAGAAGGTCTTCGCGATGAATTTTAGTACGATCACGCAAAGGTTTATGGTTGATATGGTAAGGTTTTCATTAAACACTAAAACAATTTTTTGATAAAAGCTTTTAAAAAAATTTTAATTTTAATGCTTTTTAATGCTGTAAGAAATTAAAAAAATGTATTCTTTTCGAGCCTGGAGAAATTTTGGAAATTGAAGGAAACCATGCGTTTTTGAACCTTGTTTTTTTTTTTGTTTACTGAGTCGAGTCAAACATTTGTTGTAAACTTTGCCAAAAAGATGAATACGAAGCCAAATAAGGTCGAGCCATGGCCAATAGGTAGGTAGGTGAAATGGTTGAAGTGCCGTTCTGGCACTCCTCTAGTAGTACTAAAGCGTCGTTTTGATGCCATTATGATACCTCCAACAGACAGATATCTACTGCCAGGCGGAGCTGTTGATATAATGGAGGAGATTCATTGGATTTAGGTTGGCACACTGCCCCAGTCTGTCCAAGAAAGGAGCGCCCAGTGACCTTAGTCGTCTAGCTGCCAAACCCGGAAATTTACAGAGAAGGTGCTCAACAGTCTCCTTCTCTGAAAAGTCCCCACAGCTTCTGCATTGGGGGTTAAATGGTAACCCCAGCTTTTTCGCGGATGCGCCGATCATCCAGTGACGAGGAGTCCAAAGGACTTTCTGAGTCCTCCGCATATCGTATTGGGGTCACAGGGTTTTCGAAATAGCACATGAAGAAATGGATCTCAATATTTTCTGCGCTTTCCTGAGAAATAATTTGTGCAGTTCGCTTTTAACAACTGTCTGGGGGATGCCGATGACCGAGTAGGAGGTCTCTGAGGCCAATTCAGTCCCCTTCTTGGGAAGCTTATCAGCAATTTCATTTTCCTCTACGTTCCTATGTCCTTGACCCCAGATCAGAGAAATGTTACCTGCACACCCAAGAGATTTGATCTCTTCTTTAATCTAATTTCGTTCTGCACCATGGCGCCGTCAGAGCCTTAATCGCGGCTTGACTATCGGAGGAAATGTTAATATCTCTCTCGCTCCCGCATTCCCTAAGCATTTTATATGCCTGCAGGATCGCAAAGACTTCTGGAGTATTCGGTAGTTTAAAGGAGATAGATAAATTAGAGAAAATGTTGAGAGATTGCCAGCAGAGGCCAATCTCCTTTAACCTGATTGCACTGCGATGGAAATGCCAGAAAAGCCAATGGGAAGTAATTGCAAAAGGACATTTAGAGCAGCACTAGGGCAAGTTTTACATGCTCCGGTAATGCCAATGCATGCAGTCTTTTGCACCCTTACTAGTTTAGTGTTATTATAGCCCTTCCGGAGAGCGTCCTATCAAACCAGGCATATCTATACGTTAAAATTAGCAAAACCACTGCGTTGTACATCCACAGCACGACCTGTGGTCTGAGTTCCCATTTTTTACCAAACATAGATTTGCAGGAGTAGAAGGCTATACTTGCCGTGTCTACTCAATTTTCAATGGAGCTTGGAGTCAAGTATCACTCCAAGAAACCTAACTTCCGATGAGAGTGGGAGAACGTGGTTATCTAATTTGGGAAGTCGAAATATATAAATAGCACCAGCTCTGTTTTGTCAGAGTTGACTCGAAGGCCGCAAGTGGCAGCCCAGCGACTGAGTACAGCCAGTGCCCTTTCCAGAATCTCAGCCATGACTGAGGGAAACGGTCCCGATACCATCAGGACCAAGTCATTGGCGTATGCTACTACCTTAACCCCACCCTTATTTAGTATTATTAGCACTTCGTCAAAAGCAGCAATGGACAATAAAGAATCTCACAAAATTCTTGTTAAAGGAGTGAAAATAAAGACAGATAGAAAACGAGAAACTGTATTTTTAGTTCCCAAATATAGTACGAGGGTTCCTATTTATATATCCTTTCTAACAATGAACAAATGAAGCGTAGTTGAACACATTTTTAATGCCTTTCAAAATATTTTCCATAGATATGAATGCGCTTTTGCATTCATTCAAATAAATTTCCGAAACAGTTTGCCCTGTCGCGATTCCAGAACGTATTTTGTTTTTAATTGTTAAAATTACCACTCATATGTATCACGGCAATACCCAAAGATGCCTTAACTTCTTGGTATGTGACATTTCAAATAAAAATTTTGTGCACAAAAAGTCCAGGAATATTTTTTTTTTGGTTAAGATTAATTTGACTGATATTGTCCTGAGGCGTATTGTGGTATTCGGATTAGAGTTGGAAACATTTACAAATTATTTACAATAAGATTCCCGTTGATTAATAGTGACCAGTACTTCTACTTTTCGATATGTAGTCGACTACAAGAAAACTGATCAAAAAGTAACCAAGATTCGGTTGTCATTAAATTTATTTGTTTTTAATTACTTGTCAGTATTTTGGGTGTTTTGATTAACTTCCATAAATTTCTGAGCATACATATCTTGACGTTCTCAACAATTAGGCATTCATAAATTGACTGCTTGGCGGATTTTACTTCTGGACGTGCTCATGGTGGATATTTGAACGATGCGATACATTTTTTCACATTTAATTGCTAAGAGCCATATTTTGAATAAAAAGTAGTTACACCTGAAAGACTCTACATTTTTACATGTTTTATTAACAAAAAAATCTAAGCACGTCTTTTGAAAACCATTTATTTCAATCACCCTTTATTATGCATTACTTTGAAAAAGTGGTTAAAAACAAGCCACTCATTTCATGTGGTTTTGCCTTGTTTAACTAGGTAGCAACTTGCATTATTCCACGCACACACTCAACTACAATTGACATACATAAGCGAAAAGCTGGACTCATTAAAAAGTGCACAGACGCTTTGTTACGTATACGACGTGTGGTCTCAGCCGGATTTTGTGGCACTAAGTGTAAGTAGGCGATTATGTCATGTTATGTTAGACACATATATGGGTAAGCAAACATTAGCGTGTGTTCATGAAAAGTTATGCTGGTGTGTGTGCCTGTGTACGCATACATAATTTAATTATACTCTTCACATAACCAGCGAAGCCGCAACTAATTTTCTACGCTAATAAGCGTAATTAAAATTACATAAATTGTCATTATGAGCGCATGTTCATAAATACGTATATGTATGTGAGTGTGGGTTGTGCTTACATATTTTATTATTTTCATCGTTTTTTTGTTTTTGTTTTCGTACCTACCTATACACCGAACGACGGGGTTGCGAAAAATATATTTTTCTTTTTCTCATTCGAAAGTGAATAACTAGAATGAGTGGGTAGACATTTTAAAAGGATTCGCAATATTTTGATAAATTGCACTCAATTATCTTTATGTTAGATTTATTTATACTAATGAGCTCGTAAGCGATCACAATTAAGTGGTTTACTTTTATAGGCTCAACGTGTATCACAACTTAACTCCAAGGTGAAGGCATTTAAGGCTTAAAGTTTAGAACTTTATTAACCCATTTTCCGCAGCTGGTCGATTTTTCGACCACCAACTTCGGACTCCAATATCTCAAAAACTATATTAAATGCAAATTTATTGATCAGTTTTCACAAGTTTTAAATTTGGAATTTAGTTAATTTCTTGGGCATAATTTTTTAAGAAAAAAAGGTTCAGGGCAGATTTTTGTAAAATAATGAAATTATCACTATTTTTACGTGCAGATGAAAAAATAATGAAAAACAAAAAAAACAAATAATTGTTACCAATTTATTGTGAAGAGAAAAGATGAAATTAAGAGAATCAAAAAAGTAACATATCGATATTGTAATAATTTTTACTGTTTCATGGTCGTAAATCGAGAAATCGACCGCTGGCCAGGAACTGTCATGTAGGATAAAACAAAATCTAGCAATATTTTTTTCTTATTGAAAGAGATGGAAGTGAGTATCTTTGTGGAAGAAATGTTTTCTGAAATTGGAAGAAATGTTTTCTGAAATTGGAAGAAATGTTTTCTGAAATTGGTAAGCAATCAATCCTTTTTGTATACGAATATATAATTGCACCATTTTGTAGGGTCAAAATCCCCCTATGATCTCTTTACATTGTTTTTTAATAATAATAATATCACAAATATTAACACTTTCACAAATGAGTATGCAAACCCACACAGTGCTCCAATTAACATCACGCCAATCGAAATACGTGAAATATTGTACCTATCGGGGTACCATACTTTGCCACACATTGACCACTACTGGTCTGTTCGACCGGACCGGTTTAAAAAAATTAAGCAGTTTTTCCATCTCGCTGACAACACGAATTTAAACGCAGCAGACCGTTTTGCGAAGGTTTGTCCTATTACTGACGCTCTCAACAAAAAGTTTATGCAGCTTGGAGTCTTTAGCCATAATCTCTCTATAGTCGAACAGATGATTCCATACTTTGGACGCCACTCCTGCAAAATGTTTATCAAGAGAAAGCCAATCCGGTTTGGGGTTAAAACATGTTGCTTATGCTCTGAAAGTGGGTACTTATTTTCTAGTTCATTGTATGGGGGAGCAGCAACCCCTCACGATATAACTATTGGTCTAGGCGCACTAACAGTCTTAGACTTGCTTGCCAACGTATCTGACCCTGAGTGCCACATCATTTTCTTTGATAATTTTTTCTCTTCATACCATCTAATGAGCCTTCTGAACGAACGTGGATTTCTTGCAACTGGTACTATACGCGAAAATAGAATGGGCGATTCTCCTTTGAAAAATTTAAAAAAAGAAATACGAGGAACATTTGACCAACTACTTGATCATCAGCAAGAAATATTGACTGTTCGGTGGAATGATAATGCTGTAGTCAATGTTATAACTAATAACTCCACAGTCAATCCAATTATTAGCACTAAAAGATATTGTCGGAAGAAAAAACAAACTATCACTATCCCGCAGCCAAGAGTTATTCAAGAGTATAATGGGTGGTGTGGATCTCCATAATAATGCGGTGGCAAATTATAGAATATGTACGAGAGGAAAAAAAAGGTGGTGGCCAATATGGACAAATGCTCTTGGTAACGCAATGGTCAATGCATGGAAACTTCATTGTATGATGGCAAAAATTGAAAGGATTAAACCACTCTCCAAATTGGATTTTCGTTCCAAAGTCACAAAAGAATTATTGAATTACGACAAGGACGAGGACGAGTATGAAAACGAACATGGAGATGAAGGTCCATCGAACCTTCCTCGGATCAATGAAAGGGTACACGCCGTCATGAGAAGCATTGAAAACAAATTTCGGCGGTGTAAATTTTGCAAGAAACATTCTATTTTTACTTGCAAAAAGTGCAATATTCATTTACATACTAAATGTTTTGATGATTATCATACAAATTTGTAAGCTGACTTTTCTATCAATAAAACAACAAAAAAATATTTGTATTTGCAATAAAATGAAATAAATTGACTTCGTGTGCTAAATTTTTTTCATAAATGTTGTATTTTTTTAAATATATTTGACGGTTTTTGGCCAGCGGTCGATTTTTCGACCAGTCCATATCTAAAACACCGATGGTCAGAATTTTTTTTTTTTTTAATTTTTCTTGATTATGGTGCTATAAGCACTGACTAAAAAGGAAATGGAAAAATTATGTCGAATTCTTGTAGCGGACGAAGATGGGTTAAAGCACATAAACTAAGTAAGTGAAGAAATGAAAGAGAAAGCAGAATTATTGATATAAATGTGGAGATTTATAAGTGAAAATTCATGAGTGGTTAATTAGAGGAAAAGAGGCTAATTAGAGGAAAAGAGCATAATCAGATATTTAGTAATGGGAATTAGCTGTAAGTGCCTATGTTAACGGAATAGTTTGCGATACAACCTTAAAAAAATTGGTCTCCCTGAGATATTAACTAAAAATCTGAATTATTAACTAGAAATTTATAATATATTTTTTATTAATGTCTTGCCCCAGGAAAAAAAGGCTGCACCATTTTGGTGATAGCCCCTCGCGCTCATATAAATTATGGAATAATAAACCCCAGAATGTGCTAAAATTTGTAAAAGCCCTTAAACTATAGGCTACCTCAGCACTACTTTCCTCAATAGATCTCTTTTGGACGCAGTGCTCAGTAGCATAATAATAGTAATACTTTAATAATAATATTAACGAAATACCAATCGCACCCTTTACCAGTAATAGTTTTTGGGGTCCTTCAAAATACAATCAAGTCTGTGCATAACACACAAAATGTAGTTTGTTCCCAACTTTTCTAATGAGATGGTGAAATGATAAGCTTCTTGCCAATGCATATTCGAATTCAAGTGACAGTAACTTCGAAGTAACGTGCGACCCAATTAACAATAAGCAACTAATTAAATTACTGTTTTTATTTATTTGTAGATATTTCGACCTCAATTAGAAGTCATCTTCAAAAGCTCTTGCCTGGGCCCAGTCCTGCGTTTACAAATTATATCCGAGAACTAAATATTTGGAGGCCACTTTAAATTATGGGCATAAGGTAAATCAATATTACCTTGAAGGAGAGATTCATCTCAAGAATTACTAAAATAATTCGTATTTCATATTAGGGCCTCGACAAGATTCCTCCATCGTATACGGTTCTAGGTTATTGTTTATGCGCCGTCCCATGTGATGTTGGCACCTGCTAGCTCGTGTAACATCGGCCTTCGCCAAGTGTTCTTTGGGCCTCTGCCCAACCCTTGCGGGTTCCAGTCCAGTTCCATTCTCGTGATGCTATCGGGTGGTTTTCTAAGCATGTGGCCTAACCATCGCTATTTTCTGCGTTTAATTTACTATAGGATGGGTTCCCCAATCGTTGATCTCCGCAGCGCGTCGTTGCCGATGGTGATCAGCCAGATTATTCTATAGCCGATACGGAGGTATTTGTTGACGAAAGATTGTAGCCACTTCGTACAACAATATTGACTTCACACATGAGCTGAATATTCGCAGGTTTGAGCGCCTGGAGATTTGCGAACTCGCCCGTGCTGTATGTCTTCGCTCGAACGCCGCCTTTGCTTCGCTTAGGCTGCAGTTCACATCTTGAGCTGCTCCCCCGTCTGCCCAGATAGTGCAGCCCAGGTAAAAGAAGCCGCTGCTTTCAAATAAAACATGCAAACATTTAAATTCTTTCAGGTTTCACTATTTTTATTCAAAATACGGCTCTTATCAACTATATGTGAGAAAATATATCACATGATTTAAGTGTTCACCATGGACACATTAAGAAGTAAAATCCCCCAAAATGTCGTTTCATAAATGCCTAATTGTTGAGAACGTCGAGGTATCGATGTTGAAGGTTGCTCAGCCACACTTCAATATTCTCAACAGAACGTCCAGTTCTTGGTCTGTCAGTCCTTTTCCTATCTTCGGTAGAACCAGTTTCTTGAACTTTTTTCATCAATCTTTAAAGTCGATTCACTCAAACGATTATTTCCACGAAAAAAATCACGAATTTTCCGATTTGTTGTTTTTAAAGATCGGCTATTTTCATAATTTTAACGCGTTGTTTTATCGCGTAAAGTTGTAGATCTCTCTACTTGACAAATGCCAAAGATGACACAAAAAAAAAGAAAAAAAATTAGGTCTAAGAATTATTTACTATCGAAATCTAGGCGTCACTTTTATAAGAACGAGGAAGCGAAAAAACTGAGTGCTTCAGTGGCAAGACGTAAAGAAAGTTAAAGGAGATTATAACTTTATTGCGATGCATCATTCCCCCTTTTCCTACTATCATACAATTTATGTTGGCATCTCAGTGAAAAGAAATGGGAATATTTAACCCAGTGAGCTACGATATGCTTTGCCACCTTTATCTAGAGCTACTTTTGCTGTTTTTCTTTGTTTTTGTTTTTCTGTGCCTAATTGCAGAAGTATGTTTACTTTTTGTTTTTTGTTTAGCAAAACGAAGAAAAATAGACTTGAGAGTATAGGAATCACTTACATTTGTTAAGTGAAAATAAAGATTTTCCGAAAAAAACATTCCCTTGCCGCTGTGTTTGCTAAGGATTTTAGTAAAATTTTAACTAAGCAACTGCAAACTAAATTTCACTATTCGAAATCTATTAGCTTTTTCAGGTAGAAGCAATCCCGCTAGAACTATTTTGGATGATGCAGTAAAGATGAAATCTGACTATTTTTCTGGTATCGCGTATTTTTTCAAAAGCTTGAGGAAACAGGAATATTTTTGGATTTCTTCTTTTAATTTGAATTAAAAATATTTCATAAAAATCAGCTCAATAGTTCCGGAGTGCAGAGGGAACACATAACTATACAAGCATATACCCGTTTTTATATAATTCGATTACTAAGATTTTACAGTTTGTTTTTTTCTGAAGAGCAGTTTCATTTGCTTATTGAGAAATATTAAATTTTAGGAATTTAATTACATTAAAGAAATACTTAGCTTTTATTTTTCTATGTAGAACAATTCGGTAGAAAACCTGTACAAATATTCAGTACGTGGAATTTTTGTGGCTCATCCTCGTGCATTTACTCTTATTTATTTACTAACTCACTTAAAATTTACCTAGAAATATTGGCGATCTCGCACCCACCAAAAGCTATGTTCCGAGGCGCTCCCATTTCCTTAGCAGCTCATATTTTTCTTCTGTCAACCAACCAACTCATCTCTCAACAACCTCTCTCCCATCAACGCTTCTCTTTGCTACTAGTCATTTCAAATTTTCAACAAAGGCAAAGGCCTTTACGTATTGCATTCTATGCTCACACTAAAAAACCTCTCCCAACACCAACACCACCCGCTTTGTTTGAATCATCGTCGCTGCTAACATATCTGCAAAGAGAGCTGCTTAAAGGGTCAAAGTCAGTTGATCAAAGAAATTCGTACGGGGGACAACATTCGCCTCGTATTTGCTCATTGGTTTACCATCCAAAATTTAATTAACAAACAAAGTTGCTTAGTTTTATTTTATTAAGAAAGCGATGGGAAAAGCTCCGCATGCTCTGCCAAATAGTATTAGAGTTAAAAAGCAGTAGCGACCAGTGCGGAGTAATTTTATTTAAGACCCGAGACCTAAAAAACTCCGTCAAAAACAATTCAATTCTATCGTAAATTTATTTCCTTTTATCTAATAAATTCGCAAGGGTATGCGCGTTTGAGTTTATAGCCTTTTGCCATCGATCGCCGATTTGGTGAATCCATAATCATTGTAACTTGTTGTAAAACATGCAGCAGGTACTTAGTTGGCTTGTTGCCAAGCTTACCATCCTACCAGCCTACCAGCGTAAAGAAGTAATTCACCTGTCTGGGATGACTTAGTGTCGACGCTCACCTCTTCGTTTCCTAATATATTTGGTCTGTCTGTCTGCCCAACTTAAATGCCATGTTTGACATCAAACGCCAATTTGCCAGGCGCTTCATGTAATTCTATTGCACTATGACTATCAGCGTTGATTTACCGTTGGTCCTTCTCACTTTCCCAGCTGATTTCTGCGCATGTGACTGGCTTTACGTCTCCCATTCTTCTTATTTGCCGGTAAAATTTGGTACTTTAGCCGCCAATGAAATTATTACCTTTTCGACGGATGTGTGTGTCTGTTTAATATTGGCATCGTTTGCCAAAGCTACACACAATGAGCCATGAACTTGAACTATTGGCTTTTGCGAACGACTTTCAGCCCCTCAAAACAAATGGCCCCAAACATAAAAGCACT